>NC_134539.1:93619576-94267493 GCF_050624435.1 Tenrec ecaudatus | reverse complement strand
TGTGGTTATGCTTGATGGTTTCTGAGATTTCTTTTTTCCCTTGTGTTCCTCAGATTAGCCTGAATTTAGTGATCTTCTATATTTCTAATTCCTTCTTCTACCAGTTCAAGTATGCTGTTGAACTCCTGTAGTAAGATTTTCATTTCAGTTATTATGCTTCTCAACCCACCACTTTATACATGTTTCCTCTTATTTTCAGATACAGTTTGTATTGAGACTGTGTATGGGAACAGGTTACATGAACTAGTCCCCTTCTTTGCCCCTCATCCTGCACCCCACCCACCTCCATGCATGGCCCACACTTTCTTTTTTATTTTATAGCACATAAATTTTTGTTGGGCAATGGATATTTTAGATTATATAATGTGGCAACTCTAGAAAAGAGAAAACATTTATCCAGGTCTCAGAAACTTCCCAGGGGTTTTGGGGTTTTGTTGTGTTTGTTCTTGTTACTGGGTTGGACCAGTATGCATGTCTTCCACCTTTTACTAAGAAGTTCTGGGACCAGGGTCAGGACTTCAAAACTCCATTTATTTACGACTCTAGATTAGCCTTCACTCCCTGTTTTTACACATCTCAGGGTCAGCTATATATAAGCTTTTGTAGGCGTCGCACCGATTTTCAGGGTATGTGCATAGACCTGTACATGTGTAGAATTTTCTAGGCCCCAGAAATATTGGGGCTTTTAAAATTTGGCTATGGCCATCTATAACTTTTCTTTAAAGTGTTTCGGTTGGTCACATTTTTGCCCTACTAGTATTGTGACTACAGATAGTTTTAATGCTTATTGCTGCTGAATGTTTTTGACAAGTGGACTTTGAATATTACCTGCCCTAGAGAATGAGTTTGAATTAGGTCAAATAACTAAAAACTATGAGAATTGGTTAGTTTGTTTTCCAAAGAGTTGCTTGGGAAGTGGAAAGGGGACTTTTAAGAGAGGTCCAAACTTGGCCATTTTCAGCAACTGTTAGTTTGCTGGTATTCGGCTACCTTGGTTACAAGGCTTCTTGCAAGTATAGTATGGGACTAGGAAAAGGGGTAAGGAGTAAGGAATAAATCAAGTTAAAATGTCACTAAGTTCGCTAGTCTTGTTATTTTTGTTTTATATTTTTATATATTGTATATATTTTTCAATAACCATTTCTGAGATACTTGGTAAACATGAGTTTCTGGAATTTTCTTAAAATTCATTCTGTAAATTTTAGCAGTGGTTTTTGTTTATTGGTTGGTGTGATATGGGAAGCTGTGCCATTGGTATTCAAATACAGCTTCCAGCAGCGTCGCCCAGGGTGAACAGGTTTCAGTGGGGCTTCCACACTAGCCCAGAATAAGAAGTCCTTTGCTTCTCAGGGATCAGCCACTGGAAACATTAGGAAAAATCAGACAAAATATGATTTGAGTTCCTGCTGGAAAATGAGACCCGAGGTTAGAATGCATTTACAATATGACCGAGGAAAAGCTGCCACCTCAAAGTAGCATCGATCTCGATGAGATGCATGGAACACAGCTTTAGGGAGCTCCATTTGCTGATGAGGCATGCCTCCAAGTGAGAAGAACGCATGCAAGCAGGCAGGAATAATCGAATGTGGGGCAGAGACCACATGCATCTAGAAACAGTGGTGAGATATGTGACCAGCCTCATCTGTTCCTCAAAGGATAAGGACATGGACATTTACAAAGTGTGCTTTAGTGAATTCTAGGGTCCTGGGTCTCTGTCACAACTGCTTTCATCAGTGATCACATATACCTTAATGAAATTCGTTTGGATTTCATTCGCTTACCATTCACACTAGATTGATGTTTAGTGTATGAGATACTCGTGCCTCCTGAAATCCATTCCACTTGAGGAACAATCCGATTGTCAGCAGCATCTGGGTCTGCAGGGAAAAAATGCCGTTCCTTCCCCTTTTTCTTCCAAGTGATTCCCCGTGCCATTTAAGATGTAGAAGTAAGAGCAGAGTCTTACCCAGCTGTTCTGCAGTCATCTTTTATTGAATACCTCTCAAACAGAATTCAGGATCTCCATCACTGAGACCTACGCAGACCCTAGGGTCTAAAATGTCAGTGAACAGCATCCCCTTCTCCCTAAGGGCCAAGTCAGAAATTCTGGAAAGCTCCATGCATTCTTCCTCCTTCTTCACTTACCCGTATTTCATGTCCAGACAGCCTGAGCAGTGATTCCTTTCCATCCCCACACAGCTTGGCTTGTTTAGGGTGCCATCGTCCCCTTCTGGGTCTTTTGCTGCAGACTCCTCACACTTGAAATGAGATCTGGTAGTGTAGTGAATTGCAAGTTTGGTCGTTCCTTGAAAGATCAGCAGTTCAACTCCACCAGTGACTCCAGTGGAGAGAGATGGGGGTTCTCTTTCTGTGAAGTGTTACCTCTGATACCCACAAGGACAGTTCTGCTTCGTTTGATTTAGTCACTGGGAGTCAGAATCAATTTGCTGGCTGTTGGCTGACCTTCGACTTCCAGGGTCTGCTCGCCACGCTGCTGCCGGAGGACACGTACACCCTCACTTCTCCATGAACACGGCTAACTTTGTGCCTAGAAGCTGAAATCCCAATTTTCTAGCTCTACAGTAAGACTCTTGTCCCATCTTCTGACCCCGCGACCATATAAAGCTGTCCATTGCCTCTGGCTATACTACGCTTTACTTCTCCCTTCACCATGCACAAGAATTAAGTGCATGCCTAAAGATTTAAATTAAATGTCATCTTTTTCATTTTTATTATTGTTATTATAATTATGTTCATATAATTTATTGAGCACTTACCGAAGGTCAGCCTATG
Source organism: Tenrec ecaudatus (assembly GCF_050624435.1). Lineage (NCBI taxonomy): Eukaryota > Metazoa > Chordata > Mammalia > Afrosoricida > Tenrecidae > Tenrec > Tenrec ecaudatus. The sequence goes on along the minus strand of NC_134539.1, from coordinate 94,264,700 downwards.
GGCTAAGTACCATATAAGACTGATCCTATTTACTACTTACAGAAACCGTGTGAGCTATGCAGAAGAGGAACTGAGACATGGAGAGGGTCACTTGAGAAAGTTCACACAAGCAGGACGGTGAAGCCCATCGCCACAGTGAAACCTGCTAGAGAAAAAAATCAGGTATACTTCCTAATGGTCTCAGGAAGGTTCATGCCCATCCCCATGTCCACACTTCGGCTTCAATCCTCACCATGTAGGAAAATGCCTCTTTAATCTTGTTCAAGTCCTTATTCAAGCAAACCAACTGGGAGGAATGTGACTCTATTCATAGGACATTCGGAAAAAATCTGAGTACTGACTGCATACCTGTTAAACTAAAGAATTGAATGGAACTTGTAAAAAACTCATCATCATATAGAACAATGCTAAGCAGTTTATGGATAAAATGGTAAAAAGTCAGGACCTGCTTCAAAGTGATCCAAGGTAATGGACGTGGGGAACAACCTATCATATAAGAGTGAAGAAAATGTTGACTTTGTGCTGATAGCTATTAAAAATGCAAGCTGTGTAAAGGGAAGTTCATTCTATTATTTGCTCTACTTTTATGTATGTGTAAAATTATCTATATAGCAATATTCTGTAGACTCAGCTAAAGGTGGATTGGTTGGTTATCTGTATCACTACCTTGTCACCTCCTGCCATGCTTCTGAAGGTGTCCACTTTGAATCCCCATCAGCAGCATAGAAATCCGAAAATTCCTGGCATAGACCAGTGCGGCAGTTACATAATGTCAACTTGAGTGAAGGGGTGGAGTCTAGCCTGTCAATCAGGTCATAGCCAGTGAGGCTTCTGTGTGGGCATGGCCTTCTCCCTAGGATTCTGGGAACTCCTTTCTTCCTCCCTAGAGGCAGGACACACACACTTTCTGCTTCATCTTCCTGCTGACAAGACACATGGAGCCATGCTGATGGAGACAGAGTCCTAGAGCTGGAGGAACCACGTGGAGACTCCCGTCAGTGCTGAGATGCTTCTGCCACCACTGGATCCACAAGACTTCCCACCCACTGGCCTGTGATCTTCCTGCATTTGTAGTCATTGTATGGCTTCATGAGTCTGCAGAGGAATTTATAGACTGGTGTCAGATATTTGGGCTAATATCAGATGTACGTGCTTGATCTGGGCTGGGTTGGGGTATTTTTTTAATATACAATTACTTTTTGGTATAAAACTCTCCCTTACATACATATGAGCATCTCTGGATTTCTTTCTCTAGTCATCCCAGACTAACACAGTAGAGTGAGTGCTCCCAGTGCTTCATCAGATTGTTCCAATGTGACCGTAGGTGTTCTGTCAATTCCTGGAGCCTTGGTTTTGGCTAATGTTTTCTGTGCAGCTTCAGTATCATTGCTCCTTGCTCAGATGCGCCCTCTTGACATGGTTGGATGTCAATTAGTCCTTTCTTGTAAAGTGACTCTGCAGTCTTCCCACCCTCTTTAGATGTTCCTGCATCATTCAATAGTTGTCCCATAGAATATTTTGAAATATTCCAATATTACAACTTGAGGTTTGAATTTTTTCTTTAGTTCTAAGGTACACTGAGGGTTTTCTACCTTTTTGGTTTTCTCACTCCAGGTCTTTTCACAGTTCATTATATTTTATTTTATCTTCTCAAACTTCCATTTGAGATTTTCTGTTCAACTATTTCCACTTAATTTCTATCATTTGCCCAGGCTACTGAATGATCAAAGGCAAGCTTGGGCATCTCTTCTGATATCCACTTTGATCCTTTCTTTCATTGCTGTCTTTATAATGACCTTTTACTCTCTCCGTGGATGACATTTTGGATATCATGTCACAGCTTCTCAGGTCTTCTAGAATTAATGTTCAATGCATCAGATCTGCTAATTAGATGTCCTCAAATTCAGTTGGGATATTCTCGAGGTCATTATTTGGGCTCTCATGGACTTTTAAAAACTGTTTTCAGCTTCGACCTGAACTTACATATGAAAAATGGAGAGTCTTTCCACGGTCAACCCATGGGCTCATTTTAGCTGCTGAACATCTCCACCTTCGCTCCCACAGATGCTGTCAATCTATTTGATTTCTGGAGAAGTCCGTGTATATATTCACCATTTGTGTAGTTGAAGAAAAGTATTTTCCATGAAGGAATTGTTGGTCTTGCAAAATTCTATCATGTGATCTCCAGCTTCATATCAACCACCGTGGCTGCATTTTCCAACTATTGTTCTTTCCTCTTTGTTTCCAACTCTTGCATTCCAATTTCCAATAAGTGCGCACCTGGATTGTAAGTTTGAGCAATTTCAGACTGAAGAAAATAAATTTTTTTCATTGTCTGCAGCACTGGCTTTAGTGGTTGGTGTATAAATAGGAAACGTAGTTGTGCTGGATGGTTTTCCTTGTATGTGAATAGATATTACCCTATCACAGAAAGCATTGTACTTCAGGAGAGATCTTTAAATGTCTTTATATAATTATTTATTTATTATATATGTCTATATAATGATGATTGTGACACCGTTCTTCATGAATTTGTCATTCCTGCATAGTAAGCCATATGATTATCTGATTGAAAATGGTCCATACTAGTCAATTTCGATTATCTAATGGCTAGGATATCATTCCTTATGCAGCGCATTTCACTTTTGATAATTTCCAATGTCCTGGATTCATACATCATACATTATAAATTCCAATTATTAATTGAAGTTTTCAGCTATTTCTTCTTATTTTGAGTCATGGCCCATCAAGAAATGAACGTCTCAAAGGCTTCACTCCCGAAGATTTTATTCCATCCACGTTATTATGGTTGGTTGACTATTCAAAGGTGTTCAACTCTGTGGGCCATAATGATGGATAATCTTAAGAATGGGAATTTCAGGACACTTCATTGTGCTCATTTGGAACTTGTACATGGAAGAAGAGGCAGTTGTGTGGACAAAACATGGGAACTGTGTGGTTTAAAATCAGGAAAGGTGTGAGCAGGGTTGTGTCATCTCACTGTACTTGTGTAATATACAAGCTGAGCAAATCATCAGAGACTCTGGATTATATGGAAAAGAGCGTGGCCTCATGATTGGAAGAAGGCTTATTAACAATCTACAATATGCAGATGACGCAACTTTTCTTGATGAAAGTGAGGAGGACTTGAAGCACCTGCTAATAATCAAGGATTATTGCCTTCAATATGGAATATAACTCAATGTAAAGAAGACTCAAATCCTCACAACCGGACCAATAGGTAACAGCATGCCAACTGGAGAAAAGTTAAAGTTATCAAAGATTTTGTCTTACTTTGATCCACAATCAATGCTCATGGAAGCAGCAGTCAAAAGATGAAAAGACATATTACAATTCTTTAGCTAATTTAAGAGCAAGATGTTACTCTAAGGACTAAGGTACATCTAATCCAAGCTATGGTATTCTCCATTGAATCATATGCATGTGAAAGTCAAACTTTGAATGAGGAAGACTGCAGAATTGATTCATTTAAATGGTGGTCCTAGAGAAGAATATGGAATGGACCTTGGATTTCTGAAAGGACAAACCAATCTATATTGGAAGATGTAATACCAGAGTGCTCCTTAGAAGTGAGGATGATAAGACTTCATCTTATATACTTTGTACTTAGTGTCAGGAGAGACCAGCCCCTGAAGTTCCCCTTCAGGTTTGGTAGAGTGGAGCCGAGGTGAAAAGGGGGAAGACCCTCCCAGTGTTTGCATCAAGTCTCAGGAATAGTAACAATTGTGTGTGGCACAGGAACGGGCAGGGTTTCATTCTGTTGTGCAGAGTGTTGCTATGGGACACAGCCCACTCGATGGTGCCTAAAAACAATTTTGAGACGGCAGCTCTTCTTCAGTCATATTTTGAGTGTCTGTGGATCTGAGGTATTTATGTTCTGGCTCTCTATTTGACAATGATTTGCTGCATGAGATTTTCAGTGTGCTAGTCTGGGCAGGTTGGAGAAACAAATCCATTGACACACATATGTGCATAAGAAAGAGATTTATATACAAGAGCAATTTAACATCCCAGCCCAGTCCAGATCAAGTCTATAAGTCTGATACTAGCCCACATGGCTGATAGCGATCTATAAAGCCCTGTTCAGACTCACAAAACACATGCAATGATGCCGAATGCAGGGCAATCAGAAGCCTGTTGGTAGAAATTCTTTGGTCCAGCCTGATTCTTCCTTGCCAACCATGAAGGGGGTCTGAGTGCCCCAAAAGAAACCATAGGAACACGCAGAGATGACCGGAACACACTCATGGTCCTGCTGCTAGGGAGAATTCCCAGAAACATCCCTTGTCAGGGAAAATGCATGGAGAAGACCAGAGTAAAACTTAAATATAAATTTTCTAATGTTTTAAACAGAAGATATGACTGAATTAATTAATGATTCACTTCAATGATGAATTAAGGAATCAAGAAAAATTTTAATAAATCCAAAGGATGAAAAAAATGTGCTTCAAATTGAAATGCCTAGGGATACACCTGACTAAAACAATGAAAGAGTTGTATGAGGAAAATTATAAAACACTACTACAAGAAATCAAGAGTGACCTCAACAAATGGAAGAATATCCAATGTTCGTGGATTGGCAGACTCAATATAGTAAAGATGTCAGTTCTGCCCAAGGCACTATATAAGCTCAATGCTATCCCGATACAAATACCACCATCCTTCTTCAAAGAATTGGAATATATGATTACCAACTTCATATGGAGGGGGAAGAAACCTAGAATTAGCAGAAAACTCCACAAGAAGAAGGACAAAGTGGGAGCGCTTTCTCTACCTGACTTTAGCATGTACTATATGGCCACAGTAATCACAACAATGTGATACTGGTATAAGGACAGATATTCAGGCCAATGGGAAAGAGCTGAAGGCCCAGAAATAAAAACATCAGCAGACAGGCAACTGATCTTTGATAAGGGCCCAAAAATATTAAATGGGAAGCAGATGCCATCTTCAATAAAAGGTGCTGGAAAAAGTGGATATCTACCTGGAGAAAAATGAAGCAAGAACCTTACCTCATGCCATGCACAAGAATAACTCAAGATGGATCACAGACCTTGACATAAAACCCCAAACAGGCCCATTAATGAGGGAATTGGGACAAACCAGAGAACCTTGGCACAGGGAATACATGGGCTATCAGGAATAAGGAAGGATACAAATACAGAGGAGGCACAAATAGACAAGTGGGATGTACTGAAGATAAGACAACTGTATATATCAAAAGAATTCACCAAGAGAATAGTAAGAGAGCCCACTGATTGGGAAGACATCTTTAGCAAGGACACATCAGACAAAGACCTATTACTAAAATCTACAATACTTTGCAAACTTACAATAAGAGAAAAACTAAAAATTGTCCACTGAGGAGGTGGGCAAAGGACCTGAACAGAAGTTTCACAGAGTCTGAAATCTGAATGGCTAACAAACATATGAGAAAACGTTCTCGATCATTAGCCAGAGAGAAATGCAAATCAAAACAACTATGAGGTACCACCTAACGCCCTCAAAGGTAGCCCAATTAAAACATCAGAAAACAACAGGTGTGGGAGGGGCTGTGGGGAGACAGGAACTCTCATCCACTGCTGGTGGACCTGTAGGTATGCACAGCCACTATGGAAATCGATTTGGCAATTTCTAAAACAGATGGAACTTGAGCTACCATACAACCCAGCAATCCCCCTACTGGGCATATACCCAGAAGAGGCAAGAAACAAACCACAGCCAGACAGCTGTGCTCCAATGTTCATTGCAGCACAGAGCTGGAAACAACCAAAATTTCCATCAAGAGACGAATGAATTAAAAACACGTGGTACATACATGCAATGGAATACTATGCATCGCTAAAAAACAGTGATGAACACATGAAGCATATCGCCGCATGGGAAGAACTAGAGGAAATCATGCTAAGTGAAGTAAGCCAAGCACAAAAGGACAAGTATAATATGAGTCCGCTGAGGTAAGTTTAAGTTTATATTATATATATATATATATATATATATATGAAAGAACAGAAAAGTAAAAGCAAAAGGGGCATAGGGGGAAAAGCTACTGTATACAAACACTCCAGGGGTGAGGTCCAGGTAGTAAGGCAGGGGTCAGACCAAATCCAAGGGTACATATGGTAGCCAACTAAAAATGGGGGGTGGGAGGGAGGAAAGGGAAAGCAAAAAAAAGGTGTGGTGGGGGAATAGGGCATTGACCCACCCAAGGGGAGGGTATTGTTTATGTCTGCACAGGGAAAGAGGGACCAGACTTAAAGCCAGTGGCAGATGAATGCAGCGTGCTGGCAAGTAGTGGGGAGCCAGTGGAGGGGCCTGAAGGCTTGGCCCCCATACCAGTTATGGGGACAACTGCTCCTCTTCCCAGAAGAATTTACTTTAGAGGACAGCACTGAAGCTGCAGGTAGGGGAGAAGAGCATGTCTGATCAGAGCACACAGGAGTAAACAAAGGGGGAGGAAGAGAGAGTGAGGCACAACCTGGCCCACCAGGTCTGGAGGACGAAATCCCAGCTCTGAACAGGCAATGCACAGAGTGGATCCCATTATGAGACACGCTGTCCTTTGCTGGCCCAGGGCCCTAAGGGGGACAACACTGGGGACTCAGTGTCAGGACTGGCCCGGACTGACCCGCGACACTGTGGCCAACCATTAAAAGCATGCAACAGAGCAACCATGGGAGCAAAGCAGGGAGCCCCCAGGGAGTACAAAGGACAGACTCAGACCAGAGCGTGGCACCCCATCGGACCTAACTGAAGGACACACATAGAGATCAGAAATCAGACCTTGATCTATTTACAGGATTTTCTTTCTTTAAATTTTTTTTTCTTTTAGTTAATTTATTCTTTTATGGGACATTGGTTTTCTTTTTGTTGTCATTGCTGTGTTCTCATTCATCGCCTTTCTTGCTATGGCTTGATTTTTGGTGCATATTATTATCTCTACAGATCTAGCTAGATAAGATAGACTGGATGAATAGTCTGGAGGAGAAAACAACGGGACCAATGGTTCTGGTGGGTCACGGGAGAGGGGGAGACAGGGGTTAGGAGGTGGTGCTGACCAACCCAGAGACAGAGGAGCAACAAGTGATCGAAAATCAGTGGCAAGGAGGGTGTGAGAGGCCGGTAGAGATTCAGCAAGGGCAAGGTAACCAAGAGAAATTACTGAAACCCAAATGAAGGCTGAGCATGATAGTGGGACAAGAGGAAAGTAAAAGGAAATAGAGGAAAGAACTAGGTGACAAAGGCTATTTATAGAGGTCTAAAGACTGGCATGTACATATGTAAATATATTTATAGAGGAGGATGGGGAAACACATCTATGTGCATATTTATAGGTTTAGTATTAAGGCAGCAGATGGGCATTGGGCCTCCACTCAAGTACTTACTCAATGCAAGAACACATTGTTCTATTAAATTGGCATTCCAGGATGCACACTTTCCCAACACGCTTGATGAAGAAAAATGTGTGCATAAGCAAATGTGGTGAAGAAACCTGATGGTGCCCATCTACCAAAAGATATAGCATCTGGGGTCTTAAAAGCTTGAAGGTAAACAAGCAGCCATCTAGCTGAGAAGCATCAAAGCCCACATTGAAGAAGCACACCAGCCTAACTGACCATGAGTTGTTGAAGGGATCTGGTATCAAGCATCAAAGAGCAAAAAAGCATATCATTGTAAATGAGGGTGAGTGCAGAGTGGAGACTCAAAGCCCATTGGTAGACAACTGGACACCCCCTTACTGAAGGGTTGTCGGGAGAAGATGAGCCAGTCAAGGTGCAGGATAGCAACAATGAAACATATAGCTTTCCCCTAGTTCTTAAATGCTCCCCCCGCCCCCACCCCACTATCATGATCCCAATTCTACCTTATAAATCTGGCTAGACAAGAGGATGTACATTGGGACAGATAGCAACTGGAAACACAGGCGATCCATGACAGATGACCCCTTCAGGACCAGTGGTGGAAGTGGCAATGCCTGGAGGGTGGAGAGAATGTGGGGTGGAAAGGGAGAACTTATTACAAGAATCTACATATAGCCTCCTCCCTGGGGGATGGACAACAGAGAAGAGGGTGGGGGGGTGTTGGACAGTGTGAGATATGACATAATAATAATAATTTATGAATTTTGAAGTGTTCATGAGGGTTGGGAGGTGGAGAGGGAGAGGGAAAATGAGGAGCCGATATTAAGGCTCAAGTAGAAGGCAAATATTTTGAGAATGATGATGGCAACAAATGTACATATGTGCTTGACACAATGGATGTATGTATGGATTATGATAAGAATTATGAGCCCCCAATAAAATGATTTTAAAAGAAATTATTTTAAAAAGAAAAGTGCTAAACATTTAGGCAAGAGATTTTACATCAATAAATTTTAACAGATAAACCTAAGAACATCCAACTCAAGAGTAACAAAATTATAAATGAGAAATAAAATACTAGTATAAGTATTAAAAGGCAACTCAAAGATTACAAGAGAGTATTTTCAGTCTGTTATTGCCAATTTGTAAAATATCAACATTGAATGAATTCCTAAAACATACATGTATTATCACAATATCTTAAAAGTTCGAGGTCCTGTATATATCAGTATCAGCAGGACTACTAACTGAGAAAGTGAAAAATATGATTTCTAAACAGACTCCAAAGTCAAAATTTTCTCTTTTTTTCAATATTTAACAAATTAATGTCTCTGCTATTTAAACTATTCTAAATTAAACATGTTAGAAAACTAGAAGACTCAAGGGAACAATAAGTGATCCAAAATTAGTGGCAAGGAGGGTGTGAGAGACCTGGTAAGGATTGATCAAGAGCAATGTAACCGAGAGAAATTACTGAAACCCAAATGAAGGCTGAGCATGATAGTGGGACAAGAGGAAAGTAAATGGAAATAGAACAAAGGACTAGGAGGCAAAGGGCATTTATAGAGTTCTAAACATATGTAAATATATTTATATATGACAATGGGGAAATAGGTCTATGTGCATATATTTATGGGTTTAGCATTAAGGCAGCAGATGGACATTGAACCTCTACTCAAATACTTACTCAATGCAAGAACACTTTGCTCTATTAAATTGTCATTCCATGATGCACACCTTCCCAACACAATCGCTAAAGACAAATGGGTGCATAAGCAAATGTGGTGAAGAAAGATAAAGCATCTGGGGTCTTAAAGGCTTGAAGATAAACAAGTTGCCATCTAGCTCAGAAGCAACACAGTCCCCATGGAAGAAGCACACCAGCTTCTGTGATCATGAGGTGTCATAGGTATCAGGTATCAGGCACACAAAGAACAAAAATTCATAAGATTGTAAATGAGGTGGAGTGCAGATTGGGGACCCATCTGTAGGTAATGGGACATCCCCTTACAGAAGGGTCATGGGGAGGAGACGAGCCAGTCAGGGGACTGTGTAGCAACAATGAAAGATAGAACTTTCCTTTAGTTCTTAAATGCTTTCTCCCCCTCACTATCATGATCCCAATTCTACCTTACAAATCTGGGTGGACCAGAGGATGTACACTGGTATAGGTAGGAACTGGAAACACCAGGAATCCAGGACAGATGATCCCTTCAGGACCAGTGGTGAGAGTGGCGATACTGAAGAGTTAAGAGAAGGTGGAGTAGAAACCACCTCCTCCCTGGGGGACAGACAACAGAAAAGTGGGTGAAAGGAGGGAGACACCGGACAGGGTAAGACATGACAAAATATCAATGTATAAATTATCAAGGGTTTATGAGGGAGGGGGTAGAGGGGAGGAAGGGGGGGAAATGAGGAGCTGATACCAAGGGCCTTAAGTGGAAAGTAAATGTTTTGAGAGTGATGAGGGCAGCGAATGTACAAATGTGCTTGACACAATGAATGTACGTATGAATTGTGATGAGTTGTATGAGTCCCAAATAAAATGATTTAAAAGAAAGCTAGAAGACTCCCATTTCAAAATTATATATATATAATTTCTTATGTATACAGAAAATCATATATGATACATTATTATATTATTATAAATTGTTAGTAAACAAAGCTCAATATCACATTAAAAGAAAAATGTAATATGGCGAAGTTGAATTTACTGCCATGCAGTGCTCATCCAGGAGCAATGAACAGCAACAACATATGTAGGGACAGATCCTGTCCAATTGACTTCATAATGCCATCATGCCACCGAATGTACAACAGAATGAACATTGTCCCTCATCCTCAGTAGAGCTGGCTTGTTGGAGTCCATCTTTATGGCTACTGTGCCAATCTGTTTCACAAAGGATCACCTTTCGCTTTCACTAAACCTATTGTCGCTCTCCAGTAACCGATCCCTTTGAATGACTTGTCCAAAGCAAGCGTGTCAGGTGTTTAGTTGTGATCATTAGGGCTTTTGTTGGCTCAGTTTTGGAAGTAGATTGCCAGCCTGTCTTCCTGTGTGGTTAGAGGAAAGACTCTGCTAAAACCTGTCACTGTGGGTGACCTTCGGGAATCCGAAATACCAGTAACAGAGCTTCCAGCATCATAGAAACATAGAAGCCGTCACATTACTATAAAGTGACAGGAGTGATTAAATTCAAAGGGTAGGCAAGAATGAAAAGAGCCATAAGAAAGCCTTGGTTGGCCCACTCTGTGATGCTGTGACTTCGAGGGGACTTCTAGGGGCTGCTGGGGGTGACACTCTGTACAAGGAGGTCAAACGGCACTCGTGAAGCCCACAGATGTCCCCGCACTCTGTCTTTCATGCTCTGTGCTTGTCACCCAGCAAGAGACTGTCTTAGCCTCTCCAGAGACCTGATGATGCTTGCTTGACTTCTGTCCCTTTTTCCTACCATTTCCTTGGCTCACCGCTGAGTTCCTCTGGTGAAACAAATATGATGGGTTTGGGGACATTAGTTATGCAATTATCAAACATAATCAAGCAATTAATATGATGTGGCAATACGCACATGTGATCCACAAACAGACAGTTGATGAAATAAAAGCATTTCATTGTAAGGACTCTAAGTGAAGAGAAGGCGTGTCTTGGGCATGACTGACATTTTCTGTTCAAAACTATCACCCAAAGCGAGACCAGGTCTAGATCCACTGCCAGTGCCCAGTGCTATGAAAGTCTGAAACCAGAGCATGAAAACCAAAATGGCATGACAGTATTCTGGAAATCCAAGCTACTGTGCTAAAACAGGAAAAATACACAAGCATGACATCATATAAGTGATCAAATTATCACTATTTATAGTCTTACCTCAAAAACTTAAGGAAACCTGTATGGTTTCCTACCAAGAAAAAGAACTGAAACAAACCAAAAAATACCCTCAGAACCAAAATTTTAAAAAGACAAATTGAGATGATTATATACAGGATATATTTTTAAAGATGAATAGCTTTCTGGTCTCCTATGTTACATAAAATGATCAACTAGTATAGGAAGAAGCCCAAGTTCACAATTCACAAAAGTTGTGTCCCTTTGGGTCTGCCAAAATTATCCGAGTGATCTTTTGCGGAGTTACATGCATCAAAGGGCCATTTTCTTCAATCCCTGATAAATTCGACAAACATGTGAAACAACTACCTGTAAGACCTAGTTGAGTTTCATTTGTATTATACTAGATAGCTCACTATTTAGGCTCTGGGGTTTGCCGGAACCCTGGTTTCTCCACTCACACCCCTTAATGGCTCTAGGCATTACAGGGTACACAAATATGCTTTATCTCTCTAGCTACTAATGGGCATAATAGGTACTAATGCACATAACGGAAAATGCATGCTTTGTGGAAAGATAATTGCCCTTTGAGGAAACCCAGAATTCGATTGCACTGCTAGTGGAGCTGAAGGAGGAAGGGCTGCTCTCTGGTTCCAGTAAATCCAGTCCGCTCTGAACAGAGGCAGTGAATGATGTCCATGGCCTGCAGGAGTGCTGTTATAATCTCCCTCTCCCTTTCAAGTGGCACAGATTGAGCTGCGATCCGCATGGTCAGCAGTTTGAAACCCCCAGCTGCTCTGTGGGGAGAAAAGCTGGGGTTTCTTCTCCCTCAGAAACCCACGTGGGGTCGCTCAGGGTCAGGATGGACTAGACGACTATGAATTCATTACCCCTCCCTCACCTGGGCTCTGTACTCCCTATTTGGTTTACAGATACGGCTGCGCAATTAGTATTTAATCCCAGGAGAGAAATGTAAGTATTCTCCTCCTAAGATGTAAACTGAGGCATGCACTCTAAGCCCCTGTATGGGAGCTTAACGGTGGTTAACCCAGACTAATGATGATTTGGCCTGTGGATCCATCCCTGCCTAGTTCTTTCGATGCGTATAAACATCCGTTCATTGCACCTTAGAACATGTCCGGTCTGTGTTCTGCTCCGAAGCTTCTGCGTGGAACGCTTGCGAGTACAGCAGCCTCGCAAGAATGCCACTTAGACACGCGGGCCTCTGCTTTCCGACTACAAAACGAAGACTCCATAATGGTACCAGACACGTGGTTGTAGTGGCAATTACATAATTCTTGCCATACGGCGCGCTTAGAACAGTGACTATTGTTACTGTCGGTTGTCAAGTCAGCGCTGATACATAGCAACCCCAGGAGAACAGAAAGAAACGTTGCCCAATCCTGCGCCATCTTCACGGTCACTGACAGGCTTAAACCCATGACTGTGGCCACGGCGTGTTTTCGTGCCCACCAACCTCGGCGGCTCTTCTTCCAGGTCTGTGAAAGGGCTACAAAAAGTTCATGGAAAAATTCTATCATCCTTACATTCCATTTTCCACTATTTTTTGAAGCCCCCTCATTCTTCAGGTAATGTTCAGCTCTGTTCCATAGGGGTTTAATTGATTAATTCTTTGAGGAAGATGACCAGGCCTTTGTTTTCCTAGTCTGTATTGTTCTGGAATCTCCCCTGAAACCTGTCCACCATGGGGGACTTTGATTGTATTTGAAATACCGGTGACACAGCTTCCAGCACAATGCAGCATGTAAACCATCAAAGTATAATAAACTCAGCCTGGTGGTGGATCATTAGCTTTAACCATTAGTAATTAAAATAAACGGGCTCAAAGAAGAAATGCGGTAGGTGGTCTCTGCCAACAACAAACAGTAGAGACTACGCAATTAAACTAAAAATAAATGTGCATGTATTGATTATAGTTGAATATATACATAACCCATACTTAATTTGCTTTCGATTTTAAGAATTTATTTTTTAAATGTACACATAGGGCTGCAAAAGTTGCAGGGACAAGGCTATTGTGATAGTGTTTGTAAAAAATCAAAAGCAACCTAAAATTTTGATCAATAGGTGGTTGCTTAAATAAATTATAAGACATGCCCCAAACCAACTATTTTATAAATCTGCTACCACACCACTGCCATTTGGGTCAATTCTGACTCGTAGCCTCCCTGGAGTGCAGCGGAGAACTGCTCCGTCGCGTTTCTGAATCTTCCCATCTTCACAGAAACAGACGAACTCACCGTTCGTTCTCATACCAGGCAGCAAGTGAGTTCGGACTGTGGGCAGGTCTTTCGGAGAGCAATCAAATGTTAACCCACTGCATTCACAAAGCTCCAGAGAGCGTATTTGAATCCTTAAGAAGACTGTATGTATATGTGTGGATTGTGATAAGAGTTGTATGAGCCCCTAATAAAATGTAAAAAAAGAGAAAAAAAGAAAAGAAAATGATTAGGGCAAAGAATGTACAGATGTGCTTTATACAATTGATGTATGTATATTATGGAGTGTGATAAGAGTTGTATGAGCCCCTAATAAAATGTTTTTTTTTAAAAAGAAGACTGATCATTATGTGTATGCGCTAATAAATGGAAAGAATTCTAAACAACTTTGATATTTTTTAAAGTTTCGGGATTATGTGCCTAATATTTTACGACTTGGTAAAATTACAAACATCTGTATGTCCACATAAGAAGAGACTTTAGAAAATCAATGAAAAATCCCATTATCCTTTCATCTTATTTCCCACCAACTTTTTGAGGCTCTCTCTTGTATACATACACACACACTACACACTCATTGGTACACACAGATTTGGTTTGCAAATATATTCCACTTTATCAGAGAATGTGCTACAAATAAGAAAATTATTATCTCCGTGTTGGGGTGGGGTAGGAATGATTAGCTAGAGCAGAAGGGAGGGGAGGGGTCTATTTTTCACCACGTCATTTTGAATTTTGTACCTTGAGCTTATATTACCCTACAATGGAATTTTTAAAGATATGTGGAACACTTAAATAAAGTATATAATTCAACTCCACGAGTAAAGCTCAAAAAAATGCAACAATATGCTTGCCTGTGAAAGTCTTCCTGTCTTGTTTTTAAGAAATCATTGTGATTTGGGTGTTCCAAAAGTGGGTGTGTGGGCGTGTCATCTGCCCTTTTTGATGGTTTGTCACTACAAACCTTTGGTGAAGCAATTTATTCATACTTTTGAGTAATCTGTCCTAAGGAGTGAACAAAAGTTATACAGTAATATTTATGCAGGGATGTTACATCTGCATGATTAAATAATGTAAGCCCTTAAAATAATGTTTTTGAAATATAGATAATGCAATGTATCTCATGTTTTTGGTTTTTGTAATACCAGTAATACTTCTTTAAGTATATTAAGCCTATTTTTCAGGATAAAAGTAATACTTGCATATTTGAAAAATGGATAGTACAAGCAAAACCTCGTGAGCTAGTATCAAATAAATGACTCGGATGTGAAACTATACAACCGCACCATCCTAATTTTTCACATATTTTTATGCAAGCGCAGTTTGTTTGTCTTATTGCTACCGGAAGCCTTCATCCCTCCCACACACTCCAGAGCTACAAGAGCTATGGTCCCTTGACAAGACATGGCAATTACTTTATTTAGAAATCTTCAGGTTATTTTATCATGTAGCCTCGCCAATGTTAGAAATTGCCTTTTCCGCCCTAATGCTAAACAAGTAACTTCATTAAACAATCCTCTGCCATACCACAGTGCCTGTTCAATCATGTCTTTCTGCTCATCAGAGGGGTTGTCTGTGTTGCAGGGACCAAAAGCCTGGAGCCTGCCTTTCCAAGATCCCCTTTCTAGCAGTGTTCCAGTTAGATTCTGGAAGGCAGAAGAGAGAGGGAGGGGTCATGATGTGTCCCCCAGCAGCTCCAGACAGAATCAGAGGGTCAGCAGACGACAGATCTGTGAATTTGTCAGCAACTTCCATGTTTCTTCCTAAAGATAACTCACTTTGTGGCAATAAGCACTTGCGATATCAGAGACAGCCCTCTGGGATTCCTGCAGCCTTCTGATGTCCCAGAAAGCTTTCCTCTGAGTTTTGCTGTCTGATTCCCTGAGAGCCAGCAGCATCGCCCCGACTTTTGATCTCCTACCCAGATTTTGGAAGGCTTTCTTTGGACGCTGAGTTATCTACCTTCGCTCCCTTGGTGATTAAAATATCTAGAGTGGTTTCTCTGTCCCTGTAGAGACCTTGACTGATACAACATCCAAATTCAGCCCTCTTGTATCACCTTATTTCAAATACCGCCAGGCTTACCCCTGGTGGAGAGGTTTCATCAGTTTCCAGACGAAGCTAACTAGGAAGAAGCCCTCCACTGTCTGTTCCTTAAAATCGGCCCATGAAAACCTTATAGGTCACAGAATACAGTGAGCCTCTGACTTGTTTAATCTAGATCATGGCAAATCTGTGTTAACATTGGCTTCTAACATCGAACCTACCAGCCATTCCCCTGGGGAAAGATCAGATTGTCCCCATAAAGATCTAGCCTCTCAGGGGCTGCCATGAGTCAGAACTGACTCTGGTTGTGGGTTTGGGTTTTTGGTTTATCACTGGAGAAAGACATCTTGATGGGTAAAAAGGTGTCAAATGCCAGCGATCAGGAAAATCATTCTGTCATAACACAGGGTTGCCAAAAGCAGGAGCCAAATCTGTGGCATCTAACAGTAATGTCACCGTAACAATCACAACCCATCAGAACAAAGTCAGTGGCCAGAGAGAGAGGTAGGAACACAAATTTTTTAAAAAAAAGAAGTTTTTATTGTGAATTAGGTGGGGTTTACATATCTGATCATCCTTCTTGTATTCTACAACTTTAACAATCTATCGTTCGTTCCAGTAGTTTGCCCTGTACCTCATCTCCCAGGTTTTCCATCTCTCTTTTGTTATAGAGTATCTTCCTCATCACCAAGTTGCCACCTGTCTGCCCTCTTACCTTGTTACATTGTCTTCCCTGTCTCCTCCCCTCTCGCCCCTGGTGTATTAGGCTGGGTTTTCTAGAGAAGTAAAATAAACCAAGTGATGTTTGTATGCATATATCAAGAAATGGCTCACACCGTTGTAGAAGTGGATAAATCCAGTCCGGTTCCAGTCCATGGGTCAGATGTAACCTGAAGGCTTCTCGGGACTGCTGTAGCTACAGGAGCTGGCAAACAGGAAGCAGGAAAACCACGGGTTGGTGGGTTTAGAGCTGAATAAATCTGCGATCTGCTGAATGAATCCAAAGTCGGCGGTCTCCTCGTGGCTCCTGGAATTGGCAGATGATATAATGGGAGGTCGATGAAACAGATGCGGGATCCAGATCCAGCAGAAGTGAGTCACTTCCAGGAATGGTCGGTCTATACTAAGGGAAGTTCACACCTCAAATGAACCCTACCTCAGTGGTATCAACTGCTTGGCTGTTTCACAGATGAGCCCATCCTGGAGTTGACTACACTATGTTTGATCATATCTTAGGAGTATCCTGGCCACTCAAGTTGACCTAAAAACTAACTTCACACCTAGTAACCGCCACAGCCTGTTTGTTTTGGTATGATAGCCTTTGTGTTCATTTATTTTACAGCATTGAGGTCATACAACATCAGCCCTTTTCTGTTTGACCAACTTAACACAACGTAACAGCTTCCAAATCCGTACATGTCATGGGATATTTCACAGTTTCATCATTATTCTCTATTGATACAAGTATTCCATTGTGTATATGTGTCAATGTTTATTTATCTCTTCTTCCACCAATAGACATGTAGGGTGTTTCCATCTTCTCGCTACTGTGAATAGTATTGTCATGAACATGAATGTTTCTATCTGCTCACGCTGTGTTCCGTGTTTCTCTAGGGTACGTATTGAGGATAGGGACTTCTGGGTCATCTGGTGTATCTATTACCAGTTGTGTGCCATCAGCAATGAATACAGGTTCCAGTTTATGTACCCTCTCTCCAGAATTTACTTTCTGTTTTATTCAACTGTGATATCAATGGCAGTATGAGGTAGCTCACAATGCTGGTCCCTCCGTGTATTGATTTGCACCCTTTGAAATAGCTTATGATTTTGACCATTTTCTCATATATTTCTTGATCACCTGGACAGTGTCTTTGGTGAGTTTTCTGTTCATGTGCTCTGCCCATTTTAAAAATTAGATTATTCATCTTTTCTTGTCAAGTCTTTGCAGTTTCCTATAGATTTTAGAGACTAGGCCTTTGTCTAAAATGTCATTGTCCATTTTTTCCCCAGTCTGTGGATTCTCTTTTTGATGAAGTTGTTTGATGCATAGAAGTGTGTTCTTTTTAGAAATTTCCAGTCATCTGTTTTGTCTTCGGCTGTTTGCATGGTTTTCCTTGTGTTTGGCAATGTGTTTATGCCACGGGAAACACAAACTTTTGATGTTTTGCTTTGATCGGATTTCACTAAAATGTTTATCTCGACCTGTCATAATCTAAAACATGATCAAAGAATCTAAAAATCCTGCCATTCCCAAATTGCAAGTGAAGCAACAGGGCCCATTAAGATCATGGTCCTCAACTAGAAACTATTTTGGCCCCTGAGATACACTTGTCTCGACGGTAGATGAGAGGAACTTTAGGAAACTAGCAGAGACCAACCCAATGATAACTCTTAAGCACCCTTCACAAGACAACTTCACAACAAGAAATTATTGTTATCTGTCATCCAAGCACCCCCCAACCCAAGACAACTCCATGAACAACCATGGAATGCTGTCTGGACCTATGAATCCTATTGGAAAAGTGTGATCCATGGGATTTTCATTGGTTTGGAACTAGAATTTGGTTCTTGTCTAACCCAGAGAAAGACAGACTCTTGGAGGATCCAGGGAATTGCAAGAGGATTTTATTTAGAAAGTTCTAGGAGGAAGCAAACCTTACCAGCCTCAATATCTTTTACCCATCCCGCACTCCACATGTACAGAAAGCTTTTTTTTTTTTTCAAAAAGCATTTTTAAAGGTTCCCACTTGGATGAGATTCTATGAACTGTCCATAAGGGTAGCAAAAGGAAATATAGACCCAAGATGTTGTCATGGGCCCCAGGAATGCTCTGTCCAAATCTCCACCTTCACTCACTCCCTTGCTGTCTCAGGCTGATTTCTAAAACTAGATTGCCAGGCTGTTCTTTCTTGTTATCTTGGTCTAAAAATCTCAACTTAAAAACTATTCTTCATATCAACACATGCCTCCCCAGTCTACTGGCAGCACACGGGGTGCATTGGCCAGGAAGGGCCATGGCCCCTACCTAGAAGGCAAGAATTCTACTATAACTATTCCAACAAAGAATTACCCAGACCGAATTGTCAGGATTGCCAAGGTTACGAAAAGCAGTCTTAAATCTTTTCCATAAATGTTCATCATCCCTCCATCAAAAGCTCCAGTTCCACAAAATCTATCTTCTGTTTGATAGTGAGAAGGAATCCTTTGTACTTAATTCCAAAAATGTGCCGTAGTTAAGACCTGTGATATAAGTGAGGGAAGAATGCAAGCTGTAGAAGAGAGACTCTCCCATTCCTAAGTGACTTAAACCTAAGCAGTAAGGACATCAGGGGAGGGAGAGGTAATAAATAAGAGAGTGAAGAGAAGAGATAAAGGCTCTTAAACAATCAATCAAAACAAGGGCCATTCGCTCTCCCTCAAACTAATGGCAGTGGTTTTCTGCCTGATCAATTAGAGACGCTTTTTCTTCTCTCTTTCTACTTTCCGAAATTTTCTAAGTTTTGTGCAATGAGCATATATTGCCTCTATAATTGTGAAACAAAATCAATACACATTATATTTGAAAGGGCAGAATGAGAAAACACAACCCTGTTTAGGAAATATTCCAGTCACACCTCTGTAAGGATTTTACATCGCCTCGCAAATGCTCGTGGGAAATAGAGACACACAGAAAAATGATGCAACGCTCTCAGACCTCGGTGTTCTGTTTTATAACCAGGCATCCTCTCACAATTTTTTTAAAACAAGTTTTCTCCATACTCCGCAAGATGATCAGGAGCAAGTTTTAAATTCTCCTCTCACAGACAATATAGTCTGTTGCTAACAGGACTCTGGCCTGTACTTGCCTTCGAGCATTATTATTCTCTTGACACAAAAGAGAGAATGGGGCCCTTCTGTCAGCACCTCACAGAAGGTCATCAGCAGGATTTCGAAGGGCCAAGAAAGAGAAATTCTGTCCACTCTGAAGGGTGCCTGTCTGCCGAGAGCGACATTTTACTGCGCAACTAGAACTGTGCTTTCAATCTATGACTTTTAAGGCTGTAGCTCGTTCCTAAAATGCAAAGAGCCATAAACTATTTATTTGGCCATTTTAAATATATGAATCATTTAGCTTCTGTTGGCTGGTAGCTCTGAGAAGACACAGGAGTAGTCCTAGTAAGAGAGCTCCTTTGCCATAGGACCCTTTAGTATTAGTATTATTAGCACTGTCTTCAGGCTGCTGAAAAACACAAGAGGTGCAATGAACCTGGCTCTAGAGGGGAAACTGCACAGAACTTGGGGTAGACAGCGATCCAGAGAGACTCACTTCAACAAAGAGCATTTCCCATCTCCCCACTGCGTACCTGCAGCAGAAAAGAGCAGGGCAGCACCATTTGTTAATTATAATCCCTGTATGACCCGCTAAGAAACTTTTGCTGAAGGGGGGGTGATGGGTGTGAGAATGTAAACTTAGGGAAACAAAGAAAATGATCAATGGCTCCTTGGGAAGCGAGAAGCATGCCAAGGTAAGAGGCTGCTTAAAGAGCTCATCAAGAGGAGCTTCGTGAGGAGCGCGATGGCGGATGAAGGTCAAGTCCTCTGTGAGATGGATAATACAATCCTATCTTACATTCCTTGCCAAATCTTTCTTAAAATCTAGACTTCATGGGTAAATTCTGTAATAACCGAGGAACAAATTTCAGAAAATGAGGATGGAAGGCGGAGTGGAAACATAGGGAGAAATGGACTAGGTGATGGAACATGAAGGGATTGCAGTGGATGAGCCGAAACAGAACGTTGAAATGTTCATTGTAAACCTGAGGGCCTGTTCTATAAACCTTCCCCCAATGCAAAGTAAAATACTTAACAAAAATAAAAGTTCTGTCTTCACTAATGAGCAAGGCCTGGGACAATGTATGTGTTCAATAAGTCTTTGCTGAATTAACAAATGAACTAATGATTGTTTCCTGCAATTGGACATTCTCATTGAGGGTGCCCATAAACTGCTGAGCCTTTCCCCTTTGAGACAGTTGGTCTGTCTTTACAATCACGGCGTTTGTATTTGGTTTTTATTTTTTTAATCATTTTATTGGGGCCTCATACAGCTCTTATCACAATCCCCACATGAATCCATTGTGTCAAGAAAACTTGTACCTGTGTTGCAATCATCATTTTCAAAACATTTTCTTTCTACTTGAGCCCTTGTTATCTGCTCCTCATTTCTTTTTTCCTCCCTCCCCCACTCTTCCTCCCTGATGGATCCTTGATAATTTATAATTTTTTTTTCATGTCTTACACTGACAGATGCCTGGCAGATGCCTCCCTTCACCCTCTTTTCTGTTGTCCATCCCCTAGGAGGGGGTTATATGAAGATAATTGTGATTGATTCCCCCTTTCTCTTCCCACCTTACCCTTGCCCTTACCTTTCTGATATCGCTGGTCCTGGTCCATTATTGGTCCTGAGGGGTTTATCTGTCCTGGATTCCCTGTGTTTCCAGCTCTTATCTGTACACATATGCATGCTCCAGTGTTGTAGGGTAGAATTCAAGTTATGATAGTGGGGGGGGGGTGGCGAAAGCATTAAAGAACTAGAGGAAAGTTGTATGTTTCTTTGGTGCTATACTGCACCTTGACTGACTTGTCTCTTCCTTGAGACCCTTCTATAAAGAGATGTCCAATTTTCTACAGATGGGCTTTGGGTCTCCACTCCACACTGCCCCTCATTCACATTAATATGATTTCTTGTTCTAGGTCTTTGATGGCTGACACCTGATCCCATCAACACCTCATGATCACACAGGCTGGTGTGTTTCTTCCATGTGGGCTTTGTTGCTTCTGAGCTAGATGGCCGCTTTTTTCTCTTTAAACCTTCAAGACCCAGACACTATATCTTTTTTTTTAGACGCTATATCTTTTGATAGCCAGGCACAATAAGCTTTCTTCACCACATTTGCTTATGCACCCATTTTGTCTTCGGTGATCGTGTAGGGAAGATAGGCATCCCAGAATGCCAGGATACTAGAACAAAGTGTTCTTGTGTTGAGGAAGTACTTGAGTGGAATCCCAACGTCCACCTGCTACCTTAATACTTAACATATATATGTGTACATAGATCTATTTCCCTATCATTAAATGTCAATAGATTTTTATATATGTACATGCCTATATTTAGACCTCTATAAGCGTCCATTTGCCTCCTAGTTCTTTCCTCTATTTCTTCTTACTTTCCTCTTGTCTCACTATCACAGTGGTTCTCAAACTTCCTAATGCCATGACCATTTAATACAGATCTTCATGTTGTGGTGACCCCCAAACCATAAAATTATTGTTGTTGCTACTCCATAGCTATAATTTTGCTGCTCTTATGAACTGAGCAACCTCTGTGAAAGGGTCATTCGACCCCCAAAGGAGTTACGACCCACAAGTTGAGAACCACTGCACTGTTGTGTTTGGCCTTGATTTGGGTTTCAGTAATTCCTCTCAGTTACATTGACCTTGATCAAGCCCTAATAGACATCCTATGCCCTCCTCACCATCGATTTTAGATCACTGTTGTTCCCTTGTCCCTGGGTTTCTTAACACCCACTTCTTTTCCCCGCCTCCTCCTCTCCCATGTCCTCCCAGAATTGTTGGTGCCGTGGCTTTCTCCTCCAAATTGTTTAACCCTCCTATCTGATCTAGATAGACACGTAGGGACAGTAATAAGCACACACACAAAAAACAAAAAAGAGCAAAACCAAACAACAAAAGAAAACAAAACAATAACAAACTCAACGATCAAAAAAAAAAAGAAAAGCCTATAAATAGGTCCAGGTGTGATTATAGACCTTTAGGAGTGTTTTCCAATCCAGTCTGATGGGGTGCCATGCCCTGGCCCCCAGTTTATTTTTTGTATTCCCAAGGGACTTCGTTGCTTTGCTCCCCTTGCTGTTTTGTTGCATGCCCTTAGCATAGCACCCTGGTGTAGTGGGGTCAGATTGGGCACAATTCCCTCACTGTGCCTCCAGTGTTGTCCCTCATATGGCTATGGGTCAGTGAGGGATGTCATGTCTAGTGGTGGGGTAGGTCCTATGGTCCTTTCTGTGCATTGTCTGCTCTGAGCAGGAATATCATCCTTGGGACTTGCTGGGCCAGAATGTGTTCCACCTACTCTCCTTAATAATGTGATGGCATGCTAGTTTAATGTCTTTTGCTGCTGCCTCTAGAGAAGCAAAAGTAGTGAAGCTTTCATATGTGTAAACAAAGAGAAATTGATATCAAGGAAATGGTTCACACAGTTGTAGAACTGGACAAGTTCTAAGTCTGTGTATAAGATGTGAGACCAGAGGCTTCTCCTGATATGGAGCAGCTGCAGGATGCTGATGAACTGAAGACATACAGACTTTTTGGAGAGCAGAATAATTCTGCAGTCAAGTTTGTGGCTGCAGACACTAATAAATTCAAGATTGGAAGGTCAGATGGCAGGTCTCTTTGATAACTCCCAGAAACTGCAGGCAATTTGGCAGCCCATTGGTTCAAATCTAAAAATCCAGATGCAGGACCCAAATCCACCAAATAGGAAGCAAACTTTTCCATGGTGTACACTTATATTGGAAGCAGGCCACACCCTCAAGGAAACATATTTTCAATTGATTGCCTCATGACAGTGACTAAAGGTATTGCACTCCATCCTAGTGTCTTTATAACTGACTGGATAATCACATAGCAGATCCCATTATGGAGGTGAATACATTATGGGAGATTATAATGGGTTTTAACTGCCAAACCACTATGGATCTTAGGCCAAGTTGATACAAAAACAAACTATCACACTTAGTCATTACTTATTTTTTCTGTTGTTTTTATAAAGGCAATGCTGCAATGAGAATTCTGGGACACATAGACTTTTTCTGCACAAATACAAAGGTGAGAGTCCCAAGATAAGGTGTTTCAGCCAGGAAGCATTTGGAGAATCACAATTTGAACCAGATTGGAAGCTCAGAGCAGGCAGGATTGAGCTTGAAAAACTGCCTCTACTGTAGAGGCACTTTCAACTGATGGGAATCATAAGCCTTTCTGGGACCCACCCAAGGCCCAGGTGCATTCTCTGTCCTCATGAACATCATGTTTGCTGAGGGCCACAACAGTGATTAAAATGTAATGCTGTGAGTGAAAGGACAGGGGTGCATACAAGATCCCAACACTTCCCTCCAACTCGAAAGAAGAGAGAACATTAGGAAAGATTTCTGGAAGAGGCAGTGACCACACTCTTTCCTGAAGAATAAAGTGAGACAATCTAGTTTAAAAATGAGAAGAATAGTGAGCACTGGACAAGGATATTGCTATGTAAAAAAGGCATATACATGAGAAAGGAAGTTTGTGCAAGAGGGACAGCTAAAAGGATAAGCAGATGATAAGCTATGAAATTTCATTAGTACACTACTAGGGTTTGGACATCACACCACCAAAAAGAGAGATCACATCAAGACTGGAGTGGCATGACCAGCAGAGGCATGTCTAAGGAATGGTAGGCATGGCACACTTGAAAAAGACACCACTAAGCAGTGTCTGTGAACTCAGTTTGCCCCAAAGTCCTTCCTCAAGCACCATAGACAAGAGGCACATTGGATTGGGCTGACGTAGGTTGAGGTGGAGGGAAGGTCATTTGCCCTCCTGTCCACCCACACATCAAGTTTAAAGGGGCACCAGATAAGGCAAGAATGACATTCCAGGTTGACACAATTATGAAATCCACCTGAGTGAGGGAGCTGGATCAGAGGGGGGTGGAGGGTGGGGAGGCACTTCTGCTGCCATATCACCTATCTATGATTATTCATCTTTAAATTGAGGGGTACACAGTTGAGAAACTGCCTTTGAGTGCTCTGAATGAGGAGGTACAATATAAAGATTACTCCCACGCTCAATACCCTCCCTACAGTCCTAAACATTACATTTGCCTCTTGTGAAAATTGGGTTCAGACCAGAGGCACAGAGGTAGACCAGAGTGATCAGTGCTAAGTCTTAAAGGACTACCCGGGTAGTGAAAGTATCCTGGAAGCAGTGGCTTTCTGACCGTTCATATGAAAGGCACACTCAAGCTTTTACACACTGCCAAGTTCAACTACTCTCCTGCCTCACTGTTAGTGTTTATCTTCATATTTCGGGTTTTCTGAATCCCTAACTCCTTTTTTCAGATTCTACCTTTCTGCTGCCAGTTTAAATTGTGAGTAAACGTGTAGTCATTTGGATTTGAGACGGCCCTATTTAAATATAATTAATCTTGTTTATTTATAATTGCAGACTTTGGCTGTTTCCATGAGCTCAGCTAGAGCTTGGAATTTTAATTCCTGCTTGAGCCCAACTGGGAGTCAAGTTGACCCTCGGGCCTTTTCAGTCATTACATACAATGGAGAAGGAATGGTCCATTGGAGACTTAATGCCACAGTAGTAGATTGTAGTAAATTATAGACTTCGTCTTCTTTCTTCCACCTCCCACGTTTGATGGCTTCTGTAACCTGTCGTGTATTGTCAGAATTGTAGCCAACTTGCATATGATCTGCAATTAATGCTGTTAGGTGAAACTAGTATAAATATCATGTGAAAAATTAGAATAATTTCAACACCCACCAAACCACAAAGTTGCTAGAAAGGTGCTTCATGAAGAGCCCCTAAATAAAATACAGGGCTTTTGCCTGTGTGTGTTTCACTTAAAGGGAATACTAGCTGGGCTCCACTGCTCCAGGACAAGGATTCAATATCAGCTTTTAGAGGCCATCTTGGTATACGGCTTCATAATTACCCCAAAGTCCTCAGTTGGGATTCAGAAGCCTTAGGGAGGCCAGTCTTTATAGCTGTGCTGTCAGCTAGAGTAGCCGGGAGCCACATACCTGCATTGAGAAGGGCTATCCTCACAAAAGGAGCCCTGTGGTACTGTTGGCTGCTTTGGGCTGCTAACCACAAGGTCAGCCGTTCAAACTTACAATGCTCCCAGGGAGATGAAGGCGCTATCTGCTCACATAAAGACTTACAGTCCCAGAACCCCTTTATAAGATAGGAATGGCATTGGATATGGTTTAGTTTTTATTCATATTCTCTCTCTCTCTCTCTCTCTCTCTCTCTCTCTCTCTCTCTCTCTCTCTCTCTCTCTCTCTCTCTTTCTGTGTGTGTGTGTGTCTGTGTGTGTGTAAGAGAGAGAGAGAGAGAGAGACAGATTCCAAAGACTCAATTCAACCTCAAAAGGAGTTAAAATATTTCATTTATAATTTGATATTACAAGTAGAATGATGCTGTACGGGGAGAAAATACCCCAGATTTCAAACTTATTATAGACACCCTTTTATTAAACTTATATAGGACAAAGATTTAAAAAAAACAAACCCCAAACTAATGGCCATTGAAACCATACTAACTCATAACAACCCTAGAGGGCAGTATAGTACTGCCCCTGGGAGGTTCCAAGACCGTAACTGTTTACAGAGTAGAAGGTCTTTCTCCCATGGAGCAAGCTGGCAGTTTCACAGTGCGGACCTTCAACTTGCAGCCCAGTGCATAATCACTATGCCATGAGGACTCCAGACGAAGATAAGACAAAGAGACATAGACAATATCCAGATGCTGGAGAGCATTAACACAAGACCTTACTGGTGCATCCAAAGGATTCATAGTCATGCACTTAGTTACAGGTAATAGAAAACAAAAGAAATGTTCACAAAATCATGATTGACAGCAGATCAGCTTTTCACTGTCATAGATGAGCCTATAGATGTGAGGAAAGATGATTGGTATATGTATACAATTACAGATGAACAAAGCTTAGATTGGCTCTAGGACCCTCAAACCACCGGACGGCTTGATAACTGGAATCTCACTCCTATTCGTGCGGGTTGCAACCTCAACTATAATTGATTCTGAGCATACGCAGGCAAGCTGACTGAAGATACACACTGCCTGCCCCACTCTTGTCGACCCAGTGAAGTTGTCACTTTCAACCAGATTTCCCAGTGCTGTTCCTGAAATAATCCAACACTCATTCCACTGGACGTGGAGTGTGGTTTTAGTTGGGAGATTGAAACTTAAGTGCTTTCACTGGGGGAGTCCTGGACCCCAGAAGTCACAATGACTTCGCACTCAAGTTTAAACTCAAGCCTAGCTTAGAGATTAACATCTCAATTTCCCAGATACACTGTTGTGCTTTATTAAGATTGAAACTGTGTCCTGAAACTCGTAAAATGTGTCCTTCCTGATGACACATCCAAACCACCTGAGATGATTTTTGGCACCTTTACTTCTAAGAAGCATTCTGGCTGTACTTTGAGCTGGATAACCGCCATAATTGTTTGCTGACAGCTGCAGGCCACAGTGCCCATATCATTGAGCAAATAATCATTCTCCTTTCTATCGTGTTTGCTTTTCCAGGTACTAAGAAGTAACAGATGGAATTAATTTGCTTCACTGTGAAAATTTCAAATCCCTTTGTAAATAATGGTTTGGTTCTTAAATGGTTCTTGGGAAATGATACATGATTAGAAGCTGCTTAGATTTCACTTAAGCAAGAAGCTTCCAAAGCACAGAAAGCGATACCACTGTCTCTGTTTGCTGTTCTTATTATCATATTACAACCGTCAAAGTTCTCACAGGGCCCCCCCAGGCCTCAGATGGCAAATGTCCAGAGCATGAGGCTCTGCAGAATGACAGACCTAAAACTAGGAAGAAAGTAAAGATGCACAAATTGTTGTTAGCTCCCATTGAATTGGCAACAGAACAAAATGGTGTCCAGTCCTGGGTCATCCTCATGATCACCAGCATATTGAATCCATTGCCAAGGCTATTGGGACACTCCATCGCACCAAGGATCTACCTTGCACTCGCCAGTCCTGTACCTCACCAAACGTGATGGCCTCCATCAGCAACTGAGTTCCCCCAGATATGTCCAAAGCAAAGTTCTGTGGTCATCCACAGGATTTTTTTATTGGCTAATTGTCAGAAGTGGATCACCAAGTCTTTCTGCCTAATCTGTGTTAGTCTGAAAACATTGAATCCACCATAGGTGTGTTAGTCTGGAAGCTACATTGATCCACCATAGGTGATCTTGCTGGTAGTTGAAACACTGGTAACATATTCTCCAGCATCGTAACAATATACAAGCCATCACCGTACTACAAACTGGCAGAAGGGTGTTCAAATGCCCAAATAGCAGGGGAAAATGAAAGTGGCCCTAAGACAATCTTGTCAGAATTCCAGTGGGGGTAGTTCTGCAGTACACTGGTGGGTTTAAGTCCTACCACAGAGGCCTAGGGGGGCTCCGTGATAACCCCGGATGTGCCGTCATTTTTTTCTTCCCTGCCACACACCTGTCACCCAGAAAGAGTCCTCCTCAGCCTCTCTTGGGACATTTTGACTCTTACCTGATGCCCGTCCTTTTTCTAGATCTTTCTCTTGGCCTCCACTGAGCTTCTTTGGTGGAAAAAATGTTAGACAAGTTTACATGTAAGCATTTCTAGCTTTCCAAGGTGAGCTAGCCCCTTCCTGTGCTTCTGTGATGGGAGTTTTGTGGAGGCAGAGCTGTAAGATGGTGTGAAAAGATGTCAGTGAGATAGGAGATCAGATGAGACCCATAGCTGCATGAGAAGGTGTGATGCTACCAACTCTCACTGGGAAATCTCTTTTAATATCGTGTTATGTCATTGGTGGGGCAGGAGGACTGAGGGGCCTGCTGGAACTTCAAATGTAGGATGCGCAGAGCTGAACTTCAGATGGAGAATCTCAAACTACATATGGTCAGAAATTTCATGTCACCATAAGTGCACAAAGGCGAGCAACACCGAGCAACACGTAGCCCAGCAGCAGTCAAGAGGGATCCCGGGAAGTCACCAAAGGCCAAGAGGATACCGGGCGATTTTGCTATTGGAAATGGGCCCCTGTCTTACCAAGAGAAAGATTAACATTTGGAAGACATAGAATTTTACAACAGGATTTTGATATTGGTATCTCAGGGTGCAGAATAGCACTGAAGAAACATG
The DNA here is from genome assembly GCF_050624435.1 of Tenrec ecaudatus. Lineage (NCBI taxonomy): Eukaryota > Metazoa > Chordata > Mammalia > Afrosoricida > Tenrecidae > Tenrec > Tenrec ecaudatus. The sequence continues at coordinate 94,236,232 of NC_134539.1, read as the reverse complement.
CAACATCCCCCACCCCCACCATGACCCCAATTCTACCTTACAAATCCGGCTAGACAGCAAGTACACTGATGCAGATAAGAGCTGGAAACAGGGAATCAGGATGGGTTAGGACCAATATTGAGAATAGCAATACGAGAAGGGTAGGGGGAAGCTGGGGGGAGAACAGGGGAACCAATCATAATGATCTACATATAACCCCCTCCAAGAGGGACTGACAACAGAAAAGTGGGTGAAGCGAGACATCGGTCAGTGTAAGGCATGAAAAAAGATATCAAATTACAAATTATCAAGGAGATTGGGGGAGGGAGGGGAAAAGATGAGGAGCTGATAGCAAAGGCTCAAGTAGAAAGCAAATGTTTTGAAAATGATGATGGCAACATAGGTACAAATGTGCTTGGCACAATGGATGGATAGAGGGATTGTGATAAGAGTTGTATGATGATGTTAATCAATGCAATGATTTTAAAATAAGGAATATTACAACAGAGGTTTATTTAGAAACCCCTCCCCACCACTCTGCCATGGAGTCGATTGCAGCTCACCGCAGTACTTAGAGGAGAGGGTGGAACTGCCCCGCGGTTCTCCCGGACAGAAACACACTCTGTATGGGGGAGCAAGGCTCATTTTGCTCCCTGGACCTGCTGGTGGTTTCAAACAGCAGGTCTTATGCTTTGCAGCCCAAGACATAACCAGGACACCAGCAGGCCCCCTAGGAGGACGAAGACCCTACTGAAGAGCACAGCCAAGTTCAGTGCAATGATAGTTCAGTTCTTAGATGCCTCCACGCTCAGGCGTTCCACTACTCAAAGGGCAAGTTTGAAAAACAATTGGCGTGGTTCGTAACTTTGCTGGATAGCAATTGTTCGTAACTTTGCTGGAGAGGAATTGTTCGTAACTTTGCTGGACAGGAACATTTTGAAAAGAAAGCAGAAGCATAGACAACTTTTTAATGAGAAAAAGTCTAAGAGAAAAGACACCAGAAAGTGTACTACCGGTAGTCACTATGGAAGGATACCTTGCTTCCAAAAAATAACATTTTGCTACCTCCTCCAAATTTGCTCCAGCTCCCAGCATGCCAGGAAGCCTCCAAGTCAAGGTCAAGTACCTGGACAGTTTTTTAAAAATTTAATTTACTGTATGTATTGTGTTTAGATGTTTTATGGGGTATTTACACAACCTAGGGTGTGAACTTTGTGTTAAAATCCTGGAAAAAAGAATTTAAGTACAATCTGGGGGCCTCAGAACCAATTATTTGGTTTTCCATGAGTTCTTCTGTGGAAAATATGTTCAGTTCCCGAAGGTTTTGGTTTTCAAGCATGAATTTGTAATGACTTGAGTTTGATTAACAAGGCATCACTGTATTCCTTACCCCCTGTATGCATATCAAACATTTTGAGATTCTTGGGAACTTCCATCAGTGTAGCAAGGGTTTCTGGGTAATGTAGTCCCAAGATGTCATGGGGCACTTATACTCTGTCCAATGCTCTGCCTTCACTCTTTTGCCATGTCTCGTTTTCCTCTCAAGATACTTCATAAACATAATTGTTTGGTGGATCAGGTCAGAAATCTCTCCTGTGGCTGTTTTTGACTTTGTAGAGAGTAGAGTATCATTACCCTTCTTATATGAGTAGAACTCTCTCTTACTCTACATTGGGGGAAGCAAGCTCTTTCAGGTGGAGATGCTTGCCTTGTGGCTGAGTCCTTCACTGGCATAGGCTGATTCATGGTCTGTAGTTGACGTTTCCTTAATATCGAGTGGGTCTGCTCTCTGAAAGTTCTATGACAATCAGACCAAAGGTTGTTCCAGGAGAAATTCACACTGTCTTATGAAGAAAATAAAAGACGGATAAGGAATGAATTGCCACCCCATCAGTGTTATGTCTTCCTGAGAATACAAAATTCACAACATATCACTAAACGTTCTCCCTCTTCTATTTCATTCTCAAAGATTCTTAGTCGAGTTTTATTGTAATTATGCCAGGAAGGGGGAGGTTGGTTAACAGGTTGAAGTGAAAGGACAAGGAAAGGTAACTCCTTTTTCCTTCTATGTTCGAGTTTTGAGGACATTTTTAGGCCACCCTTCCTAACTCTGCCTTGCTAGTCTAATAAAAATAAAGTCCAAAGCTGGTGTTGTTTAAGGACACTTTGACCATAGAAGTTAAGCATGCTCCTCATCCCCTATTAGCTTTGTCTGCTCTTGTCCCTTGGTGATTGACAAACTTCTCAAAGAATGTTCTTTGTTTGCTTTTTCAAAGGCTGTTCGAATTGAACTATAACATAACGAGGCATTAATGCTCTCCAAAATGACCAGCCCCCTCAACTTGAGTTTTGGACCAAATAATTTTCTTTTTACTCTCATTTTACAACATGCCATACTGCAGTCTCAACTAGTTTGTCATGTCTTTCTTGGAACCATGCACCTAAATCTCAGGCACATTACTATGGAACATCTACTTTGCCTGAAAGACAAGTGAGGATATTGTTTTAGTGATGGGGTCCAGCTCCGGAGGGGTTGAACTGGATACCGAAGGAGGTGTGGAGTCAGCGAACACAGATGAGACAGACAAGGGAGACGTTCTGGTGGAAGCAATCTCTGCTGAGTTCTTCCAAACAGTTTTATTTATACCATAACGTTTTGCAGACCATGACATAAAAACAATGCTTTATGATTAACTCCAAAATCACCCTTATTGTTTCCACTAAAACCTGATAAAAGACCATTATCAGGTTTGTACTTTTTTCTATCACTTTCTGTCCTCTTCCTGGTTCTTTCCCCCTGTACTGTTTGTCTTATACATCACATGCTGTTCTTGATTGAGGTGTTCAGAAAATTTTGTTAGACTCATATCCTACTCACTGCCCTCGTTTTTACTCACAATGTTTCTTTCTTGGTTGACTAACTTAACATAATGAAACTACCTCGTGTGCTACTTCAAAGCCTAATATCTACAAGCAGAGTTAAATGCTTCTCAGAGTGAAATATTTTCCTTTACAAACTCTCCCATGGTAACTGTTCCATTGTCTACCTATGTCTTTTATTTTTATACGCCTGAGGCACCATGGGGGCAAACCATCTGATTCTTTGCCAAAAAGTTAATGTTTCCCCTTGTACATGCTTTCTATTAACGTTAACCATTCTCTCTCCTTCTATGGAAGCTCCTGTCCAAGGTAAAGGGGCGTCAGTTGGGGGAGGCAGTCTATAAGGTCCTCTATATTGGGGAGGCCAAAGTCGCCCACTACCTAATCTGAATGGGATCCAGGGTTTTTGGTGGGTTACATGTTCTCCTCTGACCTCAACTTTGGGGTATATTCCTCACTCAATTCCCACATAGCCTTCTCAGAATTCCCAAAGATGTCTCGTTGTCTAAGTCTCTCCCATGCCTCAGTTAAGGAAAGCCCTGTCATACTGAAGCAAATTTTAGATCTGGTTTCATTCGTAGTTCTCAAGACTGCCCTCGCGCCCACTCAGGTGCGGTAAACACGACAATGCACAAAGTTCTCAAGAATGGATTTGACAACAGTAAATATTTGAGGGATGTTGGAGATCCTCCCTGGGAAGCTCTGCTCTGCAGAAGCTCCTTCCTCCCAGCTGCAGCTTTGCTAGACAGCATGATTGGGATGGCTCCCAACATTTTAGTAACTGGGTGTCGTACAGGCAGGCAAGCATTTAACTACACTCCAAGTGAGATTACAACAAGGTACTAGAGGTAATCAGGTTACTAAAGAGGAGTACCTAATTGAACCTTAATTGCATGAGATAAATGCTTGTAAAAGTTTGAAATGGAAGGTAGAATTAAATGATAATTAAAAACTGGAGTTTTGTGTACAAATCCAACCCCACGTTAGCAATTTTCATGGATTTTGAGAGTGCAAGACAAGCATTTTTTATCCAAACATCTATTCCCCCAAAGACAAATGGTAACTAGACAGATAATTCATGTAATTACATAGTTAATGTAATTGTAGATTAAGAGCAGATGTGGGATTATCACCCTGCACTTGCAGGTGAGTCACCCATCAGAAGGGAGATTTATCAGTGATTGATTCAAAAAGGCACCTACATTCCAGGTTCCGTTTTTAGCCAGCTTGGCTACCCAGACAGGAATTTGGCCGTTAGCTGAGAAAGATTCACCTCAGACTTTATGTTCAGTAATTTTGCAGCATTTTAAACTTTGCGCACTTATTCACTAAAGTAAACAGAACTTGAAAGACTAGGGCACGAGGTGATAAGCAAAGCTTATACCAATAGGTGACAAACATAGGGTAGTCCTAGATTGCCAGAATCCTCTAGCTTTAGAGGATTTTGGACCAGCCTTGTTTCTGCCTACAATCTGTATTTAAGTTTAAATTTTTTTTAAGTATTTGATCTCCCTTTATCTACAAGGGCCTGGTTTAATGATTAGATAGGCAAAATTCTATGCAATTTCTTTCATGTGGGTGGACTACTCCCTCATGCTTTCTCAAAACTTATTACAAAGAGGTCCGTATAATTTTTGGACCTATCCCCAACTTTTGTCATTTCTTTTTGATGTCTAAGAGCAGATCTACAAACGAGGAGACAGCTATAAACTTACCTCTTACCGCCACTTTTCTTGTGAAATTCTTAGGATCCAGATTAGTAGGCTTTAGTGTAGTTTTTTGTAACTTTTAAAAGAAAAGGCTATCAGGTTGTCTTGAGAACCTTGGTTCAGGGTAGCTAGATTGCTATTATCGTGTAGACTACTGTTTCAGTGAATTTTCTATGCTGGCTAAGGTATGGCTAAGAATAGTGCTGGTGGTGGTCTCTGTTTAGGTTCTCAGGGGTAAGCTGGCCCCGTTCGTAAGGAGGGTGCAGAAGTGCGTCCGGAAGTACTGTCTTGGCTTCCCATCCACATGGGAGCAAAGGGGATCATCCCAGAGGCCTAGCCCCCCTCCTTCCTCTCGTGATAAAATCCAGCTTGGAGAGAGTATGTCTCCTCCAAAACTGGGTGTCCAGAAACAATTAACACAGTGGCTGCATGGGTGGTCTCAAACATAAGAAAATGTGAGGATTTTCTTCATGGGGTCACTCTGAGTCTGAACCAACTTCATAGCACTTAACAACAACAACAACATTTAAACAAATCCCTTCCATGATTCAAAGATGCTGCTTGCAGATTCAAAAGAGCTGCTTTCCTGAAAGAGTGGGAGAGTCATCCGCCATTGTAGCTTAAATCAGCCTTCTTAGCACATAGGACGCCCAGTGAAGCAGTGGCTACAAAGGTGAGCACTTTGAAACCACCAGCCAGTCCTTGGGAGAAAGATGGAGCTTTGGACTCCCATAAAGAGGGGCAGTGTCAGAAACTCCCAGAAGCAGTTCTGTCCTGTAGGGCTCCCTGTGGTCATTTTGAGTTGGTGTCGACTTGATAACAGTACGTTTGTTTTTGTTCTTGTTTTTATCTTAGCCTAGCTGGTCTATGACCTATTATCCGCTTGCTTTCTCGGTCTCCACTAGCAGCCAGAGTTCAGAAGTGTTTTAAAATAAGAACTTGCACCTTAGCCTTGATTCGCTAATTGCCTCATTAGATCGTCCTCTTTGATATGCAGCTGATGGAAAATGGTCCGGCAGCATCTAACACACCAGTGGGAAATGTGTAATCCTCCTTCGACAATTCGATTATGCCTGACATCTGGCATCTCTGTGACCTAGCATTCATTGCTAGACTTACCCACCTAAATATACGCTGTAGTTAGAATTGGGGTCGGGGGGAGGGGGAGATCTAAAAGCCTTGTAGAAAACTGTTACAAAGAAAAGCTCATTAGAACAGTTCTGTACCTTTAAGAGTGGCTTCTAGGGCTAGCCTCTCATAAATTCACTTCATCAGGCCCTCTGTCCAGCCTGGAGTGATTCTTGACCAGCCTCAATTGTCCAGGGTAAGGACGGAACATTTGGAGGTAACGCAGGGTGACCATGAGTCAGGATCGACGCACTGGCAATGGGTTTTCTCTACTTGTAGACTAACAAATGTGTGAATCCATGGGGAAGAGAATGTCTGAAGCATTCGCTACTTAAGTTGTCAGCATCCACAAAAAACATCTCAAGAAATCAGAGTTCTTTCACAGAGCATGAAGCTAGCGGATACCAGAGGAGCTCGGTCCAAACCTGGAGTATGGCAGGCTTGAATCACCTGGAGACACAGCCAGCCTGCGGTTATGCATCTTACTAAGGAAGACACTACCATGCTATTTAAGAAATCAGTAGGAAGTGGTATACCAGGTTTCCTGAATAAAAAAACATTTAAAGAGCAAGAGTGATGCTGCACATCTGTCACAGAGACACTACTGAGGTGACCTGGAGAGCTGGCGTGGACTAACATTAAAGGATGCTTATGGACACGAAGACAGAACTTCATGTGGAGGACACCTGGTTGCCCTCCAATGAGAGAAGGGCAGTATGGGCAAATTCCAGCTCTCCTGCAATCAATGACTGTCCTACCTGGAGACAGAATTTGTGGAGCAGAGATCATTTAATGTCAAGAATTGTTAAATTGGCGTAAAGTCGTGAACTAGGTAACTACAGAGGTAAAAAAGGAAAACCTAAGGTCCCACAGAGACAGGAACGGCAGGAAGTAGCTTCGGCTGTTAGCAACAGAGGAACAAAGGATAGAAGTTAGAATTATTAAAATGTACGACTCGAGAGATGTTTCAGTCACTTGTACTGAAAGCGAGCCTTCTTTGTAGCAGCACCAGCCAGTGCAGGTTTCTGGATTGATGGTGAAGGGTTGGTAAAAACTGCAAACTGAATTCAGTGCTGCTAAGAAAAGCGGGATGATTAGGTTTGGGGTCAAGAGTCTCAGTCATTTTAACAGCTAAGATCTAGCAATTCCCCAGGATGTGTCCTAGCACAATATAACCAACCATAAAGAAATCTGCTTTGAGTAGCAATCAGCTGTAAGGGAATTAGGAAGGAATCACCCCCTTACTCAGCCATGTTGAAAAGCTTACTTGATTTTTAGCTGACTCTAGAACCTGCTTCTGGCTCATCAACTTCTGATTCTTGGGCCATAAGCCAATGAACTACCTTATTGACTGCCGATACAGGAAGTCAGCATGCCAGACAACCTGTTATACGAGGTGCTGATCTTGGATCCAGTCGCCTCTCCACTCACAAGCCTGACAAGCTGACCTTGGATTCATCCACCTCTGCAGCCTCCAGTCTGTGTTGTTACAGTTGATCTTGGCTTCATTCACCCCCAAAACTGCACAAGTCAGAAAAGCCTCCAGCTTAACGTCTGACCCACAGACTTGGAACCAGCGGGGATTGCCTGATCCTACAACGTGGGAGTCATTTTCTTAATATAAATCTCTCTCTTTCTCTCTCTCTCTCTCTCTCTCTCTCTCTCTCTCTTACTCATTGTGTATGTGTGTGTGTGAGAGAGAGAGACAGAGGCAGAGAGACAGAGGTACACAACCTCCAGATAATTCAGCTTAACACAAAAAAGAACTCAACTACGCTGTTTCTCCGAAAGTAAGACATCCCCCAAAATAAGACCTACTTAGTCTAGCCTCTTCCTGAAATATAAGGCATCCCCGAAAATAAGACCTCCCCGAAAATAAGCCCCCCAAAGCTACCGTAACTCTGGACTCTGGACCCTAGCTGCGGGCATCACTGCACAGCTCACTGTTAGCCGGAGCAGACAGGAAGTGCGAGGTCTCTTTTAATAAAACCATAAATGTGTACCATATTTTTCTTCATGGAAAAATAAGACATCCCCTGAAATTAAGACCTAGCGTATCTTTGGGAGCAAACATTAATATAAGACACGGTCTTATTTGGGGGAAACAGGGTAATGGTCCAGTGGTGATGCGATCTGGTTTAGAAGGCAGACCGGAACAAGCAAAAAGCTGTTTCCCTCTCCTTTCTCCACCCCTGCAGTCTCCTGCTAGTGCTCACTTCTGGTAGGAAACCTAACATCGCAAACACGTTAACTGCAAGACAAGACTTTCGTTTGCAGAGTCTCTGTTCCAGCATCACAGAACACAGAGCGATGGAAGTCCAGGGAGTGAGAAGAGCTAAAATTCAAGGATCTAATAAATTACACGCTATCTCTAGATGCCAACCTCGGGAAACAAGCACACTGCCCTCTAGTCAATGCCCTGTCAACTGCTCCTTTGAGTGCTCCAGACTGTCAATCTTAATCAGAGCAGATGGCCTTTTCTCACCAATCATCCTGGCGGGGTTTAAACTGCTGATATTGTGGTTAGCAGGTCACACAACCCACTTTGCCACCAAAGTCACTGCCACCGCGTCCATGCTGACTCAGAGCGACAGGGTGAAATAGCCCCCGTGAGTTTCTGAGACTGTAACTCTTTTGCGGAGTTGAAAGCCCCATCTTTCTCCCACAGAGCGGCTGGTGGTTTTGAACTTCAGTCCTTGCAATTAGCAGCTTAATGGATAACCACTGTGCCACCAGAACTTCTATGCCATCAGGGTTCCTAATCAATCAGGGTTTGAAAATAAGCCATGGAGGCTCCAAAAAAAATCTAAATATAAGGGGACTGGGGGGTCGTTGAAAATTAGGCCAAAATTCATTCACTTCATTCACAGGAGCCACCTGGCCCTCATTGCTGGCAACTGTAACCCGGAGAGGAGAGAAGGAGGGGCAGACCTGGTCAGGGGCTCTCAGTCAAGCTCATGTGCTCAGTCAAAGCAAGCTGCAGAAGCCGGAAGTGAGCTAACCAGTGGGCCATAGAACAGAAGTGGGGCTCGGACAGGCCCCCTTTGGGGGCTGCAAATGCCTGGTCCTCAGCAACAAGGAGAAAGCTGGTCTGGAGTGGTCGCCAATGGCAGAAGATAAGCCACAAAATACCACATTGCCCCTGAAACTTCTCCCCGGCATGTCACTGTGGGGTGGGGAGACTCACTCACGTGTTTTGGTTGTTAAAAATGGAAAGATTAAATAGCTGCTTGTTCATCGGGCCGTTTTTTCTTACCATGCCAAACAAACTCTGTTTTAAAAAAGTTATGGAGTTGAAAGTCTTCATCTCAGCATTGTCAGAGGGCTGGTCACTGGGCTTGAGGTCTGTAAATAGAGTCTGTCCAAACTCGGCCAGGCACCTGGAGGTGCCTGAATTGCTAACAAGCACTGTACGTAAGGATCAAGTGAGGAAGGCTGCAGGGACTGTGGGCAGGAAGCACCTGTAACAGGCTGCTCCGGGTTGACCATCTCCTTGTGAGCTCCGCAAATATTGCCTAGGGGAATGGGAATCGAGTGAAAGACATTTGCATCAGTATGTCCCACCACTTTATCCAGCCCCACCCCACCCCCTCCAACACACAGAGATGCATGTGCACACTTCACCTGCCTCAGTCACTGTTCACTAAATAGCAGTCTAGCCTTGTCCAAGGGAATCTGCTTCCTTCACTCCCCTCCAGAATCTCCACCTGGGCCAGACCTCAGCTCAGGCTTCTGTATTGAAAATGGAAAGGAAAGGGGTAGAGGTTGAGGATCAGCCCTTGTGGATGCAGATCCCTGGAAGAGTTGGGGACCTTTGAAGGTCAAGTCTCAGAGCAGCTGCAGTGATAACGGGGAAAGTGAGAGAAAAGAACGGGGATTTCTAAAGTATCTTCAGAAAGCACACTCCCTCGTGGCTTAGAGAGTTACAAATAAAGAATGGCCATTGCTTAGAAATTACTTTTGTTTCTGTACACTATGTTATTTTAACCACAGCCCTGCTTTGGGAATAAGTCACGTTGGTTGTGGCTTTAGCAAAGCTACAAAAACAATGTGAAAACTCCTCAGAGATTTAGTATCTGTTTCCAGGCCCTTCACTTAGGCCAGCTCGGGGACTGGGGGCCACTGATGGTCATTGTCATAGACACAGTTTCACGCTGATCCTTTCAGCACTCTTAGTGGTTCTCGGACCCCTGGGGTAACTTACCCAGCCTGTGAAAAGAGCAATATTCCAGCCCTTTCATTCTGCGACCCACAGGGACCAACCAAGAAGCCTCCTCTCATTACGAAACTGATTGCTGGACCCTACAATTATGGACATTGGTTTTGTTTTTCCTTTGTGGCAATTTTCATCAGTCACACATATGCATGATCACATTACCCCCCCACACACACACACACTTCCACACTCAGCTACACACTGCATACACAGCCACATACAAATGCATACCCACACACCTACATATGCTTGCACACATATGTGCACACTTACACTTTCCAGGACACTGCTTAGCCAAGCTAGGTGGCACAGAACAATAAATGAATTTAGTAGTAGCTTTGTCTCAGGGGGCCCTGAAGTCTGCCTGAATCCCCAACCTCATATTTGATATCTGACCTTCATGGGAACGCCTCCACTTCTTTAGAATGAGACTGATAACCTCCATGGGTTATCACGTCACCACTCTGTTGTTGGTGTTAGCTAGGTGCCCACAACTGATCAAAGCCCTGCGTACAGCAGAATGGAACACTGCCTAGCCTGTCTCCATTCTCACAATGATTCCTTCATTTGAGCCCATTGTTACAACTGCTGTGTCCGTTCATCTTAAGCGTCTCCCTCTTTTCCCCCTAACCTCGACTTTGCCAGTCTTCTCCAGAAATGGGTCCCTCCTAATAATATGGTCCCCGTATTGAAGTGAAGACCTACCATGCTCATCTCTGACTATACTTCTTCCAAGACAGATGTGCTCATTTTTTGGGCAGTCTGTGATATATCCCAGGTCCTTTGCCACAAGTCAAAGGCATCCCTTCTTTGGTGGTCTTCCTTGCTCACGATCCAGCTTTCACATCGATAGAAAGGACCATGACGGTGGTCAGGAGCACCTGGTATTCAAAGTGACATACTTTCAATGGATTTTTTTCCCACAGCAAATTGGTGCTATTGACTGCTTGCTTCCATGAGTGTTGATTTTGGATTCAAGTCAAATGAAATCCTTTATCACTTTATCAATCTTTTCTCCATTTATCATGAAGTTGCTCACTGGGCTAGTTGTGAGGATTTTTGTTTTCTCTGTGTTGCCTATTGTCAAAAGTGTCAAAAGAGCTATTGACACTTTGTTGTGTCATCTGGATATTAAAGGGGGCAAATGGTGTTTCCTCCAATTCTGCTGCCATATTATTCCCCATGTACAGTTTATCAGCTTATTTGCTTATCATACATTGTGAATAATTATGGTAAAACAATACTACACTGACATTCATCTTTCCTGATTTTAAGCCAAGCAGCATCTTATTCTGTTCAAATCATGGCCTCTTGGTCTATATACAGCTTTCTCAGGAGCACAGCTTTGATGCTTCTGAGCTAGATGGCCGCTTGTTTATCTTCAAGCCTTTAAGACCCCAGACACTATATCTTCTGATAGCCAGGCACCATCAGCTTTCTTCACCACATTTGCTTATGCACACATTTGTTTTGAATGATCATGTTGGAAAGGTGTGCATCATGGAATGCCAATTAAACAGAACAAAGTGTTCTTGCACTGAGTAAGTACTTGAGTGGAGGTCCAATGACCATCTGCTGCCTTAATACTAAACCTGTAAATATATGCACGTAGATCTATTTCCCCACCATCCTATATAAAAATATTTACATATGTACAAGCCTGTATATAGACCTCTATAAATACCCTTTGCCTCCTAGTTCTTTCCTCTATTTCCTTTTACTTTCCTCTTGTCCCACTATCATGCATAGCCTGCATTTGGGTTTCAGTAATTTCTCTCAGTTACAATGCCCTTGCTGAATCCCTACCAGGCCTCTCACACCCTCCGTGCCACTAATTTTGGATCACTTGTTGCTCCCTTGGCCCTGGGTTGATCAACACTAGCTCCTTTCCCCAGCCTCCTCCTCTCCTATGTCCCTCCAGAACCATTGGTCCCATTGTTTAATCCTCCAGACTATTCATCCCGCCTATCTTATCGAGATAGATCTGCAGAGATAATAATATGCACCAATAAAACAAGGCATAGCAAGACAAAAGGACAAAAGAGAACCAAACAATAACAACAGAAAAGAAATCCAATGACCCAGAAGAGAATAAACTAATTTTTAAAAAAAAGAAAAAGTTTAACAAACTGAAAAAAGAAAGAAAAACCTCTAAATAGATCTAGGTCTGATTTTTGACCTCTAGGCATGTCCTCCAATCAAGTCTGATGGGATGCCACACTCAGGTCCTAAAGTCCATCCTTTTCACTCCCCCGGGAGCTTGCCTCAGTGTCACAAGGTCAGACTGGGTCAATCCCGACACTGAGTCTTCAGGGTTGTCCCCCATAGGGTCATGGGTCAGCGAGGGATGCCGTGTCTCATAGTGGGATCAGACTTATGGGTCACTCTGTGAATTGGCTGTTCAGAGCGGGTATATTGTTCTCCAGGATAGTTTATTATTTCATACAGTTAACAAGAACAATAAAGTAGGTACACAAAACTAGCTTATGTTATGAGAAAGATTTAGAATATTGATAAAAATATTAAATACCTGACCCAAAAAATAAAACTATTATATTTCCATATTGCTGCTTGTTTGGCATCCTCCCTAGCAATATTCTTCATTTTTATGTGAGCATCATTGACTGGGTGACTTATTCTTACCCACCTTTTCTCAGACCAATTAGAAAGTAGTCATAGTTTTTGGTATATTAGAAACAGGTGACTTCTCTGAACATACGACGTTCATCTTTGAAAGACCCTTTTCTACTTCTGAACTTACAGTAATTGTTCTGAAAATATTTGTAGCTCTTTGAACACTTTCAGGAATTGAATAACTCACTCATCGCTCCTGGGTATTTGGGGTGTAACACAAAGCTGAAAAGATGACAGTGTGTCACTCTCTAGTGGTTTGATACTTTTTCTCTTTATGTTATATGTTTGTTTGCTGCAGTTAAAAAACCCAAGGGAATCAAAATGTAGTATTTCATAAAAAATATGGGTTTTATTAAATGAATAGATAAATATTACATGCATGGTTCTGTCTAACTTTTATACCTACGTACAGAATCAACATTACTATGGGACTTAGAATAAATACACTGTTGCATATATCAATGTTTAAAAAAAACCACAATAAGGTCTGTGAGGCTGGTGCCACTCCCAACTACGTGGACCCCCTCTACCCCCAGCAGAATGTGCTTCAGAGGAAAGAACTGAAGCTACAACTCAGGGAGAGGGGCACGTCAGATCAGAGTTCACAGGAGTGAATGAAGAGGGAAGGAGAGAGAGGGGAACACATCCTGGCCCACCAAGCCCAGAGGATGATATTCCTGCTCAGAGCAGACAAGGCACAGAGAGGATCATAGGGCCACCCCACCATGAGACACTACGTTCCTCATTGAACCATAGCGCTTCGAGGGACAGCACTGCAGATGCAGTGCAGGAATTGTGCCCAATCTGACGCCACCACACTGGGATGAAACACCAAGGGCATGCAACAGAGCAGCAAGGGGATCAAAGCAATGAAGTCCCCAGGGAATACCAAAAATAGACTTTGGGGACAGAGTGTGGAAAACCATCAGACTCGACTGGAAAACACTCTGAAATGTCAAAACACAGACCTGGAACTATTACAAGCTTTTCTTTCATTGGCTTTCTTTTTGTTATTATTTTGTTGGTTTTGTTTGTTGTTTTGTCTTCCTTCGTTGTTTTGTTTGGCTTTGCCTTGCTTTTGTGCTTATTATTGTATCTGATTATCTATCTAGATAAAATAGGCGGGATTAACAATTCAGAGGAGAAAACAAGGGGAACGATGTTTCTGGGGGCACACGGAAGAGGGTAAAGTGGGAAAAAGGAAGGGCAGTGTCAACCAACCCAGACACAAGGGAACAACAAGTGATCTAAAATCGATGGAGAGAAGGGCACAGGATGCCTACTGGGGCTTAATCAAGGGCAATGTAACCGCGAGGAATTACTCAAACCCAAATGAAGGACAAACATGATAGTGGCACATTAGGAAAATAAAAGGAAAAGGAGGAATGAAGTAGGAGGCAAAGGACATTTATAGAGGTCTAAATACAGGGAATGTACATATGTAAATATATATGATGATAGGGAAATAGATCTATGTACATATATTTATATGTTAAATATCAAGGTAGCAGATGGACATTGGGCCTCAACTCAAGTACTCCCTCAATGCAGAAATTCTTTGTTCTAATAACCTGGCATTCTGTGATGCTCACCTTCCTGACACTATCGCTGAAGACAAAGCAGGTGCATAAGCTAATGTGGTGAAGAAAGCTGATGGTACCATGCTTTCAAAAGATATAGCATCTGGGGTCTTAAAGGTTTGAAGATAAACAAGTGGCCATGTAACTGAGAACCAACAAAGTGCACATGGTAGAAGCACACCAGCTTATGTGATCATGAGGCGTCAATGGGATCAGGTGTCTGCCATCAAAGACCCAGAACAAAAAGTCGTATTGATGTGAATAGGGGAAGGGAGGGCGCAGAGTGGAGACCTAAAGCCTGTCTGTAGACAATTGGACATCCCCTTACAGAAAGGTCACAAGGACGAGACAAGCTGGTCAGGACACAGTATAGCACCTATGAAACATACAACTTTCCTCTAGTTCTTTAATACCCCCCCCACTATCATTACCCCAATTCTACCTTACAAATTGGACCAGACCAGAACATGTACACTGCTGTAGATAAGAGCCTTCAACACATGGAATCCAGGACAGATAAACTCCTCAGTACCAATATTGAGAATAGAGATACGAGGAAGGGAAGAGAAAGTTGGATGGAGAAAGTGGGGATTGATCACAAAGATAAACTATAACACCAGCACTCCCCAGGGGGATGAATAACAGAAAAGTGGGTGAAGGGAGACAGTGGATGATGTAAGATATGAAAATAATAATAATTTTTCATTTATCAAGGGTTCATGAGGGAGGGGGGGAAGGAAAAATGAGTTGCTGATATCAAAGGCTCAAGTAGGAACAAATGCTTTGAAACTGATGATGGCAACATATGTACAAATGTGCTTGACACAATGGATGGATGTATGGATTGTGAGGGAGCTGTAAGAGCCCCCAATAAAATGATTTGTTATTAAAAAATAGTAAGAAATGTCTATTTGTGATTTCCACATCGAGGGGCTGCCCACCTTTCAGAGAATTCTGATTACAAGTACAATTTTAACAACCAGTTCACCAAATTCAACAAAAACTGAGGAATCAGTTCTACCAATATCTTGTGTCACCCACAGAAGTTACCCCATAGAACTCACCACTCACCACTGAACTTACCGCGTAGAACTGCTTCCTTTCACTGCCCCTGGCATTTGTTTTATGTCCCTTAATAAAATGTATCTTTTCTTCTCACACAGCCCACTGCACCATCACACCCCCTTTACACGGTGACTTCTGATTGCTACGCACTTTATTGGAGCCCAAGGGAAACTCGGATTACGAAACTCTCGTATTTCCCTCTTCCCATTCTCCGCCTTGATGCTCCCATACGCTGCAGATCCAGAGTCCCCCATCCACTCAACCTAGCAGATGCCATGTGCTTCCCTTCCGTGTTCTCATAGCAAACGTCACATTGCGACATTTAAGCCTCTACCACACATTGACTTTGGGGCGATTCTTTGCTTTCTGACTCCTTCACCATCCTGTGAGCTCCGGAAAGGCAAAGGTCATGCTTTACCTTCTGTATATACTTGACACCCATCTAGCACCTTGCCTGTACCAGATCTTAAATAAGTCATGCTGGAACTGAACTGACTCTCTAAGCTGGCCACTCTGCTGCTGATTCTCAGAACTCTCCATATCTCGCTTACATCAAACCTCCCTTCAACTGCTTTCTTCAAAGGCTGGAACATTCCTTCCAGATAAAAGCCCTCTGTCCCACTGTCACCAGCTCTTTTCCTAACTCTCATTACACAAGTTTCGACTTCACTCATACAGTCCCTTACGTGGAAGTTCTTTTCTGATTTTAAATGCAGTGAAAGTAACCCACAACCAAAAGTCATCTAAAAATATCCGCGCGTGGTGGAAAGGACACTCAACGGGGGTCAGCAGACTGGAGTCCCAGTTGCTGCTCTTGTCTGAAACTGATATTTGTAGGATCCCCATCTCTTGGGCTCAATCTTGTAGGTGGCACGCTGATTTCGGTCGAAACCGCCTTGGGCCAACATCATTGATACACCCAAGTCTTCCATCATGACGAGATGATTGTACGAGAGGGAGCTAGTAGTCAGAGTGACCTTGGGGGAGGGGCAGAAGCTGCTGGGGGTGATGGAGAGCAGGGAAGTGGAGGACCATTCTATCTCTCTCGTCAAAGGGTTTGTCGAGTATAAGGACACTCCACGGGAAAATACTGGCCTGAAATTCAAGCCCTGACCTGTCAGCAGAAACTGTTAGCTTTTTGCCTTTCTCACTGTCACTTGCTTGGACATGTCACTTGCTTGGACATGTTCATTTCTCACTTCCTCTTCCTGACCATTGTCAAATGCACACATGCCTGTAAAACTTTCACTTGCATCTACTCTGTTTCAAATTGCCTGCAAACCAGCAGTCTGATTTGCTAGCTAGGGAGCTGTACTTGTGCAGTTTCATTGTTTCTCCAGGCGTTGGGCACTGCCAGGTTTCACTAGCTTGTCTGCCTTATACTCTTGGACTTGGTAAAACTCCAAGAATAATGAGGGCATTTCCAGCTTTATGCTCCCAACTCTGGGGGAGATAAAGGAAGCAAAGCTGTGTTAAAAACTGCCAGCCCGGAGCGAGTCGAGGCTGCATCTCAGGAGAGAAAGGGAGCTGACTTTCAGCAACTCAGCAATCACTTCCCACCAAGATGGAGCACACGGTCTGATCCCTGGGGAACAAGAAATGATTTCTTTCACACTGTGTCTTATTGGAACATTCCCATCGACATCCGTCACTAAACTCCTAGAGGGATGGGCTCCAAGAAACAATAAGAGATGGAAAACATGCAGGTTATAACACGAACATACATGCACATATGGCGGGGGTGGGGGTGGGGGGGCGGAGATTCACATGCAAAAGTCTAGTGAACACGTACTCATGAGTGAATATCTCCAGCTAGTCATCGCCCATTGAGGCTCAGCTAACCTCAGACACAGCAATATTGAATTCCAGACCAGGGACATGCAAAGGCAGTACTCATGCCATGCCCCTCTTGGGCACACAGAAGCCTAAAGAAACATATAGGCACTCAATTTTTAAAAAAATGTTTCTATATGCATGAGATTTCAACTTGAAGCACACAGATCTGGTCAGAAGCAGTGGAAGAATTTTTACTAGGGGTTGCAAGCCAACGATTCTTTATTAACTGTACAAATAGAGAGGAGAGCAGGCAGATGGGAGAAAGACACATAAGAGATGGACAATCAACAGAGCTGTTATTGTATTATTTGGGGTAAGAAATGCACAGACCCATGAGGGGGTAGATTCCAAAAGCATTTCTCTTGTCAAATTGAAATAAATCAGAGACTAACTCAGGAATCCCTGGGTTGTACACACTGTTGCACACTTGACTGCTAATCCAAAGGTTGGAGGTTCTAGTTCACCTATAGGTGTCTTGGGAGAAAAGTCTAGTAATCTACTCCCAAAAGTCAATGTGATTGAACCCTGTGGAGAACAGTTCTACTCCAATAGATATGGGGTCACCGTGTATTGGAGTTGACTTAATGGCAACCAGTTTTGCTTTGTTTTAATGACATATTCATCTACTTAGAGAAAAATCTTCAGCATTTCTGACCTGGCAAACTGGGTATCACTCCCTGAAATAGTTGAGGTAGTTAAGGTTTATTGATCCAACCTGGCCAATAAACACATGTGGAGTTAATTGAAGGGTAAAGGGATAAATGGCTCGGTGAGCCTGGCCCTTTTAGTTCTCTGGTCTCTTGCTTTGCGATGGTCGGACCAGGGTGCAACTGCCTTAGCCAGTTCCCTGCTTCAGCTTGCAAGACTGACTTCCTGCAAGTCATCCCCAAGGAGAAGCCCTATGGACCTACCCCAATGCAGCCCTGGGTGCTGGAGCAGCGGTATGGAGACCCCTGCCAGCGCTGAGATGCTTACATGTTCACTGAATTGGCTTTTCTCCTGCAGTTGGCATCTTTGTGGGTGTTCTGTGAGATAGAGGAAGACTTTGTGGCTTGGTGTCAGACATATGGGTTCATGTTGGACTTGTGGGCTTGGGCAGCACTGGGTTGGGATGTTTTCTGGATGCTCACTTAACCTTTATATAAACTCTCTCTTATACATGAGTTTCTGTGGATTTGTTTCTCTAAAGCTCCCAGACTGACACATAGTTAATACTGGAGAAGGTGGTGGTAGATAATGAGAAGATACTAACTACTTCATTCTGTTGGAAAGAACCCCTGACAGTCTCTGGAGGCACAGATTCTGGACAAGTTACTGCAATCTAGGGCTGACAGCCTGTACCTCAGCAAGCATCGAACATTCATCCCATGTATTTTCTCCTTCACAGAGCATTGGGGATACAGTGTCCAAGGGACAAGCAAGATAGGAGCCTGACCAGGACCCCAGGGAGCACAGAATGACATGTTGGCTTGGCACAGGCTTTTCAGTTCCACAGCGCTCTTATTAATCAGTTTGTTTTTTCTTATGCCCTTATTAATGAGTCACCATTCATTGTTCTGGCCTAACACATGATCTTAAACTTTCCTTTGGACCTAGCTTTAATGCAATCAAAGACATAGCATGGTGGTATAAAAAATCTACATCCAACCACTAGGCAAAAAGTTGATAGCTTGAACCCAACCCTGGAGGAGACAGAGAAAGGAAGGAAAACTGTCTTAAAAACAGCCAGCCCTGAGTGAGTCAACAGTACATCAGATGGGAGCACTGGTACTGTGGGGAAAGACCTAGCAATTCGCTTCTTTATGGTCATGAAAACTCTACAAAACTCAGGTCAGCTCTGTATCACATGGGGGGTCACAAGGAATCAGAATCAACTCGATGTGGAAGCCAAAGTGACCCTGACCATCAGCTGTTCTTTCAGCTAGTCTCTGCTTTGGGCAAAAATATTGTTTTTTCTCTCAGGTCCAAAAAAGGCAATTTCTGAAAAACCTATGGAGACAGGCCAAAGATGATACACATGGGGTCACCAGGAGTCAGAATCACCCCAATTGCAGCTGGTTGGCTCTTCAAGGAACTAGAGAGAGTGGAAGATATTAAAAATAGTGACGGTGCATCAGTTGGCTGCCAGCTTGTCACATTGTGGTGGCTTGTGTGTTGTGAAAATGCTGTCACCGATATTTCAAACACCAACAGGGTCACCAAAGGAGAACAGATTTCAGTGGCATTCTATACTAAGACAAAACTTCAAAGAAGGAAAGCACAGTCCACTTCAGAGAGACTAACCACTGAAAGCCTTATCAATACATTGGAACATTGTCAGGTATACTAAAAAGTTTATGAATTGCAAGAGTACATTTGTCATATATTGTCCTGGAAGAAAAGCCCTTCAAGTGTAAAACGCTTAAAATACAACCGAAGAAGTGTCTTCTGAAAGGAAAGTTGTAATTATCACAATGACCTGGATGGAGTAAGTCCTCAATATCTTCATTTGATGATGGGGTATGACTCAACTGAGATGAAAACATCTATCAATAATTGGAGTGCAGAATGTACAAGTATGAATCTATGAAAATTGAAAGTTGTCAAAAATGAAGTGACAGCATAAAGATCAATATCTGTAACATTAGTGAGCTGAAATGGAATGGTAATGGCATTCTGAATAAAACAATCATATGGTTACCTATACCAGAAATGGCAAATTAAAGAATAATAGTATCAAATTCATCATAAAACAAGTAACATGAGTAATGGTTCCCTGAGAGTACAGGAGGAGTGAAGACAGGGGAACTGATAACAAGGATGATATATAACCTCACTCGAGGGGAAAGAATAACAGAATTGTATGTGAACAGATGCATTGGATGGTGTAAGATATGGAAAAATATTATTTTTATTATTACAATAATAATATATAATATAATAATAAGGGTTTCTGGGGGGTATAGTGGGGGAGGTAGCGGATAAAGGAGAGCAAGTTAATATCAAAGAGAGTTCAAGAAGAAAGAAAATATTTTGAAACTGATGGTACAATCAATTGTAGAATTATACTTGATCTAATTAAATTATGGATTACTATAATATCTGTAAGAGCTCCCAATAAAATGATTAATTAATTTTTTAGAAAATAAACTTTTTGAAAACAAAGGCATTTTCCTGATTGATGCTTGATCTCATGAAGAGATCCCTGAAAATCTGGGGGCTGTAGTAAAGTGTGGTGAAGAAATAGATGGTGTCTGAATATCAAAAAGAATTTTGTCTGGGGCCTTAAAGTCTTTTTTTTTCTTCAAATAAGTGACCACCTAAGGGAGGCACCAACTAAGTCCACTTGGAAGCAACACACCAGCCTGTGTGATCCAAGGATCATAAATAAAGTAGTTTAAGTCTAAAGGAGGGAGTGTATCAGAGCTTAAATTGTGAGCAGTTGCTTTGCAGAAGGTTGTGGATGACAGTGGAAACCCAAAGTCCTTCTGCAGGATCCACACATGGCGTTAGCCTCCAGGGAACCCCCGCTGGTTGTGGTGGAAGGATGTGCATATCCCTGCTCTCATATGGAGATCACTGTGAAACCTATTACGACAGGCAGCATTGGGTCAAAATGTAATATCATTGGCCCTCCCTTTAGACCTATTTTAAAGCTGTTTCATGTTTTTTTAAAAAAAAGTGAAGGGGAAATGCATGTGGATTAGGCCCCCCCGAGGAATCCCTTTCGACTGTGGACCAGGGATGGGAAGAGCCTTGCTAACATGCAGAGTGCATCGGAAAGTGGATTCCTGCAGATGCAGTTGGGTTAAAATCTAGAATCTTGTGTCAGTCTGGGTGCATTAAGGAAGCAAATCCACAGAAACGCATCTGTATAAGAGAGAGTTTTATATAAAGGGTAACTGTACATTAAGAAAGCATCCCAACCCAGTACTGTCCAAGCCCACAAGTCCAGCATTAGCCCATATGTCTGACAGCAATCTACAAAGTCCTCCTCAATCTCACAAAACAAATGCAAAGATGCCGACTGCAGTAGGAAAGATGAATCAGTGTGCGTGTAAGCATCTCAGTGCTGGCAGGGGTCTCCCGACGGCTGCTTCAGCACCCAGGGCTGCATCAGGGTAGGTCCATGCAGCTTCTCCTCATGGATGTCTCACAGGAAGTGAGCCTTGTCAGCTAAAGCAGGGAACTGTCTAAGGCAGCTGCACCCAGGTCCAGCCATCAGAAAGCACAAGACCCAAGACTAGAAAGGCGAGGCTTACCGAGCCATTAATCTCTCCAACCTTCAATTGATCCCTCATGGGTTTATCAGCCAGTTTGGCATGATAAACCTTAACTATCTCAAATCCTATCATTTGATCTTACTTATGAAGCATTTAAATTTGTTCTAGTTTTTAATATTTCTGTTTCCTTTTTTATTGAGATTTTTTATTGTTTTACTTTGTTATTCTCATTAGTTTTGTTGTTGTTGTTTGCCTGTTTTTTAATACTTTTCTGTACAGGAAACCCAGGATTGGTGAATTGCAGAGACAGTAACTGAATTGATGTTTCCACCGGGGAGGTTGAGGGAAATGGGGGCTAATAACCACAAGTACAAGAATAAAGAAAATATTTAAAATGAATTGTAGTGATGATTGTAGAACTCTTCTTGTTGTGATTGAAGTATGAGAATGTGTGATACGTGGATTATATGTCAATAAAACTATTGGGAAGAAAAGCCATTTTAAGATCTATCTTTTAGTACAATACTATCTGTGACAGGATGTCTATGTGCCTATAAGGAAATCCAGTTGACATAGCTATTTATTCTACTTTATGCACCAACTACTAAAGCTAATGATGAAACTGAATTCTATTTTTCCCATGCCGAATTGGCCAAACATGAAATCAAAATGCATCAATAACTGCTGGTATTTGGAATGAAAAGGTTGGAAACAAAAAGAGAGCAACAGTAGTTGGAAAATATGGCCCTGGTGCTTGAAATTAAGACCACACGATAGAATTTTGCAAGACCAACAACTTATTCGTTGCAAATACCTTTTTATTCAACAACACAGACCGTGGCTCTACAGGTGGTCTTGGATAGATTAAATCAACAGGAATCAAATTGAGTACATCTGTGGGAAGAGACAGTGGAGAAACTCAATATCAGAAATCAAAGCACTCTGACTGTGGAAGAAAACATCAGGTCATATGTAAGTTCAGGATGGAGTTGAAAAGAATGAAAACAAGTCCATGAGAGACAAAATATGACCTTGAATATATCTCACCAGAATTCCAAAAACATCTCAAGGACCATTTTGACACACTGAAAACTAGTGACAGACGACCTGATGAGCTGTGGGATGACATCAAAACCATCATATGGGAAGAAAGTAAAAGGTCATTAAAAAGACAGAAAAGGTAAATTTGAATATCTGAAAAGACTCTAAAACTTGCTCTTTGTCACAGAATAACTATGGCAAATGGGAAAATGATAAGATGAAAAGAGCCAAACAGAACATTTCAAATAGCAGTTTGAAAAGACAAAATAAGGTATCATGATGAAATTTGTAAAGACCTGGAATTAGAAAACCAAAATGGAAGAACACACGCAGCATATATCAATCTGAAAGAAATGAAGAATAAAATCAACGGTGAAGTTGCCATACTAAAGAATTTATGGGCAGAATACTGAATGATGTTGCAAGTAACAAAAGAAGGTGGAAGAAATACAGAGTCACTGTACCAAAAAATACTAATCAACATTCAATCATTTTATGAGGTAACAGATGATCAAGAACTGATGGTGATAAAGGAAGAAGTTCAAGTTGACCTGACAGCATTCGCAAAAATACAAGACTCCAGAAATTGTCGGAACACCAATTGAAATATTTCAACAAGCTCATGAAGTACTAGAAGCACTTACTCATCTATGCCAAGAAATTTAGAAGACAATTACCTAGTTAGAAAAGATTCATATTTATACCCTCCAAAGAAAGGTGACCCAACAGAACATATACATTTTCAAAAATATGATTCATATTCCATGCAAGTAAAACTTTGCTGAATATCCTCCAACAACTCTTGCAGCAGTACACTGACAGAGTTTCCAGAAATTCACTCTGATTCAAAAAAGGACATGACACAAAGCATATCATGACTTACATCATATGGATTTGGGTTGAAAGCAGACAATCCCAGAAATATATTTACCTCTGTTTTATTGACTATTCAAAGGTATTAGACAGTGTAGACCACAACAAACTATGGGCAGCTTTGAAAAGATTGGGAATTCCAGAGTACTTCATTGTGGGCAGATGAAATCTGTACATGGACCAAGAGGCAGAACAAGGTAATACTCTTTGGTTTAAAATCAAGAAATGAGTGTATCAGGTTTGTTTCCTTTCACCATACTTATTCAAACTGAAAGTTGAGCAAATAATCTGAGAAGCTGGGCTATATGGAGAGAATGTGGGCATAAGGATTAGAAGATGGCTTATTAACAACCTGTGGTATGCAGATAATACAACCTTGCTTAGTGAAAGTAAGGAAAACTCAAAGCACTTGCTGATGAAGATCAAGAACTTCAGCCATCAGTATGGATTGCAAGTCAATGTAAAGAAAACCAAAATCCTCACAACTGGACCAGTAGATAACATCATGATAAATGGAGAAAAATTTGAAGTTGTCTAGGATTTTCTCTTACTTAGATCCATAATCAATTATCATGGACGCAGCAGTCAGGATATCAAAAGACTTATTCTATTGGGTAAATCTGCTGCACAAGAACTGTGAAGTGTTGGAGGGCAAGGATGTTGCTTTGAGGACTAAGGTGAGCCTGACGTGATTCGTAGTATTTTCAATCACCTCATATGCATTTGAAAATTGGACGTTGACTAAGGAAGACTGAATAAGAATCATTGCTTTTGAATTATGGCACTGACAAAGAATATTAAAAGGATCATGAACTGCCAGAAGAACAAGAAAACCTGTCATGGAAAACTTATGGTCAAAATGGTCCTTGGACCTAGTATCAGGCGAGACCAGTATGGTAGAAGGGCAGCAAAACAAAAGGAAGGATCATCATGGAGATGGATAAATGTAACAATGGGGTCAACACGATTATGAGAATGGCATGGGACCTGGCAGTGTTTCATCTGTTGTACATAGAGTTCTTATATGTTGGAACATCACAACAATAATATAGTCCATTGCTCCAAGATGTGAATGCAACATGCCGGCAGGGAGTAGGGAACCAGTGGAGAGGTCTGAGGGGCTGGCCCCAATCCCAGCTACATGGACACCTGCCCCTTCCCCCAGAAGAATTTATTTCAGTGGACAGCACTGAAGCTGCAGCTCAGGGAGCAGGGCACATCTGATCAGAAAGCATGGGAGCAAATGAAGGGGGAAGAAGAGAGGGTGAAGCACATCCTGGCCCACCAAGTCTTGAAGACGATATTCCTGCACAGAGCAGCCAATCCACAGAGAATACCATATGGCTGGCCCCACGATAAGACAAGACATCCCTCACTGACCCATATCCCTACAGAGGACAACACTAGAGACACAGTGTGGGAATTCTGCCCAATCTGATCTGACCACACTAAGGCAAAACACTAAGGGAGTGCAACAGAACAGCAAGGGCAGCAGAGCAAGAAAGTCCTCAGGGAATACCAAAAGTAGACTTTGGGGCCAGGGCTTATCACTCATCAGACTCCACTGGAAAACACTCCTAAAGGTCAACAGTCCTTGAACTAACTACAAGCTTTTATTTTTTGTTGTGGTATGTTTTGTTTATCATAGGTTTTTGTTGTTTTGTTTTCTTTTCTTTTGTTGCTTGGTTTTGCTCTGTCTTGTTTTTGCGCATGCTATTATCTCTGCAAGTTTGTTTAAATAAGATAGGCTAGATAAACAATCTGGAGGAGAAAACAACAGGACCGACAGTTCCAGGGAAACATGAGAGAGGGAGAGGTGGGGGGAAAGGAAGTGGTGTTAACAAACCCAGGGACAAGGTAACAACAAATGATCCAAATCGGTGGTGAGGAGGGTGTAGGAGGCCTGGTAGGGCATCATCAAGGGTAATGTAACCCTGAGGAATTACTGAAGCCCAAATGAAGACTGAGCATGATCGTGGGCCAAGAGGAAAGTAAAAGGAAATAGAGGAAAGAGCTAGGAGGCAAAGGGCATTTATAAAGGTCTAAATAAAGGCATGTACATTTGTAAATATATTTATATATGATTATGGGTAAATAGATTTATGTGCATATATTTATAGGTTTAGTATTAAGGTAGCAGATGGACATTGGGCCTCCACTCAAGTACTCCCTCAATGCAAGAATACTTTGTCCTAATAACCTGGTATTCCATGACACTTACCTTCCTGACACAATTGCTGAAGACAAAGCCGGTGCATAAGCAAATGTGGTGATGAAAGCTGATGGTGCCTGGCTATCAAAAGATGTAGCATCTAGGGTCTTAAAGACTGGAAGGTTATCAAGTGGCCATCTAGCTCAGAAGCAACAAAGCCCACTGGAAGAAGCACACCAGCCTGTGTGATAACGAGGTGTCGGAAGGATGAGGTATCAGGAATCAAAGAACAAAAAATCATATTGTGAATGAGGGGGAGTGTGGAGTGGGGACCCAAAGCCCATCCGTAGGCAATTGGACATCCTCTTATGGAAGAGTCGCAGGAAGGAGATGAGCCAGTCAGGGTGCAGTGTAGCAACAATGAAACATACAACATTCCTCTAGTTCCTAAATGCTTCCTCCCCACCCACCCCCCACTATCATGATTCCATATGCTGGTACAGATAGTAACTGGAAACACCCAGAATCCAGGACAGATGTACTCTTCTGGACCAGTGGTGAGAGTGGCGATACTGGGAGGGTGGAGGGAAGGTAGGGTAGAGAGGGGGAACCTGTTACAAGGATCTACATATACCCTTCTCCCTGGGGGCCAGACAACAGAAAAGTGGGTGAAGGGAAACATCAGACAGTGTAAGATATAACAAAATAATAATAATTTATAAATTATCAAGGGTTCATGAGGGAGTTGGGAGCGGGGTGGGAGGGAGAAAATGAGGAGCTGATGCCAGGGGCTTACATGGAGAGCAAATGTCTTGAGAATGATGAGGGTAATGAATGCATAAATGTGCTTTATACAAGTAATGTATGTATGGATTGTGATGAGTTGTATGAGCCCCCAATAAAATTTACAAAAAAAGAATATGCTCTTTTTTCCTCACCAACCATAGTCATTTTCATACAGAAAATCTTTTTAAAATGTATATATTTATTATATTTTCATTTCTGATTAGTTAAACAATGCACACACCTAATTTTTATAAAAGATTGATAGCACACAGAAGCATGTGACGTAAACAGTGTGTTCTCATTAACAGCACTATTATCAATCTCTTGACAATATTTCCAAATGTCCTTACCACAAATACAATTTGTGGTACTGTGGTTGGCGGTTTATGTGTTGTTGCGACAGTTACTGGAAGCTATGCTACCAGTCCATCAAATACCAGCAGGTTCACCCATGCTGTTCATCTGCTGCTAAAAATTAGGCAATAAGAATGTGATGAATCACAACAGATTGCTGTGCGATGTAGTACTGGAGATGAGGCGCCTTGACCAGAGGCACTCAAAATACAGTCACTGTCCACACAGACTCAAGCATACCAACGGTGGGGCAGCGTGTCATCTGTTGATTCACTGGCCACTAAGAACAATAATTGTGGGCTTTCACAAAAGTTGGCATCTAGGCCCACTGCTCTGTGTCTTGCTTTTTGTACTTCAGAAAACTCTGTGAATGCTGCTTAGCATCGCTTATAGGTCTGTCTCACTCCTTAAAAAAATCATGATATTTTGTTATATCCGTCATTGTTTTTTTGTTTTATTAGACCCTTATTGTTGTACTTTTAGTTTGCTTGCATTGTTTTGCTGATAGAAACATGTATATAGTAAAGAGGCTGACACATTTCTATGGTGGCGTTTTAGCACAAACTCCTATCACTGAAGTGGTTAAGTTAAAGGAAATGTGCACTTAAAATTCTGAGATAGCTACTCAAATTGCCGTCCCAAGTTTCTGCTAACACTATATAAAAGTGGCAATTCCATGATCCATGCTGTCAATACAAGGCGATGTCATAGTCTCTTTGCTCCTTACAGTTGTACGATGATGGGAAGAAGGGAGATGGGGTCTGAGGTGGCCCACTTGTGACAGGGAAAATGACCTCTCAGCCCCACTTTCCTGCAAAACTTACTTCTAGGTTAAGGTAAATGTAGAATGTTATGTCCACCTTGTCTGCATGATGGACCTGTTCCTGGGTTGGGGGGCCTGCGAGCTGGTGTGCAGACCTCGAGACACGATAAAGAAGAGAACTGTAAATGAAAGTGCTCTTTCACACCACCAATCAACACCTTGCGCAAGTGAGGCAGCAAACAAAGCTGTCTATTCAGGAAGTTTCCTGTTCTCATTAGTCACAATCACCCTCTGCCAATAAGCACTTTTTCAAAGTATATAGCTTGTGGATAGTCAGTACATACATGTATTAACATTCCTGCCGGCTGATGGAATGAAGATGCTATGCAGTGGGTATTAGATGTCCTCTAAAACAAAACAAACAAACAACAACAAAAAAAAAAAACACCCTCCCTGCCATCGAGTTGATTCCAACTTCTAGCTACATTATAGGACAAGGTAGCACTGCCACTGTAGATTTGAAAGAGTCTAATTCTACAGGAGAAGAAAACCTCATCTTTCTCCCTCAGAGTGGCTGGTGATTTTAAACTGCTAACCTTTTGGTTAGCAGCCAAATGTGTACCCACTATAGCACCAAACTCCTATTAGACGTCCTAGCATCTAATAAAAGGTTAAATAATGTCAGCATTAATTTAAAATGTTGTATACATTTAAATAGCTTTTCCTCTGTTTTTTGTGCACCAGTAGGTTATGCATGGGCTGTGGTGCCTAAGGTCCGCAGTTTGAAACCACCAGGTATTCTGCAGGAGAGAGACGAGGCTGTCTACTCTGTAAGGACTCAAACTCACAGAGCAGTTCTACCCTGTCCTATCTGAGTCACTATGAGTTGGTCACTATGAGTTGGTACTGACTCAATGGCAGTGAATTTGGTTTGGGTTTATTATATGCTTTGCTTTTTGAAATGGGGGTTGTTGGTGTTTATATTCCTTTGATTTACAAATATGTTTTACGTGTCTCAAAATATGTACAATTTTGTCATATGTGTTGAAATTTTTTCCACCTTTCCAGTTGCCTTTTGACTGTGATTATGGTATTTTTTACCCTGAAGAATCATTCATTTTTAGAGCTACATTTCTCCGTCTTTTCTCTTATGATACCGAGTCTTACGATGCCTTTCAAAAGCCTTTTCTAATTGAAGACTGACTATAAAAGGTCCGTTTCATGTTTCCTTATAGTTCTTGTATTTTTCTTTTATGTAATAAATAAAATAATATATAACTAATAATAATAAAGTAATAAATCTGGAATTTTAGCTTTTGTATACAGAGTGAAATGAAGATCCAAATGTATTTCTTCCAGATTATTACCTAAATCAATCCATTTATGAAAAAAGTTTTCATACCTCATTATAGCGTTCTTTTTATAAATTCTTTCTCAGAGTTGTCAATATTAGGTTCTCAAAATACTTTTAACTTTTGTCAGCAATATAAAACATGATGCTGATGGAAATGTATGCACCTGTAGTGTTCAGGTCCAACTTTTTAAATAAACGATTGCCAAAATATAAAAGACTATAAATTTTCAACAATTATTGAAATTGCAATGAAGTAAACAGCTGCCAGATGCTGAGGAGATAATTCAACAAGATAAAGGTTTCTATCTGCCTACTATCACTGTAGAGACCTTCACAAAGAAGAGAGACCTTTACTAACAAAACGGGAAGCCACAACAGAGTGGTAAAGGAAAGATGAAGCAATACATTTGTAGATTTTTTTTTCTAGAGAGCTCTGGAGCTTAACTCACCCATTCTATCTCCCAGTCACATAGCCATAGGTGTATGCGAATCTGCTCTTAAAGTTCAGTGCTTATGGTGAAGAGGTCAGGGACAGGCAGGACCTCTTCTGAGATAGAACACAGATGGGCACAGAGCTGTGAATAGGGGAGAGAAAGGAGAGAATTATATCTTCACTCCTGCTAGAAACAAAGTCAAAAATGTGATTCATCTTATCCAGAAACAAAGTCCCCCTTTTGTAGCAAATAACAGAGAAATAGGACCAGAGTTCAACAGTTCTGCACTCAATAATTGTTGAACACCAGCAAATGTGGCTGGGGCCGGTGCGTGCTTTAGAGCTCCTTGGCACAAGTGCTGAGATGAAGATACTAACTGCAGGAAATTAATAGTAAAACAACCAGAATAAATCAACCCACTGCTAATGAGAAAAGATGAGGCCAGGATAGACCTTTAATAAAAGGCAATAGGGGAACACCAGAGTTCATACAAAAATGTAAGACGTTGGTCAGGGATCTTGGGTACAGTAAATTGTAATTATCTTAAGGAAATCAGAGATACGGGCTTAACCAATAGCTTGTGGTAAAGGGCCAAAAGGAGCAAAAACCAAGTAAAGCCATACGCCAACAGAGCAGAACGCAGAGTGCTTCCGTCAGGCTCTGTTAAATGCTACAGAAACTGCCTCCGGCTAATTGAAAGGAAAATGTATCAATTGACAGCACCTGTGGAAGCCCCAGAATTGCCCAGTGAGACTGCAGAATTGGGCTTGGACAGCAGCCAGAATAAAGGGGAAACAACACCACCAGAAACTAAGCACCAGAATGCAGGAGCGACATCCAGATCACATCCCTACATCCCTACACTTCCATGCTACCCCTGCACCAGCATTTTCTGCCCCTAGCCACCAGATTGAAAACCCCATCACCTTCCATGAGCCTGGTTTCTTGCAAGTTGGAGACTCTCTGGCTATTTAGTTTCCACAGCATGGCACTGGCTCATCCCCACAATAAGACACGGCAAACCAAACACCAAGCTACTGCCATCTAATCCATTCTGACAATTAGTATCCCTACAGGACAGAGTGCAGCTGCCCCTTAGGGTTTCCCAGAGACACCACCTATATCCCATCCACACGTCTCTGTGGAAACCTTCCTGGAAGGAGATTGTCTCATATTTCTCCAACAGAGTGCTGGTTGGGTTTGAACTGCCTGCAGATCTTTTGATTAGCTACCAACTGTTTAATCAATGTGCCACCAGGGTTCCAGATCCACTGACTACAAATATCCGCTCAAGCAACAACCTAATGCAAACTAGCTGGATAATCCTGTTCAACACCAACATTACTGCTGCGAACTGCCTCTGAAAATGAATTATACAATTATTCACATCGTTTGGTTTTTCACTCTCCTACTTAACATCTTGGGGGGTTATTATGGAGGGGACGGTCTAAGGAGCCAGGCTTAGGTCATATCTCAAGTCCTAGCAGTCTAAAGAAGGAAAATACAGACAACTGGATCCAAAGACTTCCAAAGAGGAAAGCAATCAATAAAAAATAGGGATATATATCCACATATATGACATTATAGCATCCAAAGTTTGGGGGGAAGAAATTAATTTTGAAAACTAATGATTATGCTTTAGTTTCTCCTTTAAATTAAAGATAATATGGACTTTATAAAATAAAAGAAAAATGGTACAGGGATCAGATGAAAGGAAGAATATAAAGGTCTTAATAAGACCATATTTTTAATAGTACATTGGTGGTCAATCAGGAGGATCAACCTGCCATTGTGAAAAATAGTTAACATTTAATATTACTTATATAGATCCCTACTAGGAGACTATGCTCTGTATTATTCCTAACAAGGTGGGTTTGATGGGATTCTATCCAGCCCTGGGTGACGCAGGCCATGTACTACAGACATCCAGGACTTTAGGCTTTCCCTTTTAAGACACACAACATCCTTCATAGGACACACCTAAAGGATAGTGTGAATACGTCACCAATTGGACTGGGTTTTACCGTAAACACACCTGCAGCAGATTAAAGGAACTGAACTACTCCCTTGGACTTAAAGCAGAAACTTAAGTGAGATGAAGTAGATGACTGCAATTCCAAAGTTGGAGTTTGGGAAGTCTTTGGACATTGGTTAAAATGTCTTGTTTTGAGGGTGCCCAATCACTGAACAGGGACATATATAAACCACAGATAAATGAATCGATTTTGAGCTCACAGTTAATCACAAACCCTAATCTAAAAGCAATTAGTTCTTATGACTTGGCACGACTCGATGCTTGCCCTCATGAAGAGATCACTGAAAGTATGAGTGTTATAACAAACTGTCAAGAGGAAATCAGATAGTGTCTGGCTATCTGAAAGAATTGCAACTGGGGTCTTAAAGTCTTATCTTAAAACAAGTAGCCATTTTACTGAGGTGTCAGCTAAGTCCAAACAGAAGCACACAAGCCAGATTGTAAATAATAAAATCAAAGATTAGAGGAGGGAATTGGATTAGAACTTAAATTCTGAGCACTTGATTTGCAGAAGACTATAGAAGACAATGAAAGACCAAAATCCGTTTTCAGAGTCTGCCTCTGGTGATTGCTCTTTGACCCTTGACTAGGGATGTACATAGCCTTTCTATCAGACAGCGTGTTCCGGAGAGCAGGCTGATGTAGATAGAGTTAGGTTAAAATTTAATGTCGTTTCTTCTCTCTTTTAAGGACATTAAATGTCTAGTTTTTATTATTTTCTGCTTTCTGTTAGATTGGGGTTTTCTGTGTTTTATTTTGGTATTGTCAGGGGGAGGGTTGGTATGGTTTTCTTCACATGAATCCCAGGATAGGTAAATCTATCAACAGTAACTGGATTAATATTTACTTAGGGTTATGGCAAGGGATTTGGGTGGGGGTGGTGAGATAATAAGAATGAGTATAGGAATAAAAGAAATGTTCCAAAATTGATGTGGTGATGGTTGGATAACTATAATATATTTAAACGGTTAAATGATCTGGTATGCAAATTATGTCATAAGACTTACATTTTAACATAAAATACTTAAGATAAAAGATAAATTTGATTTATATACATTGCAGAAAATATTCAATAAAGAGGATGAAAGTCTCAAAAGTATCTTTGGTGTATTAGTGAGGCCATATCAGTATACTAAACAAATCGTCTTTGGGATATAAAAAGTGCAAATGAAGTACAGAGAAGGAAGCTCAAACAGAGGGGAAGATGCATGCCAGATGAAGATGGTGGCATGAGGAACAGAATCTGAGGAGACAAGGTGCTTCCCCTCGAGCAAATAGAGAAAATGCCTTGCCCTTGAGTCTGCACCCTCCATGAAACCATGCAGCCTCCTGAACGGGGAGAAAATAAAATTCCGTTTGCTAAAGCCACTCACTTGTGATATTTCTATTTTAGAAGCACAAGGAAACTAAGGCAACTTGTTTTAAGGGTATTGCAGCCAATCTAAATAAAAATCAAACTAAAAAATTTAAAATAGAGACATAAAAAAGGTAAAACAAATTTTAAAGGTAGCAAACATTGAAATTTCTGTAGCAATAGTATAGCGTATTAATATTTTATAGGTGTAGGAGAAAGCATAAATCAAATGGCAAATTTCATTCTGTAAATGAAGCGAGAAATTAACATAATTAATTACCTTGGAAAATTATTTCTTTTACATATATTTTCCAATTCAGCATTATTCAGGTATACTACATCGTTACACTACATTAATCAAAGTGTTCAACATTTACATTTATGATGGTGTTTAGCAATTATTCCTCATTGGTGACAAATGTCTTATGATCATAAACAGAAATTGCTGACCCCTAAGGTCCTTTGATTCATTTCCTCAAGGAATCAGGTTATGTCTAAGAAGTTCATATACCTGTTCCCCCTGTGTACTATACCACATTCGTGAACGTGTTTGCATTATAGGTAAATATACATGTAGACACACCCTCTGTTAAA
Source organism: Tenrec ecaudatus (assembly GCF_050624435.1). Taxonomy (NCBI): domain Eukaryota; kingdom Metazoa; phylum Chordata; class Mammalia; order Afrosoricida; family Tenrecidae; genus Tenrec; species Tenrec ecaudatus. The sequence goes on along the minus strand of NC_134539.1, from coordinate 94,203,263 downwards.
TATATATTCATTCTGCATACCTGTTTGTTTACAGGTCAGTTTATTGCAAGATTGTGTATATAACAGTATTTACCTCTCTTGCCTTTAACTCTGACATTCCTCAAAGTATCTTTCCCTAGCTCCATACTTTTTTGTTTGAAAATGGTGCTAGAAAAACTAGATATTTATTGACAGAAAAATAAAACAGCACCCATATCTCCCATTATATGGAAAATGAAAATATATATCAAAGACTTACATATAAATCATAAAGCTAAAAACATCATCAACTAAAACTTAGACACAAATTTATGTTTGTTATGATTGCCCAGTAAAGCTTTCTAAGTCTGTATTATGAGGGGACAGATGTTTTTAAGGATTTGATTAATTTCTTGTTTTTTTATGGGTCCCTTCTACTTCAACCTGGGTTACGTTAGGTAGGTAGTATATGTCTAGATATTTTCCCATTTCTTCTAGATTTTCAGATTACAGAGGTAATTGTACAGTTCTGTTTTACTCTGCTTTTGTCTTTTTCAGTTTAGTCACCTCTGCTGTGCTGATGCCCATTTCATTTCTTATCCATGTTATTTGCCTCACTGTATTTCATGGCTTGCCCATATTATTTGCATCTTTTATTTGTTTGAATTAGCAGAGGTTTGTTAGCATTATTAATTCTTTCAAATATCTAATTTCTAGCTGTGTTTACTTCTTTTTTCCTGTTTTGGTTGTTCCTGAAGTAATGTTTATTTGCTCTTTCCTAGTGAGATGATGTTGGTGCCATATTTCTAATTGTAGGAGATGTTGAGTTAAGATCTTGACGTTGTTTCTGTAAGTTTTCTTTCCTTCTTCCTTTTTTTTCTCTCATTTTTTGGATGTGTATATGTATTGCTAAAAAATACATTGCCCTATGAGCACTGCTTTTTAAAAAATTAAATCATTTTATTGGAGCTCTTACAGCTTTTATCACACTCCATACATCCATCCATTGTGCAAGCATATTTGTACATTTGTTGCCATCATCATTTTCAAAGCATTTAGTTTCTACTTGAGTGCTTGATATCAGCCTCTCTGTTTTTCGCCCACGTTCCCTCCCTCATGAACCCTTGATAAATTATAAATTATTGTTAATTTCATATCTTACATTGTCCACTGTCTCCCTTCACTCACTTTTATGTTGTTCATCTCTCTGGAGGTGGGGAAGTGGTTGGTTATATGTTGATGATTGTGGTCAATTCCCCCTTTCCCTACTGGTATCTCTATTCTCATTGTTGGTCCTGAGGAGTTTATCTGTCGTGGATTCCCTGTGTGATGCACTCTTATCAGTAACAGTGTACATGTTCTGGGCTAGTCATGTTTTTATGGTAGAATTGAGGTCATGATAGTGGGAGGTGGTGATTATTAAAGAACTAGAGGAAAGTTGTATGTTTCATAGGTGCTATACCCCTTACTGGCTCATCTCTTCCTTGTGACCCTTCTGTAAGGAGATGTCCAATTGTCTACAAATGGGCTTTGGGTCTCCACTATGCACTCACCCTCATTCACATAAATATGATTTTTTTTTGTTCTGTGTCTTTGATGGCTGATACCTGATCCCATCAACACCTGGTGATCACACAAGCTGGTGTGCTTCTTTCATGTGGGTTTTATTCTCAGCTAAATGCCACTTGTTTCTCTTCAAGCCTTTAAGACCCAGATCCTATATCTTTTGATAGCTGGGCACCATCAGCTTACTTCACCATATTTACTTATGCACCTATTTTGTCTTCAATGATAATGTCGGGAAGGTGAGCATCTCTGAACGCTGGATTTTTAGAATAAGGTGTTCTTGCATTGAGGGAGTACTTGAGTGGAGGCCCAATGTCCATCTGCTATCTTAATATTTAATATAGAAATATAAGTCAATAGATATATTTCTGAATCATTATACATAAATATATTTACATATGTACATGCCTGTATTTAGACTTCTATAAATGCCCTTTACCTCCTAGTTCTTTCCTCTATTTGCTTTTACTTTCGTCTTGTTCCACTATCCTGTTCAGATTTCATTTGGATTTCAGTAATTCCTCGCTGTTCAATTGCCCTTGATTAAGCCCCACTAGACATCCTATACCTTTCTCTCTATTGATTTTAGTTCACTTGTTGTTCTGTCGTCTCTGGGTTGGTTGATACCTCCTTTCCTTTCTCCCACCTCTCCCATGAACAGTCAGTCCCCAGGGAACAGTCAGTCTTGTTGTTTTCTTCTCTGAATTGGTTATCCCACCTATCTTATTTTTTTAATCATTTTATTGGGGGCTCATACAATTTTTATCACACTCCATACATACATCCATTGTGTCAAGCACATTTGTACATTTGTTGCCATCATCATTCTCAAAACATTTGTTTTCTACTTGAGCCCTTAATACCAGCTCCTCATTTTCCCCCTCCCTCCCTGCTCTCCCCTCCCTCATGAACCCTTCATAATTCATAAATTATTATTATTATGTGATATATTACACGGTCCAGCATCTCCCTTCACCCATTCTTCTACTGTCCATCCCCCATGGAGGAGGTTATATGTAGATCCTTGTAATCGGTTCCCCCTTTCTACACACCATCCCTCTACTCTCCGGGTATCGTCTCTCGCACCACTGATCCTGAAGGGGTCATCTGACCTGGATTCCCTGTGTTTCCAGTTCCTATATGTACCAATAAACATCCTCTGGTCTAACCAGATTGGTAATGTAGAATTAGGATCATGATAGTGGAGGGAGGAAGCATTTACGAACTAGAGGAAAGTTGTATGTTTCATCATTGCTACCCTGGCTCATCTTCTCCCTGCAACCTTTCAGTAAGGTGGTGTCCGGTTGCCTAAAGATGGGTTTTGAGTCTCCACTCTGCACTCACGCTCATTTACAATGATATTATTTTTGTTTTTGATGTCTGATATCTGATCCCTTTGACACCTCATGGTCATACTGGCTGGTATGCTTCTTCCATGTGCGCTTTGTTGCGTCTGAGCTAGATGGCCATTTGTTTATCTTTAAGCCTTTAAGACCCAAGACACTATATCTTTTGATAGCCAGGCACCATCAACTTTCTTCACCACATTTGCTTATACACACGCTTGTCTTCAGTGATCATATCAGGAAGGTGGGCATCCACTGATATGATTTTCTGTTCTTTGATGTCTGATACTTGGTCCCTTCTACACCTCATGCTCACACAGGTGTGCTTCTTCCATGTGGGCTTTGATGCTTCTGAGCTAGATGACTGCTTGTTTGCTGCCTATCTTATATAGATAGACATGCAGAGACAATAATAAGTGCAAAAAAAGGCAGATCCAAACAAAACAGCAAAGGAAAATAAACAAGTAAAAAAAACTAAATAAAATAACAACAAAAAGAAAGCTAATGACAAAAAAGAAAAAGCCTATAAATAGTTCCAGGTCTGTTTTTTCACCTCTAGGAGTGTTTTCCAGTCGAGTCTGATGGGGTGCCACACTCTGTTTCCAAAATCTATTTGAGACTTCATTACTTTGCTCCCCTTGCTGCCCTGTTGCATGCCCTTTGTGTTTCGCCCCAGTGTTATGGGGTCCGATCGGCACAATTCCCACACTCTGTTGCCCGTTTTGTCCTCCGTAGCGCTATGGATCAGTGAGGGACATCATGTCTCATGGCGGGGCTGGCTCTATGGTCCTCTCATTCATTGTCTGCTCTGAGTAGGAAAATCATCCTCAGGGCTTGGTGGGCCAAGATGTGTTGCACCCACACTCCTTCCTTCTTGGTTTGCTCCTGTGTGCTCTGATCAGACATCCCCCTCTGCCCAAGCTGTAGCTTCAGTGTTGTCCTCTAAAGTCCATTCTACTAGGGGCAACTGGGATGGGAAGGGCGGGATGGTGTTCCACATAGTTGGGAGTGGGGCCACCCCACAGACCTCTTTATTGGTTCCCCGCTACATGCTGGTATGTTACATTCACGTCTTGGCGCATTGAGGTGAAGCCTACTCTCTCTCCCTCTCCTGTGGAGATATAAACAATGCCCTCCACTTGGGTGGGTAAGTGCCCTGCTTCACCCCTACCCATGTCTTTTCTTTTTTCTCTCTCTCTGTATTTTCCCTTCCTATTTAGTTGAATGCCATATGTATCCTGGATTGGGTTTGGTCCCCGCCATAGTACCTGGGCCTCACCCCAGGAATGTATGTATATAGGAGTTTTTTCCCTATGCCCCATTTTTAAATCTTACCTCAGTGGACTCATGTTATATTTGTCCCTTTTTGCTTGGCTTATTTCGCTTAGCATAATGTCCTCCAGTTCTTCCCATGTGGCAATGTGCTTCATTTGTTCATCACTGCTTTTTAGGGATGCGTAGTACTCCATTGTACATATGACCCACCGTTTTAATTCATTCATCTGTTGATGGAAATGTGGGTTGTTTCCAACTCCTTGCAATTGTGAACTGTGCTGTGATGAACATTGCAGCACAGATGTCTGACCATGGTCTGTTTCTTGCCTCTTCTGGGCATATGTCCAGGAGGGGGATTGCTGGGTCGTATGGTAGCTCAATTTCCATCAGTTTCAGATATAATGGCTATACATACCTACAGATCCATCAGCAGTGGACGACAGTTCCTATCTCACCACAACCCCTCCAACACTTGTTACTTTCTGACTTTTTGAATTGGGCTGTCTTTGAGGGTGTTAGGTGGTATCTCATGGTTGTTTTAATTTGCGTTTCTCTTATGACTAATGGTCGGAAACATTTTCTCATATGTTTATTGGCTATTCAGATTTCCGAAAATGTGAAACTTCTGTTCAGGACCTTTGCCCACCTCCTTAGTGGGCAATTATTTATATTCTTTTTGGAAGCAGGAGAGTATTGTAGATTTTAGTAATAAGGCCTTCGTATGACGTGTCTTTGCTAAAGATGTTTTCCCAGTCTGTGCGCTCTCTTTTTACTCTCTTGTTGAATTCTTTCAAGGTACAGAGGTGTTTTATCTTCACTGTATCCCACTTGCTAATGTTTGCCTCCTCCATATTTGTATCCTTTCCTATTTCTGGTAGCCTAGGTATTCCTTGGGCCAACGTTCTCAGGTTTGTCCCAATTCCCTCATTGATGACCCTAATAGTTTGGGGTTTTACCTCGAGGTCCATGATTCACCTTGAGTTTATTCTTGTGCATGGAGTGAGATAAGGGTCTTGCTTCATTTTTCTGTAGGTCGATATCTATTTTTTCCAGCACCACTTAGTGATGAGGTCATCTGCTTCCGATTTGATATTCTTTGTGCCCTTATGAAAGATCAGTTGTCTGTGTGCTGATGTTTTTACTTCTGGGTTTTCAGTTCTTTTCCATTGGTCTGAGTATCTGTCCTTATACCAATACCACACTGTTTCGACCACTGTGGCTGTATAATGTGTGCTAAAGTCAGGTAGAGCAAGCCCTCCCACTTTGTCCTTCTTCTTGAGGAGTTCTCTGCTATTTCTGGGGTTCTTCCCCTTCCATATGAAGTTGGTAATCAGTTTTCCAATTCTTTGAAGAAGGATGAGGGTAATTGTATCAGGATTGCATTAAACTTATATAGTGCCTTGGGCAGGACCGACATTTTTACTATATTGTGTCTTCCCATCCAAGAGCATGGGATACCCTTCCATTTGTTGAGGTCGCTCTTGGTATCTTGTAATAGTGTCATGTAGTTTTCCTCATACAGTTTTTTTTTTTTGGTCAGGTATAGCCGTACATATTTCAATTTGTTCTTTGCTATTGTGAAGGGTACCACCTTTTTGATCCCCTCTTTTGTGGTCTTGTCTGACGTGTATAGCAGTCCAATGGACTTCTGTTTGTTGATCCTGTGTCCTGTCATTTGCCATATTCCTCTCTCGCTTGAATCAAATTGATTAGCATGTTATGTTTTCATTCTCATTTGAATCAAGGAATGTTTCAATGTAATTTCATATTTTTATTATCCAGTAGCTTTAAAGGGAAGTGTTATTCCGTTTCCATAAGGTTTTTTTTCTTGATCTTCCTTTTGTTGTTTTCTCAGCCGTGAACTGAGAAGATGATTTGTAATATGTTAATGTTCTTTGTAATCTTGGTGCTTGTTTTGTACCCTAGTATATGATGTGTTTTGGAGAATGATCCGCGAACACTGGAAAAGAATGAGTATTGTACAGCAGTTGGGTGGAGCGTTCTGTCATGAGGTCAAGCTCATTGAGTGTGTTATTTTGTTCTTCTGTGTCTTTATTGGGTTTCTTTCTAGTTGTCTGTCCATCATTGAAAGTGGGGTATTAAAGTCTCCTACTAGAGTTGTCTGTTTATTTCTTCATTTCTCTGAGAGTCTGATTTATGTATTTCAGGTTATTTCATTAATTGCATAGATATTTATTCTGGCTGTTTCCTGATGTTCAATCGACCCTTTGATCATTATATAATATCCATCATTGAAAGTTATGCTGAGTTTGGCCTTAAAGCCTATTTTATACAAAATCAGTATTGCCACTTCTGCTCTTTTATGATTGCTATTTGCTTAATAAAATTTGTCATCCATTGATTGTTAGTCTATTTTTGTCTTTGTATATAAGGTGTGTGTTTTATAGGCAGCATATTGATGGGTCCTATTTTCTTAGCCATTATGCTACTTCTGTATCTTGACTGGTGTAGTTAGTCCAATTACTTTCAATATAGGTAATTTGCATTTTTATTGAGCTAGTTTCAGGATTTTTTTCTTGTCTCTAGTTTTGGGAACTTTGATTTTGTGTTTGTGATTTTCTTTTAGGGTCTGTCCTGTTTGAGGTTCACTGAATTCTTGTATGCACATTTGTCCATCTTTCCTGATACCAGGGAAGGTTTTTCTTCCAACAAATTCTAGCATAATTATCATTAGATATGAGTTAACTACTTTTTTGTATTCATTGTTTTGTGGTATTGCTAGTTTCTATGTTCCATATAATTTTCTGGACTAAGTTAATTTTTTTCTGGGGTTCCCTATCATTTCCTTAATTGCTATTGTTTTAGTATTTACTAAATTTTTATGTTTATCTTAATTTTTATTTTATTGTGATTTATTAATTTTATTTATGATTTATTATTCTCTTCTCTAAATTAAAGCAGTCATTCATATCTTGAAATCATTTTTGTCTTTTTCTCCATTTGGAAGTTCAGAATCTATACTATACATTCTCTCTTTTTACTTTGTAGCTGTCCTCATTTGAAATTTCTTATATATTACCCTATTTTGCTTCTTGTAAGTATACTTTACTTTGGCTAATCCTATATCCCTGTCTGTTTCTAGGTGTTGTTGCTCTGTGTATTACTTTAATTTTTGTCTATTTCTGTGTTTAAACATCTTATTCTTCTTGATCCTACACAAGTCTTGGGCTCCATTTATTTTGCTTTTGTTTGTTTGTTTTGAGTTTTATTTTGTGGAGGGGAAGTGTTCTGTTGTTATCTTTTGTTCCTCATAATTCCTCTCATAGATTAGCCTTGAGATATTTATTCGTAAAACTAGTCTCTCTTCCATTGATTCAATTATATTCCTTTGCCCTTTCAGTGCATTATGTATTTCTGAAATCTCATTATTCTTCTGAATTTCTGTTTACTGCATTTTTGTAGTTTCTAATATTTAATTTATTTTTGACAGTTTGCACCTGTGGTAATTCCTAAATTATTTGCAAATGTTGCTCCTGTCTTTCTTGATGTGTCTGTGTTTTCTTTCGTCTTTCTCTAAATCCATGGAAGATACTTGTATCTTTTGAATTCTTTTTGTGGTAGTTCAATTAATATTATTCTTACAAGTTTTTTTTTTGCTCTGTATTTTGATTACTTGTTTGAGCCACTCTGTCTAATTTCTTTGTGTAAACTGAAAGTGCTTATTTACTCTAAGACTTTGCGATGATGTTGCATTTGTACTTAATTGGTAATTGTGTATTTTGACGTATCTTAGTGAGCAGGAAAGTGGCACCACGCTACTCTTAGCAGCATGTAGACACTCGCTGTCCATCAGATAGTTCGTGTGATAAAGGTTGGAGTGTGGGTGCAGTTCTTTGTCTGCTGTTCTTGAAGAGCAGTAAAGAGCAAGCAGAGCTGAACTTGGCCACCATCCGTTGTTGATCTGGTGATGCGGGAGAGAGCGGTGGACTTGGCTCACTCGTTGGGAAAGCAGTAGGTACATGAATGGCTGAGCAGCTAGAGAAATGTTGATTTCTAGATGCCAGCTATTGGTATAATGTGGGTGCTCATGTACTCTTGGGCGAGTAAAGCCAAATATCAGATTGATGCCCCAAACAGAACACTGCTGGCAACAATTGAAAATAACCATGAGCTGTTTAATTTAAACAATGAGCTGTTTCATTTTTCTCTTTGTTCACTGTTTTTGTTTCATTTCTTCCACTTGTTATTCAGATCTCTTTTTTACCCTTACCTTTGAAGCTCATGGTTCTAGGATAATCCTCTGTACCTGTTTCCTTAGCTACCTCTGTTATAAAGGGTCTAGGTAGCTTATCCGCCTACTCCTGTCTACTAATGCTATAGTCTCATAACCTTTTCCCCATCATCTAACACCTACTTAAAAAACCCGACAGTTATGTATGCCTCAATGAAGGAACATATCCTGATTTATTTTTCCATCTTGGTGAAGTGGGGACAGAACATTTATCAAGCCTCCATAATGGACACCTGGACATTGCCAGCACCAATTAAAAGTAGTGCTTCCAAACATAACTGGCACCTCAGTCCCCCAAGATATTAGGATCAATATCACATGATTAAGATCCTGATTTATCTGAGATTTATGTATCAGATAAATGGTTTCCTTTATGAGAGCCTTAAAACAGTGTGGAGGGAGACCTGTAGGCGTCAACACAGGTATTCTAAAAGAATTAACAACTAGTTTCAAAAAGCCACTGGTAGTAGTGAGGTGGGATGTACTAGACAGGTTGCATCCTATGCAGAATCAAAAGGAGGATACCAGGAAACAGGAGAAAGGACAGTTCCTCAAAGCACCACCATCTGGCCTGGAGAGGATGCTGCCTCACAAGCTAGCGGGGAGAGAAGGGAACATTGACAACTGGGTTTTCCCCACTAGATAGCCACTGCCAATTAAATTCAGTGGGTCATGGTGCAGCATTTCTGGGTAGACCTGGACCCCTCTCTCTTGTGTCCCTACACCTGTATGTCTTCTTTCCCCATGTGGGAATTTGTGCAAAGACAAAATATATTACAAGCACATGTCCTAAAAGTGGGCCTCTGGTAGGACCCAAAACAGATTTCTTATCATTGATGTCAGAATCTCTCTTCCTCTGAAATGTTTCTCCCAAAACCTCACACGGAATTTCAGCATTCACCCAACCCTTCTTGGCGTGCTGAAATAAGAAGGGAGGCTTGGCTGTGACATCTGACTCAGGGGGTTTCTGCTTCTAGTGTACACCAATCAGGAGATCGTTACGTTCATAATGAGATAAACAGCGAGTTATGCTTGCTGAGGCCGGTGTCATTACAAAACTATTTCTGCATTCGTGGAGATGAGAGGAGCTGGCAGAAATGGCTTTTACCGACTGAGAGAGGTGATATTAAATATGACTGTTGGAAAGCAGCAGTGGTGAAGGTCCCCATGTTAATAAAGAGGGTGAATAATAATTTGCGACTTGTGCACCTGGCAGAAAATTGAATGTCTGTGCCCCTTTGAGGCCCAGCAACCACAAAAGCTGCCCCTGAGACGTTCGATCATTTTTCTGGTCTTCATTCATTGGTCCTGTGCTTTCCAGGTCTAACGTGTTCTGGAGAAGCAGCGTGAAGGTGCACAGGGATGATCTAATGAGGAGGCTGGAACAGATGCAAACCTCAGGCCAGCAGACTTAGCATCAGCAGAGGCCACAAAGGAAACAGACCATGACCCCAAAGGCTAAGGGAAAGGATCTGAAGCTGAAGCAAGGGACATGACTCCAAACTGGACAAAGAATGAAGGCCATAATCAACCCAGGTAGATGACAGAAACCCAGATCCAAACTGGACAAAGAATGAAGGCCATAATCAACCCAGGTAGATGACAGAAACCCAGATCCAAACTGGACAAAGAATGAAGGCCATAATCAACCCAGGTAGATGACAGAAACCCAGATCCAAACTGGACAAAGAATGAAGGCCATAATCAACCCAGGTAGATGACAGAAACCCAGATCCAAACTGGACAAAGAATGAAGGCCATAATCAACCCAGGTAGATGACAGAAACCCAGATCCAAACTGGACAAAGAATGAAGGCCATAATCAACCCAGGTAGATGACAGAAACCCAGATCCAAACTGGACAAAGAATGAAGGCCATAATCAACCCAGGTAGATGACAGAAACCCAGATCCAAACTGGCTTAACAGAAAAGCGTTCACATTTAGCTTGACTTGGACTTACACGAAGCTATTACAATGTTATTGCCCAATTTTCTCTGATTTAGTTACTGTTCTCACAGCAGAAATATTGCAAATGATGGGCTTTGTTGTTGCTGTTTGCTAGTCACTTGATTTTAACTCATAATGGCCCTACTTAACGGAGTAGAACCGCCCCCATCGAGTTTCCTAGACTATAATCTTCAAAGGATCAGATTGCCGAGTCTTTTCTTCCATTTAGGGGCTGGTGGCTTTGAACAATCAACCTTTGTAAAGGCAACCAAGCTCTTAACTGTTGAACCACCCAGAGTTACATGGGTGTCCCTAAGGAACAAAAATTTACTCCAGAGTTGGAGGCTGGAAGTTCAAATCAGGGTCTCGTTCATGTTGTTTCTTCCTTGTCCTGAGTTTTCCTTTGGTCAGGGGTCATCTTCACTTGGCCTCTCCCTCTCCCTGTATGTCTATGTCTGATTAGATCTTTATAGAACTCACAATTGATTAGATTTCAAAATAGGTCTACTCAAGTGGGATCTAGTTAGCTTAACAGAGAAATCTTATTTCCAAGTAATACTACATCCACAGGTCAAGAGGATAGGATTATAACATATTTTGGGGAGGGGGCGTGGAGGGAACATGCTTTAATATATAGTGCTCTCCTAATGTCCCATTTTCTTACAGATTGTCATTGATTTCAAGCTGACCTTCATGTTCACACTCCACTTACACGACCACCCCACCCCCCACAGACACACCCCAATCCCCTGCAGATATATACCCCCACAGACACACTCAAACCCCCCACAGACACACCCACACCCCCCACAAATACACCCCCACAGACACCCCTCACACTCCCACAGACACACCCTACCCCCCACAGACACACCGTCACTCCCCCCATAGACACCTCCCCACACACATCCCACATCCCCCAGACACACCCCACCCCCACAGACACACCCCACACAGACGCACCCCACAGACACCCCCCCACAGACACACCCCACACCTCCCACAGACACACACAGCCGACTATTCAAATGACAGCTTTTTTCCAGAAAATCTAGTTAAAAATTCATTGCATGACTTTGACTTACGTGGGGGGTATAATTATAGCCCCCACCGCGTCACCAAGAGAAGCGCAGGGTTCCGTGTAGTGAAGCCTGGGGATGGGTTTCACCCAAGTCACACACCAAGTGTCGTGGTGGTAGACTCAAAGCAGACATGACTCAGTGGCAAGGATCACATGGTTCAGCTGCAATTATGAACTATCAGAAGGCAGACTGGGGAAGCAGTGCTCAGCAGGTGGAAAGGAAAGGGGCTGGCAAAGCAACAGGGCTCCAGAATTGGGGTATTTCCTTCTTTAGAGCCCTAGCGCCCTCCTCGTTTCACCTGCATTATTAACTGTCTTATCTTAGGTAGCTATGTCTCCTCCCGAGAAACCTTTGAAGAATACAAGACCTGAGCATGGCACACCTCTACCCATGAAGTCCGTGGTTCTTAGGGTGGTAACGGAGTCTAATGACTAGGTCTCTGATCCTTTCTCTCCTTTATTCCCTAACTTAATTTGCTTTCCACATGTATCTTACTGAGATGAACTCCTTTGGCACTGTGTTTACCTGAGGTCCCCAATTGTGTGACTCTGTCTATGATGGCTTCTCCAAGCTCTCCAAGGCTTTTGTTACCTGTATTTCATTTCTATGTACTGGCCTTGGCTTTGGCATGAGGTAACAGCTGCCTCCTTGCTTCCAGCTCCCCGGAGCCTGAAAGTTCCTGAAGGCCTGTTGTGAAACATTCTTTAAAAATTTTATTATAAAAAATTCACACATCTGAAAAGTAACAGAGCAAATAAAAATATGTATTCACAACTCAGATTTAATAGATAACAACAGGTTGTCAGCTTTATTTTATCTTTCCCTTGGAAGAAACCAAATGTTAGCAAATATGCGGATAGTACAGCTGTCCCACTCCTTTCCCAAACTCTCGAAGTGGAAGCAAGTCTCCAGGCAGCAGCATAGCCTTGAGCGTCACTCGCATGGCCTTATACAAATGTGCTTGTTGCTTTGTAAATGAACGGAGAACTTTTGATGATCATACACCATGATTTACTTATCGTATTAGATTTCTTGGGCTGTTGCAAAAAGCATCACTCATGTGTCTGCTGTGCTGTGTTGGTTTGCATGCTGCTTTGATGCTGGAAACTCTGCCAGTGCTTCACGTACCATCAGGATTGCCCAAGATGATTACGTTTCAGAGAAGCCTCCAGATTAAGAGCACACTATGGGGCGGGGGGAGGGTGGAGAAATAAGCTATCCATTTCTGAAAAATTAGCCACTGAACATCTGATGAATATCAGCAGAATGTCAGAGGTGGTGTTGGAAAATGAGCCCCTCAGGGGGGAGGCACTCAGTACAACTGGGAAGAGCTATTTCTTCAAAGTTCAGTCAGCTTTAGTCATGAGGACAGCATAAAGCTTTGGAGACTTTCATTTGCTGATAGGGTACCACTCAAAGTGAAAACAAAGAGTTGCAAACATCCAGTAATAATCAGATGTGGAATGTATGAAATATTAATCTAAGAACATTGAAAACAATTAAAAATGAAATGGAACACATAAAGATCAATATCCTTGGCATTCATAAACTGAAATGGACTGATCTTGGACACTTAAAATCAGGCAATCATATTGCTTATTGTGCTGGAAATAAAAAATTCAAGAGTAATTACCTCTCGTTTATTATCAAAAAGCACATTTCAAGATCTGTCTTGAAATATAATGCTCTCTGCAATAGGATAATATCTATATGTCAACAAGGAAATCCAATTAGTTCAACCACAATTAAAAGTTATGCAACATAAATGAAAGCTAGTGATGAATAAATTGAAGAATTCTACCCCCTTCGTTAGTCTGAAATGGATGAAACATGCAATCAAGAGGTATTCATAATTACTGATGGTTTGAATGCAAAAGTTGAATACAAAGAGGAAAGGAAATTATGGCCTTGGGAAATATGGTAGTTGGGAAATATGGCCTTGGTGATAGAAACAAAAGTGGAGATTACATGATGGAATTTCACAAGCCCAACCTGATTTCTTCATTGCAAATATCTCTTTTCTCAACAATATAGACACAATACACTTGAACTTCACCAGCTGGAATATACGGAATAATATTGACTGTAGCAGTGGGAAGAGATGATGGAGAAGCTCATTTTCATATGTCAAAACAGGGTCAGGGGATTACTGTGAAATAAATCAGGAATTGATGTGTGTGCAAGTTTAGGTTGAAATGAAAGAATTTTTTTAATCCACAAAAACCAAAGTACTAGAGAACATTTCAAAAACAGCTTTAATGCAATGAACACTACTGCAAGAAGACCTGATGAGCTATGGGGTGACATCAAGATTATCACGCATGAAGACAGCCAAAGGATGCTCAAAAGGCAGAAAAAAACGAAAAGACCCAAGTGGCTGTCAGAAGAGATTCTGCAACTTGCTCTCGAAAGTAGAGTACTGAAAGCAAATGAAGTCACAGCGAAGTAGAAGAACTGAACAGAAATTTTCAAAAGGCAGCTCAAAAAGTAAAGTATCTTACTGAAATGGGTAAATACCTGGAGATAGGAAGTTGAAAAAGGAAAAATATCCTCAGCACAGCTCAAGCTGAAATAATTGAACAAAAAATAATCAAGCCTCCAGTTGCATAATTGTAGAGATTCCAAGCACAAAATATTGAACAATGTAGGAGGCATCCTAGGAAGATGGAAGGACTACACTGAGTCACTGTACCAAAAAGAATTGGTCCACCAACAATCACTTCAAGAGATAGCATATGATCTAGACTAGATGTTATTAAAGGAAGAAATCCAATAGCGAAATGCAAGGTTCCAGAAGTTTATAGAATATCGATTGAGATGTCTCAAGAAACTGATGCAATACTAAAAGTCTGCATGTATATATACCAAGAATTTTGGAAAACAGCTACCTGACAGGTGATGAAAATAGATCCATATTTGTGCTCATTCCAAAGAAAGATACAGAATGCAGAAATTATTGAATGCTATCATTAATATCACATGCAAGTAAAATACTTTTTGAAAGATTGGAGAAGTACAGAGAGCTGGCAGAATTTCAAGCCAGATTCACAAGAAAACATGGCATGAAAGATATCACTGATGCTGTCACAAGGATCTAGGCTGAAGGCAGAGAAGACCAGAAAGACGTTTACTTTTGTTCTATTGCTGTGAGAATTACAAAATTACAGTAACGTGTGCATTTGAAATATTGATCTTGCAATTAGCATCCCAACAAACAACCCTTTCTTAGTAAGCCACCAGGGCTCCTCTTTAATATACATGCTAATCAAAGTCTGAGCAGCCAGGCTATGTGAAGAACATGGCATCAGGATCAGAGGAAAGCTTATTGTCAGTCAGCCTGTGACATGGAGATGTCTAAACTTTGATTGCTGAAAGAGAGGATGACTTGAGGCTCTTGGTGATAAAGACCAAAGACTGCAGACTTTAGTATCTATGGATGGCAAGTAAATATCAAGAAAACAAAAATCCTGAAAACTGGCCCTGAAGACAACATCATCATAAATGGAGAAAAGATCTAAGTCTTATTGACCGTGTTGACAGATGTTATTCATGAGGCCTCTCTAGTTCTCCAGGAAACAGCATGTAATTTC
Organism: Tenrec ecaudatus; assembly: GCF_050624435.1. Lineage (NCBI taxonomy): Eukaryota > Metazoa > Chordata > Mammalia > Afrosoricida > Tenrecidae > Tenrec > Tenrec ecaudatus. Next base: position 94,188,245 of record NC_134539.1, on the reverse strand, counting down.
GCCATTGATAGGGCAAGCCAGGCTCTTTTCCTCCTTCCCAAAGTGAACCTGTTGGTAGGAGTCTCAGAGTACAGCTTTTGACATCTTATTTTCTGTTTCTTTGTTTCTGCATGATAAAGCAGGTGTACAAGTCCTCCATTGGGGCGCATGAATACAAGATGCAGAACAACTGGGGACCTTTGAACTGACGCCTCTATCATGATGCCTCAGCATTCCCTTAATTAGGAAAGAGCCCCTGCAGCTGTTTTGTGTCCATAATTCAACTCTTCCTGACATGTGAATGCCTCTCTCAATAAAGTTTAAAATAAGCTCTAAAATGACAGGACTCATAGCTGGCACTGTACTTCCCACACAGAAACCTTCGGATTTGTTTATTCAATAAATGAGGGAAAAGACCAGAAGACTCCACCTTTAGAGGATGACAATATTTTCCTAAGTTTGCCTGCCAATTGAATTCCAGCTCAATTACAATAGTTCTAGGGTCTTACTTTCATCCAGAGGCACCCTGGAAGGAAGGTTTGGGAATCTATTTCTGAAACTGTAGCCAGTGAAGGCCTATGGAGCAGAGTTCTATGGGGACACACACGGGCTCATCATGGCATAATGGATAGGAACTGGTTCTGGGACTGGTTTGATGTCCTATTGTTTTTAAAACATTTAATCAACTTATTCTACAGTTTATCAAAATTAAGGAATAGTAACAATATCCAAGAAAATCTTAATTTTTAAAAATGTCTGCACATCACAAGGTGTCAACAGAATCGGGTATCAGGCATCAGAAGACCCAAACAAGCATATCAATGTGAAGGACAAGGGTCAGAGTGGAGACTCAACGCCCATCCTTAGACAATTGGACATTCCCCCATAGAAGGTCACAAAGAAGGAACCAATCAGCCAGGGTCCCGTATAGCACCGACGAAAGATACAACATTCCTCTAGTTATTTAATTCTTCCTCCCTCTCCCCCACTATCATGACCTCAGTTCTACCTTACAAATCTGACTAGACCGGAGTGTGTACACTAGTACAGGTAAGAGCTCTCGACACATGCAGTCCACGACAGATGAACCCCTCAGAAACAATAATGGGAGTAGCGATACCATGAGACTAAGGGGAAGGTGAGGGGGAAAGGGTGAGAAAAGGGGAACCGATCCCAGGGATCAACGTATAACACCTTCCCCAACCCCTTGAGGGAGAAACAACAGAAACAAGACAGTGGAGAGTGTAAGATGAAAATAATAATAATTTATAATTTATCAAGGAGTCATGAATGTGGGAAGGCGGGGGAAGGGAGGGGGGAAAGGAACTGATACCAAGTAGAAAATAATGTTTTGAAAATGATGATGTCAACATTTGTACAAATATTCTTGTTACAATTGTTGTATGGGTTGTTATGAGATCTGTAAGAGCTCCCAATAAAATGATTTATATATTAAAAAGTCTATATATTAAACTTCCTCAGAAATGAAAACCTATTATAAAGGCACAGACATTAAATATATATATTCATATATATATATATTCCCTGTACAGAAGTGGATATATCAACATATAATTAAAATGCAGAAAGACATCCAAGTAGTACCCAAAAAATCAGTTCATAAAAATGTCATTTCAAAACCATGAAAAATGATTATGCAATTGATGTCATTGCCACGTTAGACAAATGACTTGAAAATGACAGCATTCACTCGGGCTCATCCCATGCACAAAAGTCAGTTCTGGGGTCCAAGAAAACCCCAGAGTGCATGTCCCGTTCCCATGGCACCGGGTCATTCTTTCCTGACCACCAGACATACTTAGGAGAGACATCCTGGGGTACAACTCCCCTTTCTAGGACTCTCACAGGTGCCGGGGTCTTGCCTTTAGTCCTGACATCAAAGGCCCCTGCCACTGATAGCGTGCACCCCACTCCCTGTCTAGGAAGCTTCAGTCTCATAAGGCACTGTACTCACTGTGGCTGACAAGAGTACTTTCCTCTTTGCAGGAGAGCTACATAGGATTAGGCCCTGTTGCTTCCTGTGATAAGAGCAGATAAGCTCCAGGCCACTGATTATCATCTGGTCTCTCTTTTTTTTTTTTATGTCACTCAGGCTTTGCCATGGGCTTCCTTTGGGTGACCAGGACCGAAAAGCTGAGGTCCACCATTTGATGACCCCCTCTTGGGGCCTGGAAAGGGGCTCAGCTGAATAGTCATTTAACTCAGCCAGTGTCTTGGAGAGGATGTCTTAAAAGAGACTCTGTCCTTGGAAAGTTCCCCAAAGGAGCCCCAGGCTGTGGCAGGTGGTAAATCCAGAGTCTCATCTCCAAGCTCTGAGCAGCAGGTCAGGTCTTAGCCTAGTGACCCCTCTTAGTACTGAGACAGGTGTGAGTGTGTCTGCAACATGCAAAGAGCCTTCCCAATGTGCTCAGCCACTTACAGGCTGTGGTTCCAGTGCCCTGAACCGATCAACCGCTTACACCACTCCTGCAGGAGCAGAGCGAGGTGAACTGTCCTTTCTGTGTGTGTGAGCTTCCAATCCTCATTCCTTCCAGTCAGCCTCTATTGATGATGATGATGATGGTGAGGAGGAGGAGGAGGAGGACAACAGCGATGACGATGAAGACAGGCAACATTTAAGGAGCACCTCTATGCCAGGCATTCTGCCAAATGTATTCAGATAACAGATCATTAAATTTACAAAACAAACTTGTGAGGTAGAAATTATTATCATCCCCACTTTACAGAGGAAGAAACTGAGGTATAAATTGATAAAGCAACTGGCTCAAGAAACAAGCAGCAACTAGATTCTGACCTGCAAGCTTCCCTGCACCCCCTTCTAGACGTCGTTTCCCATACTCCTCCCCTGCCCTGGGCTCCTGTGCCCTCTCTTGTCTCTGTTTCTCCATCCCTCGGGCTTTCTCCTCCAATCACTCCCATCCCTCCCCCGGCTCTGAGCCCTTCTCCTTAGCTGGTTTCCTGCTCCCTCTAGGCACAGGGTTTCATCAGCACTTCTCCAAGGTCTCCTTCCAGTTCTAAGCCATCCTTCCTTAGTAGTAAGGGTACAATCAGGAGACAGAGCCTTCATCCATCATTTCAAACGAGGGTATTTCATACTGTTAACTAGGTATGAATTGTTCGATATGGAATTGAAGAACTAACGAGAATTCAGAGGTATCTCGGGATTCTAAATGTGATGGGGCTGGAGGAATGGGGAAAGCAATGTTGTTGTTCTTGTTCTTGCTAGGTCCCTTTGAGTGGGTTCCAACTCATAGTGACCCTGGGTCCAACAGAACAAAGCCGTGCCCAGCCCTGCACCAGCCCCACAGACAGGTGTCCTTGGGTTTGATCTCATCCTCGGTCCTGCACCAGCCTCACAGACAGGTGTCCTTAGGTTTGAGTTCATCGTTGCAGCCAATGTGCCGATCTGTCTTGGTGAGGGGCTTCCTCTTTTCCACTGGCCCTCTGCTTCCTCAAGCATGATACATCTTTCAAGGACCTGTACAAAGTATGTGAGAAAAAGTGTCACCATCCTTGCCTCTAAGGGGCACTCTGGCCTTACTCTGCCCATGCTTCTTCCAAGATAGAGTTGTTTGTTCTTTTGACAGTCCATGGTACTTTCGATATTCCTCGCCAGCACCATAATTGAAATGCATCGATTCTTCCTCAGTCTCCCCTTTTCAATGTCCACCTTTCACATGCATATGAGTCCATTGAAAATTACCATAGCTTGGGACAGGCACAACTTATCCTCAATGTAACATCCATAAGAGCTCGCATCATAGGGAATCCAGGACAGATAAACCCCCTGAGGACCAATAATGAGAGTAGCAAGACCAGGAGGGGTAGGGGAAGAGGGTTAATAAAGGGGAATTGATCACAGTGATTGGCATATAACCCCCTCCCAAGGGGACGGACAACAGAAAGGTGGATGAAGGGAGACAGCACATGGTATAAAATATGAAAAGAATAATAATTTATAAATTATTAAGGGATCATGGGGGAAGGAAGGAGAATGGGGGGCAGGGAAATGAGCTGATACCAAGGGCTCAAGTAGAAAGAAAATGTTTTTTAAATGATGATGGCAACATATGTAAAAATGTGCTTGACACAATGGATATATGTATGGATTGTGGTAAGAACTGTAAGAGCCCTCGATAAAATGTTTGGGTTTTTTTTAAGAAGGAAGAAAATAGAATTCTTAAAACTCAAAAGCATGTAGGAGCTGCCAGTGTAGCTGGAATTCCTATCTCCGAAGAAGGGCAAAGGCAGGGCTGGGTCTCTGCAGTCAGGTGAGGTATATGGAATCTGGTTCTGTAAATGCTGGGGAAACTGACCAGACTTCAGTTTTTGCTGTAGGAATGATCTGTGTTTGCTGTGGTTGAGAAGCTCCTGCTCTCAGAAATAGGAGACAAACCAGCAGCAGAAAACCATCTCCCTGCTGGCCAAGTGTACCAGGAGCCTCTGGACACGCAGTAGGATGGTTTCAGAGTCCCGGCACTAGCGCTACAGAGCAGAGAGAAGGGAGCACAGCTGGAGCTAGAGACCAGCACAGCAACCTGGAGCCAAGCTTAAGGCCTCCTCTCGCATTTCTCCTCTCTGATGCCCTCTACCCGCTTCCTATAACAGGTCACATGGGCAGAGGTCAGATTTGGGGGAGCTCTGCCATGCTTCAAGTTTCTACAGAGACTCGGTCCCTCTTCCATAGATGCAGGTGGTACCCAAGAACCTTCTTATAACACACTCTCTACAGGAAGGGTCTGAAAATCACCTGAGCATAGTACCCTGGAGTCCAAATTCTGCGGTTAGTCTTGGGCTTTACAGAAGCCTCTTCCCAGGAGGGAAGGAAGTTGAGCCTAGTTTTCCTCCCACCCCTCTCAGGGCATCCACCTCTTTCCTGTCCCGGCATGTGCACGCAAGCGTAGCTCTGGCACCTCCTGTGAAGTTCCACCTTTCCAGGACAAATAGTCATTATTTCACAGGAAGGTTTAGAATATAAGGAAGTTTGAGCAATGTAAAAGGAGCATCATCAGTTAAATATATTCCTAGGAGTTCTCCCTAAGTTTTCATATTCCAAAATATTCATAACGAAATTAACCCCATAGTCCCTGACTGAGAAATATTCAATGACAGTCTTAGTGCAATAAAATCGAAAGTACCATTTAGGCATTTAATTGGCATCAAACAACACGCAAAGGTATAGTAATTAAAAATCAATCACTTCAGAGCATTATTGACACTCGGTAAGCAATCCATATTTTCCCACCCTTTGGTTTTTGGTTGATTTTTGTCTTTGTGTCTAAGAGTCTAATGTGTGTCTGTGTGTCTCCAGTAGACAGCATCGTGCTGGCTCTTGCTGCTTGTGTTATTTTTGTGGAGCCTCTGCTATCTATCCCCACCTACTTTTTTGTGCTGTGTTCATGTGGTGGGTGTGTGGGTTTCCTTAACATTTCCTTTATTGGTGTCGTTTTAATGTCACCTAAAGCTTTATGGTTTTGCTATTTTTTTACTAAATTTTAATTTACTAATTTTTCCCCAACAGTTAGTACAGTATGTGCAGTCTTAAAGTCAACTTCATTTTCTTTCCATTTGAAAGTTCTCAACCACATCCTTTATTTTCTCTTTTCATTTTGGAGCCATCTTTGTTTTCAATGTGTCGTGTACACATCCCAGGCAGTTAATGAGCCTTCCTCCACTCCTGATGCTGTGTTCTTCTTAATTTAGTCCAATTTCTTAGCATACATGTTAGGCTGGGTTGGCTAGAGAAAATCCAGTGACACTGATGCATGCAGAAGTGTGTGGATCCGAGGTTAATGGAAACGTGGCAGGGCACTGATCGATCTCAGGTAGAGCAGCTCCCATGAGGCGGCCTCTTGTGGCAGCAGAGTCCAGCATGCAGGAAGGTAGAGAGATTAAGCACCACTTGATTGACAGGTCTGACTCCTCAACCCAGGAGTGTCTCATTCACATGAAATCATCCAACTACCACAGCATACAAATTGAATCACAGGTGTGAAAGAAGACAACTCTGACACACAGTTTTCCTGATTTTAAAGAATGCAATGTGCCTTTGTTCTGTTGAGAGGTCCATGCGCTGCGTAAGCACAGGTGTTTGGGAATTCAAATTCTTCTCAAAGTTAGCCATAGTTCAATATGATCCACATTTTCTAATGTCTGTGCATAGTCAATACAGCACGTGAAAACATGTTTCCGGTATTCTTTGCTTTCAGTCAAGAACCATCTGATGCCAGGCATGCTTTCCCTCATTCCATATCCTCTTTGATACCCAGCTTGAATGCCTTGCCATTTTCTGTTGATGTACAGCTGCAATTTTTTTGGTAAAAGTGTGTCTCATGGGATATTGATGATAATCGTTGGTAATTCCTATATTCTGTTAGGCCATGTTTCCCTGGAATGCCCTAAGTGCTTGGTAAACATGTGTACACACGTTGAGTGTTGCACCAGTTTGCTGGGGCATTTCTATTGCTGTTCTATCAATTCCTGAAACCTTTTTTTTCACTATTGCCTTGCATGCACTTGGATTTCTTTGTTTAATAACATTGATTCTTGATCAAATTCTCCCTCTTGAAGTGATTCTCAGTTTATCAATTCTCTCTGGTACAGTGACTCAGTGTATTGCAGGGTGTCAAACTGGTGACCTGCGGGCTACATGCAGTCCCCCAGGTTTTTTTTTGTGGCCCATAATGCTCTGAAATAGTGTGAAAATAGATTATAGTGTTATGCAGAAAATAGCGCTTAGGGTAGATTGAGGAAATACTGTACACACAATTCCCTCATTAAACCTTTAACTACTGAAGACAAGTAGACACGAGGCCCAGTGCCTTTGCCGAAGGCCTGTGGACATGTATAAATGTGCTGACTCAGTTCCGGCAACGTTTGGAAGTGAAATGTCTCAGTGTCATGTAATTTAAACAGATCTCAATAGAGAAAACATTAAAAAGAGCACTCTGGGTTGTGCTGTTATGAATCATACCTAGCAGCTGCACGAGTTAACAGTTTTAGAGGGAAACCATTACGATTGTGCATCACGTTTGTCAGCTGTCCAATATTTTGTGTTTTTTATTAGTTACTTTGATATATTTTCCGGTCACAACATAAGAGGTAAGTGAAAATTAGTAGGAGGAAAGTACTGGCAAGTTTCGGGTCACAAAGAATAATTTTAGTTTTATAAATACATTAAATAAAATAAATGCTTAAATAAAAGCAATTTTATAGTGTTTTAATTGTACTATCCATATTCCTGAATCCTCACTTCAAACTATAAATTAAATGAAATTTGTAAATGTGATGTGACCCTCGTGAATCTTGCTTGTTGCACAAAAGGACCTGCGGTTTAATTGAGTTTGACAGCCCCAGTGTATTCCTTCCATCGTCTTTGGATGCCTCCTGCATTGCTCAGTATTCTGTGCATGGAATGCTTCAGTATTCCAACTGGAGGCTTGAATTGTTTCAATTATTTCAGCTTGTGCTGTGCTGAGTGGGGTCTTCTTTTGTGGTTTTTGACTCCAGGTCTTTGCACATTTCATTAGAATGCTTTTTTGAACTGCCTTTTGAAAAATTCTGCCCAGCTCTTCCTCTCCATCATTGTTTACTTTTGCTTTAGGTACTCTACATTCAGGGGCAAGTCTCTTCTGACAGCCAGTTTTGGGTTTTTTTCCCTGCCTTTTTAATGACCTCTGGCTGTCTTCGTGCATGAGACTCTGAAGGTCATCCCACAGCTCATCAGGTCTTCTCTTATCCGTGTTCGTTGCATTAAATCTGTTCTTGGAATGATCTCTAAATGTAGGTGGAATGTATTTCAGGTTGTACTTTGGTTCGCATAGATTTAACTTTCTTCCCACATCAACTTGAGCAATTGATGGTCTGTTTCATAGTCAGCCCCTGGCCTTGTTTTAGGTTACAATACTGAACTTTCTTCTCTCACAGTTAGTCAATATGATTCCTGTATATTATATCTGGTGACGTTCAAATGTATAGTGTCTGTGATAGGTAGGTTTATTGCGCCAACCTGGCCAATAGGAACATGTGGGGTTAATAAGGTCACAGTTTGATTGGAGGACAAAGAGATAAATGTCTTGGCAAGCCCCACCCATCTCTCTCTTGCTCTCTGGTGATTTGACCAGTGTGTGGCTGCTTTAGCTAGTTCTCTGCCTCCACTTGGAAGCTACACTACCTGTGGGACAGCCAACCAGTGGACTGTGCCACTAAAGTTTGAGATTCCTTCCAGGCCTGCTTTGCCACGCTGCTGGTGTATTCATTGCTTGAACTTGAAACTGTCGGATTCTGTTGGCTTGTATTGCTTGAGTTCAATACCCCATTCAAACCTGCTTCACTAAGCTCCTGAGCTGCTGACTATTGGTGACCCCCCACCTTTCTGCTATTTGTTGCCTGTGACTGGACTGCTTGTATTTCCCAAGGGAAGACTCAGCTGTCTGTTTCCCCGACCTTGGACCCAGCAGCCCTCAAGAATTGAAGGACTTCCAGTATATTAACTTTTCCATAGAAGTAAGTTGAACTCTGTACTGCTATGTGGACTAATTAGCTGTTATATACCTTCATGATGTGTATATCTATATCCATATCATCTATATCTATATATAAAATCATAAGTGTCCTGATTTTGTTTCTCTAGAGAACCCTATATAACACAGTGTCTGTTTGTGTTGTTGAAAAAAGGAATTTAAAATGAAGAAATTGCATTGTTCTTGAAAAATTCCATAATATGATCACCTTGGTTTCTATCATTAAGGGCATATTTTCCAACCACTGTCCTTTCCTATTTTGGGTTTTTTTGTTTCAACTTTTGCTTTCCAAACATCGGTAACACTTAAATTGGTATTTTGCTAATTTATGGAACCTTGTTTTTCACTAATGCTTTCAGTGAAGCTTGAAATTCTTTCTTCAATAGCATCAATTCTGCACATGCACTGCCTTTTAAAATGGTTGAACATTGACCAATTCTTTTTAATACAGTGACTGTATATTCCATCCATCTTCTTTTGCTGCTTCTTGCATTGTTCAATATTTTGCCTTCAATATTTCAACTCAAGACTTGAATTTTTTCTTCAATTCTGTCAGGCTGAAAAGTATTTAACATTTTCTTCCTTTTGGGCTTTTGAACTCCAAGATTTTGCACATTTCATTGTAATCTTTCTGATAGGTTTTGTGTTAATGTCACTGAGCAGGATCCTCAGTAGCTTGACAATAAGTTCTCTCCATTGAAAATAGATGTCAAAGTCTGATGATTTCTGCTTGGGAGAGGGTTTATTTCTTACCTATAGACAGATATTGCAGATAATTCAAGTTCTTTCTTCTTATGCTTGCTGACTTCTATCCTGCATCTGGTTTCTTGGTCTACCTTGAACCACTTAACATGCTGCCTGTGGCCTGTGGTCTTTTTGCCTTCCTGCTTCTTAACTCATTTGCCTGCTAGCTGCATCAATGGGGAAGGGTCTCTAGGTTAGCCTCTGACTGATGGACTTCAGCTATTCTGGGACTTAACCTGCTCTTTGGCTGTGTAGGCTAATTCCTTGATATTAATTTTTTCTTGATATATATTTATTTCTTAAACATATATAAATGCCACTGGTTTAATTCTTATAGAAAAGCCAACCTTATGTACCTGGTACTGGGAGTGGGGTCCTTAAGAAACAAATCAACAAGATGGTGGGTAGAGGCATAGTTGACACCTGCCTTCTGGAAATCAGGCAGAGGTGGATTTTCCTTCTCCCTTGTGTACCCCGAGGAGGTCACAGGTGATCTCCACACTATTTACTCAGCAATTGAAGCTATTGTAATGGTTCCAGAGTTATAAAAATATGGGGATTTGTAAGAGAAAGAATGGAATGTGGGAAGTACATTTTTTGATTTTAGGGTGGCTTTAATTACAGCTAAAGGGAGAAAACCCACTTGTGGAGTTTTTATACACAAAAGCCAGGCTGTTTAAACAAAAAGATGGAAAGAAGGCTAGGCCTGATAGAGACAGCCTGTCACATCCCGAAGGCCATAAGTAGGTGAATGCAATAACCTAGAGGAAAGGTGAGGATTGACTTGAGTGTTGATTTTAAAATGATTATGTTTAGGACTATGTGTTCAGCTGGCTGCATTACGGGATTTTAGTTTCTCCTACTTAATATTATAAAATAGATATGCATGTGTGATAGAAATGAATATTGATTCTTACAATTACAGAGGGCTTCTAAAGCCTGCCTTCAACTTGTACTTGGTTGGATTTGCTATATAGGGGAGGAAAAATTACCTGAAGGAACAGGCTTTATTTTAAGCTAATGTAGAGAGTAAGAGATTGAACTTTACCCAGAGCCTTGATTGCCAGGACATTTGCATTTGAAAACGCAGGCAGACCTACCCAGAACTGCTGAGGAAATAGGATAGTTACCTTTGAAAGAAAGACTGCAATAGAAAATTGGGACTGTTTGCCCTTTTTAAAATTTTGAGCAAGAGGGTTGCCAAGGCTGGAAAAGTCTGTGCCCATCAAAGAACACCCATTTCAGGGAATGAAAGTTAAAGGGGATCAATGAGCACACAGTGTGATATGCTCGTGATGGTGATCACCTCTATTGACTAGTATCAGTATCAGTAAACAGCAATGAAGAGACAGTTTGACATTAGACTTGTTCCATTGACCTAGTCCACAGAGGCTAGAGATAATAGAGAAGAAGGGCTGGCTGATCTGAATTTAAAGAATTACACAGAACCCGAGCCTATGGACATGACCTAGCCTAAAGGGGCTATAGTTGATATGAATATGTGTAGGAACCAAGTGATCTGAAGTGCACTGAAGTATGTATGAACTCACAAGTTGTGCCCACATGACCAAGTGTTGGCTAGAGATGTGTTGACCAAAACCTGACCAGATGAAAAGAGAAAGATAATTGATGCTGTAAGCTTCTATAAATTGCTGTCATCTGATGGCTTTCCCTGGACTTTACTTATGTGTGCAGGGGTGCAAAATACAGACTGGAATGATAATATTTTAGATCAAAATGTTAAAGTGTATATTTGTGAATGATATTATCAGTAGCATATACAAGGGGGTACCCGCCAAAAAAACGAATTGTACTCGACAGAGCTTTTGTAGTACACATTTTTTTCCACTAGGCAAGCATCCAGCAACTCACTCTGAGTTAGTGCACCCATGGTGGTGCCTGGGAAGGTTCTCTGTGGTCACAGTGAATTTTTCATAAAAGCAGTTTTGCTCAAACCTCATTTTTGTAATGGCTAATTGAAGGAACGGCATGTGGCTATGAAATTTCACTTCCTGCTCAGAAAAACATGCTGCAGAAACTGTTGTGATGTTGAACACAGCTTACAAAGACAGTGCAAAGCAAAAAAAAACTCAAGGGTACAAGTGGTTTTCCATTTCAAAAAGGTGAAATGTCAGTTGATGACAAACCTTCTCCTGGATGTTCATCAACCTCCGGAACAGATGAAAATGTTGGCCCATAGTGGTTTGGAGTTGATTCCACCAGGTCATACTGTTAATCAAGGTTTCTATTTAGAGGTCCTGAAAAGATTGTGTAACAGTGTGCAACAAAAAAAAGCTTGATTTGTGGCAGATGGGGGACTGGTTTTGCCACACAACACTGCAACTTCTCGTGTAGCCATCTCTTCAGAAAGCAGCATGCCTCTTTTGCCCCACGCACCTTACTCACCTGGCCTCACTCTGTGTGACTTCTTTGTGTTTCTGCAAATGGAGAGGGACATGAGAGGACAGCAATTTGATGATGTCGCAGAAGTGAACAAAAAACAAGGGAAGTGCAGTCAGCCACCCAAAGAGATGAGTTTGAAAAATATTTCAAGAATGGAATTGCAGATTTGACAAACGTATTAAGTCTATTGTAGACTACTTTGAAGGTGATAAGGTTGTTTGTAAAAATACACAGCTTTGAAAAAATAATTCTGGGTATTATCTTCGACAACAGAATCATGTAAGACTGAGGCTCCAAGCATCTGTTTTCAAATGCTCTATCCTTACTCAAGTTTCTGTCAAAAAATCAGCTTCTCGCTTGTTGTTAAACATTCCTTTTACCTTCAAGGGACAAATTAAGTGACCTTATTTCTTCAAAAATGTCTGCTTGGTGCTACCATTAACTATCCCTTTCCACCAGAGCAGTAAAAAAAAAAACCCAGCAACTTTGAAATGCTTATCTTTCTGTGCAGAAAAAAATACATTTAACTTATCTTTAAGTTTGACAAAGCTTTTAAACGCAGTACTATGAGAAAAACATATTCTCCTGTCAGATAAAAACATGTGCACTTTCCATGTAAATGTGCTACAAAAATTCTACATTTCTTTTCTTTCTTTTTAACCACATCAATGAAACTTCTGGGTTCCGTTTAATTAGTCTATTTCCTTACCTGTGCGCGATACAATGGATACATTTCACATGTGGTATAATCTATCAATTGACCCCACCAGATGCTCTTAAGTGGATTCTGACTCAGAGCAAACCCATATGTGTCAGAGTAGGATTTTAATGACTGGTCAGCAGGCCTTCCAAGTTATCTGTGCCCAGCCTGGCACCTCTAACCACCCTGCCAGGTGTCTTAGCTGCTTGAATCACCTTGGGGCTCTCAATTTATTCTACATTTGTTGCTGTGGAGTCAGTTCCGATTCATAGTGACCCCTTAGGACAGAAGGTTTCCCTCATTGTAAGATTTATGGATGCATGTTACCAACGTGTTCTTAGACAGCTCGCGCATGGGTACGTGCTGCACTCTTGTGGTTACATGCTAAGCGCTGACCCACGGTACAGCTAAGCTCCTTGAATTTCCCCTTTGATCTGTTTCATCTCAAATGACTGAAAGCTACCCTTAAAGTTTCCTGCTCTCTTCTTCCATAAAACAATGAAACTTCAACAACAATAAAATGTTAGAATTAATATACTGGGGATCCATCCACCATGATGGCAATCTAGACAGAGGAGCTACCCAGACCCTCTAAAACAAGAAAAAAAAAACAAAGGAAACGCATGTGGATGAAAATCCTAGGAGCCTGAATTTCAATTAGAATAATTTAAAAAGTGGATCAAATACGAATTAGAAGAAGCTGTATGAAAATAGTGACCATGGAGTCAAATTGGATGCTGAATGGTCAAATGGCCTGACATAGTAAAACCATTCTGAAATGTTGCAAGCAGTGTTCTGGAAAGCAAGCTGATAACTGGCTCCATTCTCTCAGGACCAAACCAGCCCCACCTGGTAGTTGAGAGGTAAAACTCTTCCCCTTATTGCTCACACCTTCCCAGTGATCAGAAGAATGGCTAGCACACATACACACACACACAAAGAAAGAGACACTGTTATTCCTTGTGAGTGATTACTGCACCCTTGGCCAGCAGAATGCACATTGCCAGACTGGGCAAACTACCATGAGTCACTCTCTGGGAAACCAAGTACTCTCTAAGACCAAGCATACTGACCCCAAGCACCATCTTCCATGACTAGGCACCCTGCCCCAGCTGCCCTCGGGGACCACAGGTACTTCTCTGAGACCAGACACTCTGATCCCCCAGCAGAGGCTCCCAGCCCATACCAGATACCCCCCCACCCCCTGCTGCCAGAGAGCCCTCCACCCAGATTACCTTTCTTTCTTTTCTCTTGTTTATGTGGAATGCTTTTCAAGGTCAATGCAACATAAGTAAATATACTTTTGGTATTCTATGTTTTCAGGCAAGATTTATTCGATGTAAATAATAATATCCCTTGTTCCATGTCCTCTAAATCTATTTTGAATTTCAGTTCCCTGACAATAGACTGTTGCAATGATTTTTAGTAACCTTTAGCACAAATTTACTTCTAATGGTAAGGTTGCAATTTCTGAAATTTGTTGGATCATCTTTCTTTGGAATTACCATGAATATGTACATTGTCCAGTTGATTGGACAGGGGTTCTCTTCCAAATTTCTTGACATCAACAGGATTCCCATCGTTGCATTGCTTTCTGAAATTTCTCAAATAGTGTTTTTCTATCAATTCCTAGAGCATACAAGGGAGTGCCCCTCACCCACCCCCCAAAAAAAGTGCTGAGCAGAGCTTTCATATTACACATTTTCCCCACATAGGTGAGTATCCAGGAACTCACTCTGAGTTATTATGCCCAGTGGCAGTGTCTGGGAAGGTTCTCTCTAGTCACAGTGAATTCCTCTGTAAAAGCAGTTCAAGGGAGCATCACTTTATGTGATGGCCAAGTCAAGAAAAGCTCATGCACCTGTGAAATTTCATTTCCTGCTTAGGAAACGTGCTTCAGAAACTGTTGTGATGTTGAACACAGCTTATAAGAACAGCACTATGGGGAAAACTCAGAAGAGTACAAGTGGTTTTCCATTTCAAAAAGGTGAAATGTCAATGATAAAACTCATTCTGGACATCCGTCACTTTCCAAAGGGATGAAAAGGTCAACAAAATTTGTACACTGTGCTGGAAGATGGAAGATGGACCATGGAAGGATGGGGACGTTGTGTGGACTATGTTGGAGATCCATTCAGCAAATTTTATCGGAAAATATGGAAATGAGAAGCGTCGCTGTGAAATTTGTGCCTTGGGTCTGACTGACTGGGAAAAGGAGAGTTGAGTGGAAGCACGTGCCTTGAAAGAACAGCTCCAGGCAACCCAGACTTTTTCCCCAAGATCATTAATGGTGAGAAGACATGGAGCTGTTCTTACGATGCTGGAAGCAAACATCAGTCAGTCAAGCCAGTGGAAGACGCCATCATCACCTCGCCCAAAAATAGCTCATCCAGTGAAATCAAAGATCAAGACGATGCTCATTGGTTTTTTTTATATGACAAGGATAGTGCATTTGAAGTTCATTCCACCAAGTCAGACTGTTAATCAAGCTTTCTATTTAGCGTTTCTGAAAAGATTGTGTAACTGTGACATGGAAAAGGCCTGATTTGTGGCAGACTGGAGCCAAATTTTGCCACCACAACAATGCACCTGCTCACGCAGGCCAGATTTTGGCAAAAAACAGCATGCTTCTATTGCCCACATAACTTACTCACCTGACTCTGCTCCACAAATGCAGAGGGACATAAAAGGACAGCAATTTGATGATGTAAAAGAGGTGAAGAAAAAAAACAAGGAAGGTGTTGTCAGCCATCCAAACAGATGAGTTTGAAAAATGTTTCCAAGAATAGATCACAGAATTGACAAAGGTAATGGAGAGTAAAGGCGATAAAGTTGTTTTGTTTAAAATTTTTAAATACATAGCTTTGGGGGTGGAAAATTCCTGGTTGTTTTTTTAGGGGGGCACCCAATTATATACGTCACATATTGTAACCTAATCATTCAATTATATTAATAAGAGGTGTGTAATCCTTACCGCGATCAATTCCTAACATTTTCTTCTCATACTCATTGATATCATTTCCCCCCAACCTCCCCTGTCATGACCCTAAGTAATTATTAACCCTGTTACTATCTCTATAGACTTACCTATACTGAATTTCACACACAGAAAATCATGCAGAACATAAACAGGAAGCAAACAAATAAAAAAACCAACAACGATGACAAGAAAACAGAGGAAAATACCAATGGAAAAGAAAGCAGAAAATGTTAAAACCTAAAATAACTTTATATATTTATTTGTTTGTGTTCTTTTCTTTCTAGGTGGAATTTAGTGCAATATCATACATTCTATATTCCCATCATGTCAAGTAGAATTTTACAATGACACAATCAGTTTGTTGTTGTTTTTTTCCTTTTTAAATCATTTCATTGGGGGCTTATGCAACTCTTATCACAATCCATACATATATCCATGTGTCAAGCACATTTGTACATTTGTTGCCATCATCATTCTCAAAGCATTTGCTTTCTACTTGAGCCCTTGGTATCAGCTCATTTTTCCCCTCCCTCCCTGGCCCTCCTCCCTCACAAACCCTTGATAATTTATAAATTATTATTTTGTCATGTCTTACACTGTCCAACGTCTCCCTTCACTCATTTTTTCTGTTGTCCATTGGGAGGGGGTTATATGTAGATCCTTGTAATTGGTGTTCCCTTTCTAACGCCACCTTCCCCTGACCCTCCTGGTATCCCTACTCTCACCACTGGTCCTCACTGGTCCTGACAGGTTCAGTTGTCCTGGATTTCCTGTTTCCAGTTCCTATCTATACCCATGAACATGCTCTGGTCTAGCCAGATTTGTAAGGTAGAATTAGTATCATGACAGTGGGGGAGAGGGAGCATTAAAAAACTAGAGGAAAGTTGGATGTTTCATTGGTGCTATACTACACCCTGACTGGCTCGTCTCCTTCCTGCAACCCTTCTGTAAGGGGATGTCCAGTTGTCTATAAATGGACTTTGGGTCCCCACTCTGCATTCCCCCTCATTCACAATGATATGATATTGTTGTTCTCTGATGAATGATACCTGATCCCATTGACACCTCATGATCACACAGGCTGGTGTGCTTCTTCCATGTGGGCTTTGTTGCTTCTGAGCTAGATGGCCATTTGTTTATTTTCAAGCCTTTAAGACCCCAGATGCTATGTATTTTGATAGCCGGGCTCCATCAGTTTTCTTCACCACATTTATTTATGCACCCACTTTGTCTTCAGCGATTGTGTGGGAAGGTGAGCATCATAGAATGCAAGTTTAATAGAATAAAGTGTTCTTGTATTGAGGGCGTACTTGAGTGGAGGCCCAATGTCCTTCTGCTACCTTAATACTAGACCTGTAAATATATGCACATAGATCTATTTCCCCATCATCATATATAAATATATTTACATATGTACATACTTGTATTTAGACCTCTATAAATGCCCTTTGCCTCCTAGTTCTTTCCTCTATTTCCTTTTACTTGTCCCACTATCATGTTCAGCTTTCATTTGGGTTTCAGTAATTCCTCTCAGTTACATTGTCCTTAAACAAGCCCTGCCATGCCTCCTAAATTCTCCTCGCCATCAAGTTTGGATCACCTGTTGTTCCCTTGTCCCTGAGTTTGTTAACATTACTTTCTTTTCCCCAACCTTCCCCTCTCCCAAGTCCCCCCAGAACTGTCAGTCCCATTGTTTTCTCCTCCAGATTGTTTATCCCGCCTCTTATCTAGATAGACCTGGACACTATCAGTTATAAAACAGTATTTTTCTACACGGACTCCTTGACATCATCTCCCTTATACCAACCCCCCCCCCAACCACTGTACCTCCTTGAAAAACTTTAAAATGGGCCAAATGGTAGATCAGATCAATAAGATGTTACAGTGTAACCTAACTACATCTGCATAAGCAACTGTGCAATGCTCTCTGTCTGATGGCAAGGCTCTTCACACCCCTGATCTATGGTCAGAGGGGACTCATCAGAGGCTTAATCCATGTAGGGCCCTGAAAATGGATTTTGGGCTGTCACTGTGCTCTGGAGCCTTCTGCAAACAGGGTGTTCACAATGGAAGCTGTGATGCCATTCCCTCCTTCACATGTGGATCTTATTATTTACAATCCCACAGGCTGGCGTGCTTCCTCCATGTGGACTTATTGATGCTTCGCTTAGATGGTTGATGGTTTTCAGACAAGCCTTTAAGAGCCTAGACACTAATCATTCTGATGGCCATGTCACATCTGGTTTCTTTGTCACACTTTGCTGCAGCACCCATATCTTCAGTTATCTCTTCATGAGGGTGAGTATCAATTGGGTCACGTCTTAAGAACCTATTCTTATATTGGGGTGAGAAGTGTGAGCCCTGAATTCCTGATATATCTATGGTTTACATATGTCTCTGGTTCACTGGAAAGACTTCATTATCATTTTATGATAGAAAATGTTATAAACCATCCCCTGGACCATAAGGTAAATCAATTAATTTTTTAAAAAACTCCACATTTATTGCCATCGAGTCCATTCTGACTCATAGAGACCCTCTAGGGCAGGGTAGAAAGGCATCTGTAGATTTTCAAGACTAACTCTTCACAGAAGTAGAAAGCCTCATCTTTCTCTCAGGAGTAGCTGGTGGTTGTGAACGGCTGACTTTGTAGTTAGAAGCACAGCAACGTAATCATTGAACCACCAGGGCTCCTTAGTTCTATTGATAATGTCATTAATTTAGCCAATGGTATAGAATTTAAAGTTCTGTTGAGAAAAGTAAAATATACGTGCATAGGCTGGCTTTTCAGACTGCAATATATGAATGGCTGACTTGTACAGATTAAACTCATACATGACAGGACACTATTTATACAAACTATGTAGTTTGAGGATGAGGCAAAATTTTAACTAGCACTCATTCACAAAGGCAGAACCATACTTACCATACTAACCCATGTCATATGAAATGAAAGCATTAAATTAGTAAATATATGGTAATCCTGGAGCCCTGTTCATCGGACACCCTCAAAACAGGAGACCTGAAGCAAAACCCAGTGACCACCAATTCCATAACCTTGGGTTAGCAGTCATCTGCTTCTCTGTACACTAGGCTGTTTCAGTCTTAAGTTCAAGGGAGAATGTCAGGTCCTTAGATCTGCTATTGGTGATTTGGGGTACAGTTCAGTTCCCTTAGTGGGGTTTGTGGAAACTCCATATTCTTTTGATGTTTCCTGTGCCACTCAATATGCTGCCGATATTCCCCATCCTTACAATTCAAGGCTTGGATTCCTCTTCAGTATTTTCAGCTTGGGAAATCCTGAGCATGCTATTTCTACCTAGTTTTCTAAATCCAGATCTTTGCACACTTCGTTTTACGACTTTATTTTGTCTTCCTGAGCTAACTTTTGAAATCTGTTCATGACTTTTATCTCATCATTTCTTTCATTTGTTTTAGCTATTCTACATTCACTAGAGTCTCTTCTGACATCTGATTTAGATTGTTTTCCCTCTTTTTAATTACCTTTTACTTTCTTCCTATCTGATGTCCTTGATGTCATCTCAGCAGTCATCTGATTGCTAACCATTAGCATTTTATGAGTCAGATCTACCTCTGGGCATTTCATTGCATCCTTGCCTTATAGATGTGTCTGTGTCCTTATTCTTCCCCAGTGTATCATGCTTCTTCTATAAGAGATAGCTCAAAAGGGATTAGGTTTAGGAACTACATTTTCTGATTAAGAAGGCATTGCTGTTGTTGTTCTTCTTCTTCTTGTTAGGTGCCACTGGGTCCATTCCAACCCACAGTGACCCCATGCACAACAGAGTGAAACACTGCTTGGTCCTGTGCCATCCTCACAACTGTTCCTATACCTGAGCCCATTATTGCAGCCACCTTGTTCATCCATTTCCTGGAGTGTGTACCCACTTTTCATTGCCCATTGACTTTACCAAACATGATGTCCTTCTCCAGGGTCTGGTCTCTCCTGACAACGTGCCCAAAGTGTATGAGACAAAGCCTCACCATCATTGCCTCTAAGAAGTACTCTGGTAGTCTTTGCAAGACAGATGGGTCAGTTTATTTAGTAGACCATGATAGTTTCAACATTCTTCTCCAGCACCACAATTCAAATGCACCAGTTCTTCTTTGTCTTCTTTATTCGATGTCCAGTTTTCACATGTATATGAGGTGATTAAAAAAAATATGGCTTGGTCAGGTACACCTTAGTCCTCAAAGTAACATTCTTGCATTTCAATAATCTAAAGAGGTCATGACAAGCAGATTGACCCAATACAACATGTCTTTTGATCTCCTGACTGCTGCATCCATAAGCATTCGTTGTGGATCCAAGCAAGACAAAATCCTTGACAACGTCAATCTTTTCTCCATTTATCATGATGTTACCTAGTGGTCAAGTAGTGAGGGTTTTGGTCGTCTTAACATTAAGTTGTCATCCATACTGAAGGCTGCAGTCCTTGATCTTTACCAGCAAGTGCTTCAAGTCCTCCTCACACGGTTGTGTCATCTGCATATTTCAGATCGCTAAGCAGCGTTCCTCCAGTCCTGATGCCACATTCTTCTTCATACAATCCAATTTCTCTGATGACTTTCTCTGTGTACAGATTGAATAAGTATGATGGGAGAATACTAACCTGAAGCATATCTTTCCTGATCTTGATCCATGCAAAAATTCCACATGAGCACAATGAAGTCTTCCAGAAACCCCATTCTTCTCAAAGTTATCCATAGTTTGTTATGATCCATATAATCAAATGCTTTGGTGTAGGCAGTATATCACAAGTAAACATCTTTCTGGTATTCTCTGCTTTCAGCCAAGAACCATCTGACATCAACAATGATATACAGTGTTAAGTCTTCTTCTGAATCCAGCCTGAAACTCTGGGAACTCACTGTCAATGTACTGCTACAACCATTGTTGGATAATCTTCAGCAAAAATTTGCTTGCATGTGATATCAATGGCATATTTCTATAATTTGAGCATTCTCTTCAGTTACTTGTCTTTGGAAAGGGTACAAAGATGGCCCCTTCCAGTCAGTTGGCCAAGTAGCTGTCTTCCAAAATTCCTGACATAGACAAGTTTGTGCTTCCAGAGCTTCATCAGTGCATGGAAACATTCCTATTGGTCTTGTTTCCATTGGAGCTTTGTTTTGTCTAAGTTTTCGGTGCAGCTTGAACTTCCTTCTGCACCATTGGCTCTTGCTCACACGCTACCCTCTGGAAGATTTAAATGTTGACCATTTCTTGTACAGTGACTCTGTGTACAGTGACTCTGTGTACAGTGACTCTGTGTGCAGTGACTCTGTGTGCAGTGACTCTGTGTACAGTGACTCTGTGTACAGTGACTGTGTACAGTGACTCTGTGTGCAGTGACTCTGTGTGCAGTGACTCTGTGTGCAGTGACTCTGTGTACAGTGACTCTGTGTACAGTGACTCTGTGTACAGTGACTGTGTACAGTGACTGTGTGTGCAGTGACTGTGTGTGCAGTGACTGTGTGTGCAGTGACTGTGTGTGCAGTGACTGTGTGTGCAGTGACTGTGTGTGCAGTGACTCTGTGTGCAGTGACTCTGTGTGCAGTGACTCCGTGTGCAGTGACTCCGCGTGCAGTGACTCCGTGTGCAGTGACTCCGTGTGCAGTGACTCCGTGTGCAGTGACTCCGTGTGCAGTGACTCCGTGTGCAGTGACTCCGTGTGCAGTGACTCCGTGTGCAGTGACTCTGTGTATTGTTTGCATCTTCTTTTGGTGCTTTCTGCATCCCCCAGTACTTTCCCTATAGACTCTTTCAATGTTGCGATTCAAGGCTTGAAATTTTTCTTGAATTATTTCAGTTTAAGGTATGCTAAGTGTGTTCTTCCTTTTTGGTTTTCAAATATTTTACTTTTATAATACTATAGATATTTAAATATTATATTATAAAATATTTATATAATACTTTTAATAAAGTGTTCAAGATATTTTACTTTGTCTTCTCAAGATGACCTTTATATTTTTCCACTCAGCACTTTCACATGATCATTTCTTCCATTTCCCTGAGCTTCTATATGATCAAGAGCAGGTTTCAGGGTCTCTTTTGACATCCACCTTATTGTTCTTGTCATTTTAGTGACCTTTTGCTTTCTTCCTGGTTGATGTGCTTGATGTCCACCCACAGGTCATCAGGTCGTCTGTCATTGGTGCCCAATGCATCAGATCTGTTCTTTTGGATGTTCTTGAATCTCAGATGGGGTAGACTCAAGGTTGTATTTTGGTTCTTATGGACTTGTTTTAATTCTCTTCATCTTTAACCTCAACTTACATAGGAGCAATTGATGGTCTGTTCCAGAGTTGGCGGTGCGTTTAGTTGCTGATCATAATGTTCTCCATCAACTCTTCTCACAGATGTAGTCAATTTGATTTCTGTGCATTCCACCGAAAGAAGTCCGTGTGTACAGTCATCATGTGTTGCTGAAAATAAGGAATTTTTTATGAACAAGTACTTGGTTTGCAGAATTCTATCATGCAATCTCCAGCTTCATTTCTGTCACCAAGTCTATATTTTCCTATTACTATTCCTTCTTCTTTGTTTCCAATATTCACAATCCAATCACCAACAATTTTCTATCTTGATTCTATGTTTGATTTTTGACTGAAGACATTGGTAGAATCCCTCAATTTCTTCATCACTGGCTTTCAGGTTTGGTGCATACATTTGAATAATAGTTGCATTGACTGGATTTCCTTGAAGGTGGACAGATACGATTCAATCACAGAGAGTATTGTACTGCAAGAGAGGTCTTGAAATATTCTTTTGACAATGAATGTAAGTCCATTCCTCTTGATTGTATCATTCACAGCACAGTGAATCATATGATTTTCTGATTCAAAATAGCCTATGTCACTCCATTTCAGCTTACTAATGCTTAGAATATCTATAATTATGTATTCCACTTCATTTTTTATGACTTTCAATTTTACTAGGCTACTACTTTGCACATTCCAAGTTCCAATGAAGAATCAGATTTCACAGCTGATTTTTTCTTACTTTCAATTGTGCCTCATCAACAAATGAAGATCCCAAAGCATCCACTGCCACAGGCTTTACTTCATTCATATGATGACGGTCGTCTCTACTTTGAGAAAGCAACTCCTCATCAATCACTTTTTGAGTGCTCTCCGACCCACTGGGCTCATTCTCTGGCACTCTCTCCAACCATGTTCTGCTTCCATTCATTAGGTGTTTCAGTATCTAACAGCGTTTCCATGCTGTACATGCTTTTCAGTGGCGACTTCCTCCATCATCGGCAGCTGATTCCTTCTTGGTAGTCAGTCCTTAGTCCGGAAGCTCCACGGAAACCTGTCCACTGTGGGTGGTCCTGCTGGCATTTGAGCTACCAATAGCATAGTTTCCAGCATCACAGCACCACGCAAGGCGTCACAGTGTGACAAACCGACCACCAAGTGGTGGAGGGAGCCCTAGTGGGGTGTTCTTGAGTAAGCATTAGACCACTAATCATGAAGCCACTAGCCACTCTTCAGCACAAAGCTGAGGCTCTCCGCTGCTGTAAGGAGCCCCACAAAGAGTTACAGTATTGGAAACCCACAGCAGGTGGTTGCACTCTGTCCTCTAACGTCACTGTGGGTTTGGCATCCACCTGATGGCAATCAGTGGGTTGAGATCTGCTCGCATAAATATTTACAACCTCCAAAACCCTATGTGGGGTTGCTCTGAGTTGGAAACGACTTGATGGCAGAAGAAATTTTATTTAGTTATTTTTTCAATTTATTTTACTCTGGTGTGCCCTCATTTTATGTTACTGATAGTGAGCCCTATCTCCTTAGACAAGGTCCTAGTCACTGGTGTGGGGGTTAAAACTTAATAGTTTCCTTTTTACTGGGAGAGAGGGCACAATTCAAATCCCCACCCACATGGAAACAGGTGCATGGACACATATGCATGCACACACACACACACACACACACACACACACACACACTAATGTTCTTTGTTCATGAATTAATGAAAGATCCTCTAGTAAGTATTCTACACGGAAATATCTTAGAAATATATTTACTTCTATCCAAGCATATAAATAACCTTCTATATTTTAAAAAATGCATTGTAAGATGTGTTCTTCAAATATATAACAATTGATTTCACCTGACTTCAAATTGTATTTTCTGACAAATAAATGTGTTTGTTTGTCATGCTTTGGTTTTTCCGGGTATAATTTTAATTAACTTTACCATGAAAGGAAAAACAAGTATGCCCTCTGCAATGTGGGGAGTTTTGCCCTTTATGATGCAGAAAGAATCACAAAAGGTTTGTGCAGTGCTTTTATTACATTTGGATTGAATAGCAAGTAACTTAAATATTGCTGGAAAAATGCAGAATCGTCTTTTCTTCATGTTCTGAATGCTCCATTTTTAAATGCCTCGCTATTGTGACAAGTTCCCACTTTCTGGAAATAGTAACTCAAGGTAGATTATATACTTAGGAGCTTGTAACATCTGATTAAATCATCACTTTTGCTTCTCAGTGTGACTGATTAAGACTTACACTAGAAGTGAAGTGTTGCACTGCCCTTTTTGGGGGGGAGGGGTGGTGGCTTGTATTATTAGTATTTTCTTCAACCTAAGGTTGTTTTACCAAAAGTTTTATAATCCATTTCTCTTCTATTCTGGGGAATACACTCATTTAAAATTACAGAATAATCTTTACGTCCTCCTACCTCTGATGCACAAACTGTAGTGCATCAGAATGTGATGAAGCCTCGTGAAACCCGGCTGTAATGCTGTTAGAGCTCCTACTTGGAGACATCACAGATCTTTGGGGAACATGTACTTGCTGCACATGGCGTGTCAACCCCCAGGATAGGGCCAGTGTACCAGGTCTCTATGGCCGGAATAAAACTGCAGCATCCAGGCTCACATCGTGAGTGATCTGCAACAGGAAACACGCATTTCACTCAGACACCTGGGGCTCCCGGCTGCACCTGGATCACTCGGCATCTGATGTCAGCTGCAGGTCAGCCTGACCCCAGGTCACTCACATGGCTGTGTGTTGGCTGACTGTCAATGAGTGGAAGGTGGCCTGGGCAGGCATGATTAGACGAGGTGGATTTTTTTTCACCTCGTTCGTCTTCTAGGAGGCAATCCCAAGCACACAATGGCAATTTCAGTTAAGAGCAAGAGTAAGGAAACCCAAGTGTCAAAGGTCCTTTCCTCATGCTTCCTCATGCTCTATGTTGTTGTTGATGATGCAGATGAGTCCATTTCAACTCACAGCACAGCAGCGCACTGCACGACACCATGAAACCTGCTCCAGTCCGGCGCCAGCCTCCCAAGTGTTCTGTGGGAGCTCATTGTTGCAGCCACTGTGTGGCCCTATGGCTTCCAAAGCCCTTCTCTGTCTCAGTGCCTTTCTACAATCACCGACATAATGTCCTTGTCCAGGGCTGGTCTCTCCTAATAACATATCCAAAGTACGTGAGATGAAGTCTCACCATTCTAGCTTCTCAGGAGCATTCTAGCTCTCCTTTCCCTCAGGCAGATTTGTTTGTCCTTCTGGAAGTCCGTGACACTTTCTCTATTCTTTGACATCACACCCCATAGGCCAAAAAAATAAATAAATAAAGTCATGCAGTTGAGTTCAGAAGCCAAGTGGGGAAAATCCAGAAATTCACTGGCCAGTGTGGTCCTAGGCACATGGGGCGGGGGGGGGGGGGGGGATGTTGGCTATAATTTGGATCAATCATCTAGTATCAGAGCTAAAGTGACAGATTCACAAGGACTGCTGTTAGAGGATCACAGATTGCACAGTGGTTACAAGTGGGGCTGCTAACTTCAAGGTCAGCAGTTCTAATCCACAGGAGAAAAGAGCAGGCCTGACAAGGTTTATAACCTCCAAAACCGAAAGAGGTAATTCTGCTCTGTCCTTCAGCATTTCTGTGAGTAGAATGACAGTGAGTTTTGTTGGGGGTATAGTTATTGTTAGGTGGCATTGAGTGAACCCTAACTCATAATAACATCATCCACAACCAAACAAAATACTGCCCTGATCTGGACCATCCCAAGAATAGGGTATAAATCAGACCATTGTGATGCATATAGTTCTAACAGGTTGATTTTCAGAATGAAATTATGAAGATGTTCTCTCTACTCTGTCTTAATCTAAAAGGTCCAATGAAACATGTTCATTGTCATAGCAACACATCTGTAAGCCTCCACTGACAAGGCAAATGATGGCTAAGCATGAAGTGCATTGGCCAGAAATGGAACCATGTCTCCTATGTGGAAGATGAACATATTATCACTGGGCCACTTACTTGTTCCATGAGTATCAAAACATATAAGTGTTTAATTATTTACTTTCTAAAACCTTGTAGAACCTCTGAAGTATGTGCAAAACACTCTTAATATTGTTGTCAAAATTCTAAAGTAGCCTATTGATTTATTTTTTTGCCCTACTGATGGCACGTTATTTCTAAGACCCAAAATTAAATCTACATAAATACCAGTAAAGAAAAATTTATAGAACAAATATTTTGGTTTCAGAAGGAATAAAACAATTAATAACATTCCTTTTAGAAACAAAACACCAAGAAGTAGTGTTACTGTTACCATTTTTAAAAATAACTTTTCAAAATAATTTTCGGTGTCAACCCATATAAAAATTATAATTATAAATGAATTTTAGAAAACAATGCACACATATAAACATGAAATATGATTTGATCAATCACTCTTATTTATTGGTATAGAAAAGAAGAAACAAAAAATAATGAACTAGTTGACTTAATAAATCAGGAAGAACCCTAATCCATTACGGATGGGCCTATAAAATGGTATACCCAGTTTGTTTGATTTGTTTCACTGGTTTTACCTTTTCTTTCATTGTTAAATTATTTTCCACAAATTGTTTTATTGGAAGCTAATACAGATATAATATCATTCCATATTTCAAACGCATTAAGCAGTGTTGTACAACTGCTACCACAATCAGTTTCAAAATATTCTCTTCCTTCTTGAATTCCTTGACATCAGCTCCTCTTTACCCCCCACCCCCTTCATCACTGAACCCCCCTCCAACCAGGAGCCCTTAGTTTACTTCATTTCTCTATTGGTTTATCAATCCTAGGTT
Source organism: Tenrec ecaudatus (assembly GCF_050624435.1). Taxonomy (NCBI): domain Eukaryota; kingdom Metazoa; phylum Chordata; class Mammalia; order Afrosoricida; family Tenrecidae; genus Tenrec; species Tenrec ecaudatus. Next base: position 94,161,774 of record NC_134539.1, on the reverse strand, counting down.
TCATTTTCTTTCATTTGCCCTGTTATGTATCCTTTCTTTCTCTGTTTTTGTTGGTTTTTTTGGGGGGGGGGGATTGAACTTCTGCTTTCCTTTTTCCTTGATTTTCTTTTAACTTTTTTCTTTTCCCTTCTAAAACTCAGCCAGATAATTGTTGAAAGTAATGGAAAGATTTAGTAAAGTGGCATAATACAAGATCAATACACAAGCATCATTTATATCCCTTTACGCTAACAAGGAGAGCGCTGAAAATAAAACCAGCAATGCAATATTATTTACACGAGCCATGCAAAAGATGAACCACTTAGGACTAAATCTCACCAGAGAAACAAAGGAGCTGTACCAAGAGAACACAGTAAATGGGAAGGATATTCTCTTCAACAAATGGTGCTGGCAAAACTGGATCCTCCTTTGCACCAGATGAAACAGGACCCACATATCACACCATATACAAAAACAGACTCAGGATAGATGATGTGTCAGTCTGGGTAGACTAGAGAAACAAATTCATGGACACACATATGTGTATAAGAAAGAGTTTTCTATGCCAGAGGAATTGGACATTGAGCAAACCATCTTAGCCCAGTCCAGATTGAGTCCATAAGTCCAATATTAGCCCATATGTCCGATACCAATCTATAAAGTCCTCTCCAGATTCACAAAACACATGCAATAAAGCCAAATACAGGGCGATCACAAGGCAGTGGATAGAAAGTCTTCGGGTCCAGTGCACTGAAAGCATCTCAGCGCTGGCTGGTGTCTCTCTGTGGCTTCTCCGGCTCCTGAGGTCTGGTTGCATCCATGTGGCCTGTCTACTGCAATGTCTCCCAGGGAGTAGCAGAGAGAGAGAACTGTCTCCGGCCTCCAAGGGGGAAGTCCCAGATTTCCCAGAATTCTCAGGAGAAGGCCATGCCCACAGAAGTCTCATTGGCCATCTCCAGATTGACAGCCTAGACTCCACCCCTACATTCTTAATCCTTAAATTGACACCAGATGAGGTGACTACCTCTGATGAAGAACCTGAATGTAAAACCTAGAACTATAAAGGTCACAATGACCAAAAAACAAGTACAAATTTAAGGTCTTTAAACAGCAAGATAATTGTTGAAACTAATTGAAAGTTTCAGTAGCATGGCATAATACAAGATCTACATGCAAACATTTGGATCCCTTCATGTTAACAAAGAGGGCTCTGAAATGAAAATGGCATAAATACAAAATAAAACCATGATGACACACACATTCACCCTAGAAGACAAAATAGATGAATGGGACATCCTAAAAATTAAAGAGTGGTGTGCATCAAGATTTCACCAAAACAGTAAAAAGAGAACCAAGACAAGGGGAAATATTGGGAGGAAGCCATATTGACCAAAGGACTAATTTCTAAAATTTATAGAAAACTTCAAACCAAAACAAGAAAAAGACAAAAATTCCAATTAAAAAGTGACAGGCGACATAAAGACAGTTCACAGGCACCCAGCAGATGTACGAAGTTCATGATCATTCTCACGTTCACCATGGTGTCAATGCCGACTCATAGCCACCCTGTAGCACCGAGTAGACCTGCTGTGTGGGTTTCTCAGTCTGTAACTTTTTTACAGGAGTAGACAGCCTCCTGTCTCTGCCATGGAGTGACTTGTGGATTAAAACTGCTGGTCTTGCTGTTGGCCTTCAGCATGCACTGGAAGGCAGTGAGTCTGGTTTTTGGACTTGGGTCTGGCTACCACTACCACCTGCTCTAAAAATGATCGCATTCAAAGTCCCTGGAGAGACTGGGAGGAAAACCGGAGCAAAAGTCAAAATCATAAAAGAAACCAAATGGATTGGTTGAACAGAAACTGGGGGAACCTCCAAGATAATAGTCCTTAATTACCCTTCAAAATTGAAACTGAACTCACCTCTGTACGAATAGACAGCCATTTAAGATCAAAAGGGCTACATTCGCCCAAGACAGTGTTCAGAGGGCTAGGAATGGATGATGAGAAATGAAAAGCACAGGGAGGATGTGGGATGAGGGATGGCACATTAAAGGGATTTCTAAGGATGGATCGAAACCAAGCTTATAGGCATTATTCCTGTAAAATTTATAACATGCTCTGTAACTCTTTGCGTAATTGACAATAGGACTGTGATAGCCTTAATATCAGACAGAAACCACTGGAGAGTGGATTTTGGCAGCTGTAGTTAGGCTGGAAGGTAACAACTAGTCATTAGTTCTTCCTTTGGACACATTTTAATTTATTCTGTACTTTTGTTTTAATATATATGTAATTTATATATATGTGTGTAATTTTTGTGCTTTCTTTTTGATTGAGGTTTTTCTCAGTTTTATTTGGTCGTTGTTACTGGGTCCTTTTTTGTTTTTTGTCTTTGTTTTCTATGATTTTTTTGTATAAGGAAGTCAGGATGGGTGGAACCATGAAGACAGCTATTGGATTAACAATTGCCTGGGGGCATGGAAGGAGAGGTTGGGGGGAAATGGGGGGCTAACAGCAATGGGTACAAGACGGGCTGTTCCATAGTGGATGTTGGTGATACTTACATAACCTTTCTTAATACGATTGAACTATGATATTGTATGGCACGTTAATTCTAGTCAATAACACTATGTAGCACGCTTGTGGCTTTTTGAAAATAAGTGTTTTAAATATTACGATGAGGTTACATGTGATGATACATAGACGTGTGTGTGTGTGTGTGTGTGTGTGTGTGTCATTAGAGCAAATAAAAAAGTATTGCTACTAGGACTCCACTCCACACCGGCCTGGGCTTATTTATGAATGCATTTGCTGAAACGTATCAGTGATCAATGGATGTCTGCAGACAAGATCGCTCAGACAAACACTTCCCTTAATCTCATTGGTGTCCCTCCTCCAAAAAGGGCCCAATCAGATCAGTGAGTTAGTGACCTTCAAGACAAGAGGTCAACTCAGAAGGCATTGGGGACTCTTGAGCGGGGAGTCTTTCCGTAGCAGGAACCTTAGTAGCTCCTCTCAAAGGATGCAGGACAATCACAGGGACTTAGAGTTTGGGCTTTTTTTTTTTAATTTAAAACTATATTGGGGTTTTTTGCATTATTTAAATTTTCACTGGGTTTTGTTTTGGGTTTGTTTGTTTTTATTTTTTAGTGTAAAAGTGGAAAATCTGAGTCACAGATTTTTTTCCTTCCTGACAAAGTATCTGTTCATTCTTTGAGGTTAGCAAGGGCTCCCTGTGAGTATTAATTGGGGAGTCTTATTCCGTCTGCCCTCCAGCCCTTATCTTGCCCCTCAGACTTTTCTCGTTCTTGTTTTTTCCCCAAACTCTAAGATCATTTAAAAGGAAGATGATCAGTGTCCCTAGAAATGCCACAAGTGCTCTTTTTGATGTGGTCTAAATCACAGGGCATGGACTTCCTAGAGAAAGGGTTAGCGAAATGGAACCACCACCTTCAGACGTGTCTACACCTTGGGGAGGACAGATCAAGAAGAGTGGCTTCATATTTTGGTATTTGATTTCATCAAACCTTTACTAGTTCTCTTCATATATAGATTTTATAGTCATCATAAAAATAACAAGGATTTCATTTTACTTGGATCCACCATCAATGCCCATGGAGGCAGCCCACAAGAAGTCAAATGACAGAATGCATTGGATCAATCTGCTGAAGAAAAAAAAATCACCTCTTCTAAGTATTAAAAGAGGAGCCCTGGTGGTATACTGGTTAAGAGTTGGGCTGAAATCCACAAGGTCAGCAGTTCAAAACCACCAGCTGCTCAGAGGGAGAAAGATCATGTTTTCTGCTCTCCTAAACAGTTACAGTGTCAGAAACTCAAAGGGACAGTTCTACCCCCATCCTACGAGTTGGTTTCGACTCAATGCCAGTGAGTCTAGTTTGATTTCAGTGTTAAAAAGCAAAAATGATAACACTGTGAGCATTCCAGTCTGCCTGAGCCATGTCATGCTATTTTCAAATCACCTAATATACTTGCAGAAACTGGACAACGAATAAGTCCATGAATAAAACATTGATGCATTTGAATTATGATGTTGGAGAATATTAAATATATCCTGGACTGCCACAGAAAAAAGCCAGCAAATCTGCCTTGGAAGAAGAATAGCAAGAATGTGCCTCGGAAGTTAAGGATGTTAAGAAGGTCCGCAACAAGATGGACCGGCACAGTGACCGAAACAATGCGCTCAGACTAACTAACAACTGTGAGGAAGGCACAGGACTCAGCTGTCTTTCATTCTGTTGCTATGAGTTAGAATTGACGTACTGGCATCTAACAACAAATGCCAGCAAAGCGCGAGGAATGTGCCTATTCGAGTCACCTTCTCAACTTCTCGGCTTCTGCCTTGTTCCCTGGCTCACCGATGGGCTGGTTCCTGGTCCACTCATGAATGAGCAAGGTGCTTGGCCTTCAGCAGACATGGGTTCAATGCTATGTGAGAAGGATATGTCTTTTCTTGGCCTCATATTCCTTCCTGATGAAATGAGCATCATGATATATTTGTGACATGCCTGCTATTGACCTGGCTGTAATGCTATACCCCTAAACACACACACACACACACACACACACACACACACACAATGTTCTTCCTTGAATGGATCTCTTCCCGGTATCAAAGTTGATAGATATATTTAGAGATTATCTCTTACCCTACACCCCAACCATACATACCATCTTTTTCATACATGGGGCCCACCCAGTTCATTACATCCTTTGCCTTGGTTAATTTGTTGACACTGCGCCTCATAGCCCTGCTCCTTGTGCAGCTGAGGCATTTTCTCTCCAGCCCGTCACTTTCTTGAGTCTTCTCTACCTCCTGTGACCAAAGCTGACCAGACCGAGGGAGATCTACGTATTTTCTGTTCTTATCCTTCCACTAGCTGCACTCTCCTCAATAGGGCAAACACGCCTGTATTACATCCTCCACTACCACCTCCCCATGCCTGAGAGCAGTGGTTGGCACATTTGAAAAATATTTGCTGAATAAATTGATGGGTGGGGAAATAATCATGTGGCTTGCAGGATTAAAAACCGTCAGTGGGCTATAGTGTGCCAACATGAATCAGTGAGGTAGCCGGGTAGGGGGTTGTTCCTCTCCATGCCTAGGGGCCTTTTACAGGAAGTTGGAAGCCAATCAAGGCCAGGGGCACGCACAAATTCAGACGTTAGAGACAGAAAGTCAGTACACCGGGGAGGGCCCCAATCTAGGCCAGGTGGGCTTAATTCAGCCAACAAGGACAAGTACTGTCAACGACGCCGCCCAGTGGAGGGCCCTCAAAAGCCAGAAACAGGAGCCCACCTCCCTCTTTTCTCGCTGCTCCTCTGCTGTGCTGTTTCTCGGGCCTCAGGTCACCCCAAGAGGGTGTGAAGTGCCCTGGGTGGGCCTGCGTAAAACTTGAAACTTCTATCCTGTATAAGAACTGACTTGGATCACAAACCAGGCTTCTGGCATGAATTCTTTCTTGGACTGAGGTATTTCCCACCCAAGGAATGTAACAAATCCACATGTCTAAGAACGATGAAGGAAAACCTCCAACACCTGCCCACCTACTCTACTAGATGTATCAACCACTGCTTACTGCTACTGAGAAAAATTGCCTCAAACGTCAACTATGTAAGGCAGAAATATCTCTAATGCTTTCCCATCATCTACCAACCCATTGTCTAGCAAGCCCCCCTAAGGAAGCCCTGGTGTCCTAAGGGAAAGTAATTTTGTTTGATTTACTACACTACAGATTAAGACTCAAACTCTGCCAAGATAGATGTAAACTTGAAAATATTGACACAGTGCAAATGCTTTTTGCTAGTAGAGGTATAAATTTTATCCATTAGAAAAGATAAACAAAGGTTACAATCGTGCTGCTGTGTCGAACATTAACCAGATTTCCATTTTAATTCAGCATTCTTTCTTAACACTGACTTCATGTTATTCTTCAAAGGACCTTGACCATTCTGCTGGGTCCCTGTTTCCTTTAAAATGAATATCTGACACCTGCTTACTATATATATATATATGTATATATATATATATTTGTTTATTTATATTCGGATGTTATGCTTCGAAGATTACTAACAGTTACACAACTGTTCCACTTTCTTGCAGCTCTTCAGTGTTTTCTCTCTTTTCTCAGTCCTACCCTCAGCCCGCTCTTTAAACTTTCTTTCCGCCAAGTTACTTGATCATTACACTTCGCTAAATTAAGCCATCAACTCCCTAAGAAGTCTTTTATAAAGCAATCCAGTGCACACAGATACCTAACTCTCTGAAATATAAAGCTTTTATCTGGATTTGTGGCTCATTACAAGGAAAAGTAAGCAAAAAGCAGACCCTCCAGGCATGAACAAAGTCCCAACTAAAGTCAGTTCCCTTCACCAATAAAAGGCTTTCACCCAGCTCCTCCTGGGCCTTTACGATCTACCAATGTGGAGCACGAGATGAGAAATCCTTTCTTGTCTTCTTTGGGAAATTTCCATTCCTCATGATTCAAGCACGCACTCCAAATGTTGAATCTCTTGAAACATATCTCCCACACTCCTCCTACTGGACATTGCTACTAACTAGGGTCAAGCACACAGTCTTTGAGTCCTTGACGCTTCAGATTCAAGTCCTGGTTTTACTGCTTACTAGCCAAGGGTCTTACTTCCAACCTCTAGGAGCTCTGGTTTGCCCTCTGTGAATGAGGAGAATCATAGCACGTGCAAGAGTCAAATGGATTGATGCACCTGGAGCACCTAGAAGAGGAACACGGGCCCTGGTGCCGTCGTGGATTGCTCATGGGGCTTCTCACCGCCAGTTAGCTGTTCAAAACCAGCTCCAGGGGCAAAAGACAGGGTTTTCCACTCCCATAAAAAGACAGCATGAGTGAGCCGCCAGGCCAGTTCGACTGGAGCCGACCATGAGTCAGAATAGACTCAAAGGCAGTGAGCTTGCAGCTTGATCAGTAGGGTAACTGACTCATGAGGAAATAAAACCTGCTTGCTTCTATGTCAGGTGAGACCTGTAGCGCCTGACTGACTAGGTTTGAGGACAGGTGCTAGTCCCTGCAGCCCCAGTGGAGACACGTCCATTGTGTTCGCATAGCTGACATGCCGTAAGCAATTAGGAATCCTGAGTTCCCTCCCAATAGCATCTAACCCAGGAATTCTTCAATAAATGTTGCTTCTTCCCTCTACCTTCCCTGCCCCCACCTTTTGTCAATCCCAACCCTAACTTTGGGACCAACTAAAAAGTTGGATGCTTTCAATGCTATTGTATGACATTATCTCAGGGTTAATGGGCTGTTTCAGCTCATTATTCATATTTTCATTTTTTGTCATATATTTTATTGATTTTTTTTACCACCGAAATATTTTTCAGCATCTTAAAATGACGGTGTGCTTCAAAAGATTCCATAGCCTAACATCTGGGGAATCACAAACAATGGTGCGGGTTTTGTTTTTATCTTCGTTTTATTTATTTATTTAGGAAATTAAATGTCTGCGACGCCTTTAGAAGATATTAAATAACACAATCAACGTGGAGTTCATGATCAAGATGATGTTTCCAATCGTGTCGGCAAAAATTGCAGGACTCATGAGACCTTGCAACACTGGGCGCTCCCGGGAGGATTCCGCGTGGAATTGGAAGGGTCTGTGGAGAATATTCCGGCCAGGAAAATGTGTGCAAATCTGAGGAAAATTGTCATATTTACTGGACACTTTTTTCCTTCCATTCAAGATAAAAATAGCATTATGAAGTGGCTTTGGAATAAAACAAACATTACCTAGTATTTAATGAATAAAAGAACAGCAGTGAGAACACTGATATTGCTAGCCACTGAAATATTTATACGCAAGCCATCCATGTGGGGAGAATCGCAGTGTGCTTTCTAATCATTGGTGGTGGAAACACGAGTGGACGGCGGTCACAAGCCAAGGCCAGGCACCTTGGAAAACAGCTTTCTTTCCAGTTGCCAGGCATCTATTCGGATTCACGAAGCCCCCGTGTGTGTCCAAAGAGAATTGCACTCATTAGGGTGCTTCATCCTGGCTTTCTAAAGCAGCTCGCCAGACCTTTGCCAAGCTTTGGCTTGAACCCCTCCACCCGGACTCCAGTACACCCAGCCCCGCTGATTGCCTATCCACAGCCCTTCCCGCGTGTCAGGTTGAAAATTCCCCACAGAGGAGTCACTTGTCTAAGGAAGCCCCTATAGGCATTGCCTACTGGCTCATTGATGTGCTCGATAGCTGGAGGTTAGAGCCTAGGGCAGCAATACCTTGTATTCCCCAGAAAGACCAGCTATTCCTATATTTTGGGGAGTTCTGTGATAGCGAGAAACTCTACCAGCACCGCTGGTAACTGGATATGAAATTTAGCACAAGCACACTCATTTTGTGTAAGTCTGACTCTGCCCAACCCTGCGTGGCTTTCCTTGACCCTAAAGTACTTTCTACTGTAGACGTGGCACGATAATCATCAGCTTTCCTGTATCTGTTCCAATACTGCTAGCCCGCATCCCTCATCCCGCGCACCAAGTCTGCTCCCTAGATGACCCGGGCCAGCACCTTCTCCTTGATAGAGCTCTGCCTTCACCCTGTAGTTCACTTGCCTCCAGATTTGGCCAAGACGGGGAGGAGCGCTTGTCTAACCCCTCTGGATTTCCCAAACACCCTGATGAGGCAGTGCCAGACAAGCTTGAGAATCACAGGCTCGACCACTGATCTAAAGGCCGAGACAACACTGACATCTAGTGGCATGAAACGCTGCTGCTCCCTATCTTGCAGACCACAGTTATGAGCAGCCCTCCCAACAGGGACCTCTCTCAGGCCTCTCCCAGGGCCAGACCTGGTGGGCTCTGCCTACCAAGAGCTCTCGGTGCAGCCAGCACCCACGCTGACCAGCCACACACACACAAATAGAAGCATACACATCTGTCCACCTACCTCAAGCCGGTTAGCAAGTACTTGAGCGCAGTACTGTGGGTCAGCCCCACACAGGGTACTAAGAATACGCTCACAGATTTAAGAGGCAAGCATGTACAGAAATACAATACAAAGTACCAGTTATTTATAGCTGATCATAACTCATCTGTCAAGGTGTCCTACCAGGGTGGCGTGTGTTGTTATGCCACTGATTGCCAATTCAGAATCACCTACATAGTGAGTCACACAGTCAGCAATTCAAACCACCCACTGCTTCATGAGAGGAAGATGAGGCTTCTCCTCCAGGAAAGAGTTGCAGTCTCTGAAGCCCGCAGGGGAAGTCTGCCCCTATGGTATTAGGTCACTGTGAGTCATAATTAATTGATGGCAGTGAGTCGCTCTTCCCTGCATTGCTCACCTTAGCATAATCACTGTGGACAGAAGCTCCGCAGAGAGGTCTTACAGGCACATGGGCGCGATGGAGGCGGGGAAGCCACCTTCCCCTGATCAGGGACAACTGCTCAGCACGTTCCCTTTTCAAAACAGAGTCCTCAACAGCACCATGACACACTAAACTCTCTACCAGAATCCAGAACACAAGCAACCCCACGGGAATCGATCCAGCAGCTTTCTAGGGCGGCTTGGGACCCAAGGGGGAACCCAGGCCCTTTCAGAGCACTTAGAAGTCAAAACTATTTTGGGGAAAAGGCGTTCTTTTCGGGCTTGCATGGGCCTCGGTGGCTTTCTCCAGAGGCCATGTGATTTGTGAAGAAACTCGGGGGGGGGGGGCAAATGATACGATGTCACTTCTCTCACTAATTTTTCATATTGGAAAAATCTATATTTCTGAAATGTTATTTATTTACAAATAATGATTGTGCTCTTTTCTTTGTAGCAAGTGCATACATACAGTTGAACTTCCTCAGTTATAAAGTATACGAATGTGATAAATACTGATATGCCACGTAATAGGAGACCTGGTGGCATTCGAACCACCGGCCACTCCTCGGGAGAAGGACCAGGCTGTCTACTCCCATCAGGAGTTAGAGTTTCAGAAACTCCCAGCAGCAGTTCTATAGTATACTGTGAGTCAGCATTGCCTCAGTGGGAGGTTTTTGGTTTTATCACACATAAGTCAAAAGTCTTTGGGGTCACCTAGGATCTCTGATTCTGCTTTTCAGTTTATCACCCTATATCCTGCCCTGATATCATCTCCTGCCTAGATCCATCCCTTAAAGGGATGGACAGACAGACCTTCCCTCTCATCCTTCAGGCTCAAAAGGACACCAAGAACACCACTTCTCAACAGTCCCAGTGGCCATTCCTCACTCTCTGACGCGCTTTCTCTAGTCTCTGTCTGTGGCCCAGGCCATCCCCCTGACCACACTCAGGGCTGGGCGGACAAGCTTCTGTCTAGAGAGTGATTCTCCTTCTTCTCGCCTGCTTTCCAGACAGCTGTTACAGCCTGTCGATCCGTTTCCTGCAAGCCACCTGTCTCCCTGCCTTGCAAGTGCTTCTAAAGCAGCACTTCTCCCGAGAAATGGGCCCCGGAGCCTCTGAAGAGGATCACAGTCAGAAGCACCTGGTAGAATAAAGTTCGCACCTGCCTTGTCATCATTCACCAATCGTTTCAGGAGTCCCAACTCCGTGTCAGAGCTGAGAATCCAAAGACAAATGAGACACCGGCCCTCAACCTGCTCACAAGTTCCTGGGGAATGCAGAGCAGCTAATAGCTCTGTCTCCGAAAGCCAGACGATGTGACATTTGACGTGGATCCTGCAAGCTGAGTAGGGGGTTACTGGAGTGAAGAACCCAAAATATCTTCCTAGAGAAAGAAAAGTGCTCACAAAGGCACACAAATGTCTCCACCCATGCTGAGGGAGCTGGGTCATTCAACATGGGTAGACTACAGTGTGTATATGGTTGTGTACGTGTGTATGCCTATACATGATTTTAACGTGTGTGCATATGTGTTTCTATATATGTGGCTATATGGAGACATGTATGCATGCATGTGATTTTGTGCACGTGTAAGCCTGCCTGGGCACATGCCTATGTGTGTACCTGGCTGCATTTCCACTTATATATTTTTGAGTATTGTGTGCATCCATGTGGCTCATGTGTGTGCACAGGTGAAATGTGTGCATGTATGGGTGTACTTATGTGAGCTTCTGTGATTGTGTGTGAACACAGTGGTGAAAAGGCAGGCGTGTGTCTTTTTGGCATAGAAAGGAACAAGTGCGGAGAAAGGATATTATAGACACATGACACAGATTACCTTATTCAGTGCTCACAGCACTCTTGCAATATGGGGGTCATTGAAACGTTCTACAAAACAAGATAATTGTGAAGGTCAACCCAGTAGTAGGGGACAAAGCTATAACCCAGATGAAACGTGTCCTGTTGCGGTGATGGTTAGATGCTGTGTTAGTCTGGGGACATTAGAGAAACAAATCCACAGACACTCATACATATCAGAGAGAGTTTTATATAAAGGTTAAGTGCTTATCAAGAAAACATCCCAACCCAGTGCTGCCCAAGCCCACAAGTGCAACATTAACCCATATGTCCGACACCAATCCACAAAGTCTTCCTCCATCTTTCAAAACAGATGCAATGATGCCGGCTTCAGAAAGAAAGCTGAGTCACTGAATGTGTAAGCATCTCAGCACTGGCAGGCGTCTCCACATGACTGCTCCAGCACCCAGGGCTGCATCGGGATAGGTCCCTGTGGCTTCTCCTCAGGGATGTCTTGCAGAAAGTAAGCCTTGCCAGCTGAAGCAGAGAATTGGCTAAGGCAGATAGCTGCACCCTGGTCTGACCATCAGAAACAAGAGACCCAAGGCCTAGAAAGGCGAGGCTCACTGAGCCATTTATCTCTCTGCCCTTCAATTAACCCCAAGTGTGTTTATCAGCCAGGTTGGCACAATAAACTAACTACCTCAGGTGCTGTCTAGTTGATGCTGACTCATAGCAATCCTATGTCCAACAGAAAAAAACACTACCTGGTTCTGTGCCATCCTCACAATTGTTCATATGCCTGAGCTCATTGCTGCAGTCACTGTAGATTGCTAATTATAACTCCCCAGATTGGATTACCAACAGTCCAGAAGCCCAGCTGTTCCCACGAATGCCCCCCAGTGGAACCTTGCTGATTGCTTAAATGCTGGCACTTCCTCTGAGAACTTAAGGTGAAGTGTTTATTTTCAAATAGTCCAACTGAGGCAGGAGCTAATACTTTCTGAAGCTTTTCCAACAATTTAGAGAGACAATATTAAACCACAAAACTACATTTCAGTTCCTTTGGAAGAGCCGGTTGGGAAATGAAATGGGAAGGCAGGGCTTAAGAAAGCTGGAATGAACTGTCAAAATCACTCTTTGCGGAACAAGGGCTTACCTCAGCTCTGCACAGGAATACGAAGTCAGGCACAATCAACTTGTTCTCTTAGCCTTCCTGATTTTTTTCCCCTCTGCTCAATCTTTTCTACCCAACTCTGGTGGCCCCAACTGAACCTACTCCTGCATGTGAAAAAGGAATGCTCCTTGCTGATGCAAACTCTAGAGTGCTCTTCCCATACAGACCACTGTTGGAGACTGTATACAGTCCCTCTCCCTTGTTACTTCATACAAGGAACCCTGATGGCTCAGTGGGTTAAGCTACAGGCTGTTTATTAGATGGCCAGTGGCTGGAACCCACCATGGGAGAAAGATGAGGCACTCAGCTCCAGATTTACATTCTCGAAAACTCTATGGATCAATTCCTCTCTATCCTGCAGAGTTGCTATGAAGGCAGAATTGACTCTGTGGCATTGGGCTTAGCTTTGATATATTACATATTTCAAAGTTGTTTTATACACTTCAATGGCATGGGTTGCGCATTGCATATTGCCTACAATATGAGAGTTACCAAATGCATTTTAATTAGCTTTTTAGTCCAATACATTGAAACATTTATTGACTACCCCATTTTCTCAGGTAACAAAAGTGAAATCCAACAAGCTTGGATGATTTTCCTAAAGTTCTGCAAGCAATAAGTGACAAACAGCTTGTATCCCTGGAACTTCCTGCCTCTGGGAACTGTGTCATTTCTCCTCTGCCCTGTGCACATGCTTTGAAAATCCTGGCAGGAACCGCTCGGTGAATTGTGGCTCATTCAGAAAAGGAGCAACATGTGCTCCTTAGACAGTATGCGCACCGAGTGGTCATGGACATGAAAAATGAACATACCTGTGTCCACTGCCATGGAGTCAATCATGACTCACGGCGACCCCACGTGCTACAATATAGAGTTCCTCTGTACAGATTCCTTAGTAGTAACCTTTTTTTAAAAAATCATTTTATCGGGGGCTCATACAACTCTTATCACAAGCCATCCATCCATCCATTGTGTCAAGCACATTTGTACATTTGTTGCCATCATTCTCAGAGCATTTGCTTTCTACTTGAGGCTTGATAGCAGCTCCTCATTCCCCACCCCCTCCCTCCCTGCTCCCCTCTCCCTCAGAAACACTTAATAATTTATAAGTTAATTATTATTTTGTCATATCTCACACTACCCAAAGTCTCTCTTCACCCACTTTTCTGTTGTCCATCCCACATGGAGGAGGTTATATGTAGATCCTTGTAATCCGTTCCCCCTTTCCAACCCACCCTCCCGGTATGGCCACTCTCACCACTGGTCCTGAAGGGATCATCTGTCCTGGATTCCCTGTGTTTCCAGTTCCTATCTGTACCAGTGTACATCCTCTGGTCTAACCAGATTTTTTAGGTAGAATTGGGATAATGATAGATGGGAGGAGGAAGCATTTAAGAAACAGAGGAAAGTTGTATGTTTCATCATTGCTACCTTGCATCCTGACTGGCTCATCTTCTCTCAGCGACCCTTCTGTAAGGGGGTGTCTAGTTGCCTACAGATGGTCTTTGGGTCCCCAACCTGCAATCCCCCTCATTTACAATACGATTTTTAAAATTCTTTTGTGCCTGTTAACTGATCCTTTCTACACCTCATGATCACACAGGCCAGTATGCTTCTTCCATGTAGGCCTTGTTGTTTCTGAGCTAAAAGGCTGCTTGTATATCTTCAAGCCTTTAAGACCCCAGATGTTATGTCTTTTGATAGTTGGGCACCATCAACTTTCTTAACCACATTTGCTTATGCACACAGTTGTCTTCAGTGCTCATATCAGGAAGGTGAGCACCCACTGATATGATTTTTTGTTATTTGATGCCTGATACCTGGTCCCTTCTACACCTCGTAGTCACACAGGCTGGTGTGCTTCTTCCATGTGGGCTTTGTTGCTTCTGGGCTAGATGGCTGCTTGTTTACCTGAAAGCCTTTAAGGCCCCAGACACTGTATCTTTTGATAGCCGGGCAGAATCAGCTTCCTTCACCACATTTGCTTATGCACACATTTGTCTTCAGCGATCGTGTCAGATAGGTGTGCATCATGAAATGCCGTTTTAATAGAACAACGTCTTCTTGCATTGAGTAAGTGCTTTCATGGAGGTCTAATCTCCAACTGCTTCCTTAATACTAAACCTACAGATATAAGCATGTCGATCTCTTTCCCCACCATCCTATATAAATATATTTACATGTGTACATACCTCTATTTAGACCTCTATAAATACCCTTTGACTCCTAGTTCTTTCCTCTATTTCCTTTTACTTTCCTCTTGTCCCACTATCATGCCCTGCCTTCATTTGGGTTTCAGTAATTTCTCTCGGTTACATTGCCCTTGATCATACCCTACCAGGCCTCTCACACCCTCCTCACCACTAATTTTGGATCACTTGTTGCTCTCTTGTCCCTGCGTTGGTCATCACCACCTCCTTTCCCCCTCCTCCCCCTCTCCCATGTCCCCCCAGAACCATTGGTCCCAATGTTTTCTCCTCCAGACTGTTCATCTAGCCTATGTTATCAAGGTAGGTCTGCAGAGATAATAATATGCACCAAAAATCAAGGCATAGCAAGACAAAGCGACAAAAGATATCACAGCAATGACAACAAAAAAGAAAACCAATGACCAGAAAAGAATAAATTAATTTTTTTTAAAAAAGAAAAGAAAAAATTTTTTTAAATAATATAAAAAGGAAGGAAAAACCTGTAAATAGATCAAGGTCTGATTTTGGACCTCTAGGCGTGTCCTCCAGTCAAGTCCAATGGGTGCCATGCTCTGGCCCCGAAGTCTATCCTTTGCACTCCTTCAGCAGCTCCCTGCTCTGTTGCTCCCATTGTTCTGCCACATACCCTTAGTGTTTTGCCTCAGTGCCATGGGGTCAGTCCAGGCCAGTCCCGACACCGAGTCTCCAATGTTGTCCCCCATGGGGCCTTGGATCAGCAAGGGATGGCTTGTCTCATAGTGGGATCAGCCATATGATCCACTCTGTACATTGGCAGTTCGGAACAGGGATATCGTCCTCACAGCCTCCAGTCTCTCTTCCTCCCCCTTCATTTGCTCCCGTGTGGTCAGATCAGATATGTCCCTCTCCCCTAGCTGCAGCTTCAGTGCTGTCCTCTGAAGTGAATACTTCTGGGGGGAGGGGCCGTTGTTCACATAGCTGGTATGGGGACCAGCCTTCAGACCCTTCCAAGGGCTCCCCTCTCCATGCCAGCACGCTGCATTTGCATCCCAGAACATCGGATTGAAGTCTGGTCCCTCTTTCCCTGTGGAGACACAAACAAGACCCTCCCCCTGGGTGGGTCAGTGCCCTTTTCCCTCGCCACACATTTATTCTTTTTTTTTCCTTTCCTCCCTGTCCCCCTCCTTTTTAGTTAGCTACCATATGGACCCCTGGATTTGGTCTGGCCCCTTCCGTACTACCTGGACCTCACCCCTGGGGTGTTTGTATACAGTAGCTTTTTCCCTGTGCCCCTTTTGCATTTTTCTTTTCTTTTCTTTTTTATAAACTTACCTCAGCGGACTCATGTTGTAGCAGTAACCTTAATGACACTGTCCTGTCTTTCTTTTGTGGGGCTGCTGGCTGTGCTCCAACTGACAAATGCAGGTTAGTAGAAGGTACAAATTATTTGCTCCAATCAGGTATCTTAATAAAAAGACCGCCAATTTGTATTCATAACATGATCTCAACAATGGAGGAAAAATGCAGAAAAAATTGCAGATAGTCAGTCACCACATACTCAGAAACAACCAAAGCACACTCACTGTCATCGAGTCAACTCTGACTGTTAGTAAGCCTACAGGACAGAGTAGACCTGCCCCTGTGGGTTTCAGAGGCTGCAAATCATTATGGGAGCAGAAAGCTTCCTCTTTGTCCCAAAGAGCTGCCAGTGAGTTCAAACTGCTGACCTTGTGGTTAGTAGCCCAAGATGTAACCCACTACAGCACCAGGGGACCTCCCACAACACACCATCTATGGTTATTCCTGGATGGGGAGGCTATGGGTGCTTGTTTTCCTGCCTTTGACGTTTCCGAATATTACAATTTTCACAGGAATTTGAAAGCTGACAGTGGCCCAGAAATCAGCAAGGCCTCCTTCTCCTGGCATTTGTTCAAAGGGAGTCCTGCCTTCCACAAAGCCGCTGGAACTAGTCAGCAGGAACAGCACGCCAGAAGGCACCCAGCTAGCTGATAGGGGTATCTGGTTTGATGTCTCTGTCCTCCTATGCTCCTCTCTCCCTTCACCTGAATTCCCCACAGCAGGCGCAGGCTGCAACCTGAGTTAAACCCTTTCTTCTAGTCCGGCTGCCTGGCCCACATCTGCAGTCTCAGAAGCCAGCATCCAGGACTAGAGCCTACAGTGGCAACCTTTGCCTCTGGCGACCTCAGAAAACTCCCCTAGCCTGGTATTAACAAGTGCACAACCCTCAAGGGAGACAGTGCCTAAAGGGAACTGCCTGTGGACAGGACAGCAAGACCACCCCCTCCTTCGGACTCCCCCCACTGCTGTCACCAGACCCACAGGAGATATTCAGCAACTGCATTTAGCCACTTACATCACTTACATCGTCACAAATAATTCACTGGTGTGTCCTCTGAGGAAGAGGACATAATGCTTCCAAGACAAGGGTGGCTCCCTGGGGCACAGACAGGGGAGAGCATATAGGGGTTGGCAGAGGGGTCTGCACTAAATGCAGGGGTGGCGTCGGCAGGGCGGGGGGAGTCCTTGGAGTGTGAGGAGAATTTTAAACGAGAGAGAAGAATCAACATTGTGTACAGAGGGGATGGCCTGTTCAGATTCAAAGAAACTCAGGTTCAGAGCATTTGATCTCACGGCGCCTCAGGCATTAGGACTAGACCCTGCTGTAGGCCAGCGACCGTGGCCACACAGGTGGAAGACTTGGTGGGAAGGTTGCCATGGATATTTTATCTGCATATCCCAGACACTTCAGTGGAACCCAGTCAAGGAGGATAAGCAGGCTGTGGATTCTGGCAGAAATGATAAACGCGTGTGGGGGCGGGCATCAATGAGAGCACTCTTTTCTAAGACCCAAGCTTGCCAGGGTGCCAGGTGTAAATTAGTCCGTGAGTCCTGCCACTGGGAAGTGGACAGTGAGACCAATGAAGATTGATTCCGTCTCCCTGCGATTGACTGGTCAATGGCATCTGAGCTGGCTTGTCCCATTGGCCAGGCCTAGGGAGGGTCAGAGGGAGCTATGCTCTAAGAAATGAAGCACACAGACAAGGAGAGGTGGTTAAAAAAGGTGAGCCAGGCTTGTCTGGACTCAATGCTGCCTTAACCTGTACTTCCAGTGCTGAGGGCCCATTTAAGCCCTTTCTTCGCCTTCATCTTATGAGGTTGGGAAGAGATTCTAAGACATTTATTTTGGGTTCTTATGCAGTGGGGAGGGAGTTGAAAATTTTGTTTAGAGTACTTTAAACTAAAAAGACCTAAATGATACAAAGCATGTTGTACAAATTGAAGCCTAGACAAAGGCAGCAGTTGTAGGCGGATGAAAACAAATATTATCTAAGGACTACTTAGATCACAAACTCAAGACAGGAGACTATCTGCGTTGCCAGGTACCGTTGGCGAAAGGTTACCCAAGGCAAGTCGGTGTGCAAGCTAATAAGACATTGCTCAGTTCTGCACCTTCTCATGATTACTGATGGTTGTTAGTCCAGATTATGGTGACTGTACATTTTGAGTGCCTATCGACATAGAGTGCTCATCTTTCATCTCTGTAGTAGTCAACATTGCGTTTGGATCACAGGATTTTCATTTGCTAATGCCCTGGTGGTATAATGGTTATGCATTGGGCTGAGTTCCACATGGTTGGCCATTTGAAGCCACCAGCGGTTCTGTAGGAGAAAAACTAGGCTTCCTGCCCCGGTAAACATTTGCAATCTAGGAAACCCACAGAGGGGTCTCTATGACTTAGCATGGACTGGGTGGTAGTGAATGAAAAATTGGTAGTCCGCATCGACTCAAAGGCATTGCGTCTGTCTTGAAATTTTCAGAATTAGATGACCATATCTTTCATCTTAGTCTGTCTTAGTCTGGCTCTGCTGAAATCTGCCCATATAGGTGACCCCACAGGTTTTCGAAACACCAGTGGACTCGCTTCCAGTCATTCTAACAATGTACCAGCCCCCACAGTACCATGAGCTATCAAGTGGGCGGTGGTTCTATCAACTAGCCAAGTTCAGTTGGTCACAGACATGCTGCATGCCCTCCCAAGACATCTTAGGACCTTGAAAACAGGGATACATTGAATCTACATACCGACACCAACAACAAACAACTATCCATCCAGGAGCACCTTTCAATGCAGTTCAAGAAAGGCAAACAGTGCCTGTTCTCCATGAGAATAAAACAGGAGTGTCTTTTCATCTGGCCCCTACACCCACAAACAGACTAATTCCATTACTGGCACTATTGAATCAGCCCGTGCTGGTTTCTTTGAGGCCTGATGAGATGATAACAATATGACCTTTGTGATGTGGCAGGTTGTGGCCAGGATTATCAAGAACAAAAGGGAAGAAAATAGAAGCTCCAAAACAATGTGACACTACTCAAATCTAGTTCAAGGACACCCATACTTCTTCACTCCACCTCACCCACCCCACCCCCGCCATGGTTCAACTGACATCAGATCACTCCATGGAGCATGATTACATCATCGCATAGCTACCGAACTACTAAGAACAATGGCTCAGCCAAATTGACATGGGATACAATCCAGTCCATGACAGTAGGCATATGCAGTTTAGAAGACACTTGGAGAAGATCATTTCTTTCAAGCCTGAGCTTGTCCACACCCTAGCAGTTCTAAGTTATGCATAACATCACCACCCCCTAAACACACACACACACATTTCTACACCATGCGGCGATATGCTTCATGCTTTCATCACTGCTTTTTAGGGATACGGAGTTATACATTGTATGTATGTACCACATGTTTTTAATCCATTCATCTGTTGATAGACATTTCAGTTGTTTCCAACTACTTGCAATTGTGAACTGTGCTATGTGAACATTGCAGCACAGATGTCTGGCTATGGTCTGTTTCTTGACTCTTCTGGGTATATGTCCAGGAGGGGGATTGCTGGGTCATATGGTAGTTCAATTTCCATGCTTCAGATATTGCCAAATCGATTTCCATAGTGGCTGTACATACCTACAGGTCCACCAGCAGTGGACGAGAGTTCCTATCTCACCACAGCCCCTCCCACACTTGTTACTTTCTGATTTTTTTAATTGGGCTCTCTTAGGTGGTATCTCATAGTTGTTTTAATTTGTATTTCTCTTATGACTAATGATCAGGAACATTTTCTCATACGTTTATTGGCCATTTAGATTTCTGCCCTGGTGAAAATTCTGTACAAGTCCTTTGCCTAACTCCTCAGTGGGCAATCAGTATTTTTTTTCTTTTTGGAAGCTAGCAGAGTGTTGTAGATTTTAGTAATAAGGTCTTTGTCTGACGTGTCATGGCTAAAGATGTTTTCCCAGTGAATGGACTCTCTTATTACTCTCTTGGTGAATTCTTTCAATGTACACAGGTGTTTTATCTTCAGTATATACCATTTGTCAATTTGTGACTCATCTGTATTTGTGTCCTTCCCTATTTCTGTTAGCCTATGTGTTCTCTGGGCCAAAGTTCACAGGTTGTCCCAATTCCCTCATTGATGGCCCTAATAGTTTGGTGTTGTACCTTGAGGTCTGTGATCCACCTTGAGTTTATTCTTGTGCATGGAGTGAGATAAGGATCTTACTTCATTTTTCTGCAGGTAGATATCCATTTTTTTCCAGCACCACTTGTTGAAGAGAGCATTCGCTTCTCATTTGGTATGTTTTGGGCCCTTATCAAAGATCAATTTTCTGTATGTTGATGATTTTATTTCTGGGTTTTCAATTCTTTTCCATTGATCTAAGTATCTGTAATTATACCAATACTATGCGGTTTTGACATCTGTGGCTGTATAGTATATGCTAAAGTCAGGCAAAACAAGCCCTCCCACTGTGTCCTTCTTCTTGAGGAGTTCTCTGCTAATTCTGGGCTTCTTCCCTCTCCATATGAAGTTGGTAATCAGTTTTTCCATTTATTTGAAGAAAGATGAAGGTAATTATATCAGGATAGCATTAAATTTATATAGTGTCTTAGGCAGAACTGACATCTTTACTATTTTGAGTCTTCCAATCCACAAGCATGAGATATTGTTCCATTTGTTGAGGTCACTCTTGGTTTCTTATAATAGTGTTATATAGTTTTCCTCATACAACTCTTTTGTTTTTAGTCAGATTTATTCCTACATATTTTCAATTTGTGCTTGGCTATTGTGAAGGGTACCACCTTTTTGATCCCTTCTTCTGTGGTCTTGTCTAATGTGTATAGCAGTCTGATAGACTTCTGTTTGTTGATCTTGTATCCTGCCACTCTTCCATACTCCTCTATTGCTTCCACTACTCCCCGTGTGGAGCTTTTGGGATTTTCCATATATAAAATCATATCATCTGCAAATAATGATAGTTTCACCTCTCCTATCCCAGGTGAATAGTTTTGATGTCTTTTCTTTGCCATATGCTTTTAGTTAGGACCTCCAGTACAATGTTAAGTAATGGTAAGGACAAGAGTCCTCCTTATCAGACCCCCTTTTACAGTGGGATTTTTTTCATCCTTTCTACATTGACTACCACATTGGCTGTTGGCTTTTCATATATAACTCATATTGAAAAAATTTCATTCCATTGCTATCTTATTGAATGTCTTAAACAGTAATTGGTATTGGATGTTGTCAATTTTTTCTGTATCTATCAATATTATCATGTGTTTCTTACAATTTTTCATGTCAGTGTGGCAAATGATATTAATGGTCTTTCATTTGTTGAACCATCCCTGCATCCCTGGTATGAATCCCACTTGTTCATGGTGAATTATTTGTTTTATATACTTTCGTATTCTATTGGCCAATATTTTGTTAAGGATTTCTGCATCGATATTCATCTGAAATATTCATCTGTAGTTTGCAATTCTTGTGAGATCTTTGTCCAATTTCACTATCAGAGTTATACTAGCTTCATAGAAGGAGTTCTGGAGTTTGCCATCTTTTTCTATGTTTTGGAAGAGTTTGTGTAGGATTGGGGTCAGTTCTTCCCTAAATGCTTGGTATAATTCTCCTGTGAAGCCATCTGGTCCAGGGTATTTTTTGTTGGCAACCCCTTAGTAATCTTGTCCATTTCTTCTATTGCTATGGGTCTGTTGAGATTCTTGACGTCCATCGAGAATAGTCTAGGGAGGAATTGTTTTTCCAAGAATTTGTCCATGTCTTCCAAGTTGTTGAATTCACTGGAGTACAATCCTTCACAGTACTGTGTAATTATCCTTTTGGTTTCATTCGGGTCTGTTTCATCCCTCATCCTTGCTATTGGAATTTGTTCCTTGTTTTCTTTAGTTAGGTTTACCAGCAGTCTGTCGATTCTGTTCAACCTGTCAAAAGAACCAACTTTTAGCAGCATCATTTTTCCCATAGTTTGCTTATTTTCCCTCTCCTGAATCTTAGCCCTGAATTTCGTATTTTCCTTTTGCTCTTTGTAGGATTGTCCTGTTGACTCTCCTCTAGTTGCTGTAAATTTTGTGCCAACATATCAATCATAAGTCTCTCTTCCTTTTTCACGTGTGCATGTATTGCTATGAAACTTCCTCTGATAACTGTCTTTGCTGTGTCCCATAAGTTTTGGTACATCATGTTCTCATTCTCCTTGGTTTCTAGAAATGTCCTAATTTCATCTCTGATCTGGGCCTGCACACACTCCTTTTGCAATAGTTATTCATCCTCCAAGTGTTTGCCCTTGCTTTCTTCATCTAACACTTGTTGGTTTCCAGCCTTACGGCACAGTGGCAGAGAAAGAGGTCTGTATGATATCTATGTGCTTAAATGTATGTAGATTCGACTTATGCCCCAGCATGTGGTCTAACTTCAAACATGTGCCATATGGGCTTGAAAAGAATGTGATTTTCTTTTTATTTGGTTGGAGAGTTCTGTAAATATATATCAGGTCAGAATGTTGAATTGTAGTGTTTTGATCTGCCGCTTCCTTGTTGAGTTTCTTTCCCTGTGATCTGTCTTTCTCAGAAAGTGGTGTATTAAAGTCACCTACTATAATTGTTGAGACTGTGATTTTTTCTCATCTTCTGGAGCATTTGGTTGATATATTCCATGGGTATTTCATTTGGGAAATATATTTTTTAAATGCTTATGGTTCTTTGCCTACAGTTCTCTTGAGCATTATATAGTGTCCCTCCATCTCTTTTTATAGTTTGCACTTTGAGATCAATTTTATCTGAGATTAGAATTGAAACCCCTGCTTTTTTGGAATTGTTGTTTGTTTGGTATGTTTTCTCCAGCCTTTGGTTCTCAGCCTATTTTTGTCTGTAATCTTGAGATGCGTCTCCTATAGGTATCAGGTTGATGGGTTGTGTTTTCTAATCCAGTCTGTTAGCCTCAGTCATTTAATGCCTTAGTTCAGTCCATTGATATGCAGGGTTATTACATCCATCTGTGGACTCTGTGATGTCATCTTATACATCTTGTGTTGGGTGTTTTCCTTCCTCCTTATCTTAGGGTGGTGTGTGTGTGTGTGTGTGTGTGTGTGTGTGTGTGTTTCATTCCTGACTTCTTTCCACCCATAATCAAATGCTTTCCTGGGGGCTCTTTTCTCCTTGTTGCCTTCTGGGTGGGGTTGTTCTATGTGGCGGTCTCTTATTTGTGCATGGTAAGTGCTGTTCTTCTGCCCATACTGAGATGACCAGTATCTTTCATAGGGCTGGGTTTCTTTTAACGTACTCTTTGAGGTTTTCCGTGTCTGGGAAGACTCTTACTTCTTCAGATTTCTTGATAGATAATTTGGCTGGATGGAGTATTCTTAGGTTTGTGTTGTTTTCCTTCAATTTTTTTACTATGTTACTCCCCTCTCTCTTCTTCTTCATAGTGTCCACATAGATCTGAGCACATTCTTATTTGGGAACCTTTATATATGATTTCTTGTTTCCCCTAGCTGCTCCTGATCTTCTCCTTTTCCTCAAAGTTGGATTGTTTAGCTAATATGTGCCTTGGTGACTTTTGGGGATTCAGTCTAGCTGGTGTTCTTTCAATCTCCTGAACAGTTGCCTGGTTTTCATTCATTAAACTGGGGAAGTTTTCCCCCAGGAATTCTCTATTTTTGCAGTTGATTTTTTGTTGTGTCTTCCTTTGGTATGCTGATTTTTTCTGATGTTGTACCTCTTCATAGCATCAGACATAGCTCTTAGGTTTTCTTCAGCTTCTCTGATGATCTTATTAGTTTTTGTTTTGTTTTTTTTCACATTTGTTAAAGTCTGCTTGGCTGTCCTCTAGGTCACTAGAGAGGTTCTCTGCCTTTTCCAGTCATTTGGCGAAGTCCATAAGTTTCCTACTGGTTTTTGTTTTCTCATCCTTAAACTCTTGTATTTCTCTTTGGTGTATGGTCTTTATCTCCTCTATCATTTCATCCTTTTTCTGTATTGTTTCCCTCATGTGCTATATGAATTCCCACAGCATTCTGAAAATTTCTTTCTGTGGCAGATCAATGTCTGCATCTTCTATGCACGTCATTAGGCTCAGGACATCTTCCAACATTGCCTTTTGTTTCTCCTGTTTTTTCATTGAGGTCATTGGGGCTGATTGTTGCTTGTGTTGCATTGTTTTAGGGGAGCCTGGTGCCATTTTGCAGAGTCTAAGATCACTAGGCTCTTTCTGGGAGACTCGTGGGAATGCTTCTTTGAATTGCTTGCAGCTAATTGCACTATAGGATTGGCCTACCACTTTATCCTCCTGTGACTTCACTCATTTCCTAGGCAACCAGTATTCTATTATTTGTACGGAAAGTTGGATGGCCCTTTCAGGGGACACTGGTTGGGTGGCTGTGGACCTACAAGGATGATGCTGCACTGGATGATCTTACAAGAGGCTGTGGTGATTTGGCCCATGGCAGCTTGGGGCACTGCAGAGGGCAAGCAGAGGTGTCTGCTGCTATGGGAGTGCTGCAGAAGAGCAGGTGGGTGTTCCCAATTTGGTGTAGAGCACCACGGATGGAGAGCAGAATTGCCCTGGAAAGCTAGATCACAGGGGACGTTGGGCAGAGGTTCCAGCAGCAGCATGGAGCACTGGGGAGTGTTAGCAGAGCTGTCTTAGACCATGTGAGGCATTACAGCAGGCGGAAGGAAATTCCCTTAGTCATGTGGGACCACAGAGGAAGGGCAAGAGCTACCCCAGCCATGCGGGCAGGAGTTCCCCCAGAAGAAGGTGGGCAGGATTTTCCCAGCAGCATGTTAGATGCATCAGAGGCCAGGTGGGTGGGCGGGATTTCCCCCAGATGAAGGTGGGCATGTTTTCCCCTTCCTTGTGCTATGCTGCAGAGTGTGGAGTTCCCCTAGTTGGGTGGAGGGCATAATTGCCCTTGGCTAAGGGGAGTGGCCTGGAGGCCTGCAGTGGCATGTGAAAGAAGAGGGAAGATAAAAAGGAAAGAACAAAACTGAGCTCGCTAAGACTGTGGAGGGAAAGAGTGAAGAAGGGGAAACCAAAGTAAGCATATAGCTGATCCCGATCCCTGACCATAGGGCTGGAGGGGTTTAAACCCCACCCCCAGGTAGCTGCAAGCTGTGTTTGCATTGAGATAAAGCCCTTGAGCTGGCTGGCCAAAGAAGCCTGGCTCTGACTGAGATTGTGGCAGGGCTAAGGTCAAACCCTAGCCAGCCTCCACAGTTGTAAGCCAAAAGCTCCTCAAAACTTAGTGGATCAGTGCCTACTTATGGTAGGTGTCCTTTATGGTGTCCTCCTATGACTCAGCAGTGTGGAGTTTCCCTCTGGTGACTCTCCTGTGCTGATTTCTGCAGAGTTCCTCTGGAATGTGCTACTCAGACACCATCTTGCCAGATGTCTTGAGACTCTAATTCTTCATGGGAGTAGGCATCTCTTTCTCTTGTGGAGTTGCTGGTGGTTTGAGCTGCTGACATTTGGACCACAGTCCAATGCATAACCACTACACCACCATAGCTCCTATACATATGAAAACGAGTGTGAGTTTTTGTGTACATGTGTATAAATATGTGTGGTGTGAATGAGTGTCTGAGAATTAAGATGTATGTGTGTCAGCGTGTGTTTATGTGAGTGTGTTTGAATGTGTGTGTGCTTAACTTCTCCCCGGTATACTCTACTTTAGAAGTAAGGGTTGCACATGGAAACTTGGGTTGTCTGGCCACATATTTTTATTATTTATCTTCTATGTAGTGAGTATCATGGAATGTCCTTAGGAGAGTTGCCTCCAACAGATCTTTCCTGCCTGGGAGGCAAGTCCTCCAGGCAGAGAACTGGGGCCAAGGAATAGCAGAAGGGATGGGTGCAGGGGATAAATGTGGAAGTCTGAAAATCTTTGCCATTGCATGTACAAAGCAAGCATCTGTGCCAGCCCAGCAAGTGCACACTGTAGCCTCTTTGGTGTCCTAGAAGAAAATTTGACTTTATGAGAGACGCTCATCAACCTAGATCAAATACCTACACAGAATTCTGCAAGGATTTAGCCCCATGCCTGGAGGGGAGTGGTAGTCTCCCAATGGCCAAAGCCAATCCACATTTTATTGGAAGGAGAGCATATGGCATCCGTGGACAAACAGTCCAAGCTTCAGCCACCTTGATTTCCAGAAAGGAGTAGGTGCCTCTGCCGCTGATCAAGAAGCCCACAGTGCATTAACTGTGCTGGCCGCAGTCACACCCTTCCCTGAATCTGAGAGCTTTCAGTAGATGGGGTTATCCTGAAGAGCTGGGATTTTTTTTTTCCCCAAGACTATGTGTGAGCCCTCTCTAGCTGCAACAGATAGGTGGACCTGCCACACCTGCATTTGGTAGCTGAAAGAGGATGGGTACCACCATAAGAAAAAGAGCCATCCTCTGGCATTTTCCTGACTCCAGGTAAGCTTGATGGTGCCATGGAGGAGGGTAGGAACTCTTTTTAGTTATTACTGCTGGGTATCCGGCCGGGCAGAATGGAGCTGTCTCAAAGCCTCTGATTAGGAGAAGAAAAGGAAAATGGCATATCATAAAATGTACCTGGACTTCAGCTTCATTCCCTTGGGCTATTTTCCAAAACCCCATGATCAGATCCCAGCCCATGTTTGTAGTCCAGCCCATCCCACTGCTGTCTACTGTCTCCTGTACACCATTTTCAGACACAGCTGGGGCCTTCCCACATTTTTGCCCTGAAAAGTCCTTTTGCCCTTCTTGGAATGCCTTTTCTTCCTCTGCTGCCTGCTGCAATTCTACCTAGTTCTGCCTGATTAATAAAGGACTTTTATGGAGTATAAGAAGGTTCTGTCCCTAAATAACAATGATCGCCCCTTGCCTGTTCTCTCATCTACATTTTACTTCTGCCATTCTGAAATTTCTCATCGTCTGTCTCTTGATAAGGATTCCTGATGGCATTGAACTGGAGTTATGAATTGGGCTGTGAACTATAAAGTCAGTAGTTCAAATGTACCAGCTTCTCTGTGGGCAAGTGTGTTAGTTTGGGGGGACAAGAAAAGCAAATTTATAGACAATCATATGTGTATTAGAATTAATTTTATATAAGACTAATTGTATATTAAGAAAAGATCCCAGCCAAGTCCAGATCAAGTCCCTAAATCCGATATTAGCCCATATGGCTGATACCAATCTGTAAATTCCTCTTCATACTCAAAACGCATGCAATGGTAGGCCAGTGGGTGAAAGGTCTTATGGATCTAGTGATGGTGGAAGCATCTTAATACTGGTGTGGGTCTCCATGTGGCTCTTCCTGCTCCAAGGCTGTGGCTGCCACCAGCATAGCTCCATGTGGCTTGTCAACAGAAATGTCTCACAGGGAATCTGCCTCTAGTGAGCTATTTATCTCCATGGCACCTCTAAATTAGGTCTTCAAGCTGTGACCTAATTGAAAGGCTACTCTCCACCCCTTCACTCTTAGTAGTCTCAAGTTAACACCAGATTATGTAACTACAACAGAGAAGAAGCTCTATGCTCCAATAAGATTTAGAGGCTCAGAAACCCTATGTGAATTGAATGTGACTTTAGTTTGGTCTCATAATAGGTTTTTACACATCTACCCCAATGTCCCACCAGGTTGTGGGAAGGATTAGTAAGATTTTTATCCTACAATACCTGTTTTTGCAGAGTCCTGTATGCATCAGACAAAAAGTAAGTATTTGTTCAATGTATTAATCAATGGCTCATTGAATATAGAGATGAATGGATGTATGACATAGTCTGACAGTCCTTTAGGAGACATAAAAATGGAATCTACCTTTGCTTAAGCCTAATTTGCTGTTCAAAAAACCTCCCTAAACAAGTGTAAAGCCTACATATGCCTACACACATGTAATGAAGCACTCAAAGGAAAAAAATCTGCTATTTGAACTTAGTGGGTTCTGGTGGTGTAGTGGTTATGCATTGTGCTGTTAACTATAAAGCCAGCAGTTCAAAACCACCAGTCACTCTGAAGGAGCAAGTTGGGACTTTCTCTTCCCATAAAGAGTTACAGTCTTAGAACTCACAAGGGCAGTTGTGGCCTGTCTTATGTGGTTGCTATGAATCGACATTGACTCGGTGGTAGCGAGTTTGGTTTGGGTGGTGTAGTGGTTAGACATTGGGCGCTAACTACAAGGTCAGCAGTTTCAAACTGCCAGCTGCTTCCCAGGAGAAAGACAAGGCTCTCTCTGCCTATAAAAGCTTGCAGAGACCCACAGGGGAAGTTCAACCCTGTCCTATAGGGCCACTGTGAGAATCAATTTGGTGGAAGTGAGTTTGGTCCGGGTGTTTGAATTTGGGAAAGAATGGGTTGGACAGCATTTCTCAGTTTTTATCCCGTTCATGAAGGGACAATAGCCTCTGACTTTGATCCAGAAAGGCTGGATGAGGGGGAAAAAATGCTACAAATGGGACAAAGAAAGCTTGCAGATCCAGGGAGAAATCGTGTCAAGTCTTCAGCCATTGCCCCTGTAGGCACCACAAAGGAGGTCTAGAAAAGAAGCTGTAAGCTAAGTGGAGTTTCCCTAGAATATTGTTCTTCTGCACACCCCGCACAATGAAGCTATCACACAGTTACAGAGTCTCTAGCCAAAAAAAAAAAAAGGCAGAAGAAATTAATCAGATTTTATCTTAGAGATTCCACAAAGCTACTTGGAGCTTGGCGTACCTAGGGCTTGTAGTATTCATTCTTGAAGGGAAAGCATATCAAGAGCATGGTTGCTACACTGGGTTAGTCAATGCCAGTAGAGAAAACAGAAGGAAGTAACTAAGGCAGTGGGGTGTAGAAGGAAAATGGAGGAAGACAAAGAAACTAAAAAAGAGGGGAAAGATATCCCGCGCACTCTTAGGAATCAACGGGAAAGATAGATCCTTCACCTGACTCTTTTCCAGTAAAAGGTTTATGTGATTTCAGTCACTCCTGGGTATGAATTATTCATCTTTCTCAACAATGAAGGGGACCATCCAGATCAGGAAGGAAATGCATTCTGTTAAGTGTGTACCTGTGCTGTGCTGCGGACTCATTCAACTGAACGAACCTTGGGAAGTATCAGCACTCCCCTTTCCAGATAAGAACCCGAGACTTAAGCAGGATGGTTGATTTAGCCACAGATACCCCGTTAGGAGGCAGCAATGCCAGAATCCCTCTCGAATCTACCACATCTGAATGCCAGCACAGTGACCAATCGGGGCAACCTCTGCTATTATGAAGAGCGATTGCCAAACAGGCCCCTGACTCATGACTACCCAGTCCCATCCCAGCTGAATGCTCAGCTGCAGATCAGAATGTTGTGATTCCGAGGATTTCATTCAAGGGTTTCTAGAGGTAGATCATCAGCCTTTCTTCCTAGTCTGTCACAGCCTGGAAACTCTGTGAAAATCCACTGACCATCTCAACAACACGTGTGCCTCCATTAACAGACAAGGGGTGGCCGTGCATGAGGTCAGGTCCACCTATAAAGCTTAGGATCTTAGATGGACAATGAGCATTCTACCACTGGACCACAACTGCTCCCACACCAGAACGTAGTCTTGATGCGTGTTCTATAATTCCTGTAAGACTCGAGTCCTGTAATTTTACTCTGTCAAAAATTAGAGGACTTCTAGTCAGCCCCGTGACAACAAAACTGAAGAAATGAAATAAAATTGACCCAGAAAACCACCTCTGATCCCAGAGCATCAAAAGGAGAGTTCAAGGAACAATATGAGCACCCATTGTAAGGAGATGCAAAATGAGGTCCAGGAGGAAGACAGATTTACAGATCATGTGCCCCCTGGCTACCAACCCAGAGCACCATGGTCATTTGGGGAAAGATCTAACAACCCCCAGAGTGGGGAAACCCAGGAGCGCTACCACAAAAAGGACACAGATGGCGGCAGAGACTGCCATAGAAGCAACAGAATGAGCAAAATGGGCACCCGTGGGGCTGGTGGAGTGATATTCCTTTGAAAACCAGAGAACCACATGGAAGTGCCTCTGGAGCAATCAAAACTAACTGAGCCATCTGAGCTTTAGAGAAATAGAACATGTAGACATAAAATGCACAATTGCAGGGGGGTTAAGGGAGGGCCAGAGGGGCAGGTGAGAATAGCAGGCCCTCTCCTGAATGCAAAAGGGGAAGAAATTAGTGCAGAGACTGTCAGTGAAGGGACCTGGCCATTCAAAAGGGAGCTACCCAGTAAAAAGTAAGCCCACAGAGTAACAACTTGCTTTCCAGAGAGGGCCCGTTGCCAGCAGTCCCCCTAACAGCATGTGCATGACCATGTGCCCTGGAGCAGATTGAGCTGAGGTGCACAAGTCTGGTTCCTCATCACCCCCTCCCTGAAGCATAGGCTTCCCAAACTGACACACAAACTAGACCTTACCTGCAACCCCCTGCACTCCAGGCTAGCCCCACTCAGAGGTACTAGCTGCTTAGTCTTGCACTCACAGGTGACCTTCACCCACATTCCATCCTGAGCCACGGGAGACCCCTTAGATACAAGCTCAGCTACAAAGACAACCCCTCCCTGAAGTGTAGGTTGTTTCCCTTGTGTTTGCATGCTCAGCCACACCCACCACACCCTGCCTGAGATTCAGTCCTCAACCACCCAGCCACTGTTGATCTGCACACAGTCCCCATCTCAACAACCCAGCATAGTTCTCAAGCTCTGGTGACCATCACACAGACATATCACCTCCTCAGCAAGTCCTGTCACGCCTAAATCGGTACACACTACACCCATGTCAATGGTGAACAAGAGACCCTTGTACTCACGCCCAATGTTCACCTGACTGCAATGCTGCACATCCCAAGCACACACAATCCCTGCAAGCTGTCTGCATTGCACTGAACCCCCTATATTGCCCCACCACCTATAGAGACACCAATTTGAACATGCATAGTGGGTCTACTTTGTCTATTTGGATAGCATTCTCCCCTAACAAATTGAAGTTCAATTCTGCCTTCGTCTCTGGAAAACACACAACTGCTAATGGCAAACGCCAAACATGGACTGTGAAAGAACCCTGGCCATCCAACTCTTGCCATTCAGTATCAGAGCAAGGACGTTCACCAAGAGAACACCCCCCCCCACCACACACACACACACACACACACACACACACACACACACAGTGGCAATAAAGCTTGTACTGGTAAGGAGTTGAATTCACCGTTTCCTTCATCTAGCTAGTTAGATATGGTTCGTACCATTTTTGAAGCTTTTACCCAAGAAGATCAATAAACCCCATACAGGATAGACCTGGAAGAAAGTCGCCAAGACAGCATCATCAAACTTTTAAAATCCAAAGGCAAAAGTATTTCTAGGTGCAACTCACCAAAAAACAAACAAACAAGATATTAACTGTAAAGTGACATCAATGCCATTAAGCACTGATTTCTCAGGCGAATCCATGCAGGTTAGAAGATAGGGAAGTGACATATATAAAAATCTGATAGAACAAAAGTTGTCAACCAAAAATTATACACCCAGGAATACTGTCTTTCAAATATGAAGGCAGAAGTAGGGCATTCCTAAATAAACAGAAATTCTCACACCAGGAAATCTGTAGAAACCAGACCAACCTTCCAAGAAATATGAAAGGGAGTTTTGCATAGAGAGAATCAACGACATCAGACAACCTGAGATTATGACACATGGCAGTACACCCTGAGAATGAATTCTCAGATGTAAACCAAAATTGAAAACAAGACACACCTGTCTGTAAATGATAACAACTTCCAAAAATGAGGAGGAATAAGTGGTATAATTATAATATTTTATAGAGAGAAAGTCAAAGCAATATCAAGAGGTAACAAATTATTTCAGACTTAAGAAAATATGATAAATTTCATGGTAACCACAAAGACAAGTAATAAAACACTAAAAAGACTAAGCAAACACAAAATGAACAGCAATGAAGATTATGGAAAGAAAAGCCAGTAACAAGTGAAATTCAGCACATACAATTAAGCAGACCAAAAGAACTGATTTCATTGACATCATACACACAGGGGAGAGATGATAACAAAATGGCAAAAGAAAATGTATACATACTGATAATCACACTGAGAGTAAATTGTTTAATTATAACTCTAGAGACAGAGAGTGGCAGAGTGGATTTAAAAATTTGGCACATCAGCATGTTGCTTATAGGAGATATACTTTATACACAAAGAGATGAATAAGTTTAAAATCAAAATATGGAAAAACATATCAAGCAAACAGTAACCAAAACAACATGGGAGTAGCAAAGGTAATCTCTGATAAAATAGACTTTAAGTAAAAAATAATTTTACAAGACAGTATATAAGAAACACCATTATATACTGACTACAGGGACCTCCAGCAAGAGAACATAAACATTATCAATACTTAAACCCCCAATGTCAGAATTCCAAAATGCATTTTAAAAATTCTACAATTGAGAAATAAACAGTTCTACAATACTCAGGAGACTTTAACACACCACTAAAAATGATGGACAGACACCTAGAAGAAACTCAGCAATGACACAAAAGATCTAAGTAACACAATCAACCAATTTGATATCAGACATATGCAGAACACACCACAAAACACAAAGCACAGTACATATTTTTCTACAATGTGCATGGATCACTTTCAGAAAAGACCATGTTAAATTCAAAAACATTGAAAGAATACAAATCATCTCCTTTGCTCATAAAGCTATAAAATTAGAAAGAATAAGCAAAAATATAGTATACATGGAAACTGGAAAACATCTCATTAAGAAATTATTGAGGGACAGAAAGAAATGAAACTGAAAAGTAAAGGAGGCATATTGGAGTTACAAAATAATATTGTGGTCAAGGAACAAGAGAATTACAAATTGTGTGCAATTGAGCCCCAGAAAACATAGATAATAACAAAAAGAAAGTGAGCATGAAAATGTAATATTATTTTCATTAGGACCGTCAGGCATCTGAAGGTTTGGCATACTATGGTGTCTTGCATGTTGGGGTGATGCTGAAAGTACGCCATTAGCATTTGAAATACTAGATGACCCAAAGTGGACAGATTTCAGCAGAGCTTCCAGACTATGACAGACTAGGAAGGAAGCAGAGGCAGATCACTTCTGAAAAGTTATCTTTGAAAACTCGGTCATTAGCAGCAGAACACTGTCTGATTAGTGCCAGAATAGGAGCCCTTGATTGGGAAGGCACTTGAGATACACTTGGGGCTGACACGGATACAATCACACTTTCAAGATTATCGTTTGCTGATGTGGCCTGACTCAAACAGAGAAGAGCTGCACATATTCATTAATCATTAGAATGAGGAATGTAGAAAATATTCATTTAAGGAAATTGGAAGTTATCAAAATAAAATGTAGCACATAAAGATAGATTGTTATAGGCATTGGTGAGCTGAAATGGACTAGCTATTTTGTATCCAACAAATATATATTCTATGCTGTCTGGAATGACAAATTGAAGTGGAATAGTGTTATATCCATCATTATAAAATTTTTCTATTGATATTATCATTAGTTTAGTCAATTGTATAGAATTTAAAACAGCATTGAGAAATGAAAATTGTACAAGTATAAGCTAGATTTTTATACCACAATATATGAATTTTTGTCTTGTAGAGATTGAAAGCTTAAATGACTGGGTACTGTTTACACAAACAATGAGGATAAAGGATAGTGCAAATCTTTCTATAACACTCATTCACAAAGGTGAAACCCTGCCGACTACGCTTAAAAAAAGAAAAAGCAAGAACATGAAAATAATAAATATATGGTATTCCCAAGACACATGAGATAATTTATAATGTTTTCCAATAAAATGATGATGATGGCTCTAAAAGGAAACAGGGATATATATATCATAGAGATAAGACTGAATTGAGGGCTCACGCTTAATCATAGCCATAGCATAAGAATAACTTGTTCTTATGATGTGATCCCATTTTAAACTTACCCTCATGAAGAGATCCCTGAAAATATGCTAAAGCAAATGTAGTGAAAAAATCAGATTGTGACTAGGTATCAAAAAGAATTGTGTCTGAGGTCTTAAAGGATTATCTTCAAATAAGCAGTCATTTAAGTGAGGCATCAACTAAGTTCACACAGACGTACACCAGCTTATGTGATCCAATTATTATAAGTAATAAAATCCAAATCTGGAGGAGGGAATGACATCGAAGGATAAGCTCTGAACATACAGTTTGCAGCAGGCTAGAGATGACATTAGAAGCCCAACTCCATTGGCAGAGTTCCCACATGGATTGAGCCTCTGGTGAATCCCCTCGAAACATAGACCAGGGATGTGCTTTGCTATCAGAGAGCACTGTCTAGTTGATTATGGCAGATGTAGTTACGTTAAAATGTAATATTTTATCATTTGATAGTCTGTTGACCCATTTTAAATTAGTTCCGGTTTTAATACTTTCTTCTTTCTCTTTGATTGAAGTTTTTCTCAATGTTGTCATTGTTGGGGGTTTTTTTCCCCTTGTTTTTGTTTTGTGCTTTTTCCTGTATATGAAAACCTGGAGAGGTGAATATAAGAGACAATAATTGGGTCAATAATTACTGAGAGGTATGGCAGGGGAGGTTACGGGGGACGTAGGGAGGTAAGAGTAATGAATACACAGAAGAAGGAAATGTTCTTCGATGGGGTTGATGGTAGTGAAGATTGCACAACTCTTTTCAATGGGACTGAACTATTTAATTGTCTAATATGTTAATCATATGCCAATGAAACTATCCTGAAGCACAATACTACAACTGATAAGATAAAAATCCCTATGCCAGCAAGGAAAACCAATTATGACTGTTATTCGAATTTACATATTAACCACTAATACCAAGGTTTAGGAAATTGAACATTTTACCAACTTCTACAGTCTGAACTTGGTCAAGCATGCAATCAATATACATTGGAAATTACTGGTAATCAAGATGCAAAAGCTGGGAACAAGGAAGAATTTGAGGTTGGGTGACATAAACCATGTCAGAGATTCTGTGATAAATGTTTTAAAGACCAAAGAAAGTATTCAATTATCTTTTTAAAATCACATCAATGATGCATAGCTAGTCAGACAGAATATACTGGATATCTGAATCAAATAAAGTGCATCTGTATAAAGCGATGAAGAGGCTCATTTATCAGTTCAGATTGAATTAGAAAAAAAAATCAGCCAAAATGGTCAACGGCATTGAAAACTGAGACCTGAGATTTATAAACTCTAATTAAACTTAAGAGTTTTTTCTATAGAAGTACAGGTCAAAACTAGGGATGACTGGGAACAATGAATGTACAAGTGTGCTTTATGCAATTGATGTGTGTATGGATTGTGATGAGAGTTGTAGGACCCCAAATAAAATGATTTTAAAAAAACCAACTAGGGGTGAATAAGAAAAGTTACCCTGGAAAATTCCAAGGCAACAAACAACAAGGAAAAATCCAAATATGGCTCATCCAGATGAGCCTGAACAAAGGAAGTTCAAACACACTTGCAGAAGATCAAACAAGAGGGGGTAGAGGTGTGCGGAATAATATAATACAACAGTGTTAAACCCAATTAAAGACAAGAGAAAGCCTAGACAGAGAACTAAAAGAAATAAAGAAAACAATGCAACAATAGGATGAAAATCTAGAAAATTGGAAATATTTCAATGGAAAGAGAGAGTAACTGAAATGAAAAACCCAATAGGAGGACTTACCAGCAGATTTAATCAAGCAGGAGAAAGGCTTAGAAAAATAGAGGACACAGTAAATATAACTACAGAAGACGAAAAGCAGCAGAGCAGAGGCTCGAGGAGACTGCAAACAGTACACTGGAACTATGGGACAACAACAAAAGACACAATGTGTACATCGTGCGGATTCCAGGAGGGGTGAGAGAGAAAAGAACAGATAAAATAGCTGCAGACACGATGACAGACGATTTCTCCCAATTTTATAAGGGCGTGAATCTAAAAATCCAAGAAATTCAAAGAACCCCAATTCAGATAAATGCACAAAGATCTATACCAAGACTCATCAGAGTTAGATGCTCAAAAAGTAAAGCTAAAGGAAAAATCCTGAAAGCAATAAGAAAGCATACAGTCACATACTTAAGATCCGCAATAAGCTACCATATATACTCGAGTATAAGTCGAGTTTTTCAGTACATTTTAAATGCAGCTTTTGTGGTAAAATTAGTTAGGTGCCTCGGCTGATATTCGGGTCAGCTTATACTCAAGTTCATAAGGTAAGTGCTAATTTCTTTTCAGAAACTTTGGAGGTCAGAATGCAATATAATGAAAGAATCATATCGTTAACATGCTGAAGGGAAGAAAGAAAGTGGAAGGGAGGGAGGGGGGAATGAAGGAATAAAGAAAGAAAACAGCCACGCCGAACTGCCTGACAAGAATGAGAGAAATTAAGGCACTCCTGGACAAATATAATTCATATTCACTGGATTTTCCCTAAATAAAAATGTTAAAGTCAATTTTGTATGCAGAAAGGAAAAAGGCACTAACATGCTGTTCAAGGCTATGCATAAAGGAAAGAATCCGAATAAAGTGAGCTGCATGAACAAATAGAAGGAACAGTAATAAGGTATTCCTATTTGTTCATTTTGTCCTTCATGTTTTTTAACAACAAAATATGTAAAGTAAGAATAATTTAAGTTGAGGGAGGGAAAAAACGTATAATCTAAGTGAGGAGATTATAACTAAGTGCACATGGAAGAAGCACACGAGCTTGTGAGACCCAAGCATTGTAAATATGCAGAACTAGACCACTCTCTCAGTTTGAGGTGATCAACACTTGTCCCTGAGCTTGGTGGCTGTTGAGTTTTCAGGGTCAGGAGGCATCCTAGCAGCTTTCCCGTATGGAAGCCTCTCAGCTTGAGGTAACCAGCTTGCTTCTCCCTGCATTTGGTGGCTGTAAGATTCTGGAACCAAGAGGGATATTTGAAGGATTTCCTTGCTAAAGAAAATGTTACTGACCACAGCCCCAGAACCACAGACTTTCCTTGCAAGATACTGACACAGCATCTACCCAGAACTGGTAACGAGACTATTTTTGCTTAACATTTGCCTTATTACTTATGACATTTGAATGTGCGTCTCTTTCCTCTTGGAGCTTAGTGGAGTCGCTCCCATGTAAGGAATCTCCATTAATAGCCTATTCAGAGAGGGCATGACGGGTTTATGTTTTAACCTTCATCCCTATGCATGGACAACTCTTGGTTGCCAAGAATAAAACCTAAGCACTGCGTGACTGTGCTTCTGGAGTTCAAGACAGGCAGAGACAGACAGGCATTGAGACGGCGAGGAACTCCCAGTCTAATGAAAGAGAAGACGATTTCAGACTGAGAGAGAAGGAAACCCCCCATAGTGGGAGACCCTGAGAGAGGTGACGCGGGGATGCGAGTGACAGAAAGGCAGAGAGCCTCACATCATGCCACAGTAAAGTAAGTGCCACTGCTTAGGTCAGGGTGCATGAACAACTAAACCACTCTGCCCACAAATGCACAGTGAATTCCAGAAACCACTCAGACTCCTGAACCAGCACCAAAATAACCTAAGGATAAGCATGCCATCTGTTGGTCCTCATGAGAAGATACCAAGCCCACCGCCATTCTGATTCAAGGAGAGCCTACAAGGCTGAGGTGCACTTCCCTGTGGGATCCCTGGGATTTAGAGTCTGCTGAAGCAGCCTACTACATCTTTCTCCCATTCAGCAACTGGTTAAGGGGCCTGGCCTTTTGGTTGGTAGCCACTAGAGGGCAGAGGTTCAATCACATATTTTCTCACAGTAAACAATGCAGAACTTGATATAATATATATATTATATATATTAATAACAAGATGGTCTCCTTTCAAGACTAGAGCAAAACACACAAATGCACACACACAAAACATAAGGAACAAGCAAAAGCAACACACGAAGAAAAGAAAACCTCCTCTCTGGAAGCCAAAATAATGTAGAGAATTGACCATCCCAGCCTATGCTGCTATATATGCGCATATTTAAAGCATGAAAAAACCACACAGGAACAAGAACAAGTGAGCAGATGGCAGGAAATAATTTGAGGAACAAAGTGAAAGATTTAATTTTTTAAAGAACAAAGGTAACTACTAGAACTGGAGAATAAAACATCTGAAAAAGAGGCGAGAGAAGCATTCAACAATAGACACGGACAGGACACTGAATAAGTGAAAGACAAAATAAATTATCTTAAAGTTGAAGAGCGAAGAACAGAACACAAACAAACCCAAAGGAAAAATGAAATTTGAAACTCTAGCATTAGAATCATTGGACTCCCAGGGCACCACAACAACATTAAAGGCAAAGAAAGAATTTTCCAGGAGATGATCACTGAGAATTCCCCAGATCCAAACAGAGAGCCATGCTTACAATTACAAGAAGGTCCATGAACCTCAATCAGAAGAGAGGCAAAGATCACTTCCATGACATATTCTAATACAGGTCTTGAAAACTAACGACAAGGAGAATATCCTGAAAGCAGTGAGAGAAAAGTACAATATATCATGCCAAGGCTCTTTCATAAGAATTAGCGTCAACTCCCCAAACCCACAAGAGACCAGAATACAATGAAGCAATCTGTATAAAATACTGAATCAAAACAATTGCCAACCAAGAATATTTAGCTAGAAAAATTATCATTAAAAAGTGAGTGAGAAATCAAGAAGTTCCCAAACAAACTGAAGTTCTGGGAATTGGCAGCTACCAGACCATCTTTGCAAGTATTACTCAAAAGAATTTTCCAAATGGAACAGCAACGGTGTGTATGAACTGGTGATCACATGTTAAATCATACAAAGTATCTTCTCTAACCAGAGTGTTATAAAGCTAGAAATCAGAAGCAAGATAAATTAGGAAAAACAATAAATATGTGAAGCCAATATTAAGCTACTAAAACAATATTGGATCATACATGAAAGTAAAAAAAAATCTGGAATAAAACAAAAATGAAAACACAATTCAGTGAAACCTTTAGGACACACACAATAGGCAAAAGGTGGAAGCAGCCTAAATGCTCATCAGCAAATGAATGGACAGACTAAATGCGGCCCATCCATGCAATGTGATGCTACATAGACAGTGGCAAAGCTAAAGCCTTGATACATACTACAACTGCTTCTCCTGGGGATAGCTGCCCAACTTAACCACTGCTTCACTGGGGCTCCTAAATTGATGACAGCAACCCAAAACATTACAGAGGAAACGTAGGAGCAGGGAGGTTATGTTAATAGGGGAATAATAACTCATTAAAAAGAGAGTGAGAATGGCTGTAGAACTCAAATAATGTAACCAATGTCACAGAAACGTACCGTTAGAGAACATTGTGTGTTTGTGTATATATTCCTAACAACAAAATAAATAAATGAATGTTCTATATATTCTCAATGACAAAATAAATGAATGAATGTTTCACAAAAAACAAAAAGACATTTTCTAGCTATGTTTGTTTAAAAAATATAAATAATATGTTATCATTCATATTTTCATCTCCAAATAGTATTTACCACTAAAAGGAATCAAGTCCCCAATACAAAATGGTGAGTCCACACTTCAAATGTTGTGGAACAGATGAGTCTGGCACCCAGTCAGAACAAAAATTAAGACTGTTATGAGTGAGCCCTAGGGCACATCAAAAGGACACGGGATCAACTGGAGCTGGTTCTCCCAGGAAAAGACCATTTGAGCATCAATAAGGACAAGAGCTCTGATGGATTTAAAAACCAATGTTTATAGGGTCCATAATGAAATTCAATCGACTTCCTTTATCTCTTTGGGAAGAAACTGTGCAATTAGTTCATGTGGAATTAATTCTGTCTCTTTCATATGAAAATTTGATAACCTTGATAAAATGAACAGATGCATATAACCGATCTAAACGGACTCACACCACCCAATTAAACAAACCAAAAGCTTCCCGCATCTAGTCTATTCCCACTCATGCAGACCCTGTCTGGGGTTCCAGGAGTGTGAATCTTATGGGAGCAGTTAGCCTCATCTGTCTCCCCTGGAATATCTGGTAGGTTTGAATCACCAAGCTTGCAATTAGCAGCTCAATGTGTAACCCCCTCAAAAGGATATAGAAAATCTCATAGACCAATGACAATTGAAGAGGTTAAATCAGCTAATTAAAAATCTTCCCAACAAAGTAAAGGATAGGACCAGATGGCTTTCCTGGGGAATGCGCTTGACTATTTTGAGAAAATCAGACAATAATCCTGTTCGAAGGTTTCTTTACATGAGAGCAAGTTGAGAAACTGCCACTTAGGGAGCAGGAATTACCCTGCTATCAAAGCCAGACTACGGCAACGGAAGAAAGCTACAAACTTTTTTTTTTAATATAACCGACTGCCTTTAGTTGATTCCATCTCATGGCGACCCTAGATCGGGTTTCTGAGGGTGCACATCTTCATTAAAGCAGGCAGCTGCTCCATCTTTCTCCAACAGAGTATCTGGTGGATATGAATCTTGTGGTTAGCAGTCCAAAACCTACCAGACTGCATCACTTACTTTTGAATATAGCTGCCAATCATCTCATCAACAGCAACAGCAGCAAGTAACAGCACACAGCATCCAACAGCATATGAAAATAATTATTGCTCAACATGATTAAAGGTATTCATGAAAAATTAACGGCCAGAATTGTATTCAGTGAATAAAGACCAAGAAGTTTCCTCTTAGAATTGGAAACAAGACAAAGACGCCCACTCTAATTATTCAATTATTATTATAATAACTACAGTAATTATTCAACATTGTATTAAGTCTTCATTATCCGCTGCTTCTGTAACAGAAGCACCACAAGTGGATACCTTTAAAATACAGAAGCTGGAGAAGCCAGAAGTCCAAATGCAGAAAGCCAACTGGAGGGAAATGTTTTGAGTATTTTTC
This sequence comes from Tenrec ecaudatus, assembly GCF_050624435.1. Classification (NCBI taxonomy): domain Eukaryota; kingdom Metazoa; phylum Chordata; class Mammalia; order Afrosoricida; family Tenrecidae; genus Tenrec; species Tenrec ecaudatus. The sequence continues at coordinate 94,121,022 of NC_134539.1, read as the reverse complement.
TGTCAGCTCTGAATGAAGCTAGAAATGAAGCTCCTTCTCACCTGACTCCCTTTTGATTTGGGGACTGGGGTTGGGGGGGGGTCTTACCAAAGATCATCTCTCTGTATTCTTCTGTTTCTATTTCTGGAGTTTCTGTCCCTATCCATTGGTCCAAAGATCTGCCATTATCCCAGTGCCACGCCGTCTGGACAACTGTGGCTGTGTCGTAAGTTTGAAAGTCAGGTAATGCAAGCCCACCGCCTTTTTCTTCTTCTTGAGGAGTTATGTGCCAGTTCTGGATTTACTCCCTTTCCATATGCAGCTGGCAGTCAGTTTTTCCATTTCTTTGAAGAATGATGCCAGTACTTGTACCAGGATTGCCCTGAACCTACATTGTGCCTCGGGTAGCATTGGCATCTTTACAATACCAAGTCTACCAATCCACCAGCAATGGATATTGCTTTCCAATTGGGAAGGTCCTTTTTGGTGTCTTATAATAATGTTCTATAGTTTTCCTCACACAGATATTTTGGGTTTGGGTTAGGTATAGCCCTAGATATTTCCATTTATGCTTGGCTACTGTAAAGAGTACTACCTTCTTGATCTCTTTTCTGTGATCCCATCAGTTGGATCTAGCAATTCAATTGACTTCTGCTTCTTGATCTTGTATCTGGCCACTCTACCATATTCCTCTAAAATTCCAGCACTCCTATTGTGGAGCCTTTGGGGTTCTCGATATATAAAATCATATCTGAAAATAATGATACTTTCACTTCTTCTTTCCCCAGACATATACCGTTGATATCCTTCCATTGACTTATATTATTAGCTAGCACCTCCAGGACAATGTTGAATAAAGATAGGGGCAAGTCGAATCCTTGTCTGGTCCCCTTTTCAGTGGGAAGGTTTTAGTCTTTTCTCTATTGATTGTAACTCTGGCTGTTAGATTTTCATATATAGTTTTAATTATATATTGAGCTAATTTTCTTCCAGTCCTCTCTTCTTAGTTGTCTTAATTAGGAATAGGTGTTGAATGTTATTGACTGCTTTTTCTGCATCGATGCTATTATCATGTGGTTCTTCTTCTTTTTCTTATCAATGTGGTGAATAATGTTGATGGATTTTCCGATGTTGAAACATCCCTGCATCCCTGGTATGAAACCCACTTGATCATGCAGAATTGTTCTTTTTATGTACTTTTGTATTCGTTTGACCAGGATTTTGTTAAGGATCTTTGCATCTAAGTTCATCCGAGATATTGGCCTGTAGTTCTCTCTTCTTGTCAGATCCTTGCCTGGGTTTGGTGTCAGTGTAATACTAGTGTCTGAACGTGTTCGAGAGTTTACCATCGTTTCCTATGTTCTAGAAGAGCTGTGGCAGGTCAATCACGTGCAGGCAGACACCCATTCACGTGGACCCGGGTGCAGAGTGTTATCGGGGATTTGTATTTAGTGGGTAAGTTGGAGGAGAATGGGTATTGTCGAGGTGTAGGAAACAGGTGCTAGATGTTGTGGTTGGCATATGTGTTGAGTATGTTAAGTCTACCAGGGTCCCTTATTGCTCCTGTAAATTGTGCAAGGGAGACCTATAATTATGTGCATTTATAACAGAAGGCCCCTTTCCAGTAGGTTGCTACACAACGCCAAGTTCTCTTCTCCTTATGTGCAATCCCAAGGTAGACATAGGCTACTATTGTGGGTGAGGCAGGGCGTCTGTCCAGAAGGTGGTGTTGGTAGGGTCAGTGGGACCCTGTGTTCACTGGCTACCTTGCCAAGGGCAGGGAAGGTCGCCCAGTAAACCTGATGTGGCAAGTCCCAATTTCGGTGGCAGGGAAAGGAGCCCTGTGTTTTCTGTCTCAGAAGCTAATTGGAATCGGCCTAACAACGATCTGGAGCTGGCTATGCCTCAAGTTGAGTTGCGTGTTCGTCTGCCTGAGGGCTGCCTCTCTCCCTAGAAAGCTTCCGTTTTACTTGGTGAAGTTTGAAGGAGGTTGTGTGTTGCTGTTGTGAAGGGAACAGAGATTATCTGGAGAGAGGTGATCGTGTTTAGGTAAAGGAGGAGTATGGTGAATCCAACAGTGTCCCTCATCGACCCTGCGTATTATGTAGGCACAGTGTTTTGTGGTATGGGGTTTTACTGTCTTGTGGTCTTGGAGGGTGTCAGCGAGGGGGTGAGATTCAGGGTAGGAGGATGATTAGGTGTCTGGTATGACTGAGAGGGCTGTATTATTGTGATTGAGTTAATTATCTTGAGAGAATATACCTCTTCTGAGTCAGCTCAGAGGGGATGGAAATGGTGAAGGTGGCCAGATGGGGGTGGGGGTATAGGGTCTATTCCTGTCACCTGCCTAAGTGGCCTAGGGGTGTGGAGTACAGCAATGTCTTATTCAGCAGGTGTCTATGGGCAAGGCTTGTTTTGTTATCTTACTATTGTGTAGTCTTTGAACAGTCTTTCAAAGACTCTTTGTCAAGCCCCAAACCTGTAAAACCTGTTTAGGGCTGAGGCCACAGACTTAAGCTCCTAGTGGCTTTTCCTGTTTTGTTATGTTAAAGCGTTGTTAAGGAACCAGGCATGTGCTGTCTTAGATTCAAAAGGAACACAGGTGCCCATGTTTTTAAAGATTGGGGCTTTTTTTAGGAGCCTGTAGGGTGTCCTGGTATTGGGGCTATGCTGCACTGTCCACCAGGAAAGGGGGACTGGATTGGCCAGGTGGGTTTGGGGCTCACTGTGTCAGAGCTCTCCTGGCTGCCCTCCTGGCTCACTCCTGCAGGGCTTTGTAGGCTGTGCTACGGGGATCTGCACTCTACTGCAGTTTAATAGCCCAAGGGCTCTCCCATTGCTGCAAATTAGTGTCTAATTATCTATCACTACCCATGTTGTCAGGCTGGCTGCGTGCAGAGCTGGGGAGACCGGGAAAGGAGATGCTGATGTGGTTGTTCAATTCCTGGGTGGGAGGGGAGGTACAAAGCCCACAAATGCATGATCAGAGAAGGGAACAAAGAGGAGAGCGGGGGGGGGGGGGGGGGGGGGCGGGGTGAGTCCGTTTGGCTACTTTTCAGAAGCTGTCCGCCCGCCTGGGATTATGACCACCCTGAGACAGCAGTCTGGGGACATTATTTCCAACTGGCGGGTCTCAGATCTAGGGTGCAGGAAGGGGTGGTGGATGCTGCCCCACTGAGCGTGGTGAGGGATGAGGAAAGCCCGAGGGAAGACACGTTGAACTAAGAACATCACAGCAAGTCCTCTAATTGCTCCGTGGGTGAAAATGGCAAGAAGTCTCAGCTACAAAGCCCAGGACACGGGGATTCTGTTTCTAGCACCCAGCCTCTCAAAATAGGCTCCTCACCTCTTAATTTTTCAATCTAACAATGGGGCCACCGGGAGGGTGATTCTACCTGGATGCCATCTTGACTCTGGGTTCTGTTTTTTCTGCTTTGTTTTTTCCTGCCCTTCTCCTTTTCCTTTTTCACGTTTTCTTCAACCTTATTTGTTTATTTTTTCTAGTCGTCCTTTCTTTTTACCCATTTTCATCATCCTCCCATTTTTCTTTCTTCTTTTACTTTTTATCTGTCACATCCGATAAGAGGAGATACTGTCTACCCACTAGTCAGCCATATGCACTACACTTAGTATGCTCCCAATCCTCCTGAACCACCATGTCAAAGGTAGACAATGCACAGTTGCTCACCTTGCCTGCAGCTTCTTTTTATGACCAGCAATCTTGATTCCCACTATCTATTCTACCCACCTAGGAGCAGGAGGGTGGGCTGTTCAGTACTTTTAAACTAGAAAGTAATTCGTCAAGCCTGCTCTGACAGCTTGCATATATCAAAACATCATAGGGCAAAAAAGAGGGTGCAATAAAGTAACACAGTATCTACAAGTAAATATAACTTCAAAATGTCTCAGAGACAACAGGCATCTTCAAATCAAATCAAGAAAACAGGACATGGTGGTGCAAGCAAGTGACAAAAATAAGAGTAAAGCATCTTTTAGAGAAAAAAAAACAGACAATGTAAGGCCATTATTTTTTCCATCCCATTTGTTATAAACTTTTTGAAGTCCCATACATATACAGTTTTCCAAAAGCCAAAAAGAACCACTATTTTTTAAATAAGGAAATTAAATAAGATACTTAGAATAATTAAAGAATATAATACAAGAGAAAAACAACAAAAGTAATAGACAATCAGAAATCACACAAAAACAGCAATTAGAAATCCAGAAGATTAACACATCTTTCAAAAATACATAACACATTCAAAGAATGGTAGAATTCAATTAATTGAAGAACAAATCAAATTCAAACATTAAGCTCTAGACATCATTTTTTGTGAGTGAAACTCAGAAGGAAAGACAAAAGAAAATGAAGAAACCCTAAGGGTTGTGTAAGAAAATATCACAGGAAATAATTTATGTGTATAAAAATTCCACAACAGGAGGAGATAATAATAATAATAACACAGAGCGAGAAGAAATGCTAATAAACATGTCCCCCTACCAGGTAGACAGGAGCTCTGGTGGATCAGTTGGCTATGTGTGGGGCTGCAAACCTGAAGGTCAGTGATTCAAATCAAACAGCTTCTCTGTGGCAGAAAAATGGGCCAAACGATTCCCATAAAGGTTTTCAGTCTTGGAAAACCAAAAGGGTACTTCTACTCTGTCCTACAAGGTCACTATGAGTCAGAATCAACTGGCTGGCAGTGAGCTTGTGTTTTCTAGAGCATGAACGATGCAAAGATACCATCCAAGAAGATCATCAAACCCTATCTAGGATAGACCCCAAAAGGAAGTAACCAAGACATATTGTAATCATTCTTCCCAAAACCAAAGGCAAAGAGAGTCATCTTGAGCACGGTTCGGGTAAAATAAAGCAATGGTTACATAGGTGAGGTAGTTAGTTTATTGTGCAAACTGACCGATAAAACACATGTGGGATTAATTGAAGGGCAGAGAGATAAATGGCTCGGCGAGCCTTGCCTTTCTTGCCTTTTGGTCTTTGATCATCGGACCAGTATGCGGCTGCCTTGCTAGTTCTTTGCCTCCATTTTCAAGCTACACTACCTGTGCGACACCTAAACCGTGGACTGAGTCACTATAATTTGAGGTTCCTTCAAGACCTGCTTTGTCACACCATTGGAATTTACATCTTTTGAACTAGAGACTGTCGGACCCTGTCATCTGGTTGACTGTTGGTGACCTGCCTTGCTGTTTGCTGCCTGTGCCTGGACAGCCTAACTTGTTCTACAGAGGGCTACCCGGCAGCCCTCAAGACTTGAAGAACTGCCAGTGTTATGGGAGTGAGTTGCACTGAGCCATTTGTACTGTTTATAATTTAATTAACTGTTGTTTATTTCTTATATTATATATCTATCTGTAAAAATACATACAAAATTATTAGCATTCTGGTTTTGTTTCTCTGGAGAACCCTAACACAATTGGGCAGCCAATTAGATTAAGCCGTGGTCTTTCAGCTGAAACCATGCAGGCAAACAAGCAAAAGGAATGATATACATTTAATTTTTTAAAAACTGTGGTAGTTAGATAACTTTATGTCAACTTGAAGATGTATGAAAGTTAGAGGAGGGTTAAAGTCAAACCTATCAATCAGTTCAAAGACTGATGCTGTGGGTGCGGCCCTCTCTCACTCTCTCCCCCTTCACCTTCCTGCTGGCTGGCAACCCTGAATTTGCCTGAGCCCCGCCATGTTGCCACTGACCTTGGATCCACATGACTCTGCACCCAGTGGCCTGTGATTTTCCTGCAGTCTGCATAATTGAATGTGGCTACATGAGGCTGAAGAGGGACATATGGACTTAGGGACTTAAGTTGGACTGGTGTGGGACATTTCTTGATACATAATTACTTCTTGATAGAAAGCTCTTTCATATATTTATATATATATATATATATATATATATATATATATATATGATTTGTTTCTCTAGTCAACACTGCCTAACACAATAACCCGAAAGGAAAAACATTGTTAACCAAGAATTACATAGTCATCAAAACTATCCTCAAAATATAATGGCCAAATGAGGCTATTTCCATATTTTTTTTAAAATTAAAGAAATCTGTAGAAACTAGTCCCAATCTTATAGGAAATACCAGCAAGGTCCTTCAGAAAGAGAACAAACATCAGGTAACAGCCTTAGATTAAGACACACGACAACATCAAACAAAAACCAGCCCAGAAAAAGAATTTCTGAAAATAAAATTAATTTGATGATTGCAAATAGAAAATCAGGGTGTCAATCTATAAATGGCAATAAATGCACAGCTAAAAGATGGAAGAAAAGGTATAATTAAAGAATTTCCAAATGTGGAAAACCCAGAACAATATCAGATAAAAGTTCATTTCAAAGTTTGGAAGATAAATAAAAAATCAGAAAATAAACACCAGGAAAAAAAAGTTAGTATGTTCTAACCAAAGCAAGAGGAAAATAATTAATGCTTACTAATCACAAATTAGTACTTAATAAGCACAAAATCAGCAATTAAAAGAAAAGAAAAAGAATCATCAAATAAAATGAAACCAGCACAGAAAAATATATAGAACAAAGAAATCATTAACATCACAAGAAATCAAAACACAGCAATAAATTCATGCTCATTATTAATTACATTGAATGTAATTGAATTAAATGTACCAGTCAACAGAGACTGGAATAATATATAGAAACCATATGTATGCTACCTACAAAAGACATAACATACACAGAGATAGAAATAAATTTTAAAAATCACATGATGAGGGAAAAATATACTAATGACAATCACAAAAGAGCCAAATGAGCAATATTACTTTCTGATAAAACAGATCAAGGTAAAAACCAGCATAAATGATGAAGGGCATTATAAAATGAATAAAGTGTCACTATAACAGAGAATGTGGCCATAATGACACTCAATGAAAAAACAATCCCCAAATATATAAAGCAAATGGTAACAGTAGGAGATTTTAACATACTGCTCTCAATGAAGAACAGAACAACCAGGGGGGAATTAGCAAACATACAGAAGATCTCAACATGACAATCAACTTGACCTCACTGCTATATACAGAAGACTCTACCCAGCAAAAAATGCAAAATGCTTTCGTTCCCAGTGCACATGGATCTTTCTCCAGAATAGTCCACAGGCTGTAACACTAAGCAGACCTCAATAAAGTTTAAAACATTGAAATAAATTAAAGCACTGTGTCTAATCACAATTCTCAGCACGTCTGAGAAACTGAGGAGCAGCGGAGTTCAAGTACACGGAGGTAAGACAACTGGAACAGAAACAATAAGAATGCAAACAGTGTCACTGACCCTCGTGTATAGAAACTGTGGAAGAGGAAACTGGTTTTGCCATGTATATTGTCACCAAAAATAAAAGACAATATTAAAGAAAGAAAAATTGTACCAGTTTCAACTGCTAGTAAATTAATGAGCAACACTAGTGGTGTGGTGGGTTACACATTGGGCTGTCACTGCTGGGTCAGCCGTGTTCATCCATCAGCCACTCCACAGGTGAGAGAGAGAGCTTTCAACTCCCATGAAGCCTCAGACACCCAAAGGGGCGGGTTTACTCGACCCTACAGGGCAACTGTGAGTCAGAATCAACTCTATGGCAGTGAGTTTTGTGTTTGAATGAATTAATAGGTCTAGGCAACACATATCAAAGGCTGATACTCATGAAAGAGAAGTTCCTAGACATTACATGTCTCTTACTAGAAGTCATACCACCACCGGTGAAGCAAGCTTGCGAACACATCATCCCTGAATCTGTTTAATTTCTAGACTTAATTTCAAATTTTCAGGAACTACAAAGGACAAAGAACACGAGGTAAAACTGGCATGAATGATATGTAGATTCTTCTCACTGTGAAGTGGAAATATAAATTCAGCACAGGATCAAATCAGAATGAACGAGTTTCAAAGCTCTGCTTAAAAATTCATCTCTTCCATTTTCTCATGTTTGCTTCTCCTAGTTTATTGTAGATCTAGTTAAATTTGTATGATTAGGCTGAATCGCTGCATTCCATTTCTACCCAATAAAAGAATAATGTGCAACATATTTCTAACCCCAAAATACCACATACAAAATATTTAACTAATGTAATATTTTCCTGATGTAGATTTCTTTTCTGATTAGCACATTTATGTCATTTCCCAACACTGCCAGTGTTTTTCTGACGGTCTTATTTTCCTAAAAGGAACAAGCAGCTGAATGAATCCATGCATTTTTTTCTGGCTCAAACATGAGAACAATGGTGAGGACGGCCCAGGACTAGACAGTTCTGTGTTCCATTGTACACAGGATCCCTGTGCACCGCAATGGCACCTAACGCCAACATGGCCCGACACAGAAGCTCCATCACACTAAGGCAGCAGATCATCCCTGATGGTGGTGATTAATGGTTAGTGGAGGAAATCTTTCCTTCCTTGAGGGAAACCAGGGTGGATTCTTGGCCAATACATGCACAATTTATCCATCACCGGAAACTTCTGTGTTGCTATCAAATCGATAGATTTAAGTAGAACTTACAAAACCAATCAGTGCCAACCTAGGGATCACAGTGCTCTGATCTGCAACTGATGTGGGGGTACTTTGTAGGACAAGGCAGCCGTTTGTCCTATTCTGAATGGGGTCACCATGAGTCGTTGACCAACTCACTGTCAGTTGGCAACAACAACAATCACTGAGAAAATGTTGTGGGAGAAAGAGTGGCGCACAGCCTTTGCCATCACACTGACTTGCTGCTTTAGCCTCTCACCAAATCTACTCCACAAACAAGTATTTCCTCTTTCTCATCCACCTCATAGTTTTTCACAAAGAATAAAATGTTGTCTGCCAACAATGTTAAGAGGTCCAAACACAATGAAGATGTGTGTTCCCGGAGGAGGGAGCTCCAGGTACAGACAAGTTTCCTAGGACCCAGAAAACCTCCAAGTATGAAGTTCTTTTCTGTTACCGAAGGGTCAACCGAGTGGGAGCTTCCTGAGACAGAGTCAGTGGGCAGGGACCCCCATACAGTGCAGCCAGACTGATTTCTGTCCAGGTTGTGTCCTCCTACATTTACAGTCAATACCCTGGGTGACCCAAGGAAGTCGGCTTTCTTTCTGCTGCAAATACAGGTCCTGAAAGAAAATGAGAAGGCAATCAATGCTGATAGTGGAGACGCCAATTTATTTCCTTTTCAATTTAAAACAATTATCTAAGGAGAATATTTATGCAGTCTTAAGCAGGACAAAGACAAGACAAGAACAAAGACACGTTATATGGATGAGGGGAAATTTTATCACTAGGTCATAATGACATCCAAGCATTTACTGACATTACAAGATTTTAGAAGGATGTGTCAGTGCGAAAGAGGCTGTTACAAGAGCATGACTGGCAGCAGTTACAGATGGAGCTACAGAAGTGGGAACAGAACCATAACTGGAACATGTACTGGACATTATAGTTACATGGAAGAGTTTCGAGACCGGCCCAGGGTCTTCTGACCCAGGCATGTAGGGCATGACTCATGACTATGCCACCCCAGTATGGCAGTCTCTATCAAGGACACATCCAGGCAAGTCCCTAAGAGAGCCTGCCCCTCCCTGGAGCGGCCAGGGGGAGTGGAGGGAAATTACTTTCTAATGCACCTACCTGAGGGCAAGACTACTCACCTCCCTGGTTAATGGTCAGCAGGAATGGACAAAAACAAAACCATAAGAAACCTTACTGCCACCGAATCCATTCTGACTGATGGTGACCCTATAGACCAGGGTACTGTGGACATGCTATCAGGAGAGACCAGTCCCGGGAGAAGCACATCACGCTGAGTAAGTAGAGAGGCATTGAAAAAGACCAAGGCCTTTGAAGAGATGGATTGGCACAGGAGCTGCAACTGCTGACATTGAGACTAGTAGCCTAACTCAGAATCCACGATGCCACAAGGGCTCCTCCATGGAGGCTTACCTCATGCGGGACTCTACAGGGGAATTTTGAACTATCCATCACCCTCTGAAAAAGGGGTGCTCAGAACTTAAGCTCTAATACAACCCCCTTCCTCTGATCATGGATTGGATTCACATTCTTTGGATTAGAAAGGCTGGTGTGCTTCTCCCAAGTGAATTTAGCTGATACTTCTCTCAGATGGCTGCTTGTTTTAAGACAAGCCATTAAGATGCCAGATTTTTTTTCCCCTGTTAGCCAGGCACTTTCAGATTTCTTCACCATCCATTGCTATAGCAACCATATCTTCAGTGATCACTTCTTGAGAGTAAATATTGAGTAAAGGCACATCACAATAAGTCACTGTTCTTAGATTGGGGCTGGGGTTAAGGGAGAGCTCAAAATCCATTTTATGGTTCCGATCTAGGGTCCATTCCAAAGGCAGCACATCAGCTTGTCAATTTGTCACCAGGTTTATTGTCATACAATTCGCATATCATACAAGTCAGTGGTTTAACCATATTAAAAGGATTCGTGCAACCACCACTGCCATCGACTTAAAACATTTTATCCACTCTTGTACTCTTTATTAGCTCCCAGTTTTCTGCAACCTCCCCCGCTGTAACCCTAGGAAACTATTAATTCAGTTACTGTTTCGGTAGATTTACCTATTTATCCTGGATTTCATATAGAGGAAAACATGCAAAACAACACCAACAATAACAAAATAAATCCTTGAGTGAAAAGGATGTAGAAAATAGTAAAACTAGAACAAATTTTAAATGGGTCAAAAGGGAAAACAATGATAGGGTATTAATTTTAACCTAATTACATCCACATCAATCCACTTCCCAAAGCATTCTTTCTAATAACAGGATATGTACATTCTGGGCCAATGGTCCAAGGGGATTCTCTACATGAGGACGCTGCAAAAGGATTTGGAGCTTTCAAAGAACTAATTTTTCTTTGATTGGGATTTAGGATTAAGTATGAACTCAAAATCCATTCATACATCTATGGTTCATATCTATGACATTCTTCAAAGGAAGCCTATCAGCTTTTTGAGAAGTAATATAAGTAAGCTCCTTGAGATATTTGGTTAATTCTAATAATAATATTATTGATGTGGGCAATAGTATAGAATTTGAAATACTAGTAAGAGAAGGGAAATGTGTGTATGTGGGAAAGCTTCTTCCATTGAAGTACATGAAAAGTTCACTTACACAGATTAAAAATTCAAGTGATAGAACAATGCTTAAGAAAACATAGAGGGTTAGACACGAAGCAACAATTTCAGAAACATTAATTCTCGGAGGCAAAGCTTTTTGTCTGCAGATCTGTGGCATGTTACAAAAAGCAAAGAAAATATTAAAATAGAAAATACAGGGTAGTCTCAATTTGACAATTATTGGTCAACCTCAATTATGAACCGAAGTTCAGTAACTTCAAAGTCCATGACCTGGGAATAGCCATCTTCTGCTTCTTCTCACCCTAAAGTGTTTCAGCTTTAAACCCAAAGTAGAATTTCAGCACTTTTAATCTGTTATTGGTGTTTGAGGTAGTCTGATTCAGTGAATGAAGTAAACAACCTTAAGGTAGTTAACCTGGCCTATAAACACATGGGGATTAATTGAAGGGCAGAGAGATAAATGGCTTGGTGAACCTCGCCTTTTTTGTTTCTTGCTCTTTGATCATTGGACCAGTGTGTGACTGCCTTGCTTGCTCTGTGCCTCCATTTGAAGTTACACTACCTGTGGGACACCTAACCCATGGACTATGTTGCTGTAATTTGAGGTTCCTTCAAGACCTGCTTCACCACACCATTGGAATTTATATCTCTTGAGCTGGGGATTGTCAGTCCCTGTCATCTGGCTGACTGTTGGTGACCTACCTTACTATTTGCTGCCTATGCCTGGATAGCCTGAATTGCTCTACAGAGGACTACCCGGCGGCCCTCAAGACTTGAAGGACTGCCAGTGTCTCATAGCTGTCTCATCAAGTGAGTTGCACTGAGCTATTTGTACTGCTTTATAATTTAATTAACTGTTTATTTCTTATGTTATACATCTATCTATCTGTATAAATATATATATATATATAATTATTAGCATTCTGGTTTTGTTTCTCTAGAGAACCCTGTCTAACACAAACCTGGTCCTTCCAATGTAACCCATTAAGAATGCTGTATACCTCACAAAGACAAAATCTAAAATCCAGGAGGTATAGAAGATCAAAAACAGAAAAGAAATTTAATGGAAAATTCCTGATTCTCAACCTGTTATGGGGCAGATTCTCCCATTTGAGGTCACTTCTAGTAACATTAAGCATTTTTCCCAAGGGCAAGTGGCCCTTCCCTCGTTTACCCACCAACTGAAGTGAAACCATTAGTAGAGAGAGTGATACCACATCCTCTCTGGTCAGGAATGTCCACTAGAATTCACTGAACACCACTGTGGGTGTATTTAGTGAATCAGAGGGACTGTGGGGCAATGCTATCTTGTGGGAAGGATTTGGTCCTCTTCCACCATACGAAAAATGACACCAGCCAAGAACTGGATTCTTTCACATTAAACAGATATGTCATAACCTTGCCTGGGAGATCAGATTAAATTAATTACTGACCTGGCCTAAAGCCAAATGAATAAACTGATTTTCTTTTTTGGAATCTGTTCCTTTAAACAGACTGAATCTACACTAGAGCACAATGCTCAGAGCAAAATGATCTACTAGTGTCCCAGGACCCTTCATATACAAAATGGCTTTTTTTGTTGTTGTTTTTGTTTTTTCAAAATGGCTTTTAGGCACCAGTTTTTTGTTTGTTTTTCCAAGTCTCAAATTTTAGGAGAAACATCTAGGGTGAGTGGTTTGCGCATGAGTTATCCTAACTTCCAAGGAAGCCAGTGACAGAAGAGAAATATTCACAATAATATTAAGTCTAAAGTTTGAAAATAGCATATAGGACAAAGTACCATGAGGTATTTGTTTATACCTAAATAACATAAGTAGCAGCTATATTCTGTAAAAACCTCAAGTGGTGAATGAATAAGGGCTTGAATAGAGACACTGAACTGTTTACCTGTGAAGACATAAAATTATGTCTTTGGAACGTAGCAGGAAATCTAACTATTAATCTATTTTTTAACCCATAGCTCAAATCTCATTAGGTTCTGTAGTCATGGTGTTTTATGAATTTAATTAAACTTGCTAATACAAGTTTTAATTCGACAGACATGCTATTTTAAACTCATAAATTAAATCATTTGCAAGAAATTAGTAAAGTAGTTACTTATATACATAAGGAGGATACTCTGAAAATGTCCACGATATTCCCACATAAAGAATTTAGAAACACATTTAAATCTATTTTGTGACTAATTTCTACTCTTGGTGATTTATAATCATTTATAATCCAGGAACCTCATCACTTTCCAGAGTGTGGGAATGATTTACACTTCTGGACTCTGAGCTCAGGATACTAGTACGTTTTTCATAAGTCCATATTTTTGATGGGAAATTTTTGGTCACATGTCAGCAAATCAGCAAAGTAGAAGCTTATCTGTGGTTGATATAAGTTGATGTGGCCAGCGTTAATTCACACTAACCCTTTAAAAAACTAATTAGTTTATTTTAACAGTTCACTGATGACACAATTCACATACCATATATACTCGTATACAAGCCGATTTTTTTCAGCACATTTTTAATGCAGTTTTGTGATAATATTAGGTGCCTCAGCTGATATTCAGGTCAGCTTATACCCGAGTATTTATGATATTATATATTTCCATAGCTTGATCACATTCATAGAGTCATACAACCATCACCTTAATCAATTCTAGGACATTCCTTCTTTCTTGTACTCAAGAAAGCTCTCCCCTTCCAGCCAACTTATCCTGCCATATCTCTTAAATTGTTCCTCCAAATATTGTCTTCTTAGTTTACCTATCCTGGGTTTCGTACACAGAAAACATTCAAAATGGGGGGGAGGGAGGGGGAACGAGGGAAGATAAATATCCCAATAACAATGGCAGGATGAAACAGAAAAACCTCAGTTAAAAGCAAAGCAGAAAACATTAAACACTGGAACAAGGACACATGGGATCAAGAAGGAGACCACGGGACAAAGTGTCGCATTATGACCCAACTGCACCTGCAATAACCCACCCCTACCAGGTACTGTCTGTTAGTAAGGCTTTTCCGTCCCTTGTCCAGTTAGAGGGCATTTGCCAGGCTTAGTCCAACACGGGGGACCCTACAAAGGAGTTTGGGGCTTTCACTTCTGAAAACTGGATGTTCAGAACTCAAGTTCTAATACCATTCCATCCTCTGGAATTGGTTTTGGGGATTTACAATTCTTGGATCACGTCAGTTGGGGTGTTTCTTCTGCGAGCACTTAGCTAACGCCTCACATAGATTGCCGCTTGTTTCTAGACAAGCCTTTTAGATCACCGATGTTACTCTTTCTGATCACTGGGCACCATCTGCCTTCTTCACCACACTTGGCAAAAGCACCCGTATCTTCAGTGACCACTTCAAATGGGTGTGTATTAAAAAGAAAACTAATTGTTGTTAGATTAGGGCTACAATTAAGCTGTAGCTCAAAATACATTTATATAACTATGGTTTATATGTTCCTGGTCCATTTTAAACACATCATTATTGTTTTGTTGAAGGACATTATAAATTACTTCCATGGGGTACTTGGTTGTCCTATTGATAATACCATTAATTTAGCCAATGGTATAGAATTTAAAGTACTGTCAAGAAAACTTTGATTGGTAAATTCCCAAATCAATGAAAACTGAAACAAAACTAATTAAAAGCCAGACAGAATATTAGACAAAAGGAAATATCTTTAAAACAATGCATAAAAATTTCAGCTATAATGTCAAACCTACGTTACTAAGCCTTCGATCTTTTTGTTTCTCAGTTGTATAATTGAGATAGTGTTGGAGCAATCTCTTAATAATATTTTCCAAGTGCATTCCACTGGCCAAGGATGCTTGATATGATCATTAACATTTACTTGAACTCATCAGCGAGGTCCACCTCACTTCACCCCTTTTAAAGACTCACTGCTGTTTCAGTAGCAAGTACTATCACTCGTGTAACATTTTATACCTTATAAATAAACCCACCAGAGTGAATCTAATCTCAGAAGAGTCTTAAAACAATGCATTGTTTGTTTTCTAAACCAAAGAAATAAAGTTCACTTCACTTCAAACGTCTACCACTTAACACACACCCTTGAGTTAGCCTTTACGCTCTGTGTTCTGTCTCACACTCACTCTCTATTTTTCCTCTACGTTCCACCACTTGTTGCTGTGACAACACAGAATTCACAGTCAATGCACATGGTTTAGGATTTATAGTGGACGTTGACAGGTTAAAATGAAAATGAGAAAGTCTCAGAATACAGTTGTTCAGTTGGGCGATGGTGCGGAGTTTTTTGGAGCTACTAATAAGTGCCCAAAGGGCATGTCGCTCCACTGTGAGCCTCGATCCACAAATATTCAGCTCAAGCTCTGTTAGTCAGTGAAGTCAGCTCCCTGTATTAAATGAAGCGTCCAGGGCCCCCACTCCACAAACCACCCCCCTGCCCCAGAGCACTCAGCTTTACTTGCTCTGTGTGCTGGGATGTCCCCCAGTCTTTGGACATCCCAGATGCCTCCTGCACAGGGACATTCACTGCACAGTGATCTTAGAGTCTAGAGGATGCACTCCACTCCTGGTTCTTGCTGATAGTAAAATCCCCCATCCTGCATCTCAGAGAGCTCATTTTATATCTAGCTGGATGGCAATCACAATGAAGCCTGTTAAGAATCACTCACAGATGAATTCTATCAATGTCTTCTCCCACTTTCTTACCTAGGTCAATTCACAGAAAGGCTGGTTGGTGGGAATTACACTGGTTGGTGGGAATTACACTGGTTGGTGGGAATTACACTGGTGGGTGGGAATTACACTGACCCTGAACGAATTTTCAGATCCTGGTTTAACTCAACATTCGAATTTGAGACAAAACCACTTTGTTTTTCCCTCTTAAAAAATTATCAAAATTCCTACTAGTCATTTTATCTTCTTTCTAGCCTTTCAGCCCATGCTAAAAGTCTTTTTAAAGTATATTTTATTGTGTTTTGGTGAGAGTTTACATAGCATATTAGGATCCTGAAACAATTTCTATACATATTGTTCATAGATAGTGGCTACATTTTTCACATTATATCAACATTCTTTTTTTTAACGTTTAACTCTGGTCTTCATTCAGCAGTCTAGAATATACTGAGTAATTCATGCAGCTTTGCCACCTTATGAATGTTACATTTTCAAAATAGCGTATGATACACACATTCCTAATCAGGAAAGGATACTTTTAAAAATCTAGGCATCGAAATTTAAATCTTAATTAAGCCTTTAGGTAATTGATCAGGTTAAAAAGGAACAAGTCAGAAATTAAATTCTGATTTATTAAGTAAAAATTATAATCACTAGATGTATCTACTCAAGAAATAAGATAAAACAGTAAGAATAACATTTATAATGCATAAACAATAAGAGAAGACTCCATCTTAAATACATATTAATATGAAAGAAGCTTCCAAAATGCCATGGAAAATAGAAATAAAATATTACCAAATTTTCCACGAACTTTAACATAAATATATATTTGTTTGGTTTATAAATAAACCAAAAAATCACTGCCATCAAGTAAATGTTTACTCACAGTGACGCTTTAGGACAGGGTAGAACTACCCCTGTGAGGCCCCACACTGTAACTGTTTAAGGAAGTATAAAGCCTATATTTCTGCTGGTGGTTTTGAACTGTGGACCTTGCAGATTGCAGCCCAAAGAGTAACCATTATGCCACCAGGACTTCTCATATCTATATATAAATATAACATATCCTCATATGTTATAAATATTGCATAGTGGATAATGAATTGGACTGCTAACCAAGGTCAGCAGATTGAACCCACCAACTACTTCAAGGGAAAGAGATGAAACTTTCTTCTCTGTAAAGATTCACATCCTCAGAAACCCAAAGGGAAAGTTCTCCTCTGCCCAATACGGTGTCTATGATTCAAAACTGGTACGATGGCAGTGAATTTGGTGTGTTAGTTATTTGTATGCATATATCATATATATGTGGCATGGTATCATATGGTATGGTATGGTATGGTATGGTATGGTATGGTACGGCATAGTAATGTGGTGTGGTATAACAGATCCTCAGCAGTGCCATATTTTATATATATATATATAATTGTTTATATATAACTAATCACACAGTGAACACATAGACATAATCAAAGTCTAACTTTGCAGAGTTAGCTTATCAGCACAGAAAGATCTCCATCAAAACTACCAGAGAAATCCCACCAAGAAGGAAATCCCGTGCTCCCTGAAAACCAGAAAAGCAAATTGCACCAAAGTCTCTTAAGTTTGGAGTTTGTGGGAATGGAGGGAACAAGAGGAGGGGCAGTACAGTCACCCACATTGTGATGGTTAGGGATTATGGCAATCAGACACTCATGGGTAAAAGTAGGGGCAGTGCTCAACTTATAAATTGGGTCAGAGACTGATGACATTTCTTTGGTGTCATACACCTTTTTGAATAATAGAGACTGAGAAGAGTTGAATCCTCTTCAGCCCATTTGCTGTATCTTGCGTCTGGTTCCTCAGTACTCAGTTGCATCACCTGCCAATCCCAGGATTCATCACCACACTCCCAACCATGGATTCATTCAGCCAACTTCAACCTCTGCACCCACCACCCTGTATTACCCACTGGTTCTGCTTCCTGTTCATCAGCTTCCATTCATCAGGAGAATCCTAACTTGAACCAGACTTGACTGACCTACTTCAACATCCGTGTCAGTCATTTCTGGCTAAAAATCTCTTTGTATCTACCAGCACATACACACGACTGGTTTTGCATCTCTAGAGAACCCAACCGAACACACATATAGACTCACTACATTTGCTGGCTTCACCATGGCCCAAGCCTCTCTGTGCACTCCCCTTCCCCTGCACAAACACACTAGTGGACACCCACGGAACGCCATAGCAGAATGCCTCCTTCCCTGCCACTGTTCCAACCCACCCAGTCACACCCCCTACCTCTAAATCTTAAGCTTCCTGTGGCCCTATGTGAACAGCTAAACTCAGGCTGCTGGGTGCAGGCATCCTTTTTACCAAGCATATGTAACCCCTTCAAATAATGCTTCCCTCTTTTTCATCACCTTCCTCCTCCTCCGGTGCCCTTCATATCCCCGGTCCCATAAACACTCCCCACTCCTACCGAGGCATGCGTGCATATACCAATACCACCAATGTATCCGGAATCAGAATTTGCATTCAAACCACATGAATTTTCTCCCCTCCTCTTCCAACCTCCTTCTGTACAGCCCTGCTCCCTATGTTTGCACATACCCCTTGGAGAATCATCAAGTGCATGCAAACCCCGGCACAAATGCAGGCATACTCACCCAAATCACGTTTTCCCTCCATTCTTCTGCAGAATAGAATGCCCACATTCACAATGTGATGGGAAAATAAGGGCACTTCAATAACCAAGCCAGGCCCTCACTTTTATTTCCCTCATCTCTGCCTCTTTCAGCTTTATTCTTCTGTTGTTGTTTTTATTTTAATTTGTTCTTCTTGCCCTTATTTCTTTCTTCTTCTCTCCTTTCTTTCTCTTAACCTTTTCTCCTTTAATTCTAATTTTTCATCTAAATCTATAAATATACATAAACCCTTTTCTTCTATTCTGATTGTTTACGCTTCTCTCCTGCACTATCACTAGCACTTTCTGTTCTCTTTTTCCTCATGAAATATATTTCCATGATACCTATTAATTTTTACTTTGCTTCTTAAAATACATTGTCTCATTAGTTTTACAAATCATTTGGTTCATTCAGATGGCCCCTTATGATTATTAATTACCGTATATACTCGAATATAAGCCAACCTGAGTATAAGCTCAGGTACCTAATTATTACCTAGGAAACCAGAAAAACTGGTTGACTCGAATATAAGCCTAGGGTGGGAAATGCAGGATGTGAATTAACACAGAGATGAGAGGGGAGAGATGGAGCGCATCCACAGACACATCCCTACCAGTTCAGCTGCCGGTATAAGCGAATCACTGTGGGTGCTTCTGCGAATTGCAGCCGTCCACATCATAGGACGGCTCTGATGGGTTAGATATGAGAAAACAAACATTCAAAGTCCTGTAGTGTCAGCAGGGCTTTGAATGAACAGCGGAGGAACAGCAATCACCCAGGGGATGTTACACCTCACTGGGGTACCACTGACTCATGTATAAGCCGGACCCCAGTTTTTCAGCACATTTTTTGTGCTGAAAAACTCGGCTTATACATGAGTATATACGGTATTTCATTTTATTCTTTCCCACCCTCCCATCTTCCCCACTTACTCATCTAGCTGCCTGTTACCTCATTTCCTCACTGTATGTTGTCTGACTCCTATTTTCCATTTTCCAGGCTACTCAGTAGAGCCAAATTCCCTACACAGTCCAGCAGCTCAGTCATCACAACTAGCTGCTCCAGGGAAACAGGAGTCAACCACAGCACACCTAAAAAAAATCAAGAAAAACAAACACAAACCATAAAAAATCAACCAAACCCAATAAGGCACCCACAATGCAAGGGCCCTGGAATTAACAGACATAGAATTCAGAATGATGGTGTTTAGGTACCTTCAAGAGATGTGGGGAATGCTGGTGTATATGAGTCAGCATATGGCAGTGGGTTTTGATAAAGCCCCAAAGGGGCATACCACTCTGCTGTAAGCCTCAACCTAAAGGCATTCACCTCAAGCTCTATGGGTCAGAAACCCCAGCTTCTGAGTTAAGTGCCCACGAGCACCCCATTACGGTTAGCCTCAGGCGAGAGCACTCAACTCCACTGTCAACAAGCCCAACTTTCTGAAATAGGTGCTCATGGATACCCAACTCCAAAAGGCAGCCTCCTGAACAAAATCACTCATCCTAAACTGCTCTGAGACTTGGGAGTCCATCACTCTGTTCCATGCTCTGGCTCCTGACTCTGCTGCTGCTTCTCTGATCTGCTTAGCTGTCATCTGGATCCAGGAGGCTCACTGTACAGAGCTCTCAGGTCCAGAGGAGGCACTCACTCTTGGTTCTGGTCATAAGATTCCTCCTCCTGCTTCTCAGAAGTTTCAGAGGGCTCATTTTCTACATGCCAGGATAACACTCCAAGGAATCTTTTTTTTAATTATTCACAGACTAATCTTGGAGCCACAATAAATAATTCACTGTCCCTGAAGGCCAAGATTCTCATAGTTCCATAGGCGTGAACTATGAAATAGAGTAATGGCCAGTCTGGCCCACAGGGTCAAAACACAGATAACCATGTGACTGACACTAAGGGACAGAGAGAGACTTGGCTGCTGGATGAGGAGTAATGTTTTTATGGACCAATGACTATATATTTATGGTTCGTTGGTCCTGATTCCCTATTAACTTCCCTAATAAACCAACAACAACAACAAACCTCACTGCCATCAACCCAATGATGACTCATAGTGACCCTGTAGGACAGGTTAGAACTGCCCCTATGAGTTTCCAAGACTGTAACTCTTTACAGGCATAGAAAGCCCCACATTACCCCCAAGTGCCCTAATAAAGCCTCTTAATTATGAATGTTGTCTGTGAATTATGTGTGGCCATTTCAATGAATTATCAAGCCCCACCAATAGATAGAGTGCCGTAGGAGGAAAGTTTGGTGTCTGAAGAGGTAGAGAAGAATAAAGCATGGAGGGATGTCTGACTCCTGCCTCATGGCAATAGGGAAACCAGGGGAGGTCAGATACATAAACTCCCATTGCTGTTTGCCACAAGAACCATGGAAAGAACTAAAAAGCTAGAAACCCTAAAGGAATACTATAAAATAAACAATAAAATAACAGAATTCGACCCAAGCAATAAAAAGGAAGAAAAGTACAAATGAATCAGTGAGCTTGAAGATAATTACTCTGACTACAGCCGACAAAAGAAATAATCAACAACAACAATAACAACAAAACGAAGAAATCTGATGAAAGCCACATAATGGTGTAAGCACACTATCAAGAGAAACAAATCTATGTGTCACTGGGATCCTGGAGCAAGCGGGGGTAAATCTACAGAAAAAATAGTATGAGAAATCATGAGAGAAAATTTGCCAGATACCATAAAGGAGAAAATAATTCAAAAAGCTAAGAGAACCCTAAAAAGGGTAAATCCTGAAAGAAAAACATTGACATGTCATAATCAAACACCCTGATTTCAAAGAAAAGGAGAGAATCCTGAGGGCAGCTATGAAAAAAAGAACAGTTATCTACAAAGGAAAACTGAAAAGATTAAGCTCAGACTGTCCAGCAGTAACCATACAGGTAAGCAGACAATGGGATACAAATATAAAGTTCTGGGGGCGAAAAAATAAAACAAAAAAGCTGCCACCAAGAATTCTGTATCCAGGAAAATTATCCTTCAAATATGAGGGGGAAATAAAGGTGTTTTCAGACAAGGAAAAATTAAGGAATTCATTTTTTAAAGACCAATGTTAAATATATATATATATATATATATACACCAATCACTAGGGCACATAATTAACAACAGCCAACAAACCTGAGAGAACATGCAAGAAAACAAAACCCAGAAACAAGAATAATGAAAACAGCACTCAAAAAAAGAAAAAGAGGAGGAACCAAGAAAGTTATCAAACCATATACAAAACAAAAAATTCACAAAAATAGCAATAAACTCACATATATAAATGACACTGAACATCAATGGATTAAATAAACATCAATGGATAAAATGAAACAATAAAGATACAGAGAGTAGCAGACTGGATTAGGAAACCAAAATTCATGTGTATGAAGCCTGTTAGACATACACCTTTAACTCAAAGACTAAAAATCAAAGGATAGAGAAAAATTTGTCAAGACAAGGACAACCATAAAAAAAGCAGGAGAGGCAATTCTTACCTTTGATTTAAAAAAAAGACTTCAAGGCAAATAACATGAGTAGCAAGAACACACTACATAATGATTTAAAAGAATAATAGTTTGAGAAGACATGACCATAAAAACATATATGCCTCTCCAATGAAAGACCTTCAAAGTGCATCAGTCAAACCCTCAGAGGTGAAAAGAGAAAAAGTTATTCTTTGTGACCCATTTTAAAAGTGTTCTTTGTTTTATTATTTTTTATTATCTTTTCAACTGAGTTTTTTTTTCTAGGTTTTATGTTGTAATGTTGATGGGTTTCCTGTAGGGTTATTTTTGTTTTCATTTTTTTCCTTTGTATGTTTTCTTTAAATGAAGTCCAGAATAAGTAAATATATAGAGAGAGTAATGGAATTAAAAATTAAGTAAAGTCTTGGGGTAATGGCTGAGGAGGTTGGGAGGAAATGGGGAGCTAATAATGAGTAAATGAAAGAAGAAAATGTTCTAAAATTGATTGTATTGGTGTTTGTATAACTTTTTAATATGTTTAAACTATTAAACCACATGACATGTGAATTATATGACAATGAACTGTTAAAAAAAATTTAAGACACTTCAAACCAAGAAAACCCCAGGACCAGAGGGCCTCCCCAGGGAATTCTACCAAGTTTTGAGAGAAGAACTGTCATGAATATTACACAGAATATTCCAAAATATAAAAATGAAAAGAAAATTCCCAAAATCATTCTATGAAGCAAGTATAACTCCTTTACCAAAGCCAGGCAATGAGCCCAAAAAGAACAGAAAACTACACATTAAAGTTCATCATGGACATAGGCACAAAAATTCTCCAAAAAAAATTGGCCAATAGAAGCCAACAACATAACAAAAAACAACAATAATAATCATTATCAAATGAGATTCAGGCCAGGAATGGAAGAATAGTTCTATATTAGAGAATGTTATCTATGCTATTAGCATATAGCCAATATTATCTACCATATAAACAAGACAAAGAATAATAACCACATAATCATATCGATAGATGCAGAAAGGCATTTGACAATATCTAACACCCATCTCTAATTAAAAATCTCAATGAGATAGGAATATAAGGGACGTTCCTCGATATAATTAAGGCTATACACAACAGAAACAAAAAGGACCAACATCATGTGAACTTATTGAGAAAACTGAAAACATTTTCCCTGAAACAGAAACCAAGGGAGGCTTCCCCCTATCACCATTCTTATTCAACATTGTGCTGGAAATCTTAGCCAGAATCATTTGACAGCAAAATGAAATCAAAGAAATACAAGTGGGCAAAGAAGTGAAAATTTCACCATTTGTAGACAATAGTGATTCCAAGAGGGGTTACACCAGCCTCCAAAAAAAAAAAAACTGAACAAAAGCTCTGCTGGGTGAAGCTTTTGTAGTACGCATTTTTCCCGCTAGGTGAGCATCCAGCCATTTGCTCTGAGTCAGTGCACCCAATGGTATCACCTGGAAAGGTTCTCTCTGGTCACAGTGGATTTTTTCATGAAAGCAGTTTAACTCTATCCTCCTTTTGTATGATGGCTGATTTAAGAGAAGGGTGTGCAGCTGTGAAATTTTGTTTCCTGCCTGGGAAAATGCCACAGCAACTGTTGCGATGTTGAACACAGCGTACAGGACAGCGCTACGGGAAAAGCGCACATGGATTACTACAGCTATTGTTAAAGTAAAATTTAATCTTACTATTTTTTCCTTCTAACCCATTTTCAACTTTTTCTAATTTTTTGTTACATTTTACTGTAGTTCGGATTGAGAATCTTTTTTGTTTTATCCTGATTTAGTTGCTGATATGTTTCCTTCTTTTTCTTTTTCATTACTTGAATAATTTCTTTTTATGAAACTTAGGATAGATAAATCTGTAGCAACAGCAACTAGATTAGTAGTTCCTTAGGGTTGATGGGAGGTTGGGGGGAAATGGGGAACTAATAATAATGGATACAAGAGAGAATAATATGTGCTAAAATTGATTCAGAGATGAATGCATAGCTCTCTGTAATATAATTAAATATTTAATTGTATGATGTATTCATTATATATTAATAAATTTCTTAAAATATAATAAATAAAACTGATTTTTTTAAGTTCATGAAAAAATCAATTTTTTAATTTCCTTTTTCCATAAACTTCTGAAGTCCTCTTGCATGGTCAAAAAGTTATGCTGTACATCCTCATTTGGAGAGTAGTGTCTGGGTCTTAAAAACTTCAAAGTGGTCATCTAAGACACAAATATTGGTTTCTACTTGTCTGGAGCAAAAGAGAAAAAATAAAAGCAAATACTCAGAGAACAAAGTCTCCCAGAATAATAATTGAAAAGAACCAGGCTTCGTCTATAGCAATGGTTCTCAACCTGGGGGTCGTGACACCTTTTGGGGGTCGAAAGACCCTTTCACAGGGGTCACCCAATTCATAACAATAGCAAAATTACAGTTACGAAGTAGAAACAAAAATAATTTGGTGGTTGGGGGTCACCACAACATGAGAAACTCTGTTAAAGGGGCACAGCATTAGGCAGGTTGAGAACCGCCGATCTCTACAGCCTGCTGAACTCAACGCTGTACTTTCTTTACTAAGACGTGCCATAAAAATGCCAAGAGCCATGGCCTCGTCTACTCTGAGACACACAGAGCTGAATGGTGCCCAGCTACCACTACAAACCATCTAATCAGAGCTTCAGTAAGTAGACCCTGTCAGGATGGGAGGAAAGGTGGAACAGAACCTCAAAGTCCTGACAAGAAGGACGAGGAGCAGGAGTAGGAACAGGAGGAAGCTAAGGGAGGGAGGAAGAGAGTCAAGAGGAAGGAAAAGAAATGGTGCCCTGGTGAGGTGGATTAGTCTCAACATGAGAACTCCCTGAGGTCGCTGCTCCCTTAAGACCCTTTCAAACTTTTAACTGAAATGAAAAAAACCCTGAAGTCTTCTTGTAGTTGAATAATAAATTCACTCAAAAATAATGAATGTCACTGTACTCTACTCCTTTAAAATCATCAGTATGAGATGAAACAATTAACAATAACTTTTAAACAAAGATGACAATGTAAAGGGGCAAGGAGACGACATTAACTAGATTAGTGGAAATAAAATAACCAGAATGAATATCGAGTGTGCATGGGTTGTGAAGAAGGTAACCAGTGTTTCTGAGCCACTTGTGCAGAGATTGCTGATGGGGGTATAACTTCCTATATAAACTGACACCAAATCCACAATTAAATGTCAATGTTTTAAAGAGCCATAGGGGTGCACCACTCCACACGTTCTTGGTCCAAGCCACACCAAAACTAAGATCCTGATTCACACCAGATTCTCCTCCATCAGCAGAGGCCCCTCCTTCCCTGAGGATCAATTTATACAATTTGGCACATGTGTAAGCGAGAAACAGAGACGCAGAAATGAAGAACAGGTCAATATATCTTTCTAACTTATCAGTAAAGAAAGAGAGTCCCAATCCAGGCTAAAAGAGATGCTTCCATCAATACCTGTTGGGCCGGTAAAAGAAAACTTTGGAAGGGGGTTCTATTTATTCCCAGTCCTAGAGCCAGGAAAGGCCATAGAAGCCCTAGAGGGAATGCTAGCGCAGAGGTCTCCAGGGAAGTAAGGCCAAAGGGAGGTGTCTCTCTTGGGTGGCAGTGCGAAAGGGCCCAAGGAGAGATCTGAGCAGAAGGAAACGCGTGGGCATGCAGGAAGCACATCCAAAATTATTCCAGCAAATCAAAAACCTCAAAGTACAATGGAGAAGCTGGGATCCTGCTTTCTCTAGCGGAATATAGTGGTTGATTCTGTGTGCCGATTTTGCTAGGCTGTGCTTTCCAGTGGTTGCTATAATGTAATATAATACAGTACCAGAGAATATGATGAATCAAGGGAGGCTTCCTTAAGATGTGTTCTGCCTCTAGAATATAAACAGAGTTTGGTATCGCTCACTCTTTACTCTGCATGCTTCCCTTTGCTTAACCAAGGATATGGAGACACCAGCTTATGGGAGTCTACACCCTGATGCCTGATTTTGGATTCTCCAGGTTCCACGATCAAATGAGGCATAAAAAAGTCCTTGAAGTAAATTTATAAATTAATCTACAGTTAGTCTTGGGTTTTTCTTAAGAGAGATGCAAGCTGATGATTTGGAAGGACACTCAGGCCACACACAAAGACATAATGAGCCTCTCCAGGAGATACAGGGGAAAGAGGACCCATTTTATCCACCACGGTGATGTCCCCAAGGCAGAGCCTTCATAAATAGGACCAAGGCTGTACATGACCAGGAGCCAAGCTATTACCACAGGCGGAGGCCCACAATTGAATGCTGAATGGATACTACAGTGCGCAAGAAACTTGAATCCCAGATAAATTTGGGGACAGTGTGTACTGAGGTCTCTGGGAACGCTGATCAGAGAAGACTCATTTGTCCTTTCCCTGAACATCTAAGAAACCTGGTCTAGGCAGGTACTAGCCCCTAGATACAGAAAGAAGACAGAGCTTCCCTCAAGAACCTCAAGTAGGAAGAAATCACTTAGTCCACCCAAGTTGGAGGGTGCAGAACCAATTCACACACTCTGATCTTGAAGGAGCCAAGACTGTCCGGGCAGGAGGTGAAAGTCCAAAGGTACTGAGCTTGCCCCCAGCACAGTGTCCCTGGAGGATCTGCATAGTTTGGGGTGTCTGAGGGTGTGAATAAGAGGCTGAGATTAGGAATTAAGGTGGTATCCAGGTCAAAGAGTCTTTGGACTATGATTTCTGGATGGAGGAAAGAGAGAATGAATAATTGATGACCTTGTTGATTGCGTCAAACTGTTGCCAAGCTCTGAGGTTGCTAAAAGACACGTACTCACACGAGCTGGATGAAACCATGCTTTAGTCACAGAGAGCGACCTCAAAGTCAGCTTTCCATAAGGGCACTGTCCTCCCGTGGCCAGTAGGTCTCCCGTGCAAGACTGGTATTTTACGTGCACCGCTCTTCCACGCTACAATTGAAGGTGTCGTTGCTGCCCCACTGGGAATGGATAGAGAAGTGGGGTTGGCCAGGTCCCATGTGCATAAGCAGTGCAGTGAGAGAGAGTCCAGTGCTCAGAACAAACAGGGACGGTGTTGCCCAGAAATGGAGAAGCGATCTGGAGGGAGAAGGGGCCTGTGTGGTTACCCTCCATTATCAGGGAATGCTCTAATTCCCAAACGTCTGATGGGATGCAGCCCAGGGGAGCATTCCAGGGGCCATAGGCGATGTCTCTCCTAAGAGTAGGGTTTGTCAGTCTCAGCAAGGGCGTGAAGGGGAGCCCAGAACATCAGTAAAAAGAAGACCACGTTATCCCCCCACCATTGTAGCCTTGGCCAGTCCTTCACCTCCTCCGCTTTCTCCTCTGCTAGGCAGGAATCACCTACAACTCTTCCACCTGACCTCCTGATAAAAACGCATGGATGGGGTTCCTGGGAGGGGAGTCCGGGGACTGGTGACAAGTGTCTTCCACACTCCAGAACTGCTTATTTCTGGAATCCTCCATATATCCCAGGTAGCACGGAAGAAATAAACAACCCACTTAATTATCTATCATTCCTGTAGAATTGTACCCAGCTGCTCGTCTCTTGGTGGAAACCAAAACAGGCTGATTTATTTTAAGTGAGACTTACATAAGTCATTGCCAAGTATAGATTTAAGCTTCAGGGATTCATGAAAGGAAAAAATTGCAAATGTGCCCAAACCAGAGTCAGAATGGAGCTTTGTCCTTGAACAATCATCATTTAAGATTGTCATCTGTGTCTGACGGTGAAATGAGACTTTATCCAGCCCCTTCTCCAAATAATAAAAATTGATTTTTGACCAAGGCCAGTCTATTGTTCCAGATCATTAACTTCAGAGAATAAATCATTTTCTAATGCAATAAAACTGGTTTCAGAGGGTTTGATGTCTCCCGGAGGCTGGTAATGCAAAACTGAAAGCCCCTCTCAGCTGAAAGCAGCGCTGGGGAAGACAAAGGATCTCTTTTCTGCATCTTGGGCCTTCCTTTCAAGCATCTGAAGCCCAGCAAGGTCTGAGAGCTTGGAGAGAAATGCCATCAGAGCCATCTCATCCCGAGGTGAGGATTTTAGCTATTCTCCCCAGAACCCTCTCTGCCCACCTGAATGCAGATCAGGCTCTGATGCAAACCAAGAAGCTGACCCTGCAGTAGCTGGATGTCCAGCTACCTAACCTTGAGAACAGAGCCGGGAGGGGGGAGGGCGGGGGCGTGTGTGGTGGCCCCTGTGGCCCAGATTTCTGAGAGTCATTCTGAATCAGAAATGCCATAAGAGAACCTCAGTGTTGTCCATCCATCAGAGAGCGGGATTGTAAAGCAGTGAGGGAAAATTGCATTCTTCTCTTTCAACCATGAATGTCTAAGCATCTTCCTACACTTCTTACTTCAAATGACGGCATCCCCATCTCAGCACTTTCTCCCCCAGGTTCAGGCATCCACAAGCACTGAGAGGCAAGGGGCAGAAATCAGCTCAGATGAAAATGGTTAAGCTCTCAACAATTAACCAATAAGTTGTCAGTTCAAACACAGCACGAAGTATGTCAGAAGAAAGCCCTGGTCATCTCTTTCCAAAAGTCCACAGCCTTGGAAACCCTGTAGAACAGTTCTACTTGGCAACACATGAGGTACCGTGAATCAGAACCACTTAAAGCAACTGATCAGCAAGGGATACTGAAATGACTACGGCAAGATTTCATCTGGCTTACTTTGCACGTATGATCAGCAAAGAACAAGCACTTGAAAAGGACAACATGATTGGCAAAGTAGATAGTCAACCAAAAAAATTAACAAACAACGTTCCATGAGACGGCTCAACATCATAGCCTCAACGCGGGACTCGGAGATACTAAAGATGCTGGCTCAGGAGCGGGCAACATTCATTCGGTTCTACATGAGATCGCCAGGAGTCCAAGCCAATGAGCCAGCGACTAACAAAGCAAACCAACAAACGCACTGTCATCAAATCTGCTCCCACTCATAGCAACCCAATAGGAACAAGGTAGAACTGCCCCGGTGGGTTTCTGAGACACTTCTCTTTACAGGACTAAGAAGCCTCATCTTTGTTCCATGGAGTTGCAGGTGGTTTCAAACTGCTGACCTTGTGGTTAGAAACCCGAGTAACCCCTGGCCACCATGCAACAAGGGATAAATTTAGAGCGAGGATATTTTTACTTCAGTCTTCATTGGATTCTCATAGAAAAGATTGCTTGAGAGAATTGTTTAATTTTATACAGAATGAAAACCCAAGGTCCAAATTGTCTTAGGACCACTCCTAGAGCAAATGTCTAGTAAGAACCAGAGTCACAACTAACCACTAGCACTGGTGTCATCCAGCACAGTGTCATTGTGTCCCCCTACCTAATCCTCTCTCGTACCAGACTATCCAGAATCATTTGTAATGTTTATTACTCATTTCAACCATTTAATAATATATGATAGAGTTGTAAATTGCTTAAATGTAATGATTCTTATGTGAGTATTACTAATAAAAATATAAAATAATTGTATTATAATATTTATAATATAATTATAAAATTATTGTAGTTTTATAATTTTATTAGTAGTATTCATGTAAGCAATCTTTCTACAGTATATCACATTTGTTACAGTATTATTAGTAGCTTAATGGATGCCTTTTTAAATTTTTCTATTTATTTTCCTTAATTACTATTTCATTATTATTGCTATGGGCTCATAAATAATAATTGTCACAATGTTGTAGGTAACTCCCAGAACATTTGATAAAATTAGCAACCATGAGAACACCAGCAGCAACAAAAACAGCAGCCTGTGCTTGGAGCCCTGTACAGATGAAACCAGGTGATTCAAAGTGTCATTGCCGTTGAGTAATGGCGCTCGAAAGGAGGCACATTAGGAGATTACAAAGGTAACTTAATGGCGAGTTTGAGCTTTGAGAGCATATTGATACATTGAAGCTGTTAGTCACACTGTTAAGAGAAAGGTGAGGCTCTCTGTGAGTTAGTCTCAGAAATGCATGGGAGTAGTTCTGCCCTGTCACTGTGAATCATAATTGACTCAATGACAGCATTTTAAAAACCTTTGTTATTATTATTAGCTACAGGACTATTCTAATGCAAACAATAGATTTCTGCTGACACACTACAAAAAAATTCTATGGTCATTTTACTGTCCCCCTTCTCTGACAGTTTACACCCCCTCGTACCTTTCCGATGTGTGTCTTCGGCTGGGTTTTCTAGAGAAGCAAAACCAGTGAAGTGTGTGTCTGTGTGTAGGTAGAGGGGGGTAAAGGTTTCTATCAAGAAATGGCTGGCATATTTGCTTTTTAAATTTTTTTTTAAACTTTTTTAAATGGCTGACCTATTTTCAAGTTCCAAGGTGATTCTTGTCCTTCAATAGACAAAAAGTAAACTGGAAAAGCAGTGGTCAAAGTTGACATCCCGCAGCAAATAAAGCCCAGTCGTCAAAAAAGAATGGAGTTGACAAGGAGAGGAAGGCAGAGGAGAGTCAGTGACATCTCGTTGACTTTGCAGCTCAGGTGGGTCTCTTCCCTTGCCTAGCTCAGCTGAGTTTCTGACTTTATATTTCATTTCAGATAAAAAATCAAAATCTTGCTTTGCCTGTGTGGCAGGATCAACTGTTGGTGGTAGTAAATGGATAATTCTACTTGATGGAATGATATGTTATATGTATTAAATTTGAACTAATTATAAAAGAAGTATACCCTAAAACACAGATTGGAAGTAAACTAGCCTTCTTTTTTCTTATCTCTATTCACATTGTTGAAATCTCTCTTCTAACCCATGAAGCAGGCTGCTGTGGACCCCAGCACTCGGTTAAAGTAAAGCAGCCTTTTCAAGTTAAATCTTATAAAGAAGCCCAATAGGCGTGGGCTGCTTCTTTCCCTCTTCTCCTAGCCCAGGTCAGGGGTCGGATGCACCTGTGGTCGTGGTGGAAGAGACCTCAGGTGTGTTCTGTCCTCCACGCTGTCATTGGCTTCTTTGGTGGGGTAGTCCAGACTCCCAGTGGGGGAAAGTCAGCCCTCAGATCTGCCCTACACCTACTCAGATCATGGGGATTCAAGAGGACTACACCAAGTTCTCTCTCTGCACATCACTAAGGCTACCATTCTGTCCCTCTGCCTCAGCTGGCTTAGACCGGTCAGAGGCCACCAGTGAACAATAGCCGCAGAACTTCACTACATGTGAAGCATAGCATCTATCATTTTTGTCTTCCCCATCAAAAATGTGACAACCCGCTCAGGGACCAAGCTGTGACTATCACCTACCGGGTCAAGGAACTCGGAGAACCAAAGGCAGGGTGCTACTGGCCTAAGGCAAGGTGCGCTCCTTCCATCCATTTTCACCACCCTGTTCCTATTTGGGCGAACACCCTGAATCCTTTCCTCCTACGTTCCCACCGGATGGCCACTCTTGTCCCAAAATCTACTCTTCCCTGTCCGCTGTGCTTTTTAAACTCTCTGATTTGGGCTTAGAGTCAAGATCCAATGAATAGGAAACACCAGATGTCCCGCTTTGGGCGGGACAGTTCCGATTTTTTACAATTTGTCCTGTGTCCCGCGACGTTTTTAAAAAGTCCCGATTTTTGGAAAGAATGCATGACAAGACAAGCTAGGGTAACGGTTTTCAGCTGCCATGTGGCTATTTTGCCAGGATATGAGTTTTATCAATGGTGTCCCACTTTACCAATGTTAAAATCTGGTCACCTTAAACTTGGAATGTACTTGTGGAAGCATTTTTAAAATATTGGATCCCCTTATCCCAACTCCATGACACGCCCAAGGGCTTGGCTGCTTTCTATGATCTGTAGTCCCTTCTTGGTTCACACCAGAAGCTCTCGTGGATCCTTGGAAGCACTCTGATTGAGAGACCAGGGGTAAGGTATGTGGGCTCTAGGTGACTCAAGGGCTGAGGGGCTATGGCATGAGAAAAGGAGGCCTCTGAATTCTACCTTGCAGGACGGGATAGGGCAGAGGTTGTACACTGGTGCAGATAGGAGCTGGAGGCACAGGGAATCCAGGGTGGATGATCCCTTCAGGACCAGGGGTGTGAGGGGCGATGCTGGGAGAGTGGAGGGTGAGTGGGTTGGAAAGGGGGAACCGATTACAAGGATCTTCATGTGACCTCCTCCCTGAGAGACATACAGCAGAGAAGGGGGTGAAGGGAGACTCCGGATAGGGCAAGATATGACAAAATAACAATCTATAAATTATCAAGGGCTCATGAGGGAGGGGGAAGCGGGGAGGGAGGGGGAAAAAAGAGGACCTGATGCAAAGGGCTTAAGTGGAGAGCAAATGCTTTGTAAATGATTAGGGCAAAGAATGTACAGATGTGCTTTATACAATTGATGTATATATATGTATGGATTGTGATAAGAGTTGTATGAGCCCCTAATAAAATATATTTTTTTAAAAGCCAAATTCAAAAAGAAGAAGAAGAAGAGGAGGTCTCTAGGTTGGGCGGGGCTGCACCTCTCTTTGGCAGAGCAGGGAAACCAGACTGTCATAAGTGAGCTGATTCAAACCGGGTCTCACTGGGCTGAGCCCTAGACCTGGTCCCCGTGAAGAGATCTGGGTTTGCTCTGGCCTCTTGTGAGAGACACGAGGAGCCTTGGTTCCCCTAAGAGCTGAGTCCCAGTCTGCCTGTGGATTTGGTGGGGCTACTTCATCCTCAACATCTATTTCCTCCTCCTGGCTCCCTGCAGAGTAAAACCCTATCCAGCCCCCAGTTGTTCCAGTGAGCTAACTCCCTGCCCCACCTGCCAGACCCTTTCCTCTCACCTCTGCTCTCACTCCCAGCAAGCCCACCCACCCAACACAGTAATGGTTAGGCTGCTCCCACCATGTGTCACAGCTCCCCTGGGGCCACAACCCCAGGGTAGCTGCAGGTGGGTAGGATCTGCCATTCAAGTCATGCTGAGGAGAGCAAGCACCATCAGGGTGATTGGGTCCTTAAAAGGTTCCCTCTCCTGCTTCCTGACAGGGCTTCCCTCTGACACCCAGATCTTCTCATGCCCCACGGGGAGCTCCACAGTCTCTATGTCTCCCCAAGATACCAAGGCCCCAAGAAGGTTCTCACAGGGGAAAATACAACGTTTCTGGGCACCCTGATGGATTGCAATGCAAACTTATGGTGATCCCATGGTTGTCAGAGTAGAACTGCTCTGTGGATTTGGGTGGCTGATTTTTCACCAGGCCTTTCTTCCGATGATCTTCTGAGTGGAAAGGTTAACTGTTTACATCATCCAGTGACTCCTCTGAAGATAAATGACTTCCAATGGGTTCTCCGTTCTATCTGCATAGCCCACCCGGTCCTCTGACTCCCCCTGCTTAGGCTCTACTTTTCCTCGGTGGTATCACTGTTGCTTAGTAGTGGTCCTGGGACAGAGCCCTGCTGAGAAACGATAAGCAGCAGCTAGGGAAGGCACTGGGTTCCAGGACCGAAAGGAACAGGTGAGAGAAGTGGGTTGGGCCCTGTCAAGCCCCCCCCACCACCACAACCCCCCCCCCACCCGCAAGCGACACCAGCTTCAAGCTGAATTCATGGCAAACACCACTCCCTCTTAAAGTGCCTATGCCTTGATGGAGTCTGATATTTGTGCTCAAAATGTGTCACCATGTGTAAAGTCATTTTTAATATTTTCATACCATAATCTTAAAAAAATTAATAAGCCCTCTAGAGATAATAAATATAGAACCTAACTCCAAATGTAAAATGTAGTGTTATATGATTTTTCTATATTAAAAGATTACTCTTCATTGCTTCTTTGTGCCATTCCCCTCCCTCCACCTTGGGCACCTGGTGTTCTCCCAACACTATCTTCAGGGACAGAAGAAGGACAGACAAAGGGAAGATTCACACCAGAACACAGAGCTAAAATCTTACCCTAAAGCTCTATTCCAAGAGCTGAATGTTTAAAAGCGAGCTGATTTGAATTTCAAAGGATTTGTTTAATATGGATGCTCATGAGCCAGACCCCTGAGGATTCACCCTGGAGTTGGACTCCTAGAGTGAGGGGGACTTTTTTGGAAAAGGAGAAGGTGCTGATGAAGAACCACGATGGGATGGAGATGACACAGCAACATGGAAACTCCTGCAGAAGGGAGTCGGGGTCCTGGCAAGTTGAGGCCAGGACATATTTATCAGGATTCCTGGTCTCGAAGAGTAAAACTCAACTCTGGTTAATAAACAGAAGAGGGATTCATTGGCAGATATAAGGATACCCGTGGAATGGACACCTTTTATCTTGCTTGGGAACCCAGGGGTTACAGTTTGGCAGTTCAAAACCAGCAGCAGCCCTGCAAGAGAAAGACTGGGTTTTGTACTCCCGCCAACAGTTTAGTCTCAGAAGCCCCCAGGGCATTGCTATGAGTGCACACTGATGGGTGGCAGTGAGTTTGGGAAGTTTGAGGTTGTGTTCGTTGAGAGGTCAACATCTGGAGTGCTAAGCTATTGTTTTGACCACTGCTCACCCCACATGGCTGATCCCACAGTTAACATCACAGCTGACCCCACTACTGACCCTCATTTTGAACCCACAGCTAACTTTGGCCTTGTACTCCCAGCTGACCCCAGGTCTGACCCCACTGTTGGCTGATTCTACAACCGACTCCACAGCTGAGCCCACACGGATTCTGCAGCTGATGAGACCTTGCAGCTGGAATTAGTCATGACCTGGGCAGCCAGCATGGGCAGCATGGGAAGTCAGACATCTCCTGCTGCCAACAAGGCCCTGATTCTGTCCCAGCTGGCCTCCAAGACATCACCATGCCCACCCTCTTCTGAAGCCAGTCTCTTCTTCCCTTGACTGACACAATTTGGCCCTACAGAAGCCTTGGCCAGTCACACTGTCCCCAAATGCCAACTGCCATCTCTATCCACCAAACAATGTCAACATCGTTCTTCATTCGCCATGCTCTGTTCAGCCTGAGAAAGACGAGGTTGGTGGGCAGGAACGACCCCACGCTGTCTATGGCCCCGGAGGACATTTATCATTTTGTATTGTTGTTAGGTGGCATCGAGTTGATTCTGACCCATCGCAACCCTATGCCCAGCAGAACGAAACACTGTCCAGTCCTGCTCCATCTCCTTTTACCAAGCATCATGTCCTTCTCCAGCAAATGGTCTCTCCTGACAATATGTCCAAAATATGTAAGACAAAGTCTCACCATCCTTGCCTCTAAAGAGCCCTCTGGAAGTACTTCTTCCAAGACAGATTCGTTTGTTCATTTTGCAGTCCATAGTACTTTCAACATTTGAGGTAGTTAGTTTATTGTGCCAACCTGGCCGATAAACACAAGTGAAAGTAATTGAAGGGCATAGAGATAAATGGCTCGGCAAGCCTCGCCTTTCTTATCTCTTGCTCTTTGATCATCAGACCAGTTTGCGGCTGCCTTGCTTGTTCTTTGCCTCCATTTGCAAGCTACACTACCTGTGGGACATCTATCCCATGGACTGTGTCGCTGTAATTTGAGGTTCCTTCATGATCTGCTTCGCCACACCATTGGAATTTACATCTCGTAGGCTAGGGACTGTCGGACCCTGTCATCTGGTTGACTATTGGTGACCTGCCTTGCTGTTTGCTGCCTGTGCCTGGATAGCCTGAATTGCTCTATAGAGGACTACCCGGCGGCCCTCAAGACTTAAAGGACTGCCAGTGTCTCACAGCTGTCTCACAGGAGTGAGTTGCACTGAGCCATTTGTACTGCTTTATAATGTAATTAACTGTTTATATCTTATGTTATCTATCTATCTATCTACATAAATAAATATATAATTATTAGCATTCTAGTTTTGTTTCTCTAGAGAACCCTGTCTAAAACAATATTCTTCTCCAGCACCAAAATACAAATGCATCAATTTTTCAGTCCTCCTTATTCAATGTCCAACTTTCACATGTATATGAGGTCATTGAGAATACCAAAGCTCAGTCAGCACCTAAATCCTCAAAGTCAAGTCCTTGCTTTACAACACTCTAAAGAGGTCTGTGCAGCAGAGTCACTCAATGCAACACGTCTTTTGATCTCTTGACTATATGCTTCCATTCATTGTGGATCCAAGAAAGACAAAATCCTTGACAACTTCAGTCTTTCCTCCATTTATTGTGGTGTCGCCTACTGGTCCAGATGTGAGGATTTGAGTCTTTTTTCACACTGAGTTGTAATCCATACTGAAGGCTGCAATCCTTGATCCTTATCAGCAAGTGCTTCAAATTCTCCTCACTGTGGCCAAGGAAGGTACCTCATCTGCAAATCACAGTTTGTTTTTAAGCCAGCCTCCAACCCTGATGGCACATTCTTCTTCATGTAATCCAACTTCCTGATTATGTGCTCAGCAGAGTTTCTTGACATAGAATTCACATATCATATAGTTCAACAATTTAAATATATTTTTAAAAGTGTGTGATCTTTGCTTTCAGAACATTTTCTTTTTTCTTGTACTCATTATTAGCTCCCCATTTTCCCCCAACCTCCTCTGCCACAACTGCAAGAATCTATTGATCTGGTTCCTGTCTCTATAGATTTACCTATCCTGGATTTCATACACAGAAAGACATTTTAAAAGAAAAAAATTATAAAACAGAATATAGAAAAATTTCAGTTGAAAAATATAACATAAAATAATAAACACTAGGAAAAATGTAAAAAGGGAGACATTTTTTAACCCAATAAATTTGCATCTGTCTAATTTCCAATGCGCTCTATCTGATAACAAGGCCACTCATATCCTTGGTCTATGGCCTGAGGGGATTCTACCGAGGCTTAATTGAAGTAGGGACCCTGCAAATGAATTTGGGCTTTTAACGCATAGCCTCCTGCATTCTGGGTGCTCAGAATTTAAACTTCAATGCTATTCTCTCCTCCTGTCTTGGATTTTATTATTTACAACCCTTGCACCACACAGGCTGGTGTGCTTCTTCCAGATGGACTTAGCTGACACCTCTTAGATGACTGCTTATTTTAAGACAAGTCGTTAAGAACCCAGATGCTATTTTTCTGATAGCGGGCACCATCTGTTTTCCTCACTCTAGTTTGCTACGGCACCCATATCTTCAGTGACTCAATGTGAGCAGATATCCAGTAAAGCAACATCGTAGGAACTAATTGTTCTTAGATGAGGACTATGCCAAAGTTCAAGATCAAAATCTATTCATGTGTCTATGGTTTGTATATATCCATGGTCCTTTTTAGAAATCTCATTATCCTTTTATTGGGAGCATTATAAATCAACCCCATGGAACATATGATAATTCTATTGGTGGTATCACTAATGTATCCAATGTTAAACGATTTCAAACACTGTTTCAAAAAGGAACACAAACACAGCACCAGAGGAAGTAGCACGGAGACACACTGTGGGAATTGTGCCCAGTCTAATCCCAGCCCCCCGACCCCACCAGGGCATAACAGGAAGGGAGCACAACAGAGCAGCAAGGTGGGCAAAGCAACTAAGTCCCCAAGGAATTCTGAAAATCGATTTTTGGACTGGTGGAGGTGGGGGGTGGGCGGGGGCGGGTAGGCAGGGCTTGGCACTGCATCAGACCTGATGGGAAGACATTCATAAGGTCAGCAGACAGACCTGGAACTATTCATAGCATTTCTTTCTTTCTTTCTTTTCATGCCTATCTACATAAGATAGGCAAGATAAACAATCCTGAGAAAACAATGGGACCAATGGTTCCCAGGGAGTCAGCAGAGAGGAGAAGGTGGGGGAAAAGGCGAGGGGTGGGCAACAAACCCTGAGGATAAGGGAACAACAAGAATACTAAAATTGATAGCGAGGAGGGCATAGAATGCCTGGTGGGATTCGATCAAGTGCAATGTAGAGGAGGTACAGAGAGCAGAATGAAGGTTGAACATGATAGTGGGACAGGAAGAAAGTAAACGACAATAGAAGAAAGAATTAAAAGGCAAAAGACATTTATAGAGGTATAAACATAGGCATGTATATATGTAAATATATTAATATATAAATATAGTGATCTTGGTCTATATATATATGCATATTTATATGCGAAGTATTAAGGTATCAGAGGAACATTGGGCCTCTACTCAAGTCCTCCCTCAATGCAAGAACACTTTTCTCTAATAACCTGGAATTCTGTGGTACCTTTCTGACATGATCACTCAAGACAAAATGAGTGTATAAGCTAATGTGGTGAAGAAAGCTGATGGTGCCCGGCTATCAAAAGATATAGCATCTGGGGTCTTAACGGCATGAAGATAAACAGGCAGCCATCTAGCTGAGATACAACAAAGCCCACATGGAAGAAGTACACCAGCCTACCCCAACAAGAACGCCGAAGACAAAGTGGGTACATAAGCAAATGCGGTGAAAAAACCTGATGGTGCCTGGCTGTAACAAGATATGGTGTCTGGGGTCTTAAATGCTTGAAGTTAAGCAAGTGGCCATCTAACAGGGAAGCAACAAAGCCCATGCGGAAGAAGCACACCAACCCTGTGATCACGAGGTGTCAACGGGATCAAGTATCAGGCATCAGAAGACCTAAAACAAACAACCACTTTGATGCAAGTGAAGGGGGTTGAAGTGGAGACCCAAAGCCATCTGTAGACAACTGGACGACCCCTCACAAAAGGGTCACAAGGAAGGGACAAGCCAGCCAGTGTGTAGTATAGAACCAAAGAAACACACAACATTCCTCTAGTTCTTTAAAGCTTCCTCTCCCCCACTGTCAAGACCTCAGTTCTACCTTACAAATCTGGCTGGACCAGAGCATGTACACTGGTACAGATGAGAGCTGTTTATCCAAACCCCTCAGGACCAATAATGAAAGTAGCAATACTATGAGGGTAGGGGTAGGTGGTGGGGGAGAGGGGGAACAGATCACAATGATCTACATACAACCCCCCTGGGTGGGGGAAAAACAACAAAAATGTGGGTGAAGAGAGACAGCAGATGGTGTAAAATATGAAAATAAAAATAATTTATAAATTAACAAGGGTTCATGATGGTGGGAGGGTGGGGGAGACAGGGAAATAAAGAGGAACTGATAGCAAAAGCTCAAGTAGAAAGAAAATGTTTTGGAAGTGACAATGGCAACCTATGTACAAATGTGTTTGATACAATTGATGTATGGATTGTTGTAAGAGCTGTAAGAGACCCCAGAAAAAAAGGTTTAAAATTAAAAGAAAGAAAAAAAGAAAAGAGTCCTCAGTAGAGCTCCTGCTTTGGACCTGAGGCCCCTGAGGTGGGAACTTCCTAGAACCAGAAGACACAGAGAGCCTTCCCATAGAGCCAACACTTTGAACTTGGACTTTTAGCCTCTTAAACTGTGAGAGAATAAATT
The DNA here is from genome assembly GCF_050624435.1 of Tenrec ecaudatus. Taxonomy (NCBI): domain Eukaryota; kingdom Metazoa; phylum Chordata; class Mammalia; order Afrosoricida; family Tenrecidae; genus Tenrec; species Tenrec ecaudatus. The sequence goes on along the minus strand of NC_134539.1, from coordinate 94,081,771 downwards.
TCTGTATAGTCTAACCCCCTTTCCCCATAAAGGAAGGTATATATGTATAGGACAGTTTTTTGATCCAAATACATGGATTGTTGGCCTGTATTGATAAAAAAAAACAACAAACTCAAGTGACTGGACACTATGTATGCAAACAATGTTTCACAAAGGTAGAACAATGCCTACCAGACATAAACAAAAAGCAAAGAGAGCATGAAAATGGCAAATATTTGAAAATCCTGAAGTACTGTTCATTGTGCACCCACAAAGCAAGAGATTCGAAGTCCAGCAAGCCCCAAATCTATAATTTTAGTATAGCAGTCATCCGGTTCTTCTCAAACTAGGGCATTTTAGCCATAAGTCCAAGGGAGTATTTCAGTCCCTTAAATCTACTACAGATGAGTTTATGATAAAAGCATGTTCCACTTCATGGAGTTTCCAAATCAGAGTCTTTTGGTGTGCCCTGTGAAGAATGTTGTATGCCTCAAACGGACCGAGTCAAAAATATTAGTTGTCTATAACGCATGGCCTGGGTCATGTCTGACCTAGGTTCTGTAGAGAAAAGTGCCCAATTGGAACCATAATAGAGGGTGATTCTCCTCTGGGGGGAATCTGTATTTTTCTCAATGGTAAGTTGCCGCATCTGGTTTACCAACCAAGAGAAGTCTGATCCCCCCCGCCAAGCTCTAGACTTCAATTTCTATCTTAACGGAGCACCCTTGTAGGAATGTCTGTGGATTTGGGGTGATGGTAGAACAATGTTAAATGGCAGGAGCAGATTGGCCTTCGTCTTCCCACCACCTGAGAATGAGTGTTGGATGTGATTGAAGGCATTTTCTGAATCAACTGCATTTCTTTTCCTTGGTTTTCTTTTAGATGATGGATCATGTTGCTTATTTTTCTAATGTTGAACCGTCCTTACTTGGTCAGGACGCACTATCCATCCATTGTTTGTGTCTTGTTGGACTCCATTGTCCAGAATTTTGTTGATAATTTTTATGTCTACTTTCACGAGGTCTGTAATTGATCTGTAGTTTTCTTTTTAGTGACCCTTTTGTCTAGTATTGGCATCAGGGTTACAGTTGCTTCATAAATGAATTTGGGGTTATTGCATCTTTTCCTATACCCTAGAGGAGTTTGAATATAATTGGTGTCAGCTCTTCTCAGTTTGGTGGAATTTGCCAGTGAAGCCATCTAAACTTGGACTTTTTTTTCATATATATATATATATATATATATATATATATAAACAAACTAGGATATTTTTTGTGAGAAGTTTGAAATTTTCTTCTTTTGTTTGAGGTCTGTTACCATTTTTCATCTCAACACTAAGACAGATGGCGACAGAAAGCAGGGTGCTTCTGGAGCCGCGCTCATCTCTCCCAGGTTTGCCAGTCCACTGGAGTGCAGTTGTTGAGAGCATTACTTTATTATCCTTGTTGCGCCATTGTTCTGTTGTGACATTGCCAACTTCATTTCTCATCCGAGTTATTTGCACCTCGTCCCCTTCCTTTCTTAAATTTGCTAGTGGTTTCTTTGCCAATTAGACGAATCTTTGCAGAGAGCCAACTAGTAGTATTGATTTCTTTCCATCGCTGTGTTTTGTTTTGTTCTCTTCTGTTTTATGTATTTCTGGGCTGGGCTTTATTGTTTCTTTTCCTCTGGTGATTTTTTTTTGAATGGGCATGTCTAGCACTGTCCATTCTGTTGGCGTGGGAGGCAGAACACACGTGTCTTCAAAAATGAAGGTGACATGCATGTATGCCCAATGCACCGAAATGACCTTTACACAAATGCAGCACCGACGGTGCCGAGAAGGGTGCCATTGGCTGCTGGCTGGGTGAGGGTGGGGGTAGCTATGTTGCTGATGACCAGAAGGTTGTCTGGGGTCAAGGGGAAGATCACACCTGTCTGTCCGCTGGCCATCCATGTGTTTGTGTGGTCTTAGGTGAGTGGAGCCCATTATCAAGCTTTTGTCCTGAAGGAACGCTCGTTGCAAACATTCAAAGTGGCAGTGCCATGACAAGCTGGTTGGCATTTACTCTTCTTTCTCTTCTTCACGTTTGTTCACCTTCTGCTCCTATGTACTATTCAACCTGTATCTTTCTTTTGACACTCAGATTTCCAGGATCACAATCCAGATCGGTTTCATTCAATCTCTAGTGTCTTTGTTGAAAATGGTCTGGGTAGTGGGTCTGCCTCCGCCACCATCTTGCCAGAAGTTTGCAGTAAGTTTTAATATTCAAAAACATCTGTAGTCTGATAAAATGTTGATAAGGATGGGAGAAAGCACATCGATCATGTGGGTTAAGAGAACTGGAGAACACTGCTGCTGTTCGTGTTTGTCTTCCTCAGCAAGTCAGGCGTCCTGCTCCCTGAAACTCTCCATGGAAAGAAGTTGGGAAATCCCCCCTGCCCTCGCCTCCCTACGAAAGGCCGAGCAGATCCATCTAGCATGCGTCTGTCCTGTTCTGTGCGAAGGAGAGGGAGGGAGGAAAAGAAAGGGAGCTCACGTGGTGTTGAGGCCCAGCCCGGCACTTTCCGTCCATGATCCCTCTTATCCACACAACGCTTTCAAAGATGGCGGGCAAGGCTTCCAAGAGGTGAAATGACGAGACCAAACATTCCGACCCTGAAAACCAGGCGTGTTTGATACCAACGCCTCTCAATTCCTTCTAGAACAAATATGGTATAAGACATGCGCTGACTCCTTTCTCCCCAACTGACCCTGACTCCACCTCCGCCACCCCTAGAGCCTGGTTTTCTCCTCATCCGTGATTCAGTTCCTGACATTTTCCAGAGCACTGGCAAAGAAAATTATGCTGAACACCCTTGAGTTTGTCCCACTCAGAGAAAGGAAGAGCATGAAGACAGATCTTTTCTGTAACGTAAACTCTCACTCATGGATAATAACCTTCAGCATGTGAAAACCGTACCCCTCGATAAGAGTAGGGCTGTGTCTTCTTGCTGAAATGTTATTCTGTTTATTTTTATAGACATGGTTCTTCCACACTTGCTCAGCCAGCCCAGAGACTCTGAAACCCAGACAGAATGCCTTCTAGGACAACTACACCATCCCTAAAACATCTCGTTTCCATCCCCAAACTAAGTCTTGCTCCTCGACACAAGACTAAAGCATCTTTTAATGGGACTTCTATTCACAGACCCGCCCCACCCCACCCCTCCTCAATATGCTCGCTCACTGTGTCAAATCCCAGGGGATTTTGAGTCCAAAAATTCAAGAGTGGGATACTGGCCGCACAGGACACCCAGGAAACTTTGGAACCCACAGCAGGAGCCACAAACTCAGAAGGCCGGAAATGCCCTGAGGAGGAGATTGAATGAGTGGATAGCAGTCCGTTCAGTGCTACGTGTGTCTGTGTTTGGAAGAGGACTATTATGAGCAGTGCGCTGGAAGGCGGGGGTGGGGGCGGGGGGTGGGGAGAGACATTCAAGTTCAAACATGGTGCTTTCTTCTTATACAACAAAGAACTAACAGAAACCAAATTCGCACGCCTGCCTGAAATCACCAAAGCTGTCTCAAGTGTATGAAAGACTGGTCTTATGGCATGAGATTTGAGGTGCAGAAGGATCATGCTTCCTAATAGAACCCAGATGAGCTTACTGTCTGGCAAAAGCCTCTAGGCTGCAGTATGGGAAGGGATCCAGGGCAGCCTCATAAATTCCATGAGTGGGGTGACAGGGTGAGAGGTTGCAGCACCTGCAACTTATAAAACAGTACCCACAAATGCCCAGCGCTGCCCATAGAACAATCCCAGGGATCTGCAGAGCTGTCGGCAGAACGTCCCTCAGTACAGTGTGAGGGTGGGAAAACAGGTGTGGCGGTGGATGACAGGGAACCCAAAAGGATTAGAGGGGCCAATACCTAGTGAAGCTGGAAATAGGGCCCATTCCCAGTAATAGTCAGGAGGACTACACCAGTCATGAAATGAGAGCACAGTTATAGTGCTCCCTGGCTAAAAGACCTCACTAGCCCCACCAATCAAGATGCAGCCTCTGGATGCCAATCGTCAGGAGTTGATGAACGACCACGGTATTTCTGCTACCAAACCATCCACCCCTCTCCTTTCTCTGTGCCTGGACCTGTGGTCTTAAGGAATATCCCTCATCCCAGCTTCAGCTTCTGTGGCCAACCCTTCCCCTTCTGTAGCTCTTTCACTCTGCATTTCTGATCATTGTGCTCGTGGCAGTATGTCCTTGTCACAAATGGCAACCTGAACTGGTATAGGCACCTCTTTTCCATAGCTCTTGCATTTGACATCTCTTCTTCTCAGTGACAGGACATCTGGAACTGTGAGAAGAGAAAAGATACAACACTGAAGAGATACACCCACATCTTGCCTTCACACTGAGCCTGTGCAGAGGTCTTAAGCTTGGAAATGCACATAAGCCCATCTAATGGAAGGCTTATTTTCCCATATTGCACATTGCCCATAGGCCATCAGATAGAGGAGCGTGTGTGCCAGAGAGAAAAAAGGGGGGAATAAATACAATGAAAAGAAGGAGCTAACCATGATTAACCAGGCTCTTCCTCAGTTCAGAGAAGTGGGAATCAGACTCACTTCTCAGCTGCTGCCTCTGCCCCGTGCGCTTCACTGAGTGTTCCAAACGCTAGCAGCTGATTAGACAAATCCTCTACTCCCCTTGCCTGCTCTGATGGAGAGAGACACGAAAACAGGTACACACAGTGAGCGCTTGATGCCTTTGGTAGGAGGGCGAAGTTAGAGAGGACCGTGGACCACAGTTTTTCCTCTCCCTAGTGTCTTTGCCACAGACTTCTGTTCCCCGCGAGATGGTTTTACCTTTGCCCTCTGCAGAGACTGTTTTGACTGCCCGGCTGCCAGCCCCTTCCTGATGGAGAGTATGGTCCTTAGGAGGATCGTTCCCCAAAGGGTTCCAACTCTGCTCCCTGAGGCAACACTTCTCCTGACGCTAAGCCTGGGCATCTGGCTGGCCGCGATCAGCAAAACGAAACCTGCCACTTTCAAGCAGGAGCATTAAGAGCAGGTACACGCATGTTCCCATGCTCAGTCATTGTCAAAGCATATCTGAGGATGAAGATTTCGCTCTCTTCAGTCCCTCAAGGACTGCTACAGAGCAGAGGCGCCTGTGGACCAGGGCTGGTGATGTAGCACAAAGGAGGTGGAAGGAGCCATTGAGCTGTTGAACTTAGGGCTGCCTGTTGTGGTTGATCAAAAGGCAATCTCTCTTCGGTGGGGTGAAGGGCTCACTTCTCAGCATGTAACACAAAGCCAAGTATTCTCCATCACCCACCCAACTGGCATCCACTTTGACCAGTAAATTATAAAAACCAAGGGGCATTAGGATTTATAATGAGAGGAACAATTTTGTGACCAGGACAGTGTGTTCTGCCAAGAAATGGTGCTCAGCTGATTCTGCTAAACATACAGGATGATTTGACCCTCCACGTTTTAGCAATACGACATGTTCAGAAAAAATATAGCTGGCCTGAACTACAGAAACCCGGGAAAGATTTGCTAATGACGTAGACCCTGGGTTGGCATCTGGAAACTAATATTTCAGGGATAGCCCTACCCTTAACTGACAAGAGTGGCTCATGGTGCCAAACTGTGCTGAGAGTGTGGTCTGTGCTGAACACCCGCATTCCTTCCAGAGATCTGGAATTTGGGTATTGCCGTGGGGGCTGGGGGTAGGTAGGCAGGTAAGGCAGTGCTTACGTGGCTTCTCCCTGGTGGGTACTAAAACTATAGTGAGTCCACTGCTTGGCAACATTTAACACGTGTTGTCATATCATTGCTGTGGTAATTCAATGGATTCAGTCTACTTTTTGCTGGGAGAGGATGTTGGGAACTTCTGCTTGTATTCTTTTACCTTTGTCCCACGTGCTCTGTGCCCTTTTGCTACAATAAATCATAGTCACGGGTATGACTATGTAATAGTCTGGGTACTTAAGAGAAACAAATCCACAGAAACTCATGCATAAGAGAGTTTTATATAAAGGTTAACTGTGCATCAAGAAAACTTCCGTACCCAGGGATTCCCAAGCCCACAAGACCAATATTAACCCATATGTCCAACACCAGTCCACAAAGTCCTCCTATATCTCACAAAACAGACCCAATGATGCCGACTGCAGGACAAAAACCAAGTCAGTGAATGTGTAAATGTCTCAGCGCTGACAGGAGTCTCCACACGGGTCCTCCAGCACCCAAGGCTGCATTGGGGTAGGTCCATGTGGCTTCTCCTCAGGCATGTCTTGCAGGAAGTGAGCCTTGCCAGATGAAGCAAGGACCTGGCTAAGGCAGCTGCACCCTGGTCTGCCAATCAGAAAGCAAGAGACCTGAGAACTAGAAAGGCAAGGCTCACTGAGCCATTTATCCCTCTGCCCTTCAATTATGCCAACATGTGTTTATTGACCAGGTTGGCACAATTAACTACCTCAGACTACATGGAGCCTTAGGGGCCTGCCAAGGGACTAACTGAACTTGAGGTCATCTCAGGGACCCTCAGCACACTAAGAAATGCCAAATACTTTCTTTGTTTAGCAGAAACCTAAACCCCACAATCCTGTCTTCTGCAATGCACAGCCTTCTTCAAGTTATTCAATCAAGCGGTGATTTGGGTACTATTGTGAAGGGATATTGCTGGTGTAGTGAAGGGCCCAAACTGTCAACTTTCTAATAGGGAAATTATATGGGAAGGTCTGATGTAACCAAATGAATCTTTGTTAGAGTATTGTGGTAGTTACATAATCTAGTGTCACTTTGGCACTTGACAGGATTAAGAGTGAAGGGGTGGAGTCTAATCCGTCAATTGGGTCATAGCCTGGCCTGTGGGGGCCTGGCCTTCTTCTAAGACATCTGGGAACTCCTGTATTTTCCTCCATGGAGGCAGGAGACACACTGACTCTCTGTTCACTACCCAGGAGACATGACAAATGACAAGACACATGGAGCTATGCTAGTGCCCTGGGATGTAGAAGCCCTGTGGAGACCTCTGTCAGCACTGAGATGCTTACACCGCCACTGGATCCACAAAACTTCCCACCCATTGGCCTGTGATCTTCCTGAATTTGGCATCATTGCATGTGTTTCAGAAGTCAGAAGAGGAATTTATAAATTGGTATTGGACATATGGGCTAATATTGGACTTACGGACTTGATCTGGACCGGGCTGGCAAGTTTTCTTAATGTTCAGTTGCTCTTGTATATAAAGCTCTTCCTAAGCTCATATGAGTCTCCATGAATTTATTTCTTTAGTCAACCTGGACTCACACAAGTATTTTCTGTAGCTGGCAGCATAAGGAGAAATCAGATGTGGAACATAGGATTCAGTACACTGTTCCTGGATTGAAGATAAAGGCAGAAGGTGGGAAGGGGGTCATATTGTAAAGAATGTGGTGGCCTCTAGAACTCAGTGTGGTCCTGGTGACCATCAGCAACAAGGACCTCGGCCAGACCATCATAGGAAACTAACTAAATTCAGACAAAAGTACCACATAAATGAACTTGGAAGTCAATTTTCCCCTATAGGCTCCAGATGATATCAGAACCCCCAGTTGACACCTGGATTTCAACCTGGTGCATACCCACCAAAATACCCATGCACACACTGCTGGGGCCAGCTCTGTGGTCCTCTAAGCTAGGAAATGGGTGTTATTTGAAGAAATTAGATTTGGAGTAATCTGGTACATTAGAAAACTAATATACCTTCCAATATAGCATTTTTCTAATTAAGATAGAATGGGTCTCATTTGCTTGTAACCAAAACTTTGAGCTATAATTCTGGTACTAAGAAGTGGATTTCAGGCAAGAGAACCTTGAAGAAAATGTAGAATCAGACACTCAGTCCGGGACCTAACTGGGTGGAAGACAGTCAAAGAACAGTTACTATTTTATAATATGAAATGATAGCACCAGTGGGAAAATGTCCCACAAAATTATCACCTGTGTTTGCCTAAACATAGACCCCCATCCACCAGTTTGTCCTACTATGGTAGTTTGTGGGTTACTGTGGTGTTGGAAGTGCTATGTCGCACACGATAGACAGTTTCAGCAGAGCTCCCAGATGGATAGATTAGAAGGAAGGTCTTCATGAAAATCAGTCAATTAAGTCACTATTCATCACAACAGACTATTGTGTGACACGGTGCTGGAAGATGAGGCCACTGGGTTAGAATACACTCAAAGACACAGTACCTGCAACATTGGACAGAGCATACTGACAATCATGCTAAGCAACATTTCATTCTGCAGTACACGGCGTTGTCATGAGTTGGAGCAACTAACAACAATGATCTTTTAGAGAAGATGGACAGCTGTCATAAGATCTAAAAAGAGTCTAAAGAAGTCAAGGTCCACAAGTGTTGAGGTGGTTAACTATTTCTGACAGCCCTGGGTAGTGAAAAACATCTACTGGCAAGTTCAACTCCTAGACTTCTTCCCTCCAGGCAGACTGGGACTTGGAGGACGTCTGCAATGGCAAGCTTCTTACCTCTTACAAGGAATTAAATAAATACCATGTGTCCTGCTCTAACCCTTCACTCAGCATCCAAGAGGGTGCTCACTAGTCCAGGAGGATGTGCAAGCAGTATGTTACTGGGTCTTTACACCCAGTACATCCAGCACTACCCAAATCGTGTCTGGCAGGATGAGATGCTATAATGAATATGAGAAAAGAAAATCCCCAACAGCATTATAACAGAAGCCCTTATGATTATGGAGCAAAGTCCTCAGGTTTCTCAGCTTTTGCTTGCTGTTCAATTTTGGTGAAAGGAGACTAATTGACCATGTGGTTTAGGATCCCCCACCGTGAAGTAGTCCATCGAAAGATGAAGCTGGGAATTCATGTTACACTCCGTGGCCAAGTGGGGAGATATTACTAAACTTTCATAGTGCTTGGTTGTGTCACCGGCCACTGCAGCCCTCCTCCGAACCATACCTATAGCCAGTTGCTTGAAAATTAAAGTTCTCAAACCTAGCTTGAAGCTTTTTTGACAAAAGTCAAAAGGTGAGCTACAGAAGTAACACAGCCCACTTGAGATATTCTTGGAAATCAGTAAAGAAGGAAAATACTTTAGGCTGCCAATTTTTTAAAATATATATCTATTACCCAGTTTCCCTAAGGGAGATTTGGAATTGCAAGTCCACTTAAGTCCATTGGCTCTTTGGAGACAACAACACATTTCTACTCAGACTACTTTGGCTTCCCATTCACATGCTCCTCAGCTGCAGCCACCAGGATGGCACACTGTTGACTGTCAGTGGAGGAGTCTGTGGGCCAAGGCTAGTCCACAGTATTTGATGAGCATATCCTCATCCATAACAGGAAAACCTAAAGGACATACACACAAAATCAGTGTAGGGACACAAACAATGAAAGTGTGTACTTAGAAAAGAGGAGAAGGTACCTAGCATTTGTTGAATACTTTCATCCAAGCTGTTCATTCTTTGACTAGATTTACTTAGTCACTTCATACACTGTGAAAGTTAAACAATGGTAAGGGAGACTGGAGAGGAATTTATGCCTTTTAATTATAGTACCAGTGAAGAATATTGAATATACCATGAACTTCCAGAAGAATGACCAATTCTGTATCGGAAGAAATACAGTCGGAATGCTCCTTAGAGAATTGGATAATATTCCTTTTCACTTATCTACTTATCAGCTGATAAAATGTAGGTTATTGCCACTTTGGGCCAGTATGAATAATGCTACTATAAACATTAGTATGCAAGTTTTTATGTGAAAGTGAATTTTCACTTCTCTTCGTAGATCTACAGGAATAGAATTGCTAGCTTAAATGATAAACCTATAGTCAATATTTGTCGAGCTGTCAAACTTTTTCAAAGCACCTGCACCATTTGAAATGTCCACCAGTAATGTATGAAGTTTCTGATTCCTCCCCATCCTTGTTTTCCTGGTTAATACTTGTCACCATCTGTCTTTTTAATAAATTGAATCCATCATAATGTGACTTAAATGGTATCTCACTGCGGTTTTGATTTGCAATACCCTAATAAAAATGATGAAACTATGATGTGTGAGCATGAAGTATTTCACTGCTAGCTAGCCAAAAGGTGTGTGATCTGAACTCATGAGCATCTCAGAAGGATAAAGGGTGGCAGTCTCTCCCTATAAAGGTTTCAGCCTTGGAAACCCTATGAGGCAGTTGTACTATGTCTTATAAGGTAGTTATGAGCCCACATCAACTTTACAGCAACCATTTTATAGGTTAATAAGTAATTGCGTTGAGTATCTTTTCAGATGCTTACTTGAAGATAATTTATATCTTCTTTGGATATTTATTCAAATATTTTAGACAATTATTGTTAGGCTATCTGTCCTTTTAATACTGAATTTTATAAACAAGGGAATACTGCCTGGCTTAACAATCAGAAAAGGTGTGTGGGGTGGGGATGTATCCCTTTCATTATACTTATTCCATTTGTATACTGAGGAAATAGTCTGAGAACCTGGATTATAACAAGAAATCACCATAAGGACTGAAGGGAGGCTTACGAACAATCATCAATGTGCAGATGACACACTTGCTGAAAGCAGGGTGCAACTGAAGCACTTGCTGATGAAGTTCAAGGACGGCAGCCTTCAGTTTGCAACCAATAGATAACTCATAACAATCAGGATAAAAGACTGAAGTTATCATAGATTTTGTCTAGCTTGGGTCCATGATGCTTATGGAAATATCAGTCCAGAAATCAAATGATGTATTGCCCTGGGAAAATTTTCTGCATAAGATCTCTGTAAAGTTCTGAAGAGCAAGAATGTGACTTTGAACACTATGGTGTGCCTGACCCAACTCAGTGCCTCATGTGAATGTGAAAGAAGGACAATAAATAAGGAAGACTGAAGAAGACTTGATGCATTTGAATTGTGGTTCTGATGAAGAAGATTCAACGTGTCATGAACTATCAGAAAGACAAACACATCTGGCTTGAAAGAAGCACAGCTAGAGGGTTCCTTAGAAGCAAAGATGGTGTAACTTCATCTCACATACTTTGGATATGTTGTCAGGAGAGACCAGTCCCTGGAAAAGGACATATTTCTCATAAAATAAAAGATCAAGGTAGTCAGTTGGTTGTCTAGAGAAACAACGTAGCAACATTCATACACACACACACACACACACATCTATATTTAAGGAAGAGCTTTTATATCAAGAAGAAATCTTTTTTTTGTCTTTAAAAAATAATTTTATTGGGGTTCGTACAACTCTTTTTTTTTATTTTAACAATTTATTGGGGCTGATACAATTCTTTTCACAGTTCATACATATACATACATCAATTGTATACAGCACATCTGTACAGTCTTTGCCCTAATCATTTTTTTCTCTTTTCTTCTTTTACATTTTATTAGGGACTCAAACAACTCTTACCACAATCCATACATATACATACATCAATTGTATAAAGCACATCCATACATTCCCTGCCCCAATCATTCTCAAAGCATTTGCTCTCCACTTAAGCCCCTTGCATCAGGTCCTCTTTCCCCCCCCCTCCCTCCCCATTCCCCCCTCCCTCATATGCCCTTGGTAATTTATACATCGTTATTTTGTCATAACAAGAAGAAATCTTATATGAAGAAGGTACCCTGGCCAAGGTCAACTTAAGTCCATGGGCCTGATTAGGTGGAGCCCTCTTCAGACTTCAAGTAGCTCCAGCTGGCCAATAACGCAGAGCAGTGAGTGATATGGATGCAGGAAGATCACAGGCCAGTGGGTGCCGAGTCACGTGGATCCCAGGACAGTGAAAGCATGACAGGGCGCTAACAGTGCTCAGCGTTGGGTGGACCACACGGGGCTGGCCCTGGAGGTAAGCAGACAGTACCGGCAAGCAGGAAGATGAAGGGGCAGAAAGGAGGAGACGTTCCCACGTTCTCTCTTATAAAAGGCCACACGCTCAAGGAGGCATCAGCAGGCTATCATGACAGATTGGACTCCGCCCATACCCATGCACACAGGCTCAAGTCGACATAAAATCTGACTGCCACAGTGAGGGGAAAAGAGAAGATTGCCAAGGAGATGGACTGACCCACTGACTTCAACAATAGGCTCCCAACATAGCTATGCTTATCAGGCTGCCACGGGGCCAGGCAGTGTTTCGTTCTGTTGTGCAGAGGGTTGCTGTGATTTGAGACTGACTTGATCTAAGAACAATATGTCTTCTTCATTTTTTTAGGATACAAGTCTCTCATAAGATACCATATATACTCATGTGTAAGCAGTTTTTTGGCACATTTTTAATATAGCTTTTGTGGTAAAATCAGGTGCATTGGCTGAATTCCAGTCAGCTTATACTCGAGTATATACGGTACTGTGCAGGTATCTCCTCCCATTCTGTGTATTTTCTTTTTACTTTCTTGATGTGCCATTTAAGGGGAAAATAGTAACTTTGATGAAATAAAACAAATATGTTTTTCTTGTACTGCTATAGATTTTAATATTGAGTCTAATAAATTATTGCCTTGCCTTAGGCCATATTTACTCCTATATTTTAATACTTTTATCTAAGAGCTGTGTAGCCTTACCTATTACACTTACATCTATGTGAATTGAGTTTATTTTTCATATAGTATGAGATGGAATCCACTTTTGTCCTTTTGGATATAGATATCTAATTTTTCCGGTAATCATTTGCTGAAAAGGCTAATCTTCCCCCCATAGAATTGTGGCATTCTCCTCAAAAGTCAACTGACCATAAATGAGTAGCTAATTTCTGGATTCTCCATTCTATTCCATTGATCTATAGGGTTATCATTATGTCAGTATTGCACTCTCTTCATCACTATAGCTTTGCATTAAGTTTTGAAATCATGACGTGTGAGTCCTGCAACTTCATTCTTCCATTTCAAGATTGCCTTAAATAGTCTGGTCTCTTTAAAGTTTTATGTTAATTATAAGACTAATTTATCAAATTGTACATAAAAAATCTGAGATTTTGATTGGGATTGTGTTGAAGCTGTAGATAAATTTGGAGAGTATTCCCATCTTAACTATCAAGTATCCCAGGTCGAGAACATGAGGTATCTTTTTACTTAGATAAGTGCTCGTTTTTAAAATGGAATTTAAAAAATTATATTCCTAAATATTTTATTTTGTTTGATGCTACAGCAAATGGAATCCCCTTGGATGTGTGCTGGACTTACTGATTTATTTCCAAAGAATAGAGCACAGAAAGGGAAAAATTGTCATTTTACATTGGAGGCCTTTGGAAGACATGCCCTTCATCAAGTTAACATGGTTGAGTCAAGTCCCTGAAGAGATAGGAAGTCCCAATCCCTGCACTTGTGATTGTGACCCTATTTGAAGATAGAGTTTCTTTGGCTAGGTTAGGGAGGTGAAACACAGTAGGATGGATCCTAAATCGATGTTTTCTGAGTGGTGTCTTATAAAGGGGAGAACAGAAACACGCACACACTGAGAAGACAGACACTTTGTGATGAAGGAGACAGGTGTATAGTAAGTCCTGTATCACCAAGGGTTTCAGTCATTAAAAGTTGAAAGAAACAAGGAGGACCTCCCATTTGAGCAAACATCTTATTTTGACCCTTGTTGTTTGCAGACCTGTGATAGAGTGAACTTCTGTTCTTTAAGAGTACCCACTTGTAGTATTTTATTGTAGCAGCAGTCGGAGACTAAGACACAATTGATTCAATAATAAGTGGCATTGATATCATTAATTCATGATAGAACGCAATAAGACATACACTTTACCTCTCTTGATTCATCAACACACATAAATTTGGGGGCCTTCTAAAAGGTGTTTTTCCAGTACTCTTCCGAAGGGTATGGTCATAGATACTAGCAAAAATTGAAAGTCATCTCAAATGAAAAGAGACTAAGACTATATGACCACTAAATGCAAAGTGGTAGCTGGTATTAGATTGATCTTAGAAACTCGTCAGAAAGGACATGAGTAGGAAAAGAGAGGACATCCAATAGTCTGTACTTTAGATGACAGGATGACTGCCCATCCTGGCTGTCCAAGCATGTGGAAGCTTCAATGTTAATGGAAGAGATGGTAATGCCTCGGTCCTGACTGCTGCACCAAGGTTGTGTAAGAGGCCAAGATGAAGAGAGGCTGGGTGAAAGAGCTATAGGAACACCCCGTACTGTTCTTCTAACTCATCTAGAAATCTAAAAATATTTCAAACTGGGAAGTTTAAAATAAAAATACTGAGCTAATAAAAATAGTGGGAAGGAGGAGAAAGGTAAGAGGAAGCATAAGTAGATTAACATTCTCACTTTTATTGGGAAAATGTAATAAATACAGCCAACTCACGAGGGAAAACTAGACTAGATGACTTTTGTCCACCCAAGCAATGTAGGCGGATGTCTCTGCTCCCTCACTTTTTATTTCCCCAAAGCCCTGCTTTCTCTGCATACGTGGCCAACCCAGCTCTCCATCCCGCACTCAGCACTAATTCAGGAGTGTCTCCGAGTCCTATTTCAAATCCCAAGTTAAGCCAACCCTGGTCCTATATCCACCTCTGATCCAGTCAGGCACAGGCCATGTCCTTGCTCTTAACAGTCTGAGGAAGTGGATGCAAGGGTAGTTCATTAATACTTATAGTGGGAAAAACTGAAGAAAAAGAATACTGAGGAATAAGTAATGTTCTGAAGCATCTTAATGTTGCTGCCCAACAAACAAGGCAATTGTTTATGAATGGCATAAACTCATTAAGGCGCAACATAAAGACCGACAGTTGTTATGGCTCCCTGTCTGAGTCACATGCGTACCACCTGCGACGCATGGTACTAGTCCTCCATCTCCAGCCCATATGACTGTCTCTCTGCTTCCACATGGCATTTAAAAGGGGTCACTTCCTGCACACAGCTTGTGCGGTCACGCAGTGTCGAAAGAATTGGGTATCAGGCATCATCAGAACCAAAAATCATATCATTGTGAAACAGGGGAGTGCGGAGTGGAAGCCCAAAGCCCACGTGTAGGCAATTGGACATCCCCTACGGAAGGGTCACGGGGAGGAGACGAGCCAGTCAGGGTGCAGTGTAGCAACGATGAAACATAAAACTTTCCTCTAGTTGCTAAATGATTCCTTTCCCCCCCTCCCGCCCCACCCCACTATTATGATCCCAATTCTACCTCACAAATCTTGCTAGACCAGATAGGTACAGATAGGAACTGGAAACACAGGGAATTCAGGGTGTATGATCCCTTCAGGGCCAGTGGTGAGAGTGGCAATACCGGGAGGGTGGAGAGAGGGTGGGATAGAAAGGGGGAACCGATTACAGGGATCTACATATAACCTCCTCTTTGGGGGATGGACAACAGAGAAGTGGGTGAAGGGAGATATCGGACAGGGCAAGATATGACAAAATAATAATTTACAAGTTATCAAAGTTTCATGAGGGAGTGGGGAGCGGGGAAATGCGGAGCTGATGCCAGGGGCATGGGTGGAGAGCAAATGTTTTGAGAATGATGAGGGCAATGAATGCAGAAACATGCTTTACACAATTGATATATGTATGGATTGTGATAAGAGTTGTATGAGCCCCTAATAAAATGATTTTTTAATTAAATTATTTCTTTAGGATCACTTCCTTTATCCTCTGTTTTCTTTATAGTCATGGCATGTGACTGCTTCCTTCAGCTCTGCCCTTCTGGATTTTAAAAGCTGGTTTTGAGAATGGGGATGGAGGGAAGAAATTTGTTACCTTTCTTATTTACCTTACTTATCCTGGAACTCTGGTGGTGTCATGGTTATGCGTTGGCTGCTCGCCACCAGCCATTCTGTGGGAGAAAGATGAGGCTTTCTACTCCTGTAAAAAGTCAGTCTCAGACATGGAGAGGGGTAGCTGCCCCTGTCCCCTAGGCCTCTGTGAGTCACAGCCCCCTTGATGGCACTCGGAGTTTGCACTTATCCTGAAGACTCCGGCTGTCTCTACTGGAGAAGGATCAACAATATATACAAAGAAATATGAAGAGGGGACAATGAGGGGCAAATTGATTCTTCATATTATTATTTAACACAACAAACATGTACTTTTAAAAACTAGTGTCATGCTTGCCTAACTGAAGGGTGTTTAATGAGTATGCGAGGCTGGGTTCTCTACAGAAACAAAAGCAGTAGCACTCATATATGTATAGGAAAGCACTTTTTATCAAGAAGGAATTCTCTATCAAGAAGGTCTACCAGCCCAGTTCAACTCAAGTCTGTAAGTCCAAAGGAAGCCAAGGCCATCTTCAGACTCAAGTAGCTGCAGGCTGATGAAGGCAAAAGATGGAGTAGGATACAGGAAGATGAGAGGCCCCAAGGCTGTGGAAATATGGTGGGGTGCTGGCATCTCTCAGGCTTAGGCAGCCTGTCTGGAGCCGCCCCTAGAAGCAAGCAGAGACCTAGTAACTAGGAAGGGAGAGAGAGAGAGAGAGAGAGAGAGAGAGAGAGAGAGAGAGAGAGAGAGAGAGAGAGAAAGTTTTCATTAAGAAGGCCACACCCCCTCATGGGGCATTAATCCACCCAAGGGGAGGTTATTGTTTATATCTCCACAGGGAAAGTGGGACCAGACTTCAACCCAGTGTCGCAAGGTGTGAATGCAATATCCCGGCGTGGAGGAGGGAACTGGTGGAGAGGTCTGGGAGGCTGGCCCCAGCACCATAAATTAAGTGGATTCCTGCCCCTCCCCCGAAAAGGATTTGTTCCAAAGGACGACATTGACTCTGCAGCTATGGGAGATGGACATATTTGATCAGAGCACACGGGAGCAGATGAAGGGGCAGGAGGAGAGAGTGGAGCACAGCCTGGCCCACCAGGCCGTGATGATGATGTTCCTGAGTAGAGCAGCCAGCCCACAGAGAACAACATGGCTGACCCTACTATGAGACATGATGCCCCTCAGTGACTAAGGGCGATACAGGGGACAGCACCGGAGACACAGTGTGGGAATTGCACCTGACCTGATCCCACCACACCGAGGCAAATCACTGCGGGAGTGCAGCGGAACAGCAAGGGAATGGAGTGGCAAGGTCCCCAGGGAATGCTGAAAGTGGACTTTGGGGCCAGGGCGTGGTGCCCCAACAGACTGGACTGGAAAACGCTCCTAAGGGCCAGCAAACGATCCCTGAACTAACTACAAGCTTTTCTCTTATGAACTGTTTTGTTCTGTTCTTTGTCAGTGGTTTGTTTTTGTTGTTTTGTTGTCTGGTTGTATACTGTTGCTTTGTTTTCCTCTGTCTAGTTTTCGTGCATGTTAGTGACTCCACAGGTCTGTCTGAATAGGACAGGCTGGATGAACTATCTGGAGGAAAAACAACGGGACCGACAGTTCCAGGGGGACTTGGGGTGGGGGGGTAGGGGCGGGTAAGGAAGTGGTGTTAACAAACCCAGGGACAAGGGAAAAACATGGGACCCCAAATGGTAGAGAAGGGGGAGTGGCAGGCCTGGTGGGAAATGATCAAGGGTAAGGTTGCTTAGAGAAGAGGTATACTCTAGCCCAGGTGGCGATGAAGCATGGTAGTAGGTCAGGAGGAAGGTCAAGGGAGATGGAGGAAAGAGCTAGGAGTCAAAGGGCATTCATGGAGGTCTAGACAAAGACATGTACATGCAAATATATATAGGAGGATGGGGAAATAGATCTATGTGTCTATATTTATAGGTCAAGTATTAAGGTGGCGGAAGGACCTTGGGCCTCTACTCAAACACTCCCTCAATGCATGAATACCTTCTTTTATTAAATTGGAACTCTATGATGCTCGCTCTCCCGACACAACGGCTGGAGCCAAAGTGTGTGAACAAGTAAATGTGGTGAAGAAAGCTGATAGTGCCCGGCTATCAAAAGAGATAGTGACTGGGGTCTTAAAGGCTTGAAGATAAACAAGCGGCCATCTAGCTCAGAAGCAACAAAGTCCACATGGAAGAACACACCAGCCTGTGTGATCGAGTGGTCCCAAAGGGATCAGTTACCAGGCATCAAAGAACAAAAAATCATATCATTGACTGCACACCTCCATGATAGGATCGCTGAAGACAAATGGGTGCACAAGCAAATGTGGTGAAGAAAGCTGATGGTGCCCGGCTATCAAAAGAGATAGTGTCTGGGGTCTTAAAGGCTTGAAGGTGAACAAGCGGCCATCTAGCTCAGAAGCAAATAAGCCCACATGGAAGAAGCACACCGGCCAGTGCGATCACGAGGTGCCCAAGGGACCAGGTATAAGGCATCATGCAAAAAAAAAAAAAGATATAAGTGTGTGTATGTATGTGTATATATGTGTATATGTATATATGTATGTGTATATATGTATATATATATATATATCATATTAAATAAAGGGGGAAGTGCAGAGTGGAGACCCAAGGCCCAAGTGTCGGCCAATGGAGATCCCCTCATAGAGGGGTTTAGGAGAGGAGATGGGTTAATTAGGGTGTGAGGTAGTATCGATGAAGAACACAGCTTTCCCCCAGATCCTGGATGCTTCCTCCCCCCAACTACCATGATCCAAATTCTACCTTGCAGGGCTGGATAGGACAGAGGCTGTACACTGGTACATATGAGGGTTGGAGGTACAGGGAATCCAGGGTGGATGATACCTTCAGGACCAAGGGTGTGAGGGACGATGCTGGGAGAGTGGAGGGTGAGTGGGTTGGAAAGGGGGAACTGATTACAAGGATCCACATGTGACCTCTTCCCTGGGAGAGGGACAGCAGAGAAGGGGGGAAGGGAGACTCCGGATAGGGCAAGATATGACAAAATAACGATGTATAAATTACCAAGGGCATATGAGGGAGGGGGGAATGGGGAGGGAGGGGGGGAAAAAAAGAGGACCTGATGCAAGGGGCTTAAGTGGAGAGCAAATGCCTTGAGAATGATTGGGGCAGGGAATGTATGGATGTGCTTTATACAATTGATGTATGTATATGTATGGATTGTGGTAAGAGTTGTTTGAGTCCCTAATAAAATGTAAAAGAAGAAAAGAGAAAAAAATGATTAGGGCAAAGACTGTACAGATGTGCTTTATACAACTGATGTATGTATATGTATGAACTGTGAAAAGAATTGTATCAGCCCCAATAAATTGTTAAAATTAAAAAAAATTTAAAAAAAAGAAGGCCACACCCCCAAGGAGGCATCATCAGGGTGATTGACAGGTTAAACTCCACCACTACACTTTCATATCAATTCAACTAACTGCCTCAATGGGGTTCCATTCTTTAAGCAATGTTCCTAAACTGCAAAAAGTTAACATCTCAGCTGCTGACTGAAAGATTATTGATTCAAATTCCCAGAGGCAGTCAACTCAGAAAAAAGAAAGAGTTGGCAATATACTTTTGTTCCCTATAAAGCACAGTTCTGGTGCACACATTGTCACTATGAGTCAGAGTTGACTAGATAGTTTTAAATTTAGAAACCCTTCACGTCTTAACTGCACGTTAATTTTTCCTTCACCTCTCCCTCATTTTTATCAAAACATCCCAAAATGCCACAAAATCTTCCAATATTGTATAAAAACACAATGCTGTACAAATTTGAAAAGGGGCCAGCAACACGGGATTATTGGCCAGCAGGCTGTGCTACAGCACCTACTGAAAGGAGCATTCATCAGCTGAGGTGCAAATGTATATATTTAATGATTCAGGGCTTCTTCCTTTCCTTAAATATTTTATTGGCCATGTCTAATTCAATCAAACTCTTATGTGTTCACTGTTAGAGGTAAACAGATTTATTTGAAGATATAGTTCATCCCTTTGTCCTACTTACCCCTCCCCCAGTTGTCAGGTACCTTCTTGTAGGTTCCGAATCCTAGCAGCCCAATACAAAAGAAGAAATCACACTCCCGGGTCTTGAGTTACCCTAGAAACCTTTGCCAAGCACAAGCCCATTGTTACAGCCACTCTTCTATCCATCTTGCTGAGGGTCTTTCATTTTTCCAATTAGCCTCTACTTAAGAGGTATTAAGAAAGACACTGATTAGAAATACTAGCGTCCTTGCCAAAGCTCTGTATTGGCTATTGTCTACTAATAAGGGTTGATGTTGCTGCTGTTGTTGTTAGATATCATAAAGTCAGTCCAACTCAAAGTGACTCTGTTTTTAATAGAGAAAAACACTACCTGGTCCTACAACATCCTCACAATAGTTGTTATGTTTGAACCCATTGTTGGAGCCATTTTGTCAATCCATCTTGTTGAGGATCCTCTGCTTTCTCCTTGACCCTCGACTTTATCAAGCATGATGTCCTTTTCCAAGAACTGTTCTCTCCTGAAAACAAATCCAAAGTATGTGAGATGAAATCTCACCATCCTCACTGCCAAGAAAATTTTCAGCTGTGCTTCTTCCAAGACAGATCTGCTTGTTCTTCTGGCAGTCCACAGTACTTTCAACATTCTTCCCTAGAACTATAATTCAAATACATCATCTTCGATCTTCCTAATGGGCCTCTGATTTCAGTGTGGTTAATGAAACGTAGGGTCAAGTGTGTGTAGAAATCATTCATACATCACTCATCCTGCAACTAATGCAGGTAAACCATAGGCAATGGAGCTTATCACTGCTCAGCATCCAGCACTACCCATGATTCATTCCAGTTCTTTCTGGTTTCTGGCCCTGGATTCTGTGTTCTAATTTTAGCTCTCTGTTTCCTGACCTTTTAAGTTTCACTAAAATAAGGGTTCCTGCTTTGTCTGTCCTTATCTTTAAGGAATTTGCTCATTTCTACTTTCAATTGTCTTAGATGGATAACTTGGTTCTTTCCTAGACCACAGTATCCTTAGTCTTCTCACAGAAGAGCCTTGGGCATAGGCATACAGAAACCCAATATTGGCAGCAAGCTCAGCAACCCCATGGAATGGTAACTGTGGTCTAGTGCACTTTCATTCATTATTTTCCTTGTAAAAGAAAAAAAAGCATCATAATGATCATACAGTATGAGGGATGATCCGTGCAAAAGAGGAATGATCGTACAGTATGAGGGATGATCCGTGCAAAAGAGGAATGATCGTACAGTATGAGGGATGATCCGTGCAAAAGAGGAATGATCGTACAGTATGAGGGATGATCCGTGCAAAAGAGGAAGGCCCTAACAAGATGCACTGACACAGTAGCCGCAACAATGGGTCCAAACCTAACAGTTGTGAGGATGGGGCAGAGCTCTGTTCTGTTGAATAAAGGGTCTCTGTGAGTCTAGCAGCATTATGATGAATAAGAGGATGTAGTATGGTGGGTGAGCACAAAATAATTATGTAACATCAATCACTCGGGTCTGTGTGTTTGTGTGCATGTGTGTGTTTTGTTTTGTTTCATCTCTTCCCCTATATCAGTGAGAATGCTGAAAAGTAAACAACAAAAGTCACCTCAGATTAGTTTAAACATAAAAACGGAATTAAAAGAGACAAAAATTCTGTAGTTTTTAGTGGAATTGGGCTGACTCATTGCCTGTTCAAGGAACCAGAATTGTGCCTGGTCTGAGCGGCAGTACCCACACAACATTTCTGTAACTGCCAGTCAGGGGTTAGAGAGCACCCTCTTGTCTTCTTCTAACACTCAAAATAGAGAAGAATGAAAGAATTGCATCTGCCAGAATTATCAAGAACTTAAACTAAGAAGAAATTTGGTATACTCAAAAATGAGTACCTCCAGATCTGCACTTGCTGACTAGAAATATGCAGACTTCTTAGATTTGGAAGAAGTATACCTGGACTGGGCCAGGGGCTACCTACAGTAGTTCCTGCCCTGGACACAATAAAACAAGTCTATATCTCTTCCCTGGCACTGTTAAAAATGTTAAAACATGGTCAAGCTGGCGTTCTGATGGAAGTTTTGGGTCTGATGCTTGGAGAATTTGCTAATGACTACACCGTCAGGGTGATTGATGTGTCGGATGTGTGTGGAGGCAGTTGATGCCACGTTCCAAGCCAGAATGTTGACTATGTTGAAGCAGACAGCAAGGTCTAAGATGGTTGCTGGCTGGCATCACAGTCACCCTGGCTTTGGTTGTTGTCTTTCTGGTGTGAATACCAAGACTCCGCAGAGCTTCGAAACGTTGCCAGAGAGAGCTTTCCATGACAGTGGCTGTAGATCCTATTTAGAGCATAAAAGGAAAAGCTGTGGTTGATGCCTTCAGATGGATCAATGCTGATATGATCTTAGGACATGAATGAAGACAAACAACCTCAATTCTGGACCACTTAAACCAGCCATCTCTTCAGGCATTAATTCATGGATGAAACAGACATTACTATTAACTATCAGAAAAATGAACTGGAACAAAAGGAAAAAGGAACTGAGAAAGAAAATGTTGCTAAATTTGCCTAAGAATCATTGGATAGAAGGTTTGACCCTTCAGGACTACAGTGAAGATTGTAAATACAATGAATCAGTGGCAAAAGAGATGCTGGAGTTAGTCAAGAATTACAGTTAGACCGTAGAGGCAGAAGAAAAGATGAAACCTGAACAGGTAGCAATAAGGACTGTTTGCAAGCAGGATTCCAAATGTCATGTTAGATGGGATTCTCTAGAGAAACAACACCAGGACACTAATGATATATATAATATATATATATATATATATATATATATCAAGAAACAAACACTAAATTAATCTATAAAGCTGTACAAATGGCTCAGTTCAACTCACTTCCATGAGACAGCTAATACACCGGCAGTCCTCCAAGTCTTGAGGGCTGCCGGGTTGTCCTCTGTAGAGCAATTCAGTCTATCTGGCCACAGGCAGCAGACAGCAAGGCAGGTCACCAACAGTCAGCCAGATGACAGGGTCTGACAGTCCTCAGCTCAAGTGATGGATACTCCAGTAGTGTGGCGAAGCAGATCTTGAAGGAACCTCAAACTACAGTGACACAGTCCACAGGTTAGGTGTCCCGCAGGAAGCATGGTTGCAAATTGAGGCAGAGAACAAACTAAGGAAGCCACACATTGGTCTGATCATCAAAGAGAAAGAGACAAGAAAGGCGAGGTTCACCGAGCCATTTGTCTCTCTGCCCTTCAATTAATCTCACATGTGTTCATTGGCCATGTTGACACTATAAACCGACCTATCACAGAGAGGGATGTGTGGATGTACTCATAACTTCCAATATTGTCCAGTAGTTAGCAGCTAGGTCGTATTTAAATAAGACAATATAAAAAGTAAACAGTGCTGCTCACAACAGCTATCTGTTCCTGTCTTGTTACTGCTGCTCAAAATCAAGGGACTCCTGAAGGTGGGTTTGGTTAAAGGTAAGGCATTTAGCAATCTGCAGGGATTTAACACCTTCAGTTTCAGTTGCGTTTCTACTTGTTTCTTTATTCAGGGTTTTTGCAGATTCCAAAGTTGTACAACGCATCAAGGTTTTTTAAGTTCCATTTAATATTGGGATAAATCAGTTATGCAAATAAAAGACATTTACAGCATTAAAAATAGATACAGAAACCCTGGGAAAGACAGGGAAACATGGCATTTCATCAGAGAAAGACCACCAAATCACCCCATAGAGCTAGAACAGTGGAGAGCCATGGCAGAGAATATATTGCAGCTTGTATTATCAACCCCTGATTAAAGCTAGAAGCTGTACCCCTGGCAATGCCAAGTAGTTGCCTCAGCCCATGCCAGGAGGCTTCATTACATCTTTCTATGTCATTGTTTCTGAATCAAAATCTCCAAGAACACTAACTGGCAAAGAAGCCAGGTTCAAATGCCTGAGGTTTAGCTGGCAGAGAGCTGGTATATTTGAGTGTGTGGCTTCCATGGAGGAATGATCTCTACCTCCAATGAGGAGTCTCAAAGTGAAAAATTCCTTAAACGCAGAAAGAATGTTAAATTCTTCTGAGTGACCTAAGAAATTGAAAAGTTCCCATTAGAATCTACCCCTTTAAATGTCCAACATTAACACATGCCCTTCTCCAATAAGTAACCTTCCAAATTATAACAATACTGGTTTCCCCTAAAATAATAAAAATTCTTCCCCCAAAAAATGTTACCCATGTGTGTTAGGCAGGGTTCTCTAGAGAAACAAAACCAGGGCAGTTATATCCATCTGTACATGGATAAGTGTAGATAGCAAAAAGGAATATAACAGCAAATTAGTCCACCCAGCAGCAAAGAAATCTCAGTCCAACTCACTTTCATGGGACAGTTAATATACGGAAGGCCCTTTCAACTTTAGCAGATGCCAGTAGGGCAGTGTGGCAAAGCAGAACACGGTGGAGCCTCACCATGGAGCGACCTAAATGATGTGAAGTGGCATCTGCAGTGGTGGCGACCCTAACCCTAGCCCACCGGCAGCAGACATAGCAAGGTGAGTGTAGTAGTTATATCATCTGTTGTCATGAGACTTAAGAGTGAAGGGGTAGAGTTTAGCCTGTCAATCAGGTTGCAGCTTGATGACCTCATTTGGAGGCTCTAAGGAGATAAATAGCTCACTGGACTCAGGACACATGCTCACTTCCAGCAAGACATTGTGGTTGATAAGCCACATGGAGATAAGCTGATGGAGTCAGAGCCCTGGGAACTATAGGAGCCACATGGAGATTCCAGCCAGTGCTGAGATGCTTCTACCACCACTAGATCCACAAGACTTTGCACCCACTGGCCTGTAATCTTCCTGCATTTGGCATTATTGCATAGCTATGGACATTGGGCTAATATTAGACTATGGGCTTGGTCTGGACTGAGCAAGGATGTTTTCTTAATATTCAATTTCTTTTATATATAAAGGACTAACACAGTGGGGAAATACTGCATGTGGAACCAGCAATGTGGTTCATTGCCATGAACATTTGTGCTAGTCCAGGTAGACTAGAGAAACACATTCATTGACACTCATATGTGTGTGAGAGAGCTTTATATCAGAGAAAAATTGTATATTAAGAAAACATCCCAGCCCAGTCCAGATCAAGTCCATATGTCCAATATTAGCCCATATGTCCAATACCAGCATATCAATTCCTCTTCAGACTCACACAACACATGCAATGATGGTGAATGCAGGAAGATCACAGGCAGGTGGGTGAAAAGTCTTGTGGATACAGTGGTGGTGGGTGCATATCCAGGGCTCTGTCTGCCATCAGTGTGGCTCCATCTGGCTTGTCAGCAGGAAGACCAAGAAAGCGAAAGAGTGTGTCCCACCTCCCAGGAGGACGGATGGAAGTCCCAGAATCCTCATGAGAAGGCCACAAGGATAGATTAACAGGTTACCTGATTGACAGGGTAGACTCGACCCCTTTATTCTTTTATCAAGTTGACATGAAATTGTGTAACCATCACAAGGGTTGACTCAGCCAGGTGGAGCAGAGCACTGCATGGCACACAGGTAGCACATCACCTGTGGTGAGGCAGGGCAGCTAGATCAGGCAGTGCTCTGACTGGACCATCAGGGATGGTAGAGGGTTGGAGGACTGGGAGAGCAATTTATCTCAGTTGCGCTCCATAGGAGGTCATCAAGCTACATCCTGAGTGACAGGCTAAAGTCCACTCATGTCTCTTTGCAAATGCCATGTTGTGTTGACACAAAAAAATGAACTATCACACCATGCTCATCCCTGAGACAAGGCCAATCCAAAAACATTTAGGATTTTTCATGCACTTCCACATTTAGGTTCTCTGGAAAAAGTCCATCCCTCCTTAAGTTCTATTATAATTGTCCAATGTCATTTTGTGAATGATAGACCAAATAGCAGAGTTTAACTTCAAAATGCACCTGTACAAAATTTTAGAGAGAGAAGATATGGATGGGATATATATATATATATATATATATATATATTCAATTTATGACAAAGCAAGAGGAAAATATTCATATGTAATTTCCAAAAAGTGCATGTTTCCACTGAACACAATGAACAGAATTGGCACAACAATGTGCTAACTTTCTCCTAAAAAGAGGAGACCCCCAAATCCAAAAGTTACTACAACTTAATCTGTCCCAATTCCCTTTTTATCTCCTGAATATCATAAAGTAATATAAGGATAGATCAATGATAGATGAATAGATAACTAGATGATAGACAATATAAAATGGCTTCCATAATACCAAGGGCTCTAGTAGAAAGAAAATGTTTTGAGAACGATGATGGCAACAAATGTACAAATGTGCTTGACACAATGGACGGATGGATTGTGTTTAAGAGTTGGACAAGCCCTAATCATTTTCTTAAATGATTAGGGCAAAGAATGTACAGATGTGCTTTATACAATTGATGTATGTATATGTATGGATTGTGATAAGAGTTGTATGAGCCCCTAATAAAATGTAAAAAAAGAAAAGGGAAGAAAAAAAAAAGAAAGAAAGAAAAGAAAATGATTAGGGTAAAGAATGTACAGATGTGCTTTATACAATTGATGTATGTATATGTATGGATTGTGATAAGAGTTGTATGAGCCCCTAATAAAATGTAAAAAAAGAAAAGGGAAGAAAAAAAAAAGAAAGAAAGAAAAGAAAATGATTAGGGTAAAGAATGTACAGATGTGCTTTATACAATTGATGTATGTACATGTATGGATTGTGATAAGAGTTGTATGAGCCCCTAATAAAATGTAAAAAAAGAAAAGGGAAGAAAAAAAAAGAAAGAAAGAAAAGAAAATGATTAGGGTAAAGAATGTACAGATGTGCTTTATACAATTGATGTATGTACATGTATGGATTGTGATAAGAGTTGTATGAGCCCCTAATAAAATGTAAAAAAAGAAAAGGGAAGAAAAAAAAAAGAAAGAAAGAAAATGATTAGGGTAAAGAATGTACAGATGTGCTTTATACAATTGATGTATGTATATGTATGGACTGTGATAAGAGTTGTATGAGCCCCTAATAAAATGTAAAAAAAAAAAAAAGAAAAGAAAGCCATCCAACTTAAAACAATTGATCTCTAGTCACCTAGAGTTGGGTTGGCAAACTGTGGCTCTCAAGCCACATACAGCTCTTTCGGAGGTTCACACATATGGCTCTTAAGTAAAGTTGACAATGAAAATAAAAACGATTATTCAGAAAAAAACAGTTGTACAAGCCTCAATAAAATGATTTTATTAAAAAAAATACATTCCATAGAGTCAACTCAGATCATGGTGATTTTATACACAACAGAATTAAGCGTTTCCCTCTCCTGCATCATCCTCATGCTCATGGACAAGTTAGAGCTGATAGCCATGACCACTGTGCCAACCAAATCTGTCTCCCCCTCACTGGCCCTCAGTTTAACTGAGCATGAGTTCTCCTCCAGTCATTTGTCCCTCCTGATAAAAAACAAGCAACTCAGACAATGTTCTGTTGTGATTCTTAAATTTTCTATTGGCTATATTTTGGAAGTTGAACACCAGGCCTTTCTTCCTAATCTGAGAGCTTATCCGATATCTATCCAGCATGGGTGACCCTGAAAGAATTTGAAATACCAGTGTCAGTTTCCAGTTTGATAGCAATACACAAGCCATCACAGTACAGCAGACTAAGACAAGTCAAGGATTATAAAGTTAACCTGAACAAACATGTATAACATAAAACAGGGAGTGAAGAAAGGAAAGATTGGTTACTTTATATAAATATTCACTTTTTCAAGATGAGGAAGAATCTATGTAGAAACTCCACACAATTCTCATTTCTACAACTAATCATGAGGCCATGGTCAATGGTTAAAATTTCCTATTTCCATTACTAGTCCCATAATCTCTTGAACTTTAGCTGGCCTGGATGCCTTCTCATCCCAGTCTATCTCCTTCCAGGAATGCTTGGAAAATGCTTACAGAAAAAGTCCTCAGGGAGGTAGTTTAAGTGTGAATGAGAAGGTAGATGTGAGAGACCAGTCCTCCCTGCTACCTGATACTCAATGTTTCCCAGGGCTGGCCCCTTCTGCTCAAGGTCTACAAATACCTAAAAGACTTCCTGGGATGAGATGGATCTGGTGGCTTAATGTCCACTGATGGCTCCATGAGGAAGAAAATGAATCCCCCTTGACTCGTACGGAAAAAGGACAAGTAATACTTGAATTGTGAGCATAGATCTGGTGCCAGATAGAGCTGAATGTACAGACAACCTCCAGCTCTTTTCAGTTCAATGATCTTTTGAAATTTTAAAGTATCGCTGAGCCTCCATTCTTCATAAAATATGAATAAAATGGCAATTCTGTTACAGGGTTGTTCTCAACATTAAGTGAAATCATGCTTAGAATTTTTCTGGGGCACAGTAAACAGCTCAATATAGTCAACTAATATTTTTTTTCTATTATGGGTACTTAAACTTAGATTCTGAGCATCTCATGTGCAGAAGGCTATGTATGACAGTGGAAACCCAAAATCCATTTGCAGAATTCTCACAGAGATGAAGTCCTCTATTGAATTCCTTCTGACAATTAACTAGCAATGAGAACAGTCTTGACCCAAGCATAGTACGTTGGAAAGTGGATTGTCTCTACTCATCTTTAGCCAGCCCAGGGAGGGCTAGTCTCCCTTATGGGTTTACATGGGTATGTCTTTGATGGAGAGAGCTGTACATGGGGTCACATTGTGAGGAGTTGTGCCCTATCAGTAATGCCCTGACTGCCTTGGCCAGACTGTCTTGGATCAATTTTGTAAGCTCTTCTCTCTAACATCATGTAAATGTCCAAGCATGGTCCGGTCCCCCTTCTGTAGTCCCACCTATGAATGGGATATACTAATACATTGCCAACCATGAATTTTCAACAGTTACTTTGGTGTCCCATGCCTTATTTAAGAGTCTGCCAGTAATACTCTAATCCTATTGTGACCTCATGCTAATGGTCTCCCTCATCCCGGTGATGTGTCTTTGTCCAATTTAAGACTTAATAAATGTTCTCCATAAATTATATTTGAGATCAAAGTACCCTAAAACAGACACGAGGGTTGTATAATTAACCTTATGCAAGAATGTTGGCTTTGTTCCTATTGCTCAACAGGTAATCTCTAAAACCTTGGGGTTTCCAAGGAAGACGAGTCTTTGCTATCATGGAGGGACTTCAGAGCACACAAGATAGATGATCCTAATGAGGTGACTCAGATGGGAGCAAAATCAAACTGGGGAGAGGGATTGCTGAATAGTGAGTCTAACAAAGTGGGAAATGATTAAATCAACTATTAAAACAATAAAACCCCAATAAACACTCTGGACACGGAAGGTCGGGTGAATTTTTTTGATCATTGAAAGGTATCACTCCAGGAAAAGGTGATGTGTCCCTGAGGACATGGAAACTGCATTGGGGAACCTTCTAGAACGTGCTTATATGTCTCTTCATTTGTACTCTCATTATTGCTCCTGATGGGTTTAACTGTACTGGATTCGCTGTGTTTCCAGTTCCTACCTGGACCAATCAGTGTACATCCTCTGGTCTAGCTAGATTTGTAATTTAGAATTAGTATCATGATAGTAGGGGAGAGGAAGCATTTAGGAAGTAGAGGAAAGTTGTATGTTTCATCATTGCTACACTGCATCCTGACTGGCTCATCTCCTCCCTGCAACCCTTCTGAAAGGGGATGTCCAGTTGCCTACAGATGAGCTTAGGGTCTCCACTTCGCACTCCCCTCATTCACAATGATATGATTTTTTTCTTTGATGCATGATCCTATCAACATCTCATGATCACACAGCCTGGCATGCTTCTTCTCTGTGGGATTTGTTGCTTCTCAGCTAGATAGCTGTTTGTTTATCTTCAATACTTTAAGACTCCAGATGCTATATCTTTTTATAGCCAGGTGTCATCAGCTTTCTTCACCACATTTGCTTATGTACCCGCTTTGTCTTCCTTGATCATGTCGGGAAGGGGAGCATTCTCGAATGCCATTTTAATAAAACAAAGCTTTCTTGCATTGAGGGAGTACTTGGGTATAAGCCCAATGTCCATCTGCTTTCTTAATATTAAACCTATAAATATATGCACATAGATCTATTTCCCCATTGTCATATATAAACATGTTTACATATATACATGCTCTGGTTCCCTTGTTGTTCTGCTGCACACCCTTAGTGTTTCGCCTCAGTGTGGTAGGGTCAGATCGGGCACAATTCCTACACTGTGTCTCCAGTTTTTGTCCCCCATAGTGCTATGGGTCAGAGAGGGACGTCAAGCCTCACAGTGTGGCCTGCCCTATGGTCCTCTCGGTGCTTTGGCTGCTCTTAGGGGGAATATAATTTTCAGGGCTTGTTGGGCCAGGATGTGTTCCACACTCTTCCTCTCCCTTCATTTGCTCCTGTGTACTCTGATCAGACATGTCCCTCTCCTTGAGCAGTACCTTCAGTGCTATCCACTGAAGTGAATTCTTCTGTTTTTTTGCTTGTTTGTTTGTTTGTTTGTTTTTTATCAGGGGGCTGTCCACATAGTTAGGATTGGGGCCAGCGCCTAAGACTTCTCTATTGGTTCCCTGATTCATGCTACTGTGTTGCATTCATGTCTTAGAGCACCAGGTTGAAGTCTGGTCCCTCTTTTCCTGTGGCGATATAAACAATACCCTCCCCTTGGGTGGGTTAGTGTCCTGTTCTCCCACTACTCATATCTTTTTCTTTTTGCCCCCTCCTTTTTAGTTGGCTACCATATGTATCCCTGGATTTGGTCTGGCCTCTGCCAAACTACGTGGACCTCACCCCAGGAATATTTGTATACACTAGCTTTTTCCCTATGCCCTTTTTGCATTTTTAAGCTTACCTCAGCAGACTCACGTTTTGTGCTTGGCTTACTTTACTTAGAATAATATCCTCTAGTTTTTCCCATTGGTGATGTGCTTCATGCGTTCATCACTGCTTTTGGGGGATACATAGTACTCCATAGTATGTATGTGCCCCAGTTTTTTAAACCATTCATCTATTGATGGAAATTTGGGTTGTTTCCAACTCCTTCCAATTGTGAACTGTGCCGTGATGAACATTAGACCACAGATGTTGGGCCATGGTTTGTTTCTTGCCACTTCTGGGTATATGCCCAGTAGGGGACTTGTTAGGTCATATGATTCTCTCAATTTCCATCTGTTTTAGATATTGCCAATAGTGATTTCCATAGTGGCTGTACATACTTACAGGTCCACCAGCAATGGATAAGAGTTCCTACCTCACCACAGCCCCTCCAACACTTGTTGCTTTCTGAATTTTTGAATTGGGCTATCTTTGAGGGTGTTAGGTGGTATCTCATGGTTGTTTTAATTTGTACTTCTCTTATAGCTAATGATCTGGAACATTTTCTCATATGTTTATTGGCCATTTTGATTTCTGCCACTGTGAAACTTCTGTTCAGGTCCTTTGCCCACCTCCTCAGTGGGCATTAGTATTTTTCTTTTAGGAAGCTAGCAGAGTATTGTAGATTTTACTGACAAGACCTTTGTCTGATGCATCATTGCTAAAAATGTTTTCCCAATACAGGGCCTCTCTTATAACTCTCTTGGTGAATTCTTTCAATGTACACAGGTGTTTTATCTTCAGTGGTTCCCACTTGTCAATTTTGATACATCTTTATTTGTGTCCTTCCCTATTTCTGATAGCCTATGTATTCCCTGCGCCAAAGTTCTCAGGTTTGTCCCAATTCCCTCATTGATGGCCATGATAGTTTGGGGTTTTTCCTCAAGGTCTGTGATCCACCTTGATTTTATTCTTGTGCATGGAGTGAGATAATGGTCTACTTCATGTTTCTGCAGGTAGATATCCATTTTTTTCCAGCACCACTTGTTGAAGAGGGAGTCTGCTTCCCATTTGTTATTTTTGGACCCTTATCAAAGATCAGTTGTCTATATGCTGATGATTTTGTATCTGGGTTTTCAGTTCTTTTCCATTGGTCTAAGTATCTGTCGTTATGCCAATACCATGCAGTTTTGACCACTGTGGCTGTATAATATGTGCTAGAGTCAGGTAAAGCAAGCCCTCCCACACTGTCCTTTTCTTGATGAGTTCTCTGCTAATTCTAGGCTTCTTCTCCCTCCATATGAAGTTGGTAATCAGTTTTTCCAATTCTTTGAAGAACAATGATGGTGATTGTATTGGGATGTTATAAAACTTATATAGTGCCTTGGGCAGAACCAACATCTTTACTGTATTCAGTCTTCCAATCCATGAGCATGGGATATTCTACCATTTGTTGAGGTCCCTCTTGGTTTCTTGAAATAGTGTTCTGTAGTTATCTTCATACAAATCTTTTGTTTCTTTAGTCAGGTTTATCCCTAGATATTTCAATTTGTGCTTGGCTATTGTGAAGGGTATCACTGTTTTGATTTCCTCTTCTGTGGTCTTGTCTGATGTGTATAGCAGTCTGACAGACTTCTCTTTGTTGATTTTGTGTCCTGCCACTCTGCCATATTCCTCTATTGCTTCCAGTACTCCCCTTGTGGAGCTTTTGGGATTTTCCATATATAAAATCAGAAAATCTACACATAATGGTAATTTCACCTCGTCTCTCCCCAGGCAAATAACTTTGATGTATTTTCTTTGCCTTATGCTGTTAGCTACAACTTCCAGTATGATGTTAAATAAGAGTGGGGCTAGGGGGCATCCTTGTCTAGTCCCCTTTTTCAGTGGAATTTTTTTCATCTTGTCTCCATTGACTACCACGTTGGCTGTTGGTTTTTCATATATAGCTTGCATTATATTTAGGAATTTTCATTTCATTCCTGTATTCTTGAGTGTCTTAAATAGGAATTTGTGTTGGATATTGTTGAATGCTTTTTCCGCATCTATCCATATTATCATGTGGTTCTTATAGTTTTTCATGTCAGTGTGATAAATGATACTAATGGTATTTCATATGTCGAATCATCCCTGCATCCCTCGTATGAATACCACTTGGTCATGGTGTATTGTTTGTTTTATATACTTTTGTATTCTATTGACCAGTATTTTGTTAAGGGTTTTTTGCATCAATGTTCATTACAGATATTGGTCTGTAGTTTTTCATTCTTGTGGGATCCTTGCCTGGTTTGGGCATCAGACTTATACTAGCTTCATAAAGGAGTTCTGGAGTTTGCCATCTTTTTCTATGTTCTGTTAGAGATTTTGTAGGATTGTTGTCAGTTCTTTCCTGAATGCTTGGTAAAATTCTCCTATGAAATCCTATGGTCTAGGGTATTTTTTGTTCGTAATTCCTTAATAACCTTGTCTCTTTTTTTTCTATTGCTATGGGACTGCTGAGATTCTTGATGTCCTTTGGGGATAGTCTAGGGAGGGGTTGTTTTTTCATGAATTTGTGCATGTCTTCCAAGTTGTTGAATTCATAGGAGAACAATACTTTGTAGTACTGTGTAAATATACTTT
Organism: Tenrec ecaudatus; assembly: GCF_050624435.1. Lineage (NCBI taxonomy): Eukaryota > Metazoa > Chordata > Mammalia > Afrosoricida > Tenrecidae > Tenrec > Tenrec ecaudatus. The sequence continues at coordinate 94,048,587 of NC_134539.1, read as the reverse complement.
TGATTTCATTATGATTTGTTTAATGTCCCCTCTTTCATCCCTCATCCTTGCTATTGAAGGTTGTTCCTTCCTTTCTTTGGTTAGGTTTGCCAGCAGTCTGTTGATTCTGTTTATCCTTTCAGAGAGCCATCTTTTAGCAGCATTAATTTTTTTCATATATTTTTAATTTCCCTCTCCTGAATCCCAGCCCTGAATTTTATTATTTCTTTTCTTTTGCTATTTATAGGATTGTTCTGTCGACTCTGCTCTAGTTGCTGTAAATTTTATGCCAGCATATCAACCATAAGTCTCTCTTCCTTTTTCATGGTCATGTATTTCTGTGAACCTTCCTCTGATAACTGCCTTTGCTGTGTCCCATAAGTTTTGGTATATCATGTTCCCATTCTCGTTGGTTTCTAGAAATTTCCTACTTTCATCTCTGATCTGTGTCAGTATGAACTCCTTTGACAATATAGAATTATTCACCCTCCAATTGTTTTCTCTTCATCTTCCTTTTGTTGATTTCTAGCCTTATGCCACAGTGGTCAAAGAGAGAGAGGTCTGTATGATATCTATGTGCTTAAATTTATATAGATTCTACTTATGCTTCAGCATGTGTTCTATCTTAAAATGTATGTCATGTGGGCTTGGAAAGAATGTGATTTTTTATTTGGGTGAAAGCTCTGTAAATATCTATCAGGTCAAATTGTCTAATTGTAGTGTTTAGATCTCTAGCCTCCTTGTTGAGCTTCTTTCCCTGTGACCCATCCTTCTCAGAGCGGTGTATTGAAGTCACCTACTATAATTGCTGAGAGTGTGATTTCTTTTTTCATCTTCTGAAGCATTTGTTTGATGTATTCATTGGGTCTCTCCTTCGGGGAATATATGTTTAAAATGCTTAGTGGTTCTTTGTCTACAGTTCCCTTGAGCATTATATAGTGTCCCTCCTTAGCTCTTTTTATAGTTTGCACTTTGAGGTCAATTTTTTCTGAGATTAGGATGGCAACCCTGCTTTTATTGAATTGTTGTTTGCTTGGTATTCTTTTCTCCAGTCTTTGATTTTCAGGCTATTTTTGTCTGTACTCTTGAAATATGTCTCCTTTAGGCAGCAGATTGATGGTTTGTGTTTTTTTAATCCAGTCTGCTAGCCTGACTTTTAATGTCTAAATTCAGTCCATATATATTTAGGGTTATTACATCCATTGTGGACTCTGTGGTGTCATATGATACCTTTTGTTGTTTAGTGTTTTGTATTGGGTGTTTTCCTACATCATTTTCTTATCAGTGTGTTGTGTGTGTGTGTGTGTGTTTCATTCTTGACTTCTTTCCACCTTTAAGCCAATGCTATCTTTGTAGCTGTTTTCTTTGTTGCCTTCTGGATAGGGTTGTTCTATGTGGTGGTCTTTTATTTGTGCTCAGTGAGTGCTATTCCTCTGTCCATACTCAGTCGGCCATGATCTCTTGTAGGGCTGGGTTTCTTTTAATGTATTCTTTGAGTGTCTCCTTGTCTGGGAAGACTTTTACTTCTCCATCTATCTTGATAGATAATTTTCCAGGATAGAGTATTTTTGGGTTTATGTTATTTTCCTTCAATTTTTGGAATATGTTACTCCACTCTCTCCTCTTCTTCATAGTGTCCGCTGATAGGTCTGAGCATATTCTTATTTCGGAACCTTTATATGTGATTGCTTGTTTTTCCCTAACTGCTCTCGTGATTTTCTCCTTTTCCTCCAACTTTGGTAGTTTAACTATTATGTGCCTTGGTTACTTCTTCTTGGAATTCAGTCTAGCTGGTGTTCTTTCAGCCACCTGAATGGTTGCGTGGTTTTCATTAATTAAGCTGGGGAAGTTTTCCTCCAAGGATTCTCTCACTATTTTTGCAGATGACTTCTTTGTTGTGTCTTCCTGCAGTAATCCAATTATTCTAATGCTGTTCCTCCTCATAGCATCAGAGATAGCACTTATATTTTCTTCAGCTTCTCTGATGATCTTATTAGATTTTTGTTCACGTTTGTTAAAGTCTACTTGGCTGTCTTCTAGGTCACTTGTGGTTCTCTGCCTCCTCCAGTAAGCTGGTGAGATCCGTGAGTCTGTTATAGGTTTTTGTTATGTTGTCCCTAAGCTGTTGTATTTCCCTTTGGTGTATGGTCTCTATATCCTCTATCATTTCATCCTTTTTCTGTATCATTTCCCTCATATTCTGTATAACTCCAAGCAGCATTCTGACAATTTATTTCTGTGGCAGATCAATGCCTGCTTCTTCTATGCACGTCATTAGGCTCAGTACATCTTCCAACACTGCCATTTGTTTCTCCTGTTATATCACTGAGGTTGTTGGGACTGGTTGCTTGCCTTGCATTGTTTTAGATGAGCCAGGTGCCATTTTCAGAGAGTTAAGAGCACCGGACTCTTTCTGGGAGACTTGCATGCCTGACACAATGGATGTATGTATGGATTATGATAAGATTTATATTAGTCACCAATAAAATTATTTTTTTAAGAAAGAAAGAAATCAGGATTATGAAGCATGTAAAAAGAAATTGTAAATTTAAAATTTCTTTGATTCTGTAACAATAACATGCATGATGCTCTTCCTGTGCCCCAGCAGTGTGTAAATTTCCCTCTTAGTGACTCTCCTGCACTGATCTCTACAGAATCCCTCTGGTATGTGTTACTCAGCTGCTATTTTACCGGAAGTCCAGGATTATTCTAGATTCTTCTTTTGTTGTTGGTTTTTTGTTGTTGTTGTTGGTTTATTTTCTTTTGCTGTTTTATATTGCTCGGTCTTGTTTTTGTGCTTATTATTGTCTCTACATGTCTATCTAGGTAAGATAGGTGGGATAAAAAATCCAGAGTAGAAAATAATGGGACCAACTGCACTGAGGGGAAATGGGAGAGGGGGATATGGGGGATTGAAGTGGGTGTTAACAAACCAAGGGACAAGGGAACAACAAATGAACTAAAATCGATGGAGAGAGGGCCTTGGATGCTTGATAGGGTTTGATCAAGGGCAATGTAACCGAGAGGAATTATTGAAACCCGAATGAAGGCTGAACAGGATAGTGGGAGAAGAGAAAGTAAAATGAAATAGAGGAAAGAACTAGGAGGCTAAATATAGGCATGTGCATATGTAAATATATTTATATATAAAATAAGGAAATAAAGCTATGCACATATATTTAGGAGTTTATTATTAAAGTACATTCCTACATCGGGCCTTTACTCAAGTACTTCCTCAATGCAAGAACACTTTATTCTAATAACCTGGCAGATAAGAGCTAGAAACACAGGGAAGTCAGGACAGATAAAATCCTCAGGACCAATATTGAGAGTAGCAATACCAGGAGGTGAAGTGGTAGGTGGGGGACAGACAGACAGAACACATCACAATGATCTACGTACAACCCCCTCCCTGGGGGATGTACAACAGAAAAGTGGGTAAAGGGAGACATCGGTCAGCGTGAAACATGGAAAAAATTACAATAATTTATAAACTATCAAGGGTTCATTAGTGAGGGAGGGTGAAGGACAGAGGGAGTGGTAGAAAAATGAGGAGCTGATACCCAGGGCTCAAGTAGAAAGAAAATGTTTTGAAATGATGATGACAATGAATGTACTAATGTGCTTGTACATTGACACAATGAATGTATGTATGGATTGTGATAAGATTTGTATGAGCCCCCAATAAAATGATTTTTTAAAAGAAAGAAATCAGGACTAATAAGCATGTAAAAGTAAAGAAATTATAAATTTAAAATTCTTTGATTCTGTAGCAATAACATGTAGGAGAGTCCTTTGGGGTTGGGAGAGAAATGAATGCAAGCCATGGGGTAAATTTTTAGTTTAATAAGTAATAAGTTTAATAAGTAAGTACATGCATGCTTCTATACTATACTTTCTAAAGAAAAAAATCAAAAGCAAATCACCTAGAGCAGGGAGACCATCAAGAGGAGGCCATAATGGTATCCAAGGATCCACAGTCACGTGGCAACTTAAATAAAACAAAATCATGTTTGGTGGCAGGTCAATTTATTACAGTCACAGGAGAGACTGTGTAAGCAAGAAAGGGGCCATGATTGGTGTGTGTGCACTGTGGCAGATTAGGAAAGTTTACTGGTGAGTTCTCATCACTTCTGAGGCCCTCTGGCCATCTTGGTTGGAGCATGATTCAAAATCCTGCAACTCTAGTACCTCATCCCATCCCATCAAGCACAACCTCATCTCATCAAGCACACACGCAGGCAAGTCTCCCAGGATGAGACTGCCCCTCCTGAGCTGGTCAGGGGCATCACAGCAATCCACACTTAAACACACTAAGCCCGAGGGCAAAACTTTCTACATTGCAGGTCCGTGGTCAGAAATAATGCAATAGAGACTGAATTTTGACCCCACAACTCCAAACTCACTACATGGAGCCAATTCTGATTTATAGTGGCCCTACAGGACAAGAGAGAACTTCCCCTGAGGGTTTCTGAGACTGTCGTTCTGTCACTGCCATTGCATTGATTTCAAACTCATAGCTACACTGTAGCACAGGTAGAACCACCCCTGTGCATTTCCAACATGGTAACTTTTTCCAAAAGCCTCATCTTTCTCCTTTTCAATGGCTGGTGATTTCAAACTGCTGACCTGGCAGTTAGCAGTCCAGCTCCAATGCCACCAGGTTGCTGTGATTCAAAATTGACTTGATGGCAGTGAAATTTATAGAGACTCAAAATAGATGGAGAGGTCCCACGGTAAATTTTGCATGAACCAAGTGGTCTAAGGTATGTCCATAGGAATTAGTGAGAATCATAAATTAAGAATGAGTAAATCAGAAATTAAGGAAGGCTTGGAAAATCCTGAGCTTCTGTAAAACTGGTATCTTGAAGATGTAATGAGCATCCCAAAATTTGTAGCCAGCAGATCAAAAAAGAGGAGTCTCTAAGTTCCCCCAAAACCAGGGTCTGAAGTCTTGTACAGACTTGGCTAGCTGAGAGATTATTCCCTTTACCGTGTAAGAGCTGACGTTGTGGTCACAGCCAGAAAAAGAACTGCTTGTGCTGTTGGTGTTAGAAAAGATTTTAGTTACTGACATTTAAAGAATACACACACAAACAAATGGCTTGGGGTTCAGGTTCGTTCAGGGAGCCTGCTTTCAGGGAAACTGGAGTCCCGAGTCCAACCTGGTCTGCCAAGGATTAAGCCAGGCCTCTGACTATTCTGATCCTAATACTACAGCTAGGACTGAAGAGTGTTGTGAAGAATGAAGTCTCTAACTCTTTAAAAGAAATCAAAGCGATTTATCGGAGCTAATATGTCATTTGAAAGGGGTAAAATGAAAAGGCGCAGGGTCTGAAGCTCATTAATTCAGGGAAGGGGTGTAAATCACCCATACCATAGGAAATGCAAACATCGGGTTCTTACTGGTTTCCACGATGGAGGTCATTGAAAGGAGTGGGGGGAGGGGCAAAGCAAAGCATGATCTTTAACATTACTTCTTACATTAATACAACTGGGCACACTGATTAGCTAAACCTCACCATTACAAATGTTTGCAATTTCAGAGGGGGACGCATGGCTGTTTCAAAACTGGTGACTACCGTTGGTTAAACATTATCTCCCCCAGAGCGCTAGATCTCCTAGAGAGCTAACACAGCGTTTGATAACATTTGGTTATAGATTTACAGTCTTAGCCTAGCCATAAAACCTAAATAATACTGTTGGTTCCTAAGAACCAGTTATGAATCTAAATGAAAGGTTAAATCTAAGATTTTAGAATTAGCTTAGCCATTTTCATTTTAGGTCAGACACCTAAAATAGAGGTATCCTGTCCCTAAGGCCTGCCTCTTGGACAAGGACGACACTCTTCACGGATTCTCTGGCCCACTCTTAACTTTTCCTGTGTCTGGCATCACACTAACATGGCCCCAGAAACAGAGACTCAGCACTGGCTTACACATCAATCCCACCACCAGTCAGAAGCTCAGGATGTTGGACTAAGTACCCTGCTCTAGCATTCCTTACCCATAGATTTACTGCCCCAGAGTTCCTTGCCCCAGTCATGGCTGTGAGGGAGATGACCCGCTGATGCCACCAGCAGACCTTTACTCTCTATGGATGGATGGATGGCCTCTCCCAAGTGACCTTTCCTACTTCAGTCTCAGCATACCTGGATTCAGAAAATGGTTCTCCAAGCCCAATTTGAAATGCTTGCATTATCCAAATTATTGAGAATTAATTTTTGCTTTAGTTTCATCATTCCTGCCTTACTGCTATTGGACGACAGAGCTGACCTCATAGCTCAACGGAGCACTAAATACCATGTGCTTCACTGTTCAAAGACAGAGTCATCCTTGAATGGGCACCATTTAAATGTTAATACTTGGGCTTTCTCTTAAACACAGCACCCTCCTGCTTCTATTTCCACTGTATTCTAGTTTTTAAGGAGCTTTTCCCTGCCCTTACTTTGGCTTCTGAGCTTCTTTTTGGTGTGTTTCTTGGCTGAAGCCTTGTGACCTAATCGGTGTGAAGGGTTTGACATTTTTTGCGTGTGACTTGACCATCCATTGATTTCATGATTCAGCAAATTGATTTTCAGCAAATTAGCTTTTGATGAATTGACTCTTAGCAAATTAACCATTCAATAAATTAGCTTTTGTTGAATTGACCTAGATCCATAAGATATTGTAAGTTCTCAAGTAACATTTTATGGTAAAATGCTCTTAGCAAGGAGTCATATTGTCCTTACACTAATCACTACCTCTTAATTAGGTTGTGACCGTGTGCATACACATTACAAGCTCTTTTAATGAAACAGGCAGTTGACACATTATAGCAGCTTAAGTCTGTTGAGAGTGATCCTACAGTCCTCAAGAGAAAGGATGCGAAGAAGAAGATGGAACAAGGTCACTTCCCAAGATGCCACCTAGAAACATGGGACTTCAGAAGCCTGAATATAAGTAAGAGCTGGTGGCTGGGGGGTGGGGAAGAAGAAAAACACCAACAAGAACAACCCCCCAATTAAGAGCCAAGTTCAGTAGCAAAAAGAAAACGCCCTAATTGTGTCTCAAAGGAAAATGGGTAACTAAATTGGGGTACAAACATAAAATGCAGTACTATTCAGCCATAAAGAACAATGAGCGCCCCAAACATCTTGGAACATGGCTAAACGTGGAGGGCATTGCGTGGAGCTGACCGGTTGGTCACAATACTAAAGGCGCACATAGATTAGACATACGCACACATACAGTATGTTGTCACTTTAGGAAAGTGCATGAAGAGATAAATGTGTAGAAACTAATATCCATTCATGGCTATCAGGGACAGGGCTGGGAGGTAAAGGAGCTCTCTCTCTCTCTCTAGTTAATAGGTACTTGTTATTTTGGATGATGGGAAGGTAATGTTAGGTTCCTGGAGTGGGTTATGCCTCAATTCTTTGCTTGTCCCACATTACAAATGAGTTCTTTCCCTACCCGTGTCTTTGGGAATTTGTAGAGATAGCAGGAGAGAGTAGGGAAGCAGAGAAAGAGACCTGACTACCACTAAAAATAAAGAGCTGCGAGTGGAGTGCCTCCTTTGGACCTGGGGTCCCTGTGCTGAGAACTTTCTAGACCCAGGGAAGATTGATGCTAAGGCATGTGGAGACCTCTAAGCAATTGTGAGCCCAAAGATGTTGAAAGGACATAAAGACCTTCCCTTACAGCTGGCACCTGACTTCCAATGTCTAAAGAGACTGAAATTGTTTGTTACAGCCAAACATACACACAAATTCAATTAGGTTTCTGATGTAATTGAAGGCTAATTAACATACCATTGCATGTTATTTGATTCCAATTAAATGCCTGAGCAATACTTCCTATTTTACTGCACCAAGACAATATGTCTTTTCTAGCTCAGCATCTTTAGAGTTAATTTTATTTTGACTATTTTGGAATATGAAACCCCAGAGAGAACTCTGAGGTAGATATTTAATTGATGTTGCTTTTTCTATTGCTAAAACCTACCTTATACTCTGTAGCTTCCTGGGAAATATAATTATTCATCTCTGGAAAAGGTGAAGCTTCCTGGAGGTGTCAGTGCGGTGCTTGGGTGCACATGCTGGGACAGGCGGGAGCTGGACTGGCTTGGGGGGCAGGGCGTGGGAGGAAAGCACAGGCTCAGTCCTCCTCCTTCTCTAGGAAAGCCTTGCTTAAAGATCAAGACTAACAGCAGAATCTGGACCCTCGGACACTAGACGTGGGAATGTGCATAGCTGAGCTTCTGGGCCAGCCTGTTGAGGGTGTCTTGTAAGAGGAACCCTGAGTGCCAGCCACCTTCACTCTTGGCAAAGGATCGGGGGCTGGGGGCAAACCTGAAGCACTGCATAGCTGTCCGATAGCTGCGCTGTGCCCACTTAGCCAGGTACAGAACTTGGCTAAGGGACTTTCGAGAAGAGGAATGAGAGAGGTTTAACCCTGGTCTTGGGTGCCTGTGATAAGCTCGCCGCTCCAGACCAACCAGTCTCTCTCCACTCTGTGATGCTGGGGCTGCGACTCTGCAAACCACAGTAATGCTTGAACTCTGCCCATGAGGGAGGGAGGGCGAGAGAGAGGGATGTCGCCCTCTATTTCAGCAAAGGCAGATCCCTCCTGTAACTGAAGCCATTTGGCAGTTTTTCTAGCACCCAGAGAAACCAACGCCATCCCCTCCAGCACACCTCTGAGAACCACCCTGGCCTTTGCCCCTTCTCCAGCTCCACTGGCTCCTTCTACATGCCCTTGGGTTTCAATGGTTGCCCTCCTTTATTTTTCCTGATTTTAAACCATGTGGTATTCCCTTGTTCTGTTCACAAACTGCCTCCTGAACCTTGGACAAGTTCAGCACGAGCCCACTCAAGTGCATCGAGCTTGTATCCTCTCCATACTTGTTCACGCCGTGTGCAGAGTAAATCATCAGAGAAGGTGGTTATATGAAGAAGGGTCATATGAAGGTTATATGGCGTTAGCATTGGAGGACGGATTTTTAACAACCTGAGATATTCAGATGGAAAAAAAACTTGCTAGCTGAATGTAAAGAGGACTTGAAGCACTTGCTGATGGAGATCAAGGACTGTAGCCATCACTATGGATGAAAACTCAATGTCAAGAAAATCTAATCCTCACAAGTGAACCCAGAGGTCACATCAGGAGAAAAGGTTGAAGTTGTCAAAGAGTTTGTCTTGCCTGAATCCAAAATCAGTGCTCCAGGAAACAGCAGTATTGAAAATCAAGGATGTGAACTAAGAAATGCCTGCCCCATGCCATGGTCTTTTTAATTGCCTTATATGCATGGGAGGTTTGGACATTGAATAAGAAAGACTGAAGAAGAACCAATGCATTTGAAATGTGGTGCTGGAGAAGAATATTGAAAGCATGGACTGCTACCCTGTTTCCCTGAAAATAAGATAGTGTCTTATATTAACTTTTGCTCCCAAAGATGCGCTAGCTCTTATTTTCAGGAGATGTCTTATTTTTCCATGAAGAATACGGTACACATTTATTGTTTATTGTTTTATTAAAAGAGACCTCGCACTTCCTGTCTGCTCTGGCTGTTCTGCGGCCAACAGTGAGCTGTGTGGCGGTGCCCACTGCTATGGTCTGGAGTCTAGAGTTACGGTAATTGGGGGTGGGGGGGCTTATTTTCAGGGAGGTCTTATTTTGGGGGGATGCTTTATATTTCAGTGAGAGGCAAAACTTTAAGTGGGTCTTATTTTCGGGGATGTCTTACTTTTGGGGAAACAGGGTAAAAGGAGAAACAGATCTGTCATGGAAGACATACAGCCAAGGGGCTCATTAGAGGCAAGAATGGCAAGATACGTACTTTGGACATAGTGTAAGGAGAGACCAGTCCCTGGAGAAGGATATTGTACTCCATAAAGTGGAGGGCCAGTGAAAAAAGGGAAGGTTCCCAACAAGATGGACTGGCACAGCGGCTGCAACAATGGGCTCAGACCTGGGAACATGGATGAGGATGGCGCAGGACCATGCAGTGTTTCGCCCTATTATGCTCTGTGTCGCTATGGGTGGGAGCCGAATCAATGGGCTCTAACAACCACAACTCCTTTACTCTGCCAGCCCCAGAGGTGCAGGGCTGGTTTGTATATTTACTATCCCGTGATACCGTTGAATTCCCTGGGTGCCTTTTCACTTATGAAGTTAACATTTTGTACCTAGTTAACAATCCCTTAAATATTTTCCGTTCAAATGGCTGCTTAGGCTGCTGTCTCCCAACGGGACTCTTAACCGGTGCAGAAGGGAGACCCAGAATGCAAGGTGGGTTTGATTGAAGGGCTGATGAAAACATGTGCCCAGGGGGAGAGAGAAACGCACCAGAGGAGAGGACAAAGGACCAGAGTATGGGAGTGAGGGGAGGGGAGGAGCTGAGGGAGAGAGAGGTGGGGACCAGAGAGAGCAATGAGTCCCCAGGGGAGGGAGAAGAAAGGAAGCCTGCATCTGAAGGGCAGGGGCAGGTTAGCCTGCAGGTCAGAATCCAGCTGTTTCCTGTTCCCTGTGTGACTGGGCAAGTTGCCTAATCAACTTATGTCGCAGTTTCTTCCTTTGTAAAATGGAAGTGATAGCAGTTTTGTATATTTAGTGATATGTTCTCCGAATGCCTTTGGCATAGAGATGCTCCATAAATGTTGCCTGTCATCATCATCATCATCACCATTGTCCTCCTCCTCCCCATAAGAAGTTGATTCGAAGGCATGAAGGTGGGATGTCTACGTACTGAAAGTGAACAGTCCAGCCTGCCCTGCCCCTGCTGTGGTTACACTAAAAGGTGGTCTGTCCCGTGCAGTAGTCCCACAGCCTTGGAGTGGCTGAGCACATTGGGCAGGCTCTGTGCATCCTGCAGATGTGTTCTCACATGCCGCAGTTCCCAGAAGGGCCACTAGACTAGGACTTGACCTGTTGCTCAGTTGGGACCGAGACTACGAATTCGCCATCTGCCACAGCCTCAGGCTCGCTCTGGAAACACTAGCTGAGTCCAGTGACAACTCAACTGGACCCCTTTCCAGGCCCCTGGAAGGTGTCGTCAAATGGTGGGGCCAGTCCATTCAGCCATGACTACCAACAAGGGAGCACTTGATAAAGCCTGCGGGATGCGGAAAGAGCAGGTGATGAGGAGGAGCAGGGGCTCTTCTTCTGTTCTCACTGGGAAGCAGCAAGCCTGCTCAGACAGCGTGCTCGTGGTAAAACGGGGTGGTCCCACCCGCCACAGAATGTAAAGGGCCAGAAGCCTTTTGAGCAAGAAGGGTGAATGTGGACCACACTGAATGAGTGTGAATGAGATCCACACTGTCAGAAGCAGCGACCTTTGATGAGGGGTCCAAAGACATGAGGACCCTGGCACCTGTAGAACCCCTAGGAAGAGGAAACAGACTCACGGTGTGTCCATTTAGATGAGCTGTGAGGGCAGAGGAGCAGCATGGCCTGATGTGATGGACACCGGAAATCCACTCTAGAAAGGTGTCTCCCTGGGATCCAGAACTGATGTTTGCTGCATGAAGTGAGGCCAGCAGCTAATTGTTCTCATGTTCCAAAAGCTCTCTCTGCTAGAAGTTACAAAGCCACCAATTGCATAATCCACCCCCAACCCCGACTATTTTGAAACGACATTGTCATTGACTAAATCCTTCCACTTCTTTGATGGGTTTCTGCGTTTTAATACTGCCCAGTGACCTAGCCTCTTCTTTGCCAGTGCCACATGCTTTCAATGATGGTGTCTTTATAAGGTGTTCTCATATCCAAGGAAGGTTGGTACCTAGACATATTTTGGATGAGGACTTTTGTGGAGGGTTGATGATTTCAGATAAACTTGAGGAATGATTTGATTGAATGCTTTAAACAGTAAAGCAAGGCCAAAGCAGTATGATTTCCAAGTGCCCCCGATGCTGACATGCTGACGCCATGTATGTGTGCCATCGGGTTTTCTGTGGCTGATGTTTCAGACAAAGAGCCTCTGGATGAATCAGACTCTACCGATGTTACACTTGAGCTGAAATTCAATTTCTAGGCAAACGTAGGGAGTCATACCATCTTCACAAGAATGAGTCTTCTGATCTTCCCCTCACTTATTGAATAAAACATTACTCCAGCTCCTATATAGCAGGGACAGTACTGACTGTGACTTCTGCTCATGCAGATCTTATTTTGAACTCCATTTCTCCTTAAAGAAGCATTCACAGAGAAGTGAGAGTTGAAGTCTGGCCACTGAGTGGCTACAGAGGCTCTCCCCTAATTAAGGGAACAATTAGGCATCATCGCAGGCTCACCAGCTGCCCCCTAACTTGTGTACATGTTCCCAGGCAGAGGGCATACATGCCTGATTAATCATGCAGAACAGCAGCAAGACTGGAAGAAATTGAAAATAAAATGTCAAAACCTGTGCTCTGAGGACTTATGCTAATAGGTGTAGCTCAGGAAAAGGGTCAAGCACCTAGTTTGTCCTAGCAGTGGCTTGACTGCATGGTGCTCCCCAAGAAGCTAGAGAACAATAGTAAGTCCCAGAGAATTCCTTGTGGGCAGCAGAGCTAAGAGGAGGAGATCTCTATCCAGTAGCTTCAACCCAGCCTGCACAAAGCTTTGTCTTCTTCTCCATCAATATGTTCTTCTGTCTTCCCCTTCTCTCTGCCTTCTCTCTCTCCCTGCTAACACAGGGAGACAGGCTTAAGCATAGCCTTTTACCATTGGCTCCAATCCCTCCACAAGCTCTAACTTCATGTTTGGCCTCTTGTGATTATCCCTACCTCTCTGTTCACTCAGATCCTATTTCCCAGTAGCAAAATGCACCTCTTCCTACACAGGCACTTTATTATGCAGGCACCCTCATCCTGTCTAAGACATTCCGCTTCCCAAGTTCCATTAATCCTCTTTTCTGCAAGTGCCTATCCCATGCCAACTGTGTCTGACACTGAAGAGATTGCAGTGTCTTGGAGAATAATAAGATGCAATTGAGCATGACAGGCAAAAGGGATATCTCCTGGATACAGAAGGACAGTCATCACATTAGAAACTCTATAGTGCACAGGAGAGAAAGCTCGATGACCGACATAGGAAAAGAGGCTCAGTCTCACCAGTAAATTGGAGAACTACAAATGGAAGCAAGATGACATATTGACTTAGACTCAATTAACAGGGCCCTTCCGGTCGTACTCCCTGATGTGAAAGATAATGTTTCTGGTTCCGTATGCCTGGGGCTGTGCTCCCATTTTGGAGGGTGTTATCTGCCAACAAACCAGAATGGGATGGATTGAGTCATGACCTAAGCAGAGGGAGTAAATCACACCACACTCTGCTTAATGGTCATCCTCTTAGTTACCATCACTCACAATGGATGTAAGGACTTATATGCTTAGAGCTAAGAGGAGAAAGAAAACTGCATTTGGGAGAAATTTTACTAATCTGATTAAGATTAGTAAGAGGCCAATGCCTACTGGAAACATCTTGCCAGAGGCCCCGGGACATAGGTGCATAAATAAGATAGAGTTCAGGGGTGAAGAACAGATCGTTATATTTGAGTGAAATTTGATTGTGCCATGTAACTCCCACCAAAGGACCTTTCCCTGCATCGGTCTGCCAAGGAGATAGGGGGAGATCGTGATAGAATTCGCCTGTGAGTCATTGTGAACAGGGTTCCCTGGATTGCCATTCTGCTGGGTATAAAATGAGTCAGCCAAGAGCAGGGAATGGGATCTCATCAGCGGCAAGAGCCAGGAGTGAGTGTGTCTTCTGGCCCCAGACTCTGGCTTACCCACTGCCTGACCTTCGGACTTTGGACTGAACAGCACCCACCACCAGGTGAGAATTTCCTCTAACTTTCATGAGTTCTGTGGGACACTGCAGCACTCCCCAGAACCCAGAGATATAAGGGAATATACTCCAGGGAGGAGTGGGGGGTGAGCAGTGGTAGGTGGGGGATAGGATGACACAGACTATCTTCTTGTCCAAGTTGGGTTCTTGGGACTTTTTCAATCTCCAACTTCTGGAGACTAATTTGGTACTAACTCTTATAAAAGAAATTATGAGCGCACATATTATATGAATCATATTGACACCCTTTAAAGAGATGTGTTGTTGAGATTGTGGGAAGTCAAGTAGTGAGCTTGTGTGTAAATAGGGAGTCGAAGATGTCCAGTAAGCATAAGGTCACACTGGGTTAGGAATGGCCATAATCCTATCGCAACTAGAAGAGACATCAATATTCAAGGAAGAGAGTCGTATGAAGGTGGAAACTGAGACTGTGTGATGCACCTACAAGCCACCAACACCGAGGATTTCCAGGAACCACTAAAACTAGGACTAGAGGAGGAAAGGATGGTCTCCTAGAGCCTGTGGAGGACCCATGTGCCTGTGACACCCTGAATTCAGACTTCAGCCTGAGGACTCTAAGCCAATTCATTTCTGGTGTTTAAAAGTCACCTGTGGTGCTTTGTTACACTAGCCCTAGGAAACTAAAGCATAATAAGTCAACTCTAGTTCAACTTTACCATCAAAATTTCTCCATTGTGGGACAAATCAACAGACATATTTATATAAACATAAGTGACTAAATCACAGGAGTGAGGCATTGAATAGATATTTGCTCCAATTTCTGGAGTCAGTGAGGGGAGTGGAAGGGAGTAGGAGAGTGGAGCTATAACTGTATTTGCTAGCTTTTATTTCTTCAAAAGGAAAGACAAATGTGGCAAACGGTTATTAGCTATTAAATCTGGACTATGTATACATATATTTTTATTTTCTGCTGTGGTTTTCTGAATATCTTATACCACCGTCCTTCAGGAGCTTATAGGCTCCTGAGAACTGGTGACAAGAAGGCAGACGTTGAACCTGATGGTGGAACATGAGGAAAGTAATAGGAAATAGAGGAAAGAACCAGGAGGCAAAGGACATTTATACAAGTCTAAATACAGGCATGTATATATGTAAATATATTTTTATATAATGAGAGGGGAATAGATCTACGTACTTATATCTATATGTTAAGAATTAAGGTTTCAGATGGTCATTGGGCCTCTACTCAAGTACTCCTTCAACACAAGAACACTTTGTTCTAATAGTCTGGAATTCTGTGATGCTCACCTTCCCGACACGATCGCTGAAGACAAACCGGGTGCATAAGCAAATGTGGTGAAGAAAGCTGATGGTGCCCGGCTATCAAAAGATATAGTATCTGGGATTTAAAGGCTTGAAGATAAACAAGTGGCCATCTAGCTGAGAAGCAACAAAGCCCACATGGGAGAAGCATACCAGCCTGTGTGATCATGAGGTGTTGATGGGATCAGGTATCTGGCATCTAAGACCCAGAACAAAATCCTACCCAATGTGAATGGGATTGGGGGCATGGAGTGGAGACCCATCTGCAGATAATTGGACATCCCCTCACAGAAGGGTTACAAGGAAGAGATGAGCCAGTCAGGGTGCAGTATAGCACCAATGAAGCACTAAACTTTCCTCTAGTTCTTTAATGCTTCCTTCCCCCCACTATCATGACCTGAGTTCTGACTTACAAATCAGATTAGATCAGAACATGCATATTGCTACAGAAAAGAACCCACAACACAGGGAATCCAGGGGAGATAAATCCCTCAGGGCCAACAATGAGAGTAGAGATACCAGGAGGATAAAGGGAAGGTGGGGGGAGGAAGGGGGAATTGATCACAAGGATCAACAGGGGGATGAACAACAGAAAAGTAGGTGAAGAGTGGCAGAGGACGATGTAAGATATGAAAATAATAATCTATAACTTATCTAGAGTTCATGAAGGAGGGAGGGTGGGGAGGGAGGAAAGAAATGAGGAGCTGATATCAAGAGCTCAGGTAAAAAGAAAATGCTTTGAAAATGACGATGGCAGCATATGTACAAATGTGCTCGACACAATGGATGAATGTATGGATTGTGATTGGAGAGGTAAGAGCCCCGATAAAAGTATTTCATTAAAAAAGAAGAAGGCAGTCATTGCATTTTGATGAAGAGAAAACCAGTTCACAGAGCTGGAGTGCAGATACACAGAAACTTTGGAGACGGAGTCACACTAATTGGGGTACTGAGGTGCACGCAGGAGTTTTCTAGGTGGACGAGGAGGGGCACCTCAGTGAGATAAACATGGCAAGCGTAATGGGACCGGGATTATAAACATAGGGAGCTTGTGGGAGAAAGAGAGACCTAATCAGCAGAGGCTCAGGCACCACGCTAAGCATCCTGGGCTTCAGCCTGTGAGCGTAGGCAGCTCTGGGATGTGTGAAAATCATGACACAATCCGGTTCTATGTCCTTCAAAGGTTTCTCAGACACCGTGATTGGGGTGGGGTGGGGGGGCAGAGTAGACACAGAGGTCCAAACTACAGAAGTAGCCACACAGGCAACAAAGGAGTGGATCCAAGGCTCTAGATGTGGGAATTCGACACTTGTGGGGCCCTTGGGGTTGCTTTCCTCCTCCCATCCCTGTCTGTCGAAGAGGACCTGATCATGGCTTCACCCAGGTCGTCTTCTTGTAGTTGACAGTTGTTGTTCAGCACGGGTGACACCGGAATGCTTAGCTTGGACCCACCACGTCACTCCGGTGCCGCCCATGCCCAGGCGTCACCAATCAGAGCTCTGCTCTTCTACTGGCCAAGTGGTGTCAGGGGCACATGTGACCCCATCAGACTCAAAGGCATGCCAAGGATTTCCTGAAGAGGGCCTTCTGTCCGTCCCAAGTGCCCACGAAGTTGCCACTGAAATCCTGGGGCAGAGGTGTTGTGAGAGGAGAGTATGAGTATGAGGGGCAGCCTGAGAGTTGAGTCAGTCAGAAGGTAAGGGGGGTATGCACGGAGTGTTACGGATTAAGTAATTACCCCCACCCCCCAAAAATATGTATTGAAATTCACCATCACCATCCCATCCCTGTGGATGCAATGCTGTTGAAAATAGGATTTTGTTTTGTTAATTAGATCACGCCAGAGTAGGATGGTTCCTAAATCGAATCACTTCTGGGTGATAAAAAAGAGAGGAGCAGACACAGGCTACAGACACATGGAGAGAGAGGGATGCTTTGTGAGGGTCACCAAGAAAGAAATCGATGTGGTGGCAATCGACATGTGAGGAAACACATTTCAGTTCCTGGAAGTCACGTGCGTGCAGGAGTCCTGGCGGCGCAATACTTGGGAGCTTGGCAACATAATACCGAGAGTTAAATGTTAGCATTGCCTCCACCAGCAACAGCAAAAAGAGCCTGGCAGCGAACCAAAGACTAGCGCTTCAAGCTCAATAGCCTCTCCACAGGAGACAAGGCTGGGCCTCTGCTACTGACAAGACAGAATCCAAAAGCCAAGCCCATCGTGGTCAGGATAATTCGGGTTCATAGCAAGCACACAGGGCCACTGTTCCCCGGGATTTGAAGGCTGTCAGTCTTTACAAAAGCAGACTGCCGCATCTTTCTCCCAAGGCACAGCTGGTGCAGTCAAGCCAACCACGTGCTGGTTAGCAGCCCAAAGCCGGACCCGCTGTGCCACCACAGGGCTTGTCATTCGGCCCATTGGGGTGACTGTGAGTAGAATTCACTCAATGGCAAACAGCGACAAAGCCGGCCATTATGGAAGGGAAAGAAATGCCACGCCCATGGCTTCCCTTCAGAGTCTGGCGGCATGGCACTGCGGATTAGCCGTTGGGCTGTGAACCGAAAAGTCAGCAGTTCAAACCCACAGATGCTCAGCAGCAGGAAAGAAGAGTCTGTCTACTGCTTCCCTAAAGGTTCACAGTGAGCTGACATCGTCTTGATGGCAGTGGGCCTGGGTTGGCTTTGGCTTCCTTAAGCCTAGGTCAAGTATATCTAAGCCATTTCTATTCGGCCAGCTTAGGCCTGGTTTACTGCCATCTACCTGAGTAAACCCACGCCATCATTCCTTGCCCGGCTTGAGAGCACGCCCCTGTTGTCAACTACAGGTCCCTTCGTTGGCCGCTTAGAGCATGGTCTGCTTCCTGCCTGCCCCTCTGATGCTCAGTCTGATGGCCTTAGGTTCGCATCTATTTCGGGCCTCTCTGGGATGTCCCCTAGAAAACCCTGCCCCATCTCTTCAAGCCCCATTAGAGATCGTTGCATGGCCGGTGTGTAAAGACTGGAGTGATGATGGGGAGACTGCGGTGGCTAAGGTAGAAAAGGGCACAGACATCGCACTCTGCCAGGGGCACAAGTTACATATTGTTGTCCATCCTCTTTATTGCAGCTGCCTCGCAAGTATATGTAACATCACCGGCAATAAGGGACAGCTATTTCTGCACCCCCTCCATGGCACTTGCATAGCCCTAGCACTGCAATCACACTGGCCTCGCCACGCGTCACTCTCTGTTTGGCTCAATGGTTTGGGGAAACTACAAACAGAGACACCCCCTGTCAGATGTCCCAGGGGTTTCTCCCTTCTCAGTTCCCCCCAAGAGGAATGGTGTTGCCCCTGAATCTCTTCTTTCGTTTGAGGTTTCAGAAGCCACATCTCAGAGGACAGAAGCCACTCGCACGTCAACTACGGCCAATCTTTTGGGGATCTCGACCTGGGGCCCATTTCCATGACACCTTCTGTTATTTTCCTGTCCTTGCACAAATGCCCCCATGTGGAAGAAAGATGGGGATGGGGAAACAAGATGGGCAGGTGTCCAGGCTGGGCTAGAGACAGCTTACGGAATACAATGAGCAGGCAGGGAGGCTTAGACTGTGCAGACGACAATCTACTTGTCAAACGCCCTCCCCCTTCAGCCTTGAAGGTTGACCTGTCCTGCCTCCCCTTTCCTGGCGTTCTCATTTCAAATTTCAAGGCAGCATGCAGTGTAACCTGCCCACTAAACCTGCTAACACAGCTAATGACTTTTCCCAAGTGGTGACGAGTTCCTTCAGCACATCTACGCTGGGCCCGGGTCCCCACCCACTGTGTCGTACGGCTCAGAGAAAGGAAACCACTTTCCTGGTGTATACATGTCAGATGAGCCAGGATCTTTAGAGCCTGGTGCTGTACGTGAATTCTGGGAGGACCGGGTATACTGGGAGACGCTGCTAGTGGCAATATCCCACTTTCCACCATGGAGGCACGACCACTGCCTTGTGATCTCCTCGCCAAAGGAGAAAAAGCCAGCATTAAGCTGGCTGTCCCTCTCCGTTGGCTGTTGGAAGCAGGTGGCTACATGGCATAATTGGGGAAAGATCGGAGGTGGGAGCCGGCTGCTTCCCACAGGTTCAGCAGAACCGATACCTTTTTTGTTGTTGTTGAGTTTGGCAAACTGGTTGTTAAAATGGCACCTGCAATCAGGCTTCTCTCTAAGGTGGACAGCTGGGCAGCCAACCAGCAGGGAAATCACAAAATCCCAGTCCTTACTCATTGTTAGCATTTATCTGCACAACAGCATATTTTATGTGCCCTTTGTAATGTTCATTTGGGTCCATAGGTATGAAAAATTCTATGGACCTATGCTTGTAATATTTATTCATTTCATAGAAGTCTACTCTTTTGATGAGATATTACATTTTTATTTCCTTGCGACTGTTACTGCAGTACACAGATATATAATGTAAAGAGGAAAGTGCGCCAGACAACAGAGGGCGACACGCTGTCATTTGTCTCTGCTAGGTGTTCAGCCCCAAATTCCAACAAGATATTATGTGTGAATTATGCAATTCCTGGAATTGTTCAAAGAGCTAAAAATATTGTTAGGATAATTGCTGTTGGTTCTGCAGAAGCAAAAAGGGGGGTTTCAAAGATAAACATAGTATGTTCAAGGAAGAGAAATCGGCAGTTTTTAGTGTATTCAAACTCAATGACTACTTCTAAAAATCACAGGATCCTCACGAGGTGTCGACGGGATCAGGTATCAGGCATAAGAAGAGCCAAAATCAACAATCATATCAATGCAAACAAGAGGGTTCAGAGTGGAGACCCAAAAGCCCATCTGTAAACAAATGGATAACCTATCACAGAAGGGTCACAAGGAAGAGAAGAGCCACTCATGGTGCAGTAGAGCATCGATGAAACATACAACTTTCCTCTAGTTCTTTAATGCCTTCTCCCGCCCCCGCTCACTCTCATAATCCTGCTTCTACCTTACAAATCCAGCCACACGGCAGTATGTACAGATAAGAGCTCTTGACACCCGGAATCCAGGACCGATAAACCTCTCCAGAACAGTAATGGGAGTAGCGATACCACGAAGATAGTAGGAATGTGGGGGAGAAAGAGAAAACCAATTGCAATGATTGACATATAACCGCGCCCCCTGTCCCAAGAGGGACGAACAACAAGAATATGGGTGAAGGGAGACAGCGGATGGTGTAAGATATGAAAATAATAATAATTTATAATTTATCAAGGGTTCACGAGGGTGGGGAAGGTAGGGGAGGGAGGAAAGAGGAGCTGATACCAAGGGCTCAAGTATAAAGAAAATGTTTTGAAAATGATGATGTCAGCATATGTACAAATGTGCTTGCTACAATTAATGTATAGATTGTTATAAGAGCTGAAAGAGGCCCCAATAAACTGATTTATAATAAATCAATAAAAAGGAACAGGCTTCTACCCCTATGGAAAGATGGTGAAGGATAAATCACACAGCTGGTGATGCTCAGATGAAAGGGAAGGACATTGCACGTGATGGTGCCAATGAGGAAGCAATATGGAAATGTCTTAATAATGGGCTTGTTTTTGTCAGCTAGTATTTAGTATTTTTCATTAATATTTAAAACTGTTTCTTATAATAATCTAGTTTTTGTACCTCTTTTGTTGATCTCATTTAAGTATTAATTGTATTAAATAATAAATTACCTTTGGATGTATCGTTTTATATTTAAAACAGCCATTAGGGCAGCAAACCAGTTGTTAATTTGAATGTGCACACGTGTGTGTATAATTCCTTCTGGTTGCGTGCGTGCGTGTGTGTGTGTGTGATTCCCTCTGGTTGTGTGTGTGAGTGAGTGTATTATTCCCTCTGGTTGCGTGTGTTATTCCCTCTGGTTGCATGTATGTGTGCTATTCCCTCTGGTTGTGTGTGTGTATTATCCCCTCTGGTTGCGCGTGTGTGTGTGTTATTCCCTCTGGTTGTGTGTGTATTTGTGTTATTCCCTCTGGTTGTGTGTGTGTGTGTGTATTATCCCCTCTGGTTGCGCGCGTGTGTGTGACTGTGTGTGTGTATTATCCCCTCTGGTTGCGTGTGTGTGTGTGTTATTCCCTCTGGTTGCATGTGTGTATGTGTGTATGTGTGTGTGTGTGTGTGTGTGTGTGTTATTCCCTCTGGTTGGTCCTCCCTCTGAGCATACCTGGTAACTCAGCTCCTTTGACAGCACAGGTAAACTTTATCCCCAGGAACATGGTGTTTGGCTATGGCTAGGAATTTTTCTTGACTTCATTCACTTCTCTGTGCGCTCTAATAAACTCACAGAAAAATTTGAAGACTATATGAATATAAGTCTTTTGAATCTGCAGAAATATCCACTGACTGCCAAATCTATGTATACATACATGTGTGTGTACATGTGTATGGATATGTGTGTATAGATGTGCATGCACGTATATACAAACAAGGGGGTACCCCCAAAACGGAATTCCACTGAGTAGAGCAGAGCTTTCAGAATACACATTTTCCCCACTAGGAGAGCATTGAGCAATTGCTCTGAATTAGTGCACCTGGTGGCGTCACTTGGGAAAGTTCTCTCTGGTCAAAGTGAATTTTTTTCATAAAAGCAGTTTTGCTCAAACCTCGTTTTCTGTGATGGCCAATTTAACAGAACAGTGTGTGGTTGTGAAATTTTGTTTCCTGCTTTGGGAAAATGTTGCAGAAAGAGTTATGATGTTGGACCTAGCTTACAAGGACAGCAATATGGGAAGAACTCAAGTGTATGAATGGTTTTCTCATTTCAAAAAAGGTTAATTGACAAACTTTTCTGGATGTCCATCAACTTCCCAAACACATGAAAATCTTGACTCAAAGTGTAGTTTGAGTTCATTCCACCAGGTCAGAATGTTAATCAAACATTCTATTTA
The DNA here is from genome assembly GCF_050624435.1 of Tenrec ecaudatus. Classification (NCBI taxonomy): domain Eukaryota; kingdom Metazoa; phylum Chordata; class Mammalia; order Afrosoricida; family Tenrecidae; genus Tenrec; species Tenrec ecaudatus. The sequence continues at coordinate 94,026,615 of NC_134539.1, read as the reverse complement.
GGGTTTCTGAAAAGACAGCATAACAGTGTGTGACAAAAAAGGCCTGATTTGTGGCAGACAGGGGACTGGTTTTGCCACTACTGCAATGCATCTGCTCACGCAGCCATCTCAGTGTGCCAGTTTTTAGCCAAAAAAAACAACATGCCTCTCTTGCCCCGTGCACCTTACTCACCTGACTTCGCCTCGTGCTCCGTGCAACGTCTTTTGTCTCCTCGAACGCAGCGGGACACGGAAGGACCGTGCTGTGGTGGCACAGAAGCAGTGAAGAACACGTGAGGGAGGGGCTGGCAGCTGTCCGACGAGTCTGAAACACGTTTCCAAGAATGGAATCACAGGGTCGAAACATGCATTCAGTGTAATGGAGAGTATTTTAAAGGAAATAGGTTGTATTGTAAAAAAAAATTAAATATGTAGCTTTGAAAAAAAATTCTGTGTTCTGTGGGGTACACTCATATATATATGATGGGATATGTGTGTGTATGTGTATGTATATATATGCATGTTTGTGTGTGCATATATGTGCATACACATATATGGTGGGGTATGTGCATCTATATGCGTGGATATATACACGTGTATATGTGTATGTATATGTGTGTACATGCGCATGTGTGGTGGGGTATCTGCACACACATACATATATATTTGGTAGAGGCTATTAACACATACATAAATATGCGTATGTTCCTGGGGAGAAAGCCTATCTGTGCTGTCAAAGGAACTGAGTCACCGGGTATGCCCAGAGAGTAGAGTGCCCAGCTTCATCCCATAGGGCGCCCCTTCCAGGAGTGGCTTCCGCATGGGGTAAGGGACCCCCCAGTCAGATGATGGGGCTGGGAAAGAGGAGCAGCCGCAGAGCCACGGAGGCAGAATGACAGGGAGGTGTGCCCGGCTGCGTGTGTGGGCCCTGGAGACCAGGCCAGGCCGTGCCTGTGTTGCTGTGTAGGCAGTGCTGAGGGACGCCCCTGCACCTCTGTGGGAGCATAAAGGGCCTGTGGGGTAAAGGGCTCCTCCTGATGTGGCCAAAGCCTGGGCTGGTGGAAGAGGGGGACCTGAGGCAACACTTATGTGTCCTCTGAAGTCCCAGTTCTCTCCCTGCACAGGGATAGAGAGATAGAGAGAAGAGATACAGGCTCTGAGGACCAGCTCAGGGAACTCCAGGGCCAACAGAAGAGGGCAATCAAGGCAAGGGACGCTTGAGGTCAACAAGAGCAGCAAAACTAATTGCTAGTGCATTGCTTCTGGCTCCCAGAAGATATGCTCGGACGGACCCTTTGGGTTTTGAGACTTTGACTCTTTACAGGCTAAGACAGCCTGACCTCTTTCTCCTGAGCAAACTGGTAGGCTCAACCCGCTGACCTTGCGGTTAACAGCTCAGTGCACAGTCGATGATGCCTCCCTCCGTGGGCCCAGACAAGAATTGACATCTTGAGAGCCTGGCCCCACACCAAGAGCTTTTGCCTTAGGGGACAGGCACAACCACCGGTCACCACCACTTCACACCGCTCGCTCAAGGACAGCACTAGGAGCCTTGTGACCCAGTTAAATCTCAGCTCACTCGCTCCAGCCATGTGACTAGGACCAGGATTTTGTCCACGGCAGACCGACCACAATTTCCTGCTTGGAAAAGGAGTCCATTACACCTGTCTGTGGACTTGGTCTCTGAGAGAGCAGCACCAGCGCCTTCTCTTGGGGGTTCCATATTGAAGTTGGGTGAAGTCCTCTCTCCTTCCAAGACCCTGGCCTGTGGGAGGGGTTACCAGATGACGACCCCCTCCCTCTGCCATGCTGACTGCCTTCATGGACATAGCATGATGGTCCCTGGATCCCACACCGCCAGGCTGGGCCTGTGGAGAACCAAGAGATTTGCTGCTTAGTTGAAACTCAGCTGCCCTAGGAGGTGGGGGTCTGGGGAAACCTTGCACCCTGGGGTGGGAGTACCCTAGCAGGGGACCCGGCACAGAACAGGGGCAGGGTCCTATAGGCCAGCCGTTCACCCTCTGAGCTAAGCGAGGCTCATGTTCTTCGTTGACCAGAGGTTTTGGCTAGACACAAGCCACTGTCTTGCCCTCAGCTTGGACACACTGGGCAGGGAGCCTTAGGCCCCTGTGTTTTCTTTCCTCGGTGGCAATGGGGTGCACTTGATGCCATCCTTAGACATCCCCTCTGCCTTCCCCAGCCCCTCACCTGAGAGCACGGAGGAAGAGCTCTCTGACAGCTTCAGCACACCTCCAGACCCCTCAGGCTGAGCGGCCACTGGGAGCCCTGGGGTTCAGGAGTCAAATTCGTCCACTCAGCTCCTCCCCGTGGCAAAGGGAGCCAGGTAATGAGGCTGGCCAGTGCAGCGCCTCCTCCTGAGGGTCTGGACTCGGACTGATCCACAAACACTGGGGAATACACCCACCCACACTTAGAAACACACACAAATGCACACAAATACACAAATCTACCTGAAGGCACCCCAAACGGCATGCATACACACTCAGAAACGCACACACTCAAAAGCACACATTCATCCCCACACAAAGCAGCACCCACTGCGCGCCCTGAGGACACCAACACGCGCTTGCACACACAGAGAAACACACACAGAAACACACTCCGAACTCAGGTCCAACTGCCCACCCACAGAATCCTCAGTCTTTCCGGCTCCAAGCCTCCACACCGGACCGCCGACGGCGTCCTGCTGCACCCATGTGTTCCCAGAGGAGGAAGGCCTGTAGAAGAACATCTTCCAGCGGGACTCGGGCTCCTGCCTCTGAACGGCCGGGCTGCTCTGCCCTGGACCCAGGGCTGCAGGCACTGAGATGGCGGCTTTTCAACACCGCCAGAGACCTGAAGGGCTTCCAGAGCTGAGAGATGGGGGCTCTGTACCGATCTGTGCAGAGTGAAACTCTTTCGAGCTTCAGAAGCCAGAGCACATGGGTGCTGTTGACTGGTCAGTGGGGGAGGAGGGGTGAGGCTGGTGGTGTTGGTGGCAGTGGTGGTGGCGGTGGTGGTTGGAGCGCACCTTGGGGGTCCAGTGGAAGGGCAATTTCTCTGGGGAAGCCTATCTTGGCCTCTCCATCAAGAAGAAATCCTCTTCTCTCACACACGTACATTCGAACACACGCTCACTCTCACGCAATCACACACATACTCTTGTCCCTGGCTGGCTAGGCTTTTTGGTGTAGCGTCCTTCACCACTGAACTCACCCGTCTTTCTTGTCGCCTTTTGCTGAAGGCAGAGCTGTGTGCCCTCCCCCCACCCCCTGGTCTATCTCCAGCACAACACAATGTAGACATTGATGCATACCAGTTGAGTAAATGAACCTTCCCTTAAAAAAGACGTAGCCAGGAAGTCGCCATACTATTTACTGCCCTTTGAGACTTGCCCACACACACCTGCTCGACGCTGCCCAGTCAAGCACAGCGAGAAAGCCTGGCCTTTCTCCTTGGGAGCAGCTGGTGATTTTGAACTGCTGACCTCCGACTTTAGCAGCCCAGGATATAACTTCCTATGCTACCAGTGGTCCTTGAGACTCCCGGGCCTTACTAATAGGGGCTTAGAGCCCTGGGTCCGCTGATCCTTGATCTGCACCTAAAGGGCTTAGCCCAGGAGCAATGGGATTGCATAGACCGGGCTGCTGGGCCCCATTAGAAGCGGCAGAAGGGACTTACCCTGGGGGGTGGAGGGGGGAGGCAGGGAGGGGCTGGGCCCTGAGGCTCTTGGAACTCTGGGCATGTGGATGTACACGTGACTTGAAGGGTCCGCCCCTTATGGCTGCTGCCAATGGCACCGGCCCTGCTGTGCCCCCTGCCGTCTGGGTGGCAGCTGAAGGCCAGCAGTGATCCCGGCCCCGGGCTCAGTTTTCTCCCCTGGCCAGGCAAGCCCGCATCAAGGAGTCCGGCCGAAGGAAGGCCTTAGCAATTGCCCCTGTCTGTGAGCCAGCCGGAGGCCGACACTTGTCACCTGGTTTGCACGCAGGAGAAAAACGGGCTCTTCTACTCGCACCAAGAGTTGCCGTCTCCGAACCCCACGAGGGCAGTTCTACCTGGCCCTGCAGGGTTGCTTGGAGTCCAAAGGGACTCCCATGTGAGTGCTCAGGGCAGGATCCAGGCTGCTGCACGGTGCCTCGGGTTGCAACTTCTCTTTCTCAAAGGCTGGCGCAGAGACAGTTCGTAAGGTGGCAGAGATACTGACTGCGGGCACCAGTCCACCCTGGACCTCCCCAGGACCCGACCCCGGGACGTCCCCGGCTGATCCCGGGACCTCCCCGACTGATGCCGAAACCCGTTCTCAGAAATCAAGCTAGGGGAACGTGACTTCAGGGAGGTCACAAACAGCTCTCGCCTCTTGGTTCCCCACCTTCCTCTCTCCCCGGGACCCCAATCCCCTGGGCTGTGGGCAGCACAGGTCCCACTGCGGGCAGGGTACCTGCGCCAACGCTGGGGCCGGGTGCCCCCGCGTGGCCATGTCTGGTACCGCAGGTCCTGGGAAAAAAGCAGGAGAAAGATGGGTGCGGTGAAGGTACCACCTGGGGACCGCGGACAGGGGACAGAGGAAGCTCTGCACCTTGGAGGGCCCTGGACAGGACGAGATCCCCGTGACGCCCACAGACGAGCATTCGCCAGCGGGGAGGCTGTTGCGCCCTCAACCTGCTCCTGCATTAGGAAGTCCCCCACTTGGGGGCTCACTAAGTGGTGTGAAGCCCATGAACTTGGTTCCCCAGAGGTAGGTACAAGGCCCCTCAAAGGCTGTCCTCAGGACTGGAGGCAATGCAAGGGCAGGGGCGCTCTGAAGCTGTGCATGTCACAGGCTGGCCTTGGGCTTAGAGCTCTGGCGCCTCTCACTCCCCACCTTTGCCTTATCTGGCAAGGCAAATGGCATTTAAAGGGAAGTTACTGGGTGGGGGACCACCGCACAATCCACCGAGAAGCTGGGTGGGCCCCAGCCCTGGCCAATCTTACCCGTGGATGTGTGGCCTTTAGATGCCCTGAGAACAAACTGGCCACCAGAAGTGCCTCTGGCCAACTCACCAACACGTTTTGGCAGTCCCCTCTGGACGCACAGGAGAGCTTGACGCCATCTTTCAAATTTGGCCAGAGATGCGGAAAGTGTGGTTGGAGGTACACCAGGCTCTCGAATGGGGTATCGCTTCATTTAGTCATTCAATGCACAGCGTGTGCTGAGCTGGGGCCTGCTGACCTTCGCCTGATGTGATTATGGAGGTTGCTATTGCTTTAACTGGTGCAGCCAAGGATGGAAGATAAAACTTCTGGGAAATTGACTCTTAATATTATCACCCACCGTGTAGAAAAAAAATGAACTTGGAGTAATTATGAGCTTGGTGCTGTGACTAGGGCTTGGGGGTTCCTGTGTGGTTGAGAATGTGCATCTGTGTGGGCTTGAAGATTGCATCATTGACAATAACCCTCTGATCTAATATCCTGGCCTCTAACCTTATCAAATTCCAAACGGAGATTTGCAAGAATGATTTAATCTGCCCTTAGAGCCTAGAAGCCAAGCCTTGACCGAGATGGATACCCCATGAACAGACTGAGAAATCTGTTCTTAGAAACTGGAGAGTCCCTTTCAAAGAGAGCCCACTGTCAGGCCCAAGGCACTGCTTGCTGATTCAGAACCCCAAGTATAGGACATGCTTCCCCTCTCCTCCTTTCCACAGCACCCCACCAAGCGCCCCACCTAGGTGTCCCTGGGTACTGACTACCAGAGTGGAGCATTTTAGTCAAACTAACCCACTCTCAGCTAGTTTTTAAAGGTCCTGGTGCCATAGTGAGTTGGCACTGGGCTGCTAACCGTAAGGTCAGCAGTTTAAAACCACTAGCCACTCCACGGGAGAAAGAGGACACTTTCTACTCCCACAGAGTTAGTCTTGGAAACCCACAGAAGCAGTTCTCTGTCCTGTGGGGTCACGAATAGGAATCGACTCGCTGACAGTGACTTTTTTACTTTTAACCTCGTGTTTGACTCCTTGTATTGTCACTCCCCCCCCCCCCACCTCGCTGCCATTACGTCAATTCTGACTCATAGCAACCATGTAAAGACGAGCAGAATGGTCTCTGTGGGTCTCCGAAACCATAGATCTTTATGGGAGTGGAAAGCCTCCCCTTTCCCCACCAGAGAATCTGGTGGTGTCGAACTGCTGGCTTTGCAGTTAGCAACTACCCCTACAGGCACCCGCAATTCATGCATTCAGTTGCTAACTAAAGGGGTGGAGCTTCTAGTCTACCCATAGGCACCTCAGAAGAAGAGATTTGCAATCTACTTCCAGAAAACCAGTCATTGACAACAGTGCGCCGCACAATTCGACACCAGTACTCGTGGCTCACCATGCATCTGGGCAAGCACAAAGACAACTAACTGGTCTCACTGGTGCTGCAGTGCAGTGAATATGGGCTGCTAACCACAGGGTGGTGGTTCAAACCCACCAGCTGTAACGCGGGAGACAGACAAGACAGTCTGTTCCTGGTCAAGATGGACAGTCTTGGGAACTGCTGAGCAGTTCTCTTCTGTCCTCCAGAGTTACCAGGAGTTCAAATAGATTCGATGGCCTTGGCTTTGGCGTTCATTTTAACCCAGCTGTGAAGGGGTCCTCTTGGAAAGCCAACCTGGAGGACAAGGAGCAGGCTCCTCCCCTTGGCAGCACAGTAGGTTCTGGGTGCCCCTGAGCAGCCCACCTGTTCTTTGTTAAGGAGCCAGACAGGGAGGACATGCTCTGGACCCACACTGCCAGATGGAACCACAAAGCTGCCTACAGATGCATCTTTTATTCTTTCAGAGGCCATGTTTTAAATGGTAGAAAGAAGTAGTGACATGAATTTGAACGATACACCTGTGTAGTCCGGCATGAAACCATTTCTTTGAGAACGCAAGCAACACAAACATCACTGGCGAGGGATTTCACCTTTTAACACCGGAATCTGGTGTGTTTTTACACGTCCTCTGCGGTTGCTGTCGAGTGGCCTCTGACCTGATGCATCCCAGAATGATGCTTAAATCCCGCGCCATCTCCATGGTCACTGAGCCCCAGTTGTCTGTTGTGACATTGCACCTCATTGGCCTGCGTCCCGTGGGCCCTCTATTTTACCAAGCACAGTGAACTCCGGGGACAGGTCTAGCTGACATTTCATTGACTTGTGGCCCGCACAAGGCCGGAGTGGGTCTAGTACCCTGCGCTGGAGCCAAAGGCACGACTGTACCCCTTACTTGCTATCCCAGGACACCAGGTCCTTCAAACCCTAACGGGGTCCAAACTGCTATAAATATGGGGACACGGGAGACGGGGCTTGCTGGGGTCCAGGGACACGTTCACTGGAGGAGTAGCCACCCGAGAAAAAGAGGAGGCTGATTCTGGGCTCCTATCTTACCAGAGATCTGTTTCACGGGACCTTATGTTAGCTTTTCTGAACAAGTGCTTGGATGTCTATGTAGACGGCAGCTACACGCTTCAGTGCCATTTTCACTGAGTTCAAATAAAGTCAGAGGCCAGAAGAATGCTTGAGCTGAAGGGCCCGCCCTTCAGGGAGCAGCACAATGGAACATGTAACTTCCTCTCTTTGCCTTGGCAACTAGGACACTTAGAGCCGACTCGACATTCTTTTAGACACCACATTTCCAAAAGTAAAAACAAAAAATACATAAACAAAGGTTGGTGGAGTTGGGGATTTGAACCCCATGGGGTGAAACTACCGGAAGGTTTAACACTAAAAGAACTCTCTCTGAAATACAACTTTTATAGTCCACTAAAACTCTATTATTTTTTATAAAAATGTTCCTATAACAACACAAGATTTTAAAGTGCAGCTTACATATTATCAATATGCCTACAAGGCTAAGACTATTCATTAAAAAAAAATAAATCCTGTTATCGGGGGCTCTTACAAAAATCTATACTTCAATTGCATCGAGCTTATGTGTACATATGTTGCCATCATCCTTTTCAAAACATTTTATTTCTGCTTGAGCCCTTAGCATCAGCTCCTCATTTTCCCTCCCTTCCTCACCCTCCTACTCTCGTGGACCCCTGATAAATTATAATTATTTTCATATCTTACACCATCTGCTGTCTCTCTTCCCCCACGTTTCTGTTGTTCATACTCCTGGACGTGGGGAAGGGGTGTATGTTGATTATTAAAGTTGGTTCCTCATTTCTCCCCCTTCACTCACGGTATTGCTAATCCTATTACTGTTCCTGAGGGGTTTATCTGTCCTGGATTCCATGTGCCAAGAGCTCTTATCTGTACCCATGTACATGCTCCAGTCTAGCTGGGTTTGTAAGGTAGAACTGTGTGGGCGGGGTGAGGAGGAAGCATGACAGAACCAGAGCAATGCTGTGTGTCCTGTCAGTGATTTGCTGCACACTAGCTGTCTTCGTTCTTTCTTTGGGACCCTGCTGTGAGGAAATGTCCAACTGTCTAAAGCTGGGCTTTGGGTCTCCACTCTGACCCCCCTCATTGCATTGGTACATTTGTTTGTTTGGGGTCTTCTGATGCCTGACGCCGTTGACAACTCGTGATCACACAGGCTGGTCTGTTTCTTCCATATAGGTTTTGCTGCTTCCCTGCTAGATGGCTGCTTGTTTAAGTCTTTAAGACCCCAAACATTGTATCTTGTAATAGCCATGCACCATCAGCTTCCTTCACATTTGCTTATGCACCCATTTTCACTTCGGCGATCCTATCGTGTCGGGAAGGTGAGCATCATGAAATGCTAGGTTATTGGAGTAAAGTGTTCTTGCATGGAGGGAGTACTTGAGTAGCGACCCAATGCCAGTCTGCTAACGTAATACTTAATATTTAAATACATGTATATAGGCTTATATCTCTATCATAATATATTAAGATATTTACATGTGTGTCTGCTTATATTTATACCTCTATAAACGTCTTTTGCCTCCTAGTTCTTTCCTCTATTTATTTTTACTTTCCTCTGTCCCACTATCATGATCAACCTTCTTTTGACTCTCAGTAATTTCTCTTGGCTACACTTCACTTGATCAAACTCCATCAGGCATTCTACGGCCTCACCCTTGATTTTAGATCTCTTATTTTCCCTTGCCCCTAGGTCTGCTGGTTCCCCTCCCGCTTTCTCCCCCTTCCTCCTTCCCATGTCCCTCCTGAGCTGTCGGCCCCATTGTTTTCTTGGTTATCCTGCCTGCCCTATGTTGATAGACATGAGAAACAGAAAAAGAGGAAAGGGGGGAAAGAGAGAGAGAGAGAGAGCGAGAGCCTATAAATAGTTCCAGGTCTGCCTGCTGACCCTTCTGAATGTTTTCCAATCACATCTGGTGAAGTGTCATGCCCAGCCCACCAATTTCTAGGTCTACTTTCAGCATTCCTCTGGATTTCATTGCTTTGCTCCCCTTGTTGCTCTGGTGTGTGTGTGTGTGTGTGTGTGTGTAGTGGGGAAGGGACTGCAGGATGTCAGACCAACTTAGGACACTTCCCACACCGTGTCTCCAGTGTTGTCCCTTGTAGCCCTGTGGGTCAGTGAAGGGACGTCGTGTCTCCTAGTGGGGCCGGCCCCTGTCCTCTCTGTGCATTGGCTGCTCTGAGCAGGAACGTCCTGGAGGCTTGGTGGGTCAGCAGTTCTCTCTCCGTGTCTCTGTCTCTCCCTCTCAGTTGGCTCCCGTGTGGTCTGGGCAGACCCGCCACTCTCCCAGAGCTGTATCTTCAGGGCTGGCCTCTAGAGTGCATTCTTCTGGGAAGCGGATGGAAGTAGTTGAGATTGGGGCCACGCCACACACCTTTCTGTTAGTTTGCTGCTTCAGGCTGGTATGTTGCCCTCTAAGCTCGGCGCCCAAGGTAGAAGTCTGGTCCCTTTCTCACTTTCCTGTGGAGATCGGAACAATATCCTCCTCATGTGTGGGTTAGTGCCCCATTTCCCCATTATCCAAGTCCTTAATTTACTTTGGGACCTTTGAATGAATTGGTGGCATAGTGGCTTATGAGCTGCTAACCCCAAGGTCAGTAGTTCTCAACCACCAGTTTCTCTTGAGAAGAAAGATCAGGCTTTCTGCTCCATTCCATTACCAGTGAGTTTTGGTTTTGGGTAACAAAGTGTCCAAATGTTACCACGAGGTGGCAGCATTGTATAATAGAAAACAAAAGCGATTTCAGCCCCATCAAAGTCCCATTATTCACTTGGGGGTGGGGGGGGTCAGTGGGAGCTGGGGCAGGGGGACTCTCTAGTCCATTACAACTCACGTGTTACAGACTAGCACTGTGTTCCACAGGGGTTTCTTGACTTCAATTCCCAGGCCTTCCTTCACGGCCCGGCAGTGTAGATTGGAAGTGTCAACCTTTAGATTCATCATCAAATGCAAACAATTTGCTTTACCGAAGGGACCTTAAATATGGAGCCATTTTGATAAGGGAAGGGCTGTGAAAACTCACGGAGATGACATGTAATTCGAGAAATGGTCACAGGGTGATGCGTCAGTGGATGGACTCCTAGCTGGACAACTTGGGCTTAACTTCTGCTGTGCCACTGAATAGCTGTGAGATACCAGGCAGGTTACGGCCCTCAGAGCCTCAGCTCCATCTGTACATTGGAGCTCGGAGTGTCTGCTTCATAGGGTTGTTGCGAGGAGCTAAATGGGGCATGTCAAGTGCTTCATCACCCAGTCGTCAGTTGGTCATCCTACGGTGACTTGTACATCCCAGTCATGCTGGAAGCTCCACCACAGGGTCCCCCAGCACGGACCGCTTTCCATTTCATTTCCAGACAAAGACAGACTAGGGAGAAACACCTGGCGATCTTCTCCAGAAATCAGCCAACGAAAATCCTTTGGATCACAAGAGAACACTGCCTTGCTTGCTTTCAGCATATCATCTGGAGGGGTCCATCACTAGAGGGGACATCGAGTTTGGTGATGTAGAAGGCCAGCAGGGGGAGGGGACATCTCCACTGAGACATCAGTGCGAGCAAATCTACCAGCGACTGTGAGGACCTCCCAGGACCAGTCGGAATTTGGTCTCTTGGGCATGAAAATGCCACGTGTCACTGAGACATGTTGTCAGGGCCACGTCTGACCTCCAACCAGTCCCTGCAGAAGGGACTCCAAGTCTCCCCTGACTGATGATGCTTCCTTTGAGGCGGAGGTCAGATGTCCTTCCAAGCTCCAACTCCTTGACCAGCCATCCTCCCAAGGCGCTCCATGTCTCAGCTGGGTTTGCTAAGTCATTGCAATGGCCACACGGACTCACAGGCAATTCTGAGTTTTAGGTCCACTGGGGAAGCTAACAGAATACAAAATGTGAGGGACAGAATAGAATACAAAGCAGTAGGATACAAAATGTCCTTTTGTCCTCTTCTCAGGCATGTTTCTCTCTGGGTTCTTGGCCTCTCATCCACATGGTCCCTTAGCCTTTGCCTTCCTTTCTCCTTCGCCAGAAGGAACGCGTGCTGCTCCTCAGCTCTGTCTCAGGGTCGCAACGAGGCTCCTCTGCTCTGTCTTATGATCTTGGTGCACCAGCTCTGTGGCCTCTGCCGCTCAAGGTAGGGATGTAGCACATGCCTCCCTGGTTTCTGTTCTCTCTTGATAGTTATGGGATTCTCTCACCTTGCTTCTGAGATAACTCACTCACATACCCAGCCGAATGGTAAAAGTCACCAGTCACTGGCTTATACCCCTTATTCCCATGAGCGGGAGCTCGGTGGGTCCTTTGGTTCAAGTTGCAAAGCTATGGCTAATAGAGCCATATCAAGTCCTTTCACGTCACCATAGTCTTAGTTGACCAACGGCAGCTATTTCTCTCTACCTACTTGTCCCCCTTAGCTGTCTATTGTCTATCACCAGCAAGAGGAAGTCCAGAGGCATTGTGTAACATTCACGTTTTGTTTTGTTAAACAAAATAGTCAAGATGGGAAGTTATTTTTTCTCAGCAGATCCTGCATCTGGTCTAAAACCCTCACCCTCCATATATACTGGGGGCAGCGATGGCTCTGTGGTACAATTCTCACCTTCACACGGGCGGCCTGGAGCAGGACCAAGCTAAATTTCCCTCTGTTGTGGCTGGGGTCCCCATGAACCAGGATCAAACTGATGGCAGCTGACATCAATCCTATGTCACCATCTAACGAAAAGATCAGAGGGAAGCTGACACATCATCTTGCTTGGAGGAAGGGGATTGAAAATGAGGAGTGTCGGTCCTCCTTCCTGCCTTCAGGGAGCACAGCTTTAAGAGCAGCTCCGCACTCCCACCTTACCCAGCCCCAAGCTCGCACCTCCAGAGTGGCCCAGGCCCATTCTCTTATCTGCACTCCAGGCTCTTCCTGCCTCTTCATCCAGCAGGAAGCTGGCTACGGAACACACACTGTGCATACACCTTTTCTCTACTATTCTCCGTGTGTCCCATCTGCTCTTCAGGTGCACAGAGGCGTCAGGAAGAAATGGTAACACGTGGGGCTTCTGGAGAATGGAGAAAATAATCATCCTTGGTTGAATAATTGCACGCAGAGTGAGAGGCTATTGGTAAAATTTGGCAATTTTACAGCATCTAATAGAAAATGAAATATGAATGGCAAGAGGAAAACAGCTGCCACGGGAAGAATCTTCTCTGTGCAAACTAAGTGAATGCATATTTGGATTTTAGCAAGGTCTCAAGCTCAAGGATTCCTTTCCCTTCTTTGCAACACTCAGATTTGCCCCTGGCCTTAGGAGACGAAGCTCTGACGAGACTTGGTGGTGCTGAGCACTGTCCCTCTTACCTAGGACCAGAGTGGAAAAGTTCGTGTACGGAAACCACACATAAACGGTGCCGCTGAAAGCTGGAATCTCCCTCCTTGGTCAAAGCAAGCATTGGGTGCACGGTTCGTCAGCATCTCTAAGGCTCGGAGAGGAAACAGCAGGGTACACGCTGAACAAACCAAAGGAGCTTTCAAGTCTGTACCTAAAGGATGGCGGGAAAAGCTTGGGATGCATGCCTGCTCTGGCGACCAGCCTTACTAAGGGATAGTTTTAGAATGTTCACAACCGCCTGATTCACACCTGCTTGCCAGGGACACACTTAAAGGTAGGTCCTACGCCATGGCATAAGGTCCTAATGCAGGGAACGCAGGTAGGCCAGACCGGCTATGTGCGTGCGTGGTGGCACCCTCACCTGGGAGGGTGCACTTGGAGCTGGTGCTGGCCAGAAAACACTGCATCAAGGAGGGTGTGTGCGTTACAGCCATCCCTGTAGGTTAAGCTTGCGTGTCATGAAAGCAGGTCATTCATTCCAGTGTTGGAAAAATAAATGTTTCCAGTGAGGGCAGACTTATCTATCGTGTGTGCTATGTTGCCCAGTCTTAACCCTAATGGGGAAGGGACTGGGGGAGACAGTGAAACAGATGTGATGTCTTTATTTGCAACTGTGAGCTAATGAGACAATTTTTAAGAATTTAAAGAAAATTTAAAAGAATTTAAATTCCCAGTTCTATCCTTTCTATTGTGAGTTCGGTGAAGGTTTATAAAGCAGGTCATCAGCGAGACATTTGAATTTGTCCAACCTCCCATTATTTTGCCCTATTCCCCTCATTCCCCTTGCCCCCACCTCTTCTCCCCCCCCCCTTCTTCCTGGATACTGTTTTACACCTCACCTAAATGACACCTATCCTGGTGGCAGAGGGAGGTTACCGGCTGGGCTGCTAATACAAGGTCAGTAGTTCAAACTCACCAGGCCCTCTCTGGAGAAAAGATGCTTCTTGTTCCCATGGAAATGGACAGCCTCAAAGGGGACAAGATGCTTCTTGCTCCCATGGAAATGGACAGCCTCAAATGGAAGCCCAAAGGGGCAGTTCTCCCATGTCACACGGGGTCTCTGTGCGTCAGAATGGACTCGATAGCCGTGTCTGTGTGCCTTCCTCCTCTCGCCTTTCTTTTCCCACCCCTGGGGACCACCAAAGTTGGTTTCCTCTAGGGTGAAAACATTGTCTCGATTGATTTGAATTAACAGTGGTCTTATGCAATATTTGTTCTTTTAATTTCACTTGGCATAATTAATCTTTTTTAAAATTATGAGCTTTATAGTTCTGGATTTTATGTTGGGGTCTTTATCTTGAGCTCATTGTTGTTTATGAAGTGAAGAATGGGTCTTGTTTCATAATATCACAGTTGTCAGGTCAAGCAGACCTGCCACTAGCTATGTCATTGGATAAATGATTTAATAATTTCTGATAAATCATCCATTGACAGACGGGTGTGGACAGAGACCACTTCCTAGCTCATCATCGATGTCGCTCAGTGGCCAGAGTTACGATGGTCCACCTGTTGCTTCTCTGGAAAAAGTGTGGATGCACAGTGCAGGTAACCCTGGGGCGGGGTGGGGGGCAGTGCAGACAGATTGCAATGGGTAGGCCAAGAAGGACCGCTCTAATGGGGACTGCTTGGCTTTCCTGGGTCAGCTCTCATGAACACTGAGAGGCTGTGATGGGTCCTGGCTGATTCTGTTAAGCATTGCTGGCTTGGATGGGTCCTGGTTGATGTGTTGACAAGAGTGAGCACTGGAGAGGCTGGAGAAGAGGGCGGTGCTGCCTGTGGAGTCCACAAGCCCTGATGGTTTTCTCCTTTGTCTTTTGTCTCTCCTTTGAAAATCTCCCCTTCAAGAATGTGTCGATGGTGCCTGGCTAGCAAAAGAGATACCATCTGGGGTCTTAAAGGCTTGAAGATAAACAAGCAGCCATCTAGCTCAGAAGCAACAAAGTCCACATGGAGGACGCACACCAGCCTGTGTGACCATGAGGTGTCGAAGGGATCAGGTATTAGGCATCAAAGAACAAAAAATCATATAATTGTAAATGAGGGTGAGTGCAGAGTGGAGGCCCAAAGCCTATTTGTAGGCAACTGGACACCCTTTTACAGAAGGGTTGTAGGGATAAGACAAGCCAACGATGATACAACATTCCTCTGGTTGTTAAATGCCTCCTCCCCCCACTATCATGACACAAATTTGGCTAGACCATAGGATGTACGCTGGTACAGATAGGAACTAGAAACACAGGGAATCCAGAAAAGATGATCCCTTCAGGACCAGTGGTGAGAATGGCAAACCAGGAGGGTGAAGATGGGGTAGAAAGGGGAAACCGATCACAGGGATCTACATATAACCTCCTCCCTGGGGGATGGACAACAGAAAAGTGGGTAAAGGGAGACACCAGACAGTATAAGATATGGCAAATAATAATTTATAAATTTTCAAGGGTTCATGAGGGAGAATGAGCTGATACTAAGGGCTCAAGTTGAGAGCAAATGTTTTAAAAATGATAATGGCAACAAATGTACAAATATGCTTGACACAATGGATGGATGTATGGATTGTGATAAGAATTGTATGAGCCCCCCAAATGGGCAGGTCATTGAGAGCATGAAACATTTGTGTGTTTTGGTGTGTTCTATGTGAGTCACAGGACGCCGGCACTTAGAGTGGCCATTGTGCAGAGAGCTGTCTGCACTGTGACTCACACGCACCATTCCTCATCCGGTAGACAAGGCTCCTAGAAAAACTGCATATCCTCCATTGCAACGGCTGCCTTCCTATGCAGCTGTGAGCGAATCAGGACGTTCTAAAGAATTGAAAACTCCCAAATTCTCTCCCAATTTCTGTCCCCTCTTCAGCTTCTCTGGCTGGGGGAGGAACGGGCATTTTAAAGCACCTGGTCACTCGTAAGGGTGTAGGCCCCTCCTGACTTTTCACAGATGGCCAGAGTGTTTCCGGTTGCAGGTGGGGCAGCCTGGGAGAGGCAGACCAACCTAAGTCAATGTGGTGAGGGTCACCACCTGGGCAACTCTCAAGTACTCGGTGAACACGTGATGTTGTGGCAGACTAGCAAAAGAAACTCCATTTTTTGTTAGCTGCTAAGTGACTTACCCATTCCTCCCTCCCATCTCAGAAAGGTGACTGCTAGTTGACCTGCTGTTCTCCCTCCTCTTCTGAGAAAGTCTCTGCTGGTGATTAATTTTAGAATGTACTCCCATGTTCCCAGGCTCAGGACACTAAAATTAGTTTAGACTATTCTTCAATGTATCATTTGTTTTGATTTTTTTTCAATACTGTTCCCTTGGATGTTGTCATCTGAATGGTGGTTAATCTTGTCATGACAACCAGGATGTTACCATCAATTTTTGTCTGTTTCCAGGGTGGTTAATTTTTTTAAATTTAATTTTAAAATTTTTTAATCATTTTATTGGGGGCTCAGTTACAATCAATTTTGGTATCGTTTCTTTTATGATAGTCTTGTTACGGTAAGCAGGATGTTATAATCAATGTGGGTAAAATTTCTTTTATGATAAGGAATGTACCTTGTAACACATGCTTACTCTTCTTGATGTTACAATTAATCCATTAATTTTGCTGTTTCTGTTCACGCTTCCTTGAACCCTAGACAGGTGACAAATGCTTTTTTGGCCTTAAAGGTGGACTGTGAACTTAAAGTTCACTCAGGGATGCTATGAAGGGAAACTTCGTCTTTGGTTTCCCAGTAGCCCAGCTAACGCTTCTAAATTGCAAGACATTATAGTGGCTTTCATCTACTTGAAGCCGCAACAATGTCACTGCCATCTTTCTTGCTAGGCCCGGTTCACCAACTTGGAGACCTAAAAAGAGCCAGGTCTTCCCAAACAGGGCCACACAGGAGCAGCAGAGGGGCTCCGTGGCCATCCCTGCCCATACCCAAGGATTCTCAGCAGGCACACGGCCTGGCTGCCTGGTTCCACGATACCCAGGGTCTGGCCGGAGGCAGTGTGGCCACTGCAGCTGCCTCGTCCTACGCTTACCCATGCTCTTTTGTTCAGCTGGCCTCCAGGGACACAGTGAAGACCGGAGAGCTGGACCAGTTCTACGGGAGATCAGGCTGGGCCAGAGGCCGGTCCTGAGCAATGTCTGGTTCACACTGAGGCTTCCTAGGATCTTGCTATGCATCTCCCTCGACTTGGTTGCTCATTCCAACCCTGTGTCAGCTGGGCTCAGGGAAGGAAGGCTAGGTTCCCCTTAGGTGCAAACATCACCACCACCTGGCTTGAAACCTCCCTAGGGATAGTGAGGACAGCCCTGAGCTAGAAACCTCTAAGGACCAGGTGGCAAATGACCCCGCTGAGCACAGGCCTTTGATCCAGTGTTCAAAGTAGGGTCCTCGAAGTGAGTGTTGTGAGGGAAAGGCTATGTCGCCAGGCATTTTACATGATGTCCCCCAAATAGAAATTTTACAGGAACTTTTTCTCATTAAAAAAAAGGTTACCTCGTGCTGCTTTTCAAAGAAAAGTAGAAAACATACAAACTCAAAAACCAAACTCGGTGCTATTGAGTCAATGCCGACTCATAGCGACCCTATAGGACAGGTTCGAACTATCCCTGTGAGTTTCTGAGACTATGTGAGGAGAAAAGTCTTTCTCCCAGCGTGGCTGGTGGTTTCGAATTGTGGGTCTTTTAGGTCACACCCCAATGTGTTACCACTACATCACCAGAGCTCTGAAAATATTTAAGATAAAGGACAAGAGCAACAACAAAAGTCTTACTCCACAGTCCTTGCTGGCCTGCTCTTCCACGCGAGTGTCAACAAGCACAGGCCACTAGGAGCCCAGCGCCCGTGCAGTTCAACTTTGCTTTGCCCCATCACAGGTGTTTTGGGTAAACAGTCTTCAAACACAGGGGACTGACTATAGGATATTCTGCCATAGGGAGGTGATAATCTAGCCATTCTCCCACTGCTAGGCATTTCAGCAATGGCTAATGTTCTGCTCTTTGGGATAGCTCTTGCTCATTCAAGTGCAATAAATGTATAGTCATTATATTTTGCGTCTTTGACTACTAGGAAAAAATCCAATAGCAGCTCAGGAGATTTGCATGTCATCCTTGGCTAAACTTTTCAATTTTAGTATATGCACTGCCCAAGCAAGTACGAAGTTCAATAATGTTTCACTTATGACTGGCACTTTGTACTTCACGGTTGTCCATCCAGTCTGTGTGACACTGTACTACTCACCAATGATTACAGAATAACCCCGAGTCTCTCTGGCTTGTGCCTTGCATACTTGAGTTCTCTGGCATGAAGCCCTTCCTTGAGGCCCAGCCATCATCTTTTGGAATGAGAGCAGTTGGGCCAGGGGGAGGGTTCCCAGAGCTACCCGGCTTCACTAAGCTGTCCAGGTCTGCCCCCACCCCTTGGCTGAGCGCACCCCTTGAGCCTGGTCTCACTCCAGATCTCTGTGTCTGAGGCAACACCAGCAGCCAGGCATTTGAAGAAGCATTCATCAAATTTGTCTCTCAATTATAATTAAGTCTGAACCACAGCATAAGCGACCACTTGCATTAGTTAATCACAAATCCTATTATAACTTTTTCAATTCACTTTAGTTTGTATTTCAAAAACATGAAGTTTCGATTATAAATTGTCATGAAATTTTCTGTAATTCCTGTCATTGGAACTTGTAGTGTGATTGTAAGGGGGAAAAGGTATTGGGTCAATAGTTTATTTAACGATGCCCTACGCTACAACCACTGTCTGAATGGCTTCACTCGTAAGTGGACACAGAAGCAAAAAGTCACCCGTGGGCTGAGTCAGGTTCCACCCACCTCTACACACCCAGCAGCTAGCACAGCACCCAGCACAGACACCCCAACATTAAGAGAACCCAACCTAAGGAAGGAGGTGAGAATTATTTAGCTCCTATTCACTTGGGGGTTTTTGGTGTTGGTGATGTTTGTGTGTGTGTGTGTATGTGGGGGGGGGGTGGTAATAAACGATTTTCAACATGAAAAATGTGGAATAATATGAATAAGAAATACTGAAAAGATTACCCAGTAGAACAAAGTACTTGCTAATTCCTCAGATGGTCTAACAAGGTAAGACATCTTCAGAGGTAGTAAACGCCATTGTCGAAATGACTACTCGTGACATTTCTTTCCCTCACCATTTTCTCCCCCTGCTGCCGTATCACTGCATCAGTGTTTTAAGTTCCACATCATAACCACCCCCTCTGAGTAGTCAGTAGAATAAATAATAGACTCTCTTCCTTTTGCTCCCAATAATCGCAACGCTTCACTCAACATTCTTCCTGTTGCGTTGGGTTATTTTGTGCAATAGTCAAAAACCAATAAAATATGCATGACTGATTATCCCCTTCAAACAGCATTCGAATCCAGTTTTCAAATAAAAATGTTCATTATCCTCAATATCGCTAATAGAAAGTAGGTATCTTATTAAAATGGAAATGGAAGTACTAGAAAAAACATACAGAATCTATGAAAGCAGAACAAACTATTTCTCAATTCAATCACTGTTTCTTTGGGGTGTGACGCTCATGAGGGGCAATGTGTGAAACAAAAGAAAAAAAACTGGAAAACGAAACAAAAAGACTGAGCAATATTTCAGACTTTTGTGGGGAAAAGATAACAGATTAAAAAGTACACCATGGAAGTCAATGTTGAAAAGGACAAGATCATTTTTATAATCATGAACTTTATTTTTATTTACTATACTGACATTTTCAAGAGATTTTACATCTGGTATTTATAATTCATTTTACAGGCATATGCTAATATACAGTATTTACTAGTTTTTTTGATCAATGGAAAATAATACACCATGTATTAAAGATTGTGGTGTTTTTGTTTTAGTTAGTAATGACGGAGAAACTTAAGTTCTTAAGGTCAGTATTATTTGTTATGGCAACGTTTTACCGAGGAAAGCTTTACCCCAAGAAGATTAAAATACACACTGTCTCTTTGAGTAATGACATAGTTGGAGATTGACATCTACCATCATAACCATTTATTCAAATATGTTCTTTCAAATTTTTGCAGCAGAGCAATAAAAGGGAGATGTGGAAAGACCATTTGAAAATAGAATTCAAGCATCAGAATTAATACAAATAAATAGGCCATCATCCCCAAAGAAAAACATCAGGGATTTATATTACAGCATAATAAATTATCAAATGTGTGCATAAAGCATGCAAACATAACCACTCCAACTCATTTAGCAACACAAGAACGAATGTGCCAGATGGAGAGCAAACTGAAACTGTGCTGCAGTTTTATAGATCTTGGTCACAGGCCTGTTTGGTGAGTCCAAAGCACAGCCCCAGGCCACGAGAGACTAGGGAGCCATGACGACTGCAGGAATCTGAGTGCACCTGTGTCTACACCACCAACTATGCCACCAGAACGTCAGATCGCAGCGCAGATCACGCTTTCTTTGACACACGGAATAAGATACTTATGGGGACAATGGAATAGTCAAAGAAAACTTAAGTGCTTTAACGGGAAAAGTGACATGCTGGGGATGTACTTCTGTGGAAGGCTGTACTGATTATCTTCAAACAGCAACAATTACAGAGAAATTCATTTCAACAAATGACGCCGGACCCATTGGGAGGCATTTTGATATTTCAGGCACAACTCCAAGCAATAAAGCGCATTTAAAGTGCAAATCTGATATTCTGTTTCATATTTAATTTTTACTTGTTAAAATATTTAGTAAGGTCCTTAGTATCTATAATAAGTACAATGAACAGTAGTCAATACACCAGGGAATATTGCACAAATGACAATGAGACCCCAACAGAAAAATGCTCGAGTGTCAGTTATTAGAAAATACCTAAACAACAACATCTTTTACTTAATGCCTTAAAATCATCCCCACCTGTACTGATGAACTCCTTTGGCCAAGCTTTCTTTCTTTAAAAAACTAATGAGTTATCTTATTAATAGCCAACTACAGAATTCTGCGTTCAACTTTGTTTCACAAATGTGAGCTTTAAGCAATTATATTGGATTACAGACATACTGTTGCACTGGCATTTCGCATTCTACTATATATTATGACTATCATTTTTGATTAAATTAGAAAGTAAGATACATTACAAAACTTCATCTTCAGGAATTAAAATGTATGGACTGTAACCGTCTTCATCCAATCACAAGAACCTGTGGAGGATATGACTCGCAGAAGTCAGAAACCAGTCTGGCCAGATGAGAGGTGGCGTCCAGTTATATCCCTCACTTCCAGTCGACTGAGCATGTACTCACTAGAAGCAGAACAGAAAATTCTCGCAGTTTTTCAAGAGAACTGCAGGCGAAATCTTATGTTGTTTTGCGCAAGCATCCTATATAATTTTTTTCTCCTAAATTCATTATGCTTTATAAGTAAGTTAATGAACCTATCCTCTTTCATGATTATGGCTCAGTAGGGTTGAACTCATAAGTTGATTTATGTCTGAAAATTCATCTGAGAGGGAGAGAAAAAAGGAGGACAAAACCAGAATAAACAAAGTCCTGGAGTCAACATTTTATAAAGCAGACAGTGAAGAGATTTCACTCAGATTCAGAGGTTAAAAATAAATTAAGAGTAGAAAACGTTTATTCTAAAGATGAAGGGCGATCTGTAAATATTTCGTTAAGTCTCTAACAAATTCCAAACAAACCAAGAACCCACTAATTTCATGTGTTTATTCTTTACCTTAGAAAAATACGGACTGATAGCATCCCATTTGCAATATCAGAGACTAGTTTTTGTGTTAAAAACAAAAACAAACTCAAGTCCACCTGCAAATGGCAACTGGAGCAGCCATGCTCACAACCACCAGGAACCATGGGGCTTTGCTGACATGCCTGATCACTGTGCGCTAAGGGTGCCTGGACCCGGCGAAGAACTCACACAGGGCGACGGTGCTCTGCAGAAGTGCTGCCAAGCGAGAACAGGACTCGGTTTGAGTTGCTCCATTCAGCAAAGATGAATTCACTTGAATTGTTCATAGGTTAAGGGAGAATTGTGTCAGAATTTCAGTTAAAGCATTTCCTTTTGATACTCTTGTTAAAAAAAAGGACAGACCATTTCACCAATACACACTTTTAAATGAAATCCTTAGCAAACAAGTGACTGTCTCTTTAAACATCATTCCGCTTATCAAGACAAAAATTGGCCTTGGAAATGTTATCTGTTTGAAATACATGTATTTATTCCATTTAAAGCAGCCATAGGTGAACAATCTACAAATGGCATCATCAGGGAAGAGGAGGGAAACGGCCTGGTCTGACCTGACAAGTAGCCAGCAGCTTGATTAGCATCGTGCCCGTTGTGGTCCCTTGGAGCCCCCGCCCTGCAGCTACTTTCTGTAGCACAGCAAAATAAATAAGCATATTACCTTTGAAACACTTTTAATACCTTTTAATAGCACACAATTTATCCTTCTCAATTCTACTTCTCTTACTAAATCCTGTCTACTTTTCAAGAAATTATGATTCAAACATTTTACAACATAAAAGGGAAACCTGGAAAACTCAGGAAAAATAAAACTATGACCAATTCCAGCTTTTCTCAAGATAGTCTTTCTTACAATTTATAAATTTTCCCAAAATATTTTAACTTGTTTTGTAATACAAAATAGTTTTAAATCCCTATGTGTCCATCATACTTTTGTGCAAACACGTCAAGTCCATTATTCGTTTTCAGACATTAGCAGAAAGTCAATAAATACAAATAGTACAACGAACATTTCATTTAAAATAGATGCTGTAGAATCTTAAAACAGCTATCATGGATCCATAAGCCTATAAGGATCAAAACTGAATCACCAGCAAACTCTAGCACCAACATATTTCGGAAGCAGATATCCCCTAGGTACAGGTTTTAAGATACAGCTTATGCTTTCTTTCCACAACTTACCCAGAAGCAAATACAAACACAAATGGTGTGTGGGGTAGCTCTATGGAGATGCTAAAGTGACACTTAACTAATTCATATATAATATGAAACATTTTCAGCCTAGGAGATTTTTTCAGGTAAATGAATTGTAACACTATCTTGTTGATCCTAGCAGAGGAAAAGAAAACCTACATAGACTTCCCATTAAAAGCCTGATCTCCTTTATTCATCAGAGAGATTTTGCATAGACCTTTGAATTATACAAAATACTGGTCAGACATCTTCCATCATCGGCAACATGTTAGGTAAAATAGGAACCTTATTCACAGGAGTGGCAAGTGAAAACAAAGTTTCTAATAACCACAATTAAGACAGACCCTACAAACAACCAAAGCAACTCTGTAGAACAGAGTAGAACTGTCCAAGAGGGTGTCGGAGGCTGATGTCTTATAGACGCACACTTCTGAGGAGTGGCTAGCGAGCATGAACCACTGGCCTTGTGGTTCACAAACAGGGTGTTTTAACCACTGTGCCACCAGGCTGACCTTAAAAGGACTAAATTAGCAAAGCATATTTCTTGCCTGATAGTTTAGTACTACACATCTTATGATATGTAGAGGGGGATAACATGATTAGAGCCATAACAGGCTGCTTAGATGGGTAAGCAAACATATGCGTTTACCTGAGAAACGTATATTCAAATGGTATGTACTTCAACCTGGACATAAAATATATGAGCCAAACTAGAACATTCCCCACTTTAATATGCTTTAATATTTAAGATTTGCAGGCTTTCAATGGAAGCTCCATCGTGGTAGCAAAATGCATAAAAAGATATTACAGGACAGATGAGTTTGTTTTACAAAAGCAAAGTGGCAGGAGATGGCTATGTATTTAATGTATCTTTGGTTTCGGAAGACGAGAACATCGATTGGTGGTCAAACAATCCCCAGAATGAAAACTACCATTCACAGTCTGCACGATTTCTTTTCTTCGTGTTAATGGCCTTGGGATGCTTGTCTTGGACTGGACATTTGGAGGCTCCAGTCGGGGGCTGCTTATTTGTTTTTGTTTGAAAGAGCTGGAAGGGGGTCGGAGTTTAGACACTTTCAAATTAGGATTATTTGTAAGATTTGTCTGACTAGATGTTGGCTGAAGTTTTGATGAATTACAGGGTGTGATTATGGGTGATTTCTTACAAGTCTCAGCCTTACTTAGGGAAGATTCGGAGACTGGAGGCGATACCAAAGAATTCAAGCTGGGTGGCTTTGGAATTTGCAAGGCCTTGGGCTCTGATGCACGACCCACTGGTGAAGACTGATTTCTTACAACTCTCTTAGCCTGGTCTGCTGTGCTTGACTGAGAAGGTGTTTGCAGAGAAGTGGGTATGCACTGTGTGTCACTAATGTTACTATTTGCCAGACGATAAGGCTCTGGAGCATTTGCGGTTATGTTCAAGTTTGCTTCAGAAGATACACTATTCTCCATGTTCTTAGTCAGCTGTGGACTGGGCGACAAAGGCAGGTCAACCAGACCACACTTGCTTTCTTGTTGCAAGCCATGTGTGAAGCTTTTGTCCAGATGTGCAACTCTCTGATGTGTGCCCCGGGGAGTGCATTCACTGTGGGCCTCGGTACGCTGTGGCTTTACTAGTCTTCCCTGGGCGTGGTCTGTGGATCTGGGAAGGCTGTTGGAAGGCTGTAGTACTTGAGGCTGTGAAAATTAAAAACAATGTTAGCAATAGCATATTTTAGAAATAACACACATTAATTAATGCAAGGTCCAACTGTGCTGTTTTTGTATATATTATGATTTAATACAGGAAAAAGTATTTTAATGTGAGAAATGAATTTCAGTATTCCAGTGAATTCATGAAATACAAACATAAAAAGGCAAGAAACACTAAACAAGAACCAAAATTAAACAAGGAAATGAAAACCTTAAAGTACAGTTTTTGGGTAGAAAGCAGTATCCTGCCTTAAATGATTGAGTATTTAAAAATCACATATATAACAAAGCTTGACAGAATAATTCCCATAGCACTTTTGGTTTAAGTTCCATAAAGCATTCAGACTATAGCAAAAAGAACAGTAACCTTTTAAATGCCCCCCCCTTTATTAAAAGATCATCCTATTGGGGGATCTTACACCTCTTTATTACAATTCACACATCAATCATATCAGACATATTTATACATATGTTGCCATCATTCTTCTCTAGACACTTACTTTCCATTGAGCCCTTGACATCAGCTCCTCTTTTTTTCCCTCCCCCTGACCCTCGTGATCCCTTGATAGATTATAATTTATTATTTTCTTATCTCATACCGACTGCTGTCTCCCTTCCCCCTTGGTTTCTGTTGTTCTTCCCCCTGGAGGGGTGGTGTAGCTATGTATGTGTGCAGAATTTAAAAGAAAATGTCTACCATGTTAACACACTTAAGGAAGTTCTTCACAGTGTCAAACGTACATACACAAGAGTTAGAATAAATATTATATTTTCAATTGAAGTAAAACTCTAATTATTTAAATAAAAATATGTCAATGAGGTGTTTTCAAAATTTGTTTGTCCTGTTTCACTGTCAAACAAGGGCCCAACTACGGTTCTGTTACGCTGACATACAGTAAATAGGCAGATTTACCCTACTCAAGAATGAACATTTATTTCCCCCAACCACACCAAACTCAATGTCATTGAATTGATGATGCTGACTTCCAGCAACTCTGCTTATCTAATAAATGAAAAATCAACAGCTTTTTGAATTATGGCTAAGAGGAAAAAAATGGAAATAACTTCAAACTTGAACTCAAAGGCCTCACAACAAAAGCGCTGAGGATTGTCGACTGAGTGCTGAGACCACATGTCCACTTTTCTAGTACCCAGTGTATGGTTATGCCCTGTGTGGACTAGAGACAACATGCCTTATTTTGGGGTCTTTGGTGAAAGATGATATATTCTAAGGTTCTCTGTCAATGGCTCAAATCATTAAATAAATATAGGGCAGGGCCTACTGGGCTTTAAAAGTTCATGAGCAAATTCCGTTATCTTTTAGATTCTTTTCCCACAAACTTTTGGAAGATTTTATATGTATACACACACACACACACACACACACACACACACACACACATCCTCTAACAATCTACACATGATCTCTAACTTCACTCTTAGATAAGGCAGACCTATTTATATTGCATCAATTGTACTTTTTCATTTCTTTCATTTCTTTGACCAGCCCTGGACACTTCTGGCGGGGTTAGTGATCAGAAACTAATTTATGTTGGCACTAGAGAAGACAGAAAACAAAGCAAAGCTCTCTGACTGATGGAGTGATGGTTGGCCAGAGGGCATAGGATAGACTTGCTACCTAAAAGACAAAAATCAAGACAATGTACTCAGTATTAACGCTATAGAAGTATATTAAAGTGTTATTGGCTGTATGTTTAACATAAAGAAGCCAACTTAGTAATAACCTCAAGCTAACTGCCTCAGGCTTTAAGCTTAATTGGATAGTTTCACAATAAATTAACACAGAGAACAAACTGTCCCAAGACTAAAGACAAAAGGTCACCCATCATACAGTTAATTGGGTAGACTCTTTGTGAGGTCCCTGGGGGAAAAGTGACCATGCCAAAATGGTCACAAATCTCAGCAAGTTTAGCAACAACAAAGCTTAAGACCTTATTCAATAAACCAAAAACTACTTAAGTAGAGAGAGCAGAGGCTAGAAGGGAGAAAGGGGCAGCACCACATGGCTGACTGCATGGGAATTTATTTTCCTCTTTCACCTTAAACACAAAAACACATTGTGGTCTCCAGTTAGAATTCTTAGAGCAACTTAAGAACTTTCAAAATGTTAGCAATAATTTAAGCAATGACTATTGCCATTAAGAAAGAAAAAAAATGACAAACGTGCTGTCGGTTCAAAATTGATAAGAAAAGTGTGATTTTCAAATTAAGACAAAGTAATAAACTGATCAGGGCAGCCAAATGTGTAAAGGTGGGGGACTGTGAACTACAGCTGATTGATCTGCATTGTTCCTATGAATACTACCTGTCAGCAAAAGAAGAGTGAATGCCCAAAGACTGGAGCCCACCAGAGGTGCCTTCAAAGAAATGCCGAGTGGCCTGAAAAATTAACCATCACAAACTCAGAGGGTCTTGCTTGGTTTGTGGGGATAGGTAACCAAGAGTTTCGTAATCAACTTGACAGCAACTACTTTACATGCTAAAAACAATATAGATTTTTTTTTAGCTTGCTATAATTTCCCTATTCTTCCCAAAAGGTTTATTATTATTTATGTGAAAAATCTACTCTGGAAAATGAGTGCTAAAAAAGATCACTTTGAAGATAGAAACATGACCATAATTTGATGATCAAGGGCAATGTGTTACTGTTTCGTAGAAGATGATGTGCATGTGATACCCCAACTGCTGGAAACGGCAAGCTACAAAGCAGGTATGTTCTTTGTCTGACAGCTTGCTGCTTGCAGCTCAATCTCCTTTCATTCAAACTCCTCAACTGCTTAAAGGCAAGGTTTTAACAATTCATCTTAAATCTACTGTCTCTATGATCATAAAATGGTATCCTTGGTGTCTTTACAATGAATTAAAAACATAAAAGAAAGCTCTGATAGTCTTGTGGATAATGAAACTACATAGATCAAAACCACTCATCAACTTTTTAGGTACCTACCCTATATTCTAAGGAGCCGTGGTATGTAGTGGGTTACACATTGAGTCACTGCTCATAATGTCAGCTTTTAAAACCAACTAGTCGCTCCGCTGGAGAAAGATGAGGCTGTCTCCTCCTGTAAAGATTTAAAGTCTGAGAAACCTAAGGGGGCAGTTCTACCCTGTGAGTCAGAATCAATTCAATGGCAGTTTTGAATTTGGGTAGTTTAAGGTTAAACTGATACAATTCGTCCCTTAGGGATATAAAATAGCTGGTATAGGAAGTCGTCTGAGTCATGTCAACTATGGTCCAGGTAGGCACATAATAGTTCACTTTTGTGGACCCACCTGGATCAGGGTGGGGTGGGTGTGGTGGGGGAGGGGAATAGATCGGGTCTCATTTAAGGCTCCACCACTGGCACAAAGTAGGGTGTGTAAGAAAGAGTCACTTCTGCCCACATAGCTTTTGAGGAGGCACTGCTACTTACAGAACTTTCTAATTGTATACTGTCTTGTTTTTATAAGTAAATAAAAGCTACTTTTCATGTGCGAAACACAGTGGCTATTGGGCTCAAACATAAGAACAACTGGACCAGGAAATAGTTTGCTTTCTGCACACAGGCTTGCAATTAGTCAGAACCGACTTGTCGGCACCTGACAACAATAATGTCTTCATTAGCCCTGGTGGTGTAGTGGATTATGTGTTGCGGTGGTAACTGCAAGGTCACCAGTTTGAATCCACCAGGTACTCTGAGCAAGAAAGATGAGACTTTCTTCACCTGTAAAGAGCTAGTCTCAGAAACCCATAGGGGCAGTTCCACTTTGTCCTCTAGGGTCACTATGAGTTAAGAATTAACTCAATGACAGTTGAGTTTAGTTATTTGAATATGTTCAGGTTCTGAATCAGAAGGAGATCTGTTTAGGAAGCAATTCATAGTTGTTACTGGTGCTTTCTCTCTAATGATCTCCTGGCTATCTAAAAATTGGGCAAAACCTGTGAGCATCACGCAGATTCTGAGGACTGTCTTACAGTGATGGCATGGTCAAGTAGGATGTGTTGTCTTACAAAGTGAGATGGTCAGGTATATAATTATGTGACCGGGCCTTTAATAACAAGCAGATATAAAGTGAAACTATTTGGCTGACTTGAGTCATTGGAGACATCCAAGAGTCACAAGTATTGGTGTTGAGTTATGTTATTGTTTAAAACTTAAATGTGGTTGCAGTTACATGAACGTGTCAAATTGATAAGGGGCGGTCTGTGGTAGTTACATAATCATTTGTTAATTTGAGGATTAAGAATGGAGGGGTGGAGACTAACCTGCTAATCAGATCAACGACAATGAGGCTTCTGTGTGGCATAGATTCTCCTGAGAATTCTGGGGAATCCAGGATTTTTCCTCCTTGGAGGCAGAGAGACTCTCTCTCACTACTCCCTAGGGGACACTGCAGCTGACAAGCCACATGGATGCAAACAGACTTATGAAGTTGGAGCAGCCACAGAGATACCTCTGCCGGCGCTGAGATGCTTACAACGCCACTGGACTCAAAGACGTTCTACCCACTGGCTGTGGTCGTCCTGCATTTGGCTTCATTGCATGTGTTTCGGGAGTCTGAAGGGGACTTTATAGATTGGTTTCAGACATAGGTGCTAATATCAGACTTATGGCCTTGGACTGGACTGGGTTGGGATGTTTTCTTAATGTACAGTTGCTCTTGTATATAAACCTCTTTCTTATACACACACACACATACACAAACCATGAGTTTATAAAGTAGGCAAAAAAGAATGAATGAATGTTCTCTATTGCAGAGGGTCAATACATATTAAAGGCACAGCAGTGAGAAAGCACAGAGGGGACAAATCAATGAATAAACAAGGAAGTATATCACATCCTAGAAACTTCAAACAGGCTATATTTGGTAAGTGTAGGGCAGGTTGAAGGATGAAGACATACCCATGAAGGGCCAGTTCATGAAAGTCAAATAAGACATTGTACAACAGATGGTGGGGAAACAATGAGTTTTAAGCAAAGGAATCCTAAGATCCAATTTGTATTTTACAATGATCATTACGAGGAACACAATGGGAAAGGAAGATGAGATTCTAAGCAAAAAAAGCTATTGCTAAATGCTCTGGTAATAAATTATAAGGACCTGAAATTAAGATAGAGGTAAAAGCAAACTGGAGAGGACGCAAAGAGATTTTGAAAATGAGACAAATAAGCAGCTCTTTGGTGGGGCTCTAAGATGAGTACTCAGTTTCTAACTCTGGAGACGCGTGATGAGATGCTACTGCTTGTATTGATGAGATACAGGACATGGGGGGCGCAATACACCTACTCATTTGTTTCTCAGCCTAGCAGGCCCCAAAACACAAAGCGTAAAAGGAATGACCCTCACTACTGGAGAAGGGACTTTAGGAAACCCCCTGAATCAAAAAATGAGTAAAGCTTAACTTCTAACTGGGGGAAGAATTAATGAAGCTTCAAAATTCTACGCAATCTCAAGAGTGCCTCTGAACTAGACTCCGCACCTCAAGTCTTTCTTTCAGTACACACATATAATTCAGAACCCAACAGAAAAGATGTCTCGGGGTAAATGGTCATATGGAGCACAGTCATCTCAAGTGATAATTTCAAGTGTCTGCTTTGAGCTGTTAAAAGATGCCTAGAGACAGCAAGCTCATTACAGACATGTGCCATCATTGCTGGTGGCTGGTGTTCTATTCCTGGTATTTGTCATATGAAAGATACAATACATCTGAGGGTCATCAAAAAGTTTGTGGAAAAAAACCCATTGCACTTTAGTTCCATTTTCTATGAACTTGTTGAAGCTCCCTAAAATTTGCTGGGCAAATGAATAAATATTAATGAGTAGAATATGCTAGAATTCTTTGGCCATAAATGATCAAATGGGACCTCCATATTAAGTTAAGGATGCAGCTTAGTGATTAAAAACTAGTTCTTAAAAAAAATAGTCATAAGAAGATACATTGTAATAGGAAAGGTTTTGTTTTCTCCATTTAGGTCTAGGGCCAGCCTAATGATTTATATGTGTTAATTTGAACACAACTACTTCCCATGACATACAAGCTCAGTCAGCAAACCTTTAAAAGTGAAGACTAGACATATTCCTGGATAAGATGCAAACTCTTTTGAAAAGTAATCAGTAAATTCCCATTGGTAATTTTAATCCAGCCAAAACCCACTGTCAATTCCAACTCGAGAAGTTAAATAAAAATATAGATATAAATCTCATAGGACCTTTAGAAAACTTTCGGTGCTGAATAAATGTCACCTTTATTAACGTAAAGGTTTGAGAAATAAATTCAAGCCAGAGACCTTTTGGTCTAATTGGGTGTTGGAGAGAAGAAAGAGTAGGTCCTGTAGGTAGGACACTCATAAACAAGTTGCTACAGAGTTAAGAGATGTCTAAAGCTTCAACTGCACCACAGTGCCATACATTTCAAAACTTTTAGGTTCAATTGTGTCCTTCATGGTTAAATGTTTTAAGTCCACTACAAATATATCTGAATTGTCAAAGTTCCTTAATTGGCAGTTGGAGAGAAAAAGCAAAGTGAGGACATGTCAGTCACCCTCAACTTTAGGAAGAACTGATAGATACATGGTGATACACAGGAGCTAGTTCAGCACAGCACCAAAGCATTTTATAGTCAGAATTATCTGGGTCTGAGTCCTCGCTCAAACACTTAATTACTACTGGTGAGATATTAGGCAAATTGTCATAATGTTCTGAGAGTCAATTCCATAAACCATGAAATGGAAATAACAAAATCTGGTAGGCGTCCTGGTAGTGCTGTGGGTTCCTAGTTGAGGTGCTAACCTCAAGGTCAGCCTTTGGACCGACCAGTTGCTCGGTGGGGGAAAGATGAGGCTTCCCACTCCTTAAAACCAGAGGGGCAAGTTCTACCCTGTCCTCTAGGGTCGCGATGAGTTGGAGTTGACTTGATGACAATAAGATTTCTTAGAACCTCATTGAATTATAGTAAAAAACAAAGAATTATCACAAGTGCAAGGTACTCCATACAGTGCCTGGCACCCAAAACAAATGCTGATATCTGAGAGAATAGTCTTCTCTTCTTTCCAAGGAGCTCAAACTCTTAAGTTTGGCATGTGCACCCTATAATTACTACACATCGGTAGAAAGTATTGTTTTTATTTACTAAAGCAAAGAAGGGTTAACAGAAGTTAAATGGCATATCTAAAGTCACAAACTTCATCAAGTGGCAAAACTAGAATTTGAATTGTAAGAGAATTTTAAAACAACACTATAACTTCATTATATTTCATGATCCCAACAGGTAGCTTAAAGCTATTCGGGTAAACGTGATGTGTCATAAGCTCTCAGAATATGTGCTACAGCTAAGTGAAAATTTCTAATTTTAGTGTATTTTGACTATAGTAGATTCAGTACCAACACTCAGGTACTATCTCTCTTGGAAAATGCCCCATTTTCTTCTTAGATGAACTGGCCTACACAGCATGATTTTTACACACCACACTGTGGAGGAATATTTCTTGGAAGAGGTGGTTCCATAATAGCCCACACAGAGAAAAGACACTGAGCATGAGCAAAGGCTAATTAACAATTGTCTCCTCATCACCTGCACTGTTTTCATTGTACTTCAAATATATCTCTCACTTTAGCATAAGAAAAACGACTCATCCATTTCTGTAAGCATTGTTGTTCTGAGGTCATCAGTAATAAGATGAAAACTAGAAATGTATGTCTGGATTGAAGACAAATATGCCAAAGTATACAAAAATACAGGAATCTTCTCAAGTATAACAGCATTACAGAGAGGAAGTATCTAAAATCCTGGGTACATATAAGTTTATTACTGTTGTTAAATATAAAATATATTTTGAAAGTTAAAAAGAAGATGGGAATTGAACCATCTGCAACATGCCTATAATACATGCAGGCTCTGACATGCATCATGCATACTGGGAGGGGAAAAGTGATTATGAAGGAGGTGGTAGAAGAATCGGAAATTGTACTGTACCACGCTTTGTCAGAGAAGTAATGGACTAACTTCTCAACTCCTTGCCAATGGCATAATGGGAGCGCAGAGACAAGAGAAAGACAGGACAATGGTGTCAGAGACCACAGATAACACCGAGGGACTGCCAAGACCGGGGACAGCCCAACGCATTTGCTTTGGCTTTGTGTTTTTATAAGCATTGTTCACAATTTTACTTAACATATTTGTATTTAATGAAAACACCTCTTCTTGATAAAGTGGTTTTCACTTTAGTACAAATATCTGTAGTCACAGAAAAGTATATGCAAAACTTCTTACATTTAAAAGGAATCATCTGCAAACTGTTACCCAGTAAAAACTGAAAACAATTTTGACAAATTCTAATGTTTATACTTCACAGATCTAAAATTGCTCAGCTCCATGTAACTCTTTATGAAGGAAACAAATTATTTTAATAAGCTTAATGTGTCTTATATATTATATGAAACGCAAAGAAATTACTTGGTAGCTTACTTTTATTACTGCTAGTGTATGTTTAAGTAGGTAAAGTATTATATTCTAAATTATAAGCAAAATTTCATATATGACTATGAAAATAGAAGGGAGAGAAATAATTTTACCATACAATAACTAGATTTTAAGAGTTTTGTTGTAAAATTTCACATAAACCCAATCACAGGATGGAAACCAGGCGTGCTCTAATTCCTCTACAACAGCAGTTCTCAACCTGTGGTTCACAACCCAATTCATAACAGTAGAAAAATTACAGTTATGAAGAAGCAACGAAAATAATTCTATGGTTAGGGGGTCACCACAACATGAGGGACTGTATTCAAGGGTCACAGCATTAGGAAGCTTGAGAACCACTGCTCTAAAACTCAAAAATCTTGCCTCTAGATATCAGAAAATCAATAGTCTTTAACACAAAGTTAAATATATTTTTAAGTAGGTGACCAATTAACTGTTTAAAAAGAAGATCAGAAAGACTAGTAGTAACTTTAAGCAAAAATAGAGATGCTTAAGCCATGAAGTTGCATCTCAAAACAGAATCCATCAATTTCTACCTCTGCGGTTCACAAAAGTTAAACTGTATCATAATAGTATAATTCCATTGCTGTGAATGATAAACATGGTACATCTATCCAGAGTAAGATGTTGCAGGCAGAATAGTATGCCAGCACATACTGAGGAAAGAATCAATTCTACAGCTACATAGCAAGTTGTTACCAAGGGTTTTATACCATACATACTCGAGTATAAGCTGACCCGAATATCAGCCAAGGCACCTAATTTTACCACAAAACCTGCATAAAAATGTGCTGGAACACTCCACATATACACCAGTATATACAGTACTAACTGCTGAGTATCTCTCCTTATTGCAGCATGTTGAGAGATTTGAACTCATGCCTAGGTCTGTGGGAAAACCTACCGGCCCTTGAGTCTGACGCACTTTTCTAGTCAAGTAATTAGAATAATGACTCTATATCACACGGAAATATTCACAATAGTGTTAGATTTCACATTTTGTTTGTTATAAAATGGAAGTGGTTCAGTTTATTCTGAGGTACCCTAGTTTGCCATTTCGCTTAATATTTTATTTTTATGAAAAGCCATACCCAGAGTTGATTTATCATTAAAGCTATTCTTACTTATAAAGTTAAATTGTCACATGTCAATCATGTTGAGCCACGTTAGTTTATCCCTCAGAAACATGTCTGCCAATTGAATAACGTATTATCAAGTGACTCTACAGAAAGTATACTGTCTGATCAGGCAATAGTCTTCAAAGAACCTGTCTATGCAAGAGAAATGCTGACGCTGATTTATACCCAAAGATAAAGTTCAGTGCAGTATTATCTCTCTGGAATGAAGAAAACTGGAAACAACATCAATGTTTAACAAAAATATAGAGTTGTCCACATAATAATGTATTACCTTGCCGCCAATAAAACTGTCAAGGAATATCCACCAAACATATCATTATTACACTTAGGGAACTATAATGTCTTTCAAAAGGATTTATAGCATATACACAAGTATCTAAAGGCCGTAAATAAAAAGTGAGAATGGGTTTTAAACTTTGGTTTGGCTCACTAACCCTGAGTTAACTTACTGTATATTTCTGACTATATTTATAACATTTTAAAACTGGGATAAAAAAATTACATTATGAAATTAATAGTTCTGAATGAAAGATCTGCTAGAAAGACTGATAATTTAAATAAAATGCATAATTACTTACAAAATATTAAAATTAGTGAAAATACTCATCTTAATTAAAATGTGTCACTAACATTTTAAAAAAGTAAACATGAAAGTTTTGCAAGTGAAAAGATTTGAAAAAACATGGTTCTGAAATAATTTTTAGATTTTGTCCTGAGATGAAAGACAATTCTCTAGTTTAATGGATTGAAAGAGTAAATACAAAGCAAGTGAAATATAATGGTGAATGCAAAAGTGAGAATTTAATGAAGTCAGCACTTTGGTTGAACTGAGTAACCTATTCTCAAATCTGACTTTCAGAAATCATTTAAGCCCTGTGTCCAACAGCCAAGTCCTCCATGGGCAGGACAACTAGTTTGTAGCTGGACTACTAGCCTACAACCCAGCTGCACTGTAGAAGAAAGGCCTGGTTATTGTGTGTAAAGATGACAGCCAAGAGAACCCCATGAAGCAATTCTACACTGTAGCACATGGAATCACAATGAGTCTCAATCAACTTTATGGCAAGAGATTTGGGGCTTTCTTAGATTTGGGTTGCTGAGGTTTAAGCCAACAAAACACACTTGCAGGCACCGACCAACTTTTAAGGATACACCATTTAAAAACAGCATGACTACAGGCCAATAAAACATTCTGATATGTGGACGAGGTGCCAATAAAAATGTAAAATTAAAAAAAATAAAAATTAAATTTAAAAGTTCTGCAAAAATGTGTGTTCTTCGATTAAATAAAAAGGAGCCTTTAAAGGTTTGTAGGAAATTCCACTCTCTTGCAATTCTAATTTCTCATGAATTTTTTTGAACCTTTAGTCTTCCTATTTAAAATCAGTTCACTAAAACATACAATGGGCATAATTTTCTGGGAAAAACAGACAAGTATATTTCAAACTGTGTGTTGCTACCAAGATTTTAAAAACTGAAGAAGAAAAAAAAAAGATTTTAAAAACTGAAATAGAGAATGAAAGAAAATATCAGAGTATCATGTTCTAAGGGAAAATGATATTTTATACATACTTGTTCCTGAATATTACATCTACACACATGCCTCTGTGTACTGGACAGATATAAAATATATTATTGTCACCTTTCAAATAAGTTTGCAAATTACATCTCGCAGATTATAAGATGAGGATGTAAGATAATACAATTGTCATTCTTAACATAATTTTGGTGAATGTTATAAATCACTCAATAACTATATCAAATAACTGCCAGCATATTAAGGTGCATGTAGATTTAATCATTTTTTGCTGTTAAGTTACTGAACATGAAGGTAAAGACAGTAAAGATTTCTAGATACGTTAAAGTGCGGTGTCAAAAAGAGAGCTAAAGCTTGTGTAGGCAATAAATGAGAAATGGGTATTATTTCAACACAGACTTTTAAAAAGGTAAGTAGACCTATAATCATTTGCTATGACAAAAAAAAGAGTATGGGTGTTTAGGATGACTATTGTCATCTTACTCACCAAAAATATTTTTAAAGTCAATTATTCATAATACAAATCAAACAAAAAAATCACTGCTGTCAAGTCTATTCTGACTCATAACAACCCTTAGTATGAGATGGGTGTATCTATCACTGCCATTTCATATTGCTGGATGTTAGAGCAGTAAAACTTAACCAATGCCAGTT
Source organism: Tenrec ecaudatus (assembly GCF_050624435.1). Lineage (NCBI taxonomy): Eukaryota > Metazoa > Chordata > Mammalia > Afrosoricida > Tenrecidae > Tenrec > Tenrec ecaudatus. The sequence continues at coordinate 93,990,451 of NC_134539.1, read as the reverse complement.
AGACTGTTAAGACAACATCTGAAATTATTTCTGACACCAGAAAAACCTCTGTAGGTCTTAATACATGCAATATTTTCAGCTAACGCAAATAAAAATTCAACTGGAAATTAGAAAGAAGAAAAGCATCATGAAGTAGAGATTAGAATGCTCCAGGAAAGAAGGTCAAAATTTCCCAAGGGAGTCATAGGGGAACATTTAAAGATGAAAATTTTCCTTCTGTCTCCATTTTCCCAGGGTTATTCTCAAATTGAGCGAGAACATTCACAGGCAGACCAACGTTCTGGAGTCAACAGAGTAAATATTCCCTGTTAACTTTTTCATACTTCCTACGTATATCTAGGACAGGTAAGCTCTACGCCAGAAGGTCTACTGCTCTTCGAGCTTTTAAAAAAACAAGAGCCAGCTTTTAAAACCGTCTAAGCTTCCCAGGTGTTTGCTGTTGAAGAGTAGCTCCCTCATACTGTCATGTTCAGTAGGGCTTGCTAAAGGATGTGTGACTGAAGCCATCTACACTGAAGGAAAAAGCTCTGTCACCTACCGACCATCAATCATAGAATTAACCTTTCAAAATGTAACACTAGGAATCATGGTGACTAAGTGTAGAAACAAGATTTCCTTGATTGTAATTTTTATGCAGAAAAAAAGGGAGAACCCATCTAAAATCCTCTGGGGAAAAAAAAGAAAAGAAACCACATGAATTTGTTCCTTGAAGTCCACACTTTCTGCTTTTATATATTTTATAACGAAAAAATAATTTCATTAGTAAATGGTTTGGTTGGTGTCTCAGGGTAAATGCACAAGTCTAGTAGTTTAGAACGTATCCAGGTTGAGGGTCTATGGTCTCTGTGTTTACCAGGTGGCGAACAAATCTAAACTTTCCAGAATAAATGTTCCCTTTTTGTCAATCTGGAGATGATGACTAGGAAAGAAGGTTTGAACTAAAAAAGCCGAAAAAAGGACCCCAAACAAAAATACTAGATCTTGATACTGGCATCCCAGAGTAAATGTGTGGAGCTAGAGAGGGATGCTGTTTTTTGCCAAAAACTAGTGCATGGAGATGGCTGCGTGAGCAGTTGCATTGTTGTGCTAGTCAAACCAGGCCCCCGTCAGCCACAAATCAGGCCTTTTTGTTGCACACTGTTATGCAATCTTTTCAAAACTTCTAAAGAGAAAGCTTGATTAACAGGCTGACCTGATGGATGGAACTCTAAATGCTCTATCCCCCTCACATCAAAAACACAAACCACCATCATCTTCATCTTTGATTCCTTTTGACAAGCATTATATGGGCGAGGTGATGACGGTGTCTTCTACTGTCTGACTAGTGTTTGCGTTCAGGGTCATAAGAATAGCACCACATCTCTTCACCAGTAATGACCTTGGAAAAACAGTCTGGTCGCTTTGGAGCTGTTCTTTCAAAGACTGGCAGGTTTCCACTCAATGCTCCTTCTCCTGGTCAGTCAGACCAGAGGTACAAATTTTCCAGTGACCTTTCTCATTCCCAAATCTTCTGTGAAAATTCACTGAACCGAGTTCCAAAACAGTCCAGATAGAGTGTCTTCTCTTCAATGGTCCACTGTCGATCTTCAAGCACAAGACCACGAGTTTTGTCAACATTTTAATGCGTTCAGGAAGTTGATGGATGTCCAGAACAAGGTTTGTCGTCAGTCGACATTTCACCTTTTATAAAATGAGAAAACCACTCATAAACTTGAGTTTTTCCCATAGCGCTGTCCTTGTATGCTGTGTTCACTATCACAAAAGTTTTGGGGGCAGGGCATTTTTCCAAAGTAGGAAATAAAATTTCACAGCCATGCACTGTTCTTTTAAATCAGCCATCACACACACACACACACACACACACACAAAATGAAGTTGGAGTGAAACTGTCTTCACGAAAAAAATTCACTGTGACCAGGAAGACCCTTCCCGGTCAACACCACTGTGTGCACGAACTCAGAGTAAGCTGCTGGATGCTCGCTTAGCCGGGAAAATGCTACCACGAAAGCTCTGCCTAGCAGAGCTTTTTCCATTTTGGAGGGGTGGGGAGGGGAGTGGGAGAGTAGCCCTCATATATAAATTTTGGGTATTATAAATGGATTTTATGTGTACACTAATTGTAAAGTCATCCTTTAAGAATTAGTTCTTATGATTTGACCCTACTCATTACTTGCCCTTATGAAATGATCGCTGAAGCTAATGAGGGATTCAAGTGAAATCGGTGAAGAAAACAGATGGTGCCCAGCTACTAGAAAGAAAAATAACATTGTCTGGGATTTTAAAGGCTTGACTTAAAAGAAGCAGCACTCTAAAATAAGATGTCAGCAAAGCCCACGCAGAAGAAACACACCCATGTGATCTAGGGATAGTACGTGATAAAAGTACAAGACTGGAGGAGAGAGCTGTATTAGGACAGTTTTCAGAAGGCTGTGGTCGACAGTGAAAGCCCAGAATCCAGTTGCAGTCTCCTGTGGAGTAAACTCTCCACAGAACTTCCTCAGACCATTGACTCTAAGGTTTTGGCCTCAGGCAGAGTGCATTGAAAAATGGATCACTGCATATATAAGTGACTTAAAATTTAACATCTCACCATTTTTATGCCCTCTTGACCCATTATTAACATGTATTATTTTCTGCTTTCTTTGGATTCAAATGTAACTGATTTATTTTGTTGTCGCTGATAGGTTTTATTTAAGTCAGTTAGTTTGTGTATGACTTTCTTTCTATAAAATCCAGGATAGGTAAATCTACAGAGAGAGCAATCAGATGAATAGATCATTAGGCCTCTTACAGGGGCGGCTGGAGGCCAAGGGGAAACTAATACAGTGGATACAAGAATGAGGAAAACTATAAAAAAAATCCACTGTGATGATCGCACACCACTGTTCAGCATTTTAACCACTGAACTGTATCACACATGAAGTATATGTCAATAAAATGGTGAAAACTTTTATACCCTAAAGCTCCATTTGTAATATGGAATGATTAATCCTCAATCTTAATTCTCTATTATGGTAGCTGACATAAAGAGAGCGGGAACAGGATGCTGAAGAAAAAGACAAAGGCTAAATACTTCACTAAGTATCTAGCAGATCTGTTATACCAAGCTGTTTATTGGCTATATGTCTAAGACTAAGCTATTTGTTATAATTGTCCTTAAAAATTTAGATTAGCCTACATGTAATTTTGGTTGTGATAGAAATCTTTAAATGGGAACTGTTAGTAGGCAAAAGAAGGTGCTACCATACCTAAAGACAATGGAACAGAGAGTGTTTAATGAGATGAAGGAAAATAAATGGGGAGGGAAAGAAGGAAGAGTAAGAAGCTCTTCAGCGCTTTCACTGAGAGATGCGCTGTAAATAAACAAGTTAATATGAAATTCTACCCCAACCTTCGATTCTGTATTTCCCCTTAACACAAAAAAATATGGAGGTTAGGAAGGACTTAATATGTAAAATATATACTTCCCTTTTTTGGAGTTCACATTTATTTCTAAATGTTCTGGTTAACTTGAGAAATAAAATTTGTTTAAATAAATTATATGTCTAATGGTTTAAAAGTTCCTCCATTTTAGACTTTTGATACTGCACTTAGGTTAGGATAATCAATTCGTAGAATCACAACTCTGGGTACATCCATAGAAGAGGGACAAAAGTGGCTCTGATTGACTACATTTCTTTTCACTAACAGTAACTTTTTGGGGGTGACTTTTCACAAAAGATAAAATACAACCAACTTACCAGGTTTATGTAAATATGTAAGAGAAAATAATAAGCACTGCCTTTTAAAGAAAATGTAACATAACAAAAACAATATTGTAATGTGAAGTAACTATTGAATCATCAGAAATGTTAGTATTCCATGCACATTTACAGTCTTGCCTTTTTTGCCATAAAGAAGCTGATAAATGTCAAAGGTAAATTAGTTATTAAGAAGCATTTTTGAAAACATGATCTCGAGAGCTTTCTCTTAGGTGGCAAGAAGTATGACTAAAAGGCCTCAGGAAACAGAAAACTAGGCAATGGTCTTTAGTACGCCTGCTCCCTCACCAGTATGCATCTGTCCATTGCACCACCGTAGGCAGTATACACACTGTTTCTAACATGACTAAATTAAAAAATAGTTTTATTCATATATCTCAAGATCTTAAGGGGAAAAGATGCATTACAGACAGATGCATGCCCTAGGTCTGGGGTCAGTGGCAGTAGGTTTAAATAGCTTCAAAATAAGATGAACTTGTGACAGCTTTCAAAAAGCTCTACTTAGTGGTATGTTGACATGCAGTCAAAGTTGTTAATTGGGACAGGAGGCCTACAGGGAGTGCGGATTTGGCTCATGCCCACAGGTCCCTGCAGACAGAAAGGAAGAGGGTGCCACGTCATGCAGAAGGAAAGCACCATGAAGGGGAAGCCAGCGAGGGTAGGAGTGAGAGGCCCAGACTCACTCTGTCTGCGGTGCGGCGGAACAGTCCGTGGGATTCCTTGGAATGAGCCCTGCCAAGGAGAGAAGGAGGGAGCAGAATACCCACCCTGTACAGAGAGATGGGGGTAGGAAGGTATAATAAAAAGGGGAGCCGAAAAATAGAGAAACCAAAGTCATACTTTTTTCCAAAAAAACAAAACTCAATAATGTTAAGAAGACGACAGATTTCATATTTCTAATATACAAGCAGCTCAAATTACTAAAAATATATCAGAAATCAATAGACTGGTAATTGCTATTTTTCATGTTTGTAAGAAAAGTTATTTTCATGTAATACTTGGAATTAATGTACAAGAAGCCTTAAAAAAGTTCATGAAATAAATGGAATAAAATAATAATGAAAAATTTCCACTTACTTTTCAAAGCCCTCACGTATAAGAAATAATATACTTTCTGGTATACATTTATCATTAAATATTTCTTTTTAAGTAACAAAATACAGAAAAACACTTAAAGAGACAATAAATTTCAAGTAATAAACATACCCAAATTTTGTCAAGTGATCAGAAAATGAAAAAAAAAATTACTAGACATTTAAAATTGTTTCTTCAATTATAGGTGTTCAGAGCATCAGCAGATAAAAACAATACACGTTAGTATGTTAGTAGAATCAATGTTAGCATTAAAAAAAAGAAACATGTAGATTGTGAGCATGAGACCTGCATCAAAAATCTGACATGTGGGCCACCATACATGCTTTCTCATTTGAATAACTTCTGGCTTTTTAGCTTCTTGTCACAGGTCATCAGAACTGCACTAACTGGAAATATCACTAACTTCTATTTCCTCCCTTTTAAGATTCAAATGGGTCATCAAACACAAACAATCAGTGGAAAACTATGTTTTACTCTGTGTTCCTAACTCATGCCGATGACTGAAACATGGGCATACATATAACTATAGAAAAAATTCTTAAAATATCAACAAAGAAATGAGCCTGTAAATCCTCATTACATCCTGATACATCTACAAAAGTATAGACATTTGACCAAGTCACCTGACAAATAGATATCAGAAAACTATTAGCAATAGCCCCACTGTACTTACAGATTTGTGAACACTTCTCCAAATAAAAGTTGCTTGCCCATCTCTGCACCAACAATCCTGGACTCAGCTCACTATGATCAAATAATTCTGTACTTAAACTTAAGAGCAATCTTCACATTTCTCAATACAGAACAAAAAAGATCCTGTTTGCTTTGGTGGATGAGAACAACAGCCACAAGAAACTCAAAGTACTGGATGATCTTTATCAGCTCCTCCTCATGAAGCTCTTGTCTTTGGAGATTAATAGACTTTTCTTGCTGGGTGCAGTGGAGCTGACTCAACTTATAGTGACCCCATGTGGCAGACGAGAACTGCCTTGTAGGCTTTCCTGCGCTGTCGTCCTTATCCAAAGGTGGGGGTTTATCACAAATTATGTAATATATATAAAGCAATATATAACTTGGGTGAAAGGAAAAGATAGTAATACACAAGACAGGAAAAAGAATTCTGAGGTGGGGGGGCAGAGTAACCCACTAGAGGTGGGTGTTAATAAGTTGTTTAAACTGTTGAATACAAAATAAAAGATCTGAAATATAAAGCCATCTACCTAATTTACAATTTAAAATTGTTTTAAAATTATTTTCAATATATAAAAATTATACACTGTGACCAAGTGGAATTTATTTTAGATCTGCAATATTGGCTCCATTAACAAAGGAAGAAAAGGCAGCTGTGTTAACATCAATAAATGTGGCAGAAACATTTGACCAAATCCAACATGCATTCATGTTAAAAGCCCTCAGTAATAGGTATACAGGGGAGCTTCCTTACCAGGATAAAGATCATCCACATATCTACAGGCAACATCATACTGAGTGATTAAAGGCAGATTATATTCCCTCAAGTATCAGGAATGTGGCGGGAATACTCACTGCCATGTTTCTTATTTAGCGTAGCACACACTGCAAGTCCTCCAGAAACAAAATCAAACCCACTACCATGAAGTCAAAGCTACCATGGACTCATAGTTCCACTACAGGCCAGGAAGGGCAGGAAGGCCCTGTGGATTCCTGAAACTGCAATTCTATATGGGAGCAGAATGCCTAGTCCTTTTTCACTGCAATCCTAGCCAGTATTACACTGCAAAGAAAAGAAATAATGTACAGATTAAAAGAACTACAGCTATTTGCAGGTAATGTAATAGTTTGTATAAAACACCTCAAGAAAAGAAGGCTACAGGATATAAAATCAAAATAAAAAGTAATAGTATTGCTATACATTAGCAACGAACAAATTGAAACCAACTAAAATTGTGACAAAATAGTTTTATACGTTTGTATATTTAGAATTAATATTAATCTTACATATAATTACAACCCTCCTGTAGTTAGTGTCTTCACTAGTTCTACATGAATATCTAGGTACCTTCACATCAGTGTTCTCTCTGAATTATCTGTTTCACCTTGGATGATTTGCCTTTGGATGAAGGTACTTGATCAGAAGCAGACCGAACCGTTCGCCTATGCAAATGCCATGTTCTGCTTCTAAGCCTCATGCTCACCTTTCTTCCTCTCCCCTATCGAAATTTAAATGGCATCTTCTTCGTTTTCGTTGACTGGTTGCATAAATTGGCTTTTCTGACTTCCCTTGACTTACTGTTAGGAGAAAGATAAGGCTTTCTATTCCCGTAAAGAGCTAACAGTCTCAGAAAGTCTCAGAAACCCACAAGGAGAGTTCTACCCTGCCATATATAGAGTTGCCTGTGAGTCAGAACAGACTCAGTGGCAGTGAAGTGTTTTTTATTTTTTAATTCATTGCCAGGTGGATTTCTAAAGCCTTTTAAACAGACATTATTTCTAGAGTAATTCTGTTCAGTAAGGTAGTGATAATCACATGTGGCTATTTACATTTAAATTCAGTGGAAAATTCCATCCCTCGTTCACATCAGCCTTTTTTTCAGCATTAAATGTTCATATGTGGTTGTAGCCACTGCACTGAACAACACAGTAAGTTTTATTGGACAACATTATTCTGTTTTAACCTTTTGTTCTCAATTTAGAAATGGTGTTCCCTGTGTGTGTGTGTGTATGTGTGTGTGTGTCTGTCTGTCTGCTTATAGAGTAGTGTTAGATTATTCATTCCTAAAACGTGTTCCTCTCCAAACTACGGATAGCCTCCATTCCAAAGGCAAGCAGTACTTTATACTAGAACTCAATGCTGGAAACAGTGCTCTGAAAAACAAAGTATTCTTTAATGGAGTCCATCATATGCCTATAGCAAGTCTCTGGCAGTCTCCTAAAGCAGCAAAACCTTTTTAATACTCTAAATGAACAGTACCTACCAGGTTATTAATGATTGCTTCCTTGTAAGGGTTCAATTTCACAAATAAAACCCAAACCCAACCCAAAACAGTTCTGAACTCTGTCAGTGTTACTCTATCATAAAAAGCACCCATACAGTGAATGTCAAATGATGCTAAAAGCAGACAGAAACTCTCACTACCTTATTGAACAGAGGAGCAAATTAATGCATGAAAGATGTGATTGGATATACGTAAAAAAACTGAAGGAAAGGAAAGATTTCTAAAACATCACAAAACAGGATTAATCATAAAAGAAATGTTTGGGAGTGACCTGTCAAAAAGTCTAGAAATCCACATATGAACTGTCAATGGCTAATGTGGTTTGGCTAACATCGTTTCCTTCCATTGTCTGCTACGTTCGTGTTGCGATAGCAGTCTGTGGCTGGGAGCAGCTGTACCCTGTTCTAGATAGCTGTTATGAGTTCAACCGGACTCAATGGCAGTGGATTGGATATTGCTTCAACAGAATAAATTAGGTCTGGTGCCACAACCATTACATTGTTAGGTTTTCACACTGAAAAGGCCAATGATTCAAACCCACCAGCTCCTGTACAGTGGGGAAGAGATGTGGCACTCTGCTCCCCTAAATATCTACAGCCTTGAGAACACTATGGGGCAGTACTATTCTGTCCTAGATGTTGCTGTAAATTTGAATCAGCTGCACGGCAGTGGGTTTGGTGTGAGAGAATGAAGACATACTGCTTTCATATGCCTCTACATTATTACTTTCATACGCCCATTGATAGTGTAGTGGGTTTCCTTTAAGCCTGAGGGTTTTTTTTGGTGGGGGAGGGTGGCATGGGGGGAGCACTGCCATTTGAAAAATATCTGTAGCATCCTATTTTTTCAATTATTTGAAGAAATGCTGTTATTAGCATTCTTTCTCTTAATGAGGTGATATCAAAATTACTTTTATATCCTACTTTATCAATAAATTTCTATATACTACATTTGGATCGAGTCTAATTTTGTTGAGTATATTTTTAACGCACTTGTTGAAACTATGCCTTCACAGTCACAAATATTTTTCTCCCAGGAGACTTAAATGAAATAAACTTCAAAAAGTTCACGGAGAAATTCCGTTATCTTTTAACCCATGTTTCTGCAAATTTTTGAGGCCCCCTAGTATAAAGGCATGTTGCATGAATTATTGCAATTATTAGAATGGCTTGCTGCAATCTCTACCACATCCTCTCAAGTCATACCGCATAGTCTCTCAGGAAGGAACTCTCCATGATGATCTTTCACCGTGCTAATACCCTCTCCTTCATTCTGAGAACGATGATAGCCTCTTTTCTCTCTATTCCTTCGAGCCATCTTTCTTCTGCCAGTCCCTCAAAACACAAACAGGTTTGATGCTATCTACAGGTTAGAAAACCTAGCTTCTGTAACACTGTCTGTACACAGGCATCCACATGCCATGCAGGAGAAGAGTGAGATTGCTATCATTTAAGTTCCCTGGCTGTTACGGTAAGGGGCATCTAGGACTCTATCTTCATGATTATACTCCTACATCAGGGCAGTGTCTAGTGTAAAGGTTTGCTTTTCTTCCTCTTTCCTGCTCTACTGACTTTGTTTTTCTTATTGACTGTTAGTCTTTTACTTCAAAGATCTCATTTGCGGCCATGAGCCAAAACCAAAATTCTCTTGAATAATCTATGAAGAGAAGTCATATTGGGGTCAGTATATTCAAATTTCCATCACTCTTCTGTTAGTATTGGCTTCCACCCTCCTCCTCCTCCAGCCTTTACCTGAGATGTGTTTATATTTTTAATTTCTCTATACCTCCTAAATGGCTGCCAACAAATATTACAGTACTCTCTCTTCTGCATCACCTTTTACCCTTCCACTACATCCAGATCTCTGATTTCTAGGAAATACAGCAAGGAAACGCTCTCGTCGGCCTCAAAGCTCTCTAGAGGAGATTCTACAATCTTAAGTAGTGTCAAGAACACTTAAATCCCCCAAGATAGTACAGGGACTAAAGAGGAACAAAGACTTATAGCTTTCATCCTCTCAGAGGAATAGCCAGAACAAAAATAGTAATTTACACAAAGCTAGGGTATTTTTAAATATAATGTACTGATTTCCCAAACTGCTGCTTAACAAGTAAGAAAACTCTCCTTGCATTCTCCTCATTGCTATCATCAGTATTTTCAAACATGTTATTGCTCGCTAAAATGGAAAGTTTTAAAAGCGCAACTTTCTAAAAGAGCCTCTAATTATAATAAAAAAGTAGGAAATAGTAAATTTTACATTAAAATAGTAAAATACTAAACCATATTATAGTAATTTATATCAAATAAATTCCATTAAGTACAGAGTATAGACAAATTGGTCAATAGGACACATTAATATTTAACTAAATAAATATACAACTTAGTAAAACTATTGTTCCAGCAAGTACTACATAAAAATTTGAACTGCACGTTACAACGAGCTTTACCCTAACTTATGCTATGCCAGACAAAATCATGGATTACTGTGTCCTAAAGGTCTCTTACCTTCCTGCCTTTACTCCTACTGCCCCTTTTACCAGGGATCTTCCTCTCATTTCAACAAGCAAATAACCTTGGGAGTAGAACTCAGCAGTCCTACAGTACAGTACTAATTACTCTAATCGTACTAGCTCACCACATACTAATTATACAAACTTTAATATGCCATTTAAACGCCCTGGTTTCTGTTAGCTTAACTACAAAACAAAGGTACAGAACTAGAAGAAAAGCCTGAAGCCTAGGTTTGTTAAAGAGATGATGCTAGACTAGGAAAATTGATCTTCATCTAACATCAGGAAAAAACTATCTCAGGAATATATCAAAAAATGTGTTGGAGTTGTTTTATATCTTTTAGTTTCACCTGATGAGTAGGCTGACTAATAGTAGTCCGTTTCTAGAACAATGACATTGAGGGAGTCAGAGAGGGCATAAAGACGCCCGTTAATACGGTAAAATGAAATTGCTCACACTTAATGCACATGCCTCACTGTGGGGAACCGTGAAAACATGGCAAGCCCACAAACTCCATCTAGAAACAAGGAGGATGGTCTTTTACTTTTTAATTCCCTCCAGAGAGGTTTCCACATTCTTTGACAGAAAGTGTATCTCTGGATTTAATCACATCATAACGGACCCCCAGGCAAGTCCTTTCTGTGGTTTTCTTTCTGCTACAACTGTCGTCTTCTCTACCAGGCTCCAGTTATACTTTCCCAATCTGCTGAATCCTGGAGAACTACCTGAACTTTGATGTGCACTTGGTCATGGAGGAATTCTAATTTATTTGAGTATTTTTTCCTCTGTTCCTCATTTCTACTTCAAAGGTGTTTGAGTATATATTTATTAAGAGTCTAAAATCTAGGACAGGAAAAGTTGATCGTTCCCATTAATTTATTCAGCAAAAGACCAAATGTTTGTTGAATAAACTAATTCTTAGCATAGTACCACCTTATAGAGTATATATAAAAATTAATAACTCATGGATAAAAATAAACTATCTTATACTTTAAAGGTGAATGTTTTTATGAGATCATTGGTTACAATAACTAATACATTCCCCTACTCATTTTTGTTTCTATGGTTCCACTAGTAAACACAGGCAAACAATGAATCAACCGGCTTACTAAGCAACTGCTTAATTACAATTGTCTACTACCAGCCACTATACATTAGGATAATGATAACAATGATCATAAAGGTGATTATCTGGCTCATGTACATTCTGGACTGAGTTGTGGATAACTCTGGTTAAATTATAATGAATGTAGTTTTATCACTGAAGATCTTCTGATATACAGAAATTATACCTTTATGTATATTTTGGAAAATGAGTAAAAACAACAAAAACCCACAGATTGGATTGGCTGCTTTCTATAATAAAGCCCAAAACATAACACTGTCTTAATGCATTTCTATTTTTAATAGACTCTAGACAAGAGTAATTATAATGGAGCATATCCAAAAGGTTTCAACCACAAGAGAATATCGTGCATTTTTAAAGCACCATATGCTAGTAAAGCTAGGATGTAGAATAGTGGACTTCTGTTGCTTTCAGAGCATGTGGAAATCCTACCCCCACATACATACAGCGAGGGAAGATTTTAGACACTCAAACAAAATGAGCTACAGTTTGAAGAATGGAAAAGCCGTTAAATGTGCATTCATTTACATAAGACACACAAAGAAAAGTTTTCAAAAGCACATCAACATATACGGGGCAAAAAAATCAAACAAAACAAAAACAGCTTACCTAAAAACAATTCACAGCGCAAGCATAGCAGATTAAAATTAGCGCTTAGAGTAAAAAAATTAAATAAAGCATCAAAATAGCAAATCACAGGAGAAAAAATTAAAGGCATATGTTACTCACAGAAATTCTTCTCCAGGGTGTTTGGGTATATTTATCAGCATATGTGCACTTTTCCTCTTTAGATTTTTGGTGGCAGTTACACCGAGTTGCCTGAACAAAAGCACATGTTTTTACATGGATAATTGTGTACACACACGAAATAAGGTAACTAGGGCTCTCGTAGAGGTACAAGAAAAAAACACCAAACATTAAAAAATAGTTGTCACATCTTTACCAAAAGAATGTGCTTGCACAGCACTTAGAATGAAACCCGAGGTCTACTTAGTGATGTCTTCTTTCAATCGTTATTGAGTACGAGAATCAGACTAGGTATGAACAGAGTCTACTTAGTGATATCTTGTTTCACTCGTGATTGAGTACGAGAATCAGTCTAGGTACGGACAGAATCGTGAAAAGTCCAAGAGCTTACATATACATATACATATAGTACTATGTTTATAGATCTAGAACATATACTGCTAGGTGTATAATAAAAAATCCAACAGCAAAAATTACAGTAATTCTGTAAAATATTATACAATAGTCACAGCAGCATAGGGACCACTGTCCAGTTTATTGGCCTTTTGATGGGATTCTGCTGAATATTTAATACTACCAGTCTACAAACAAGGTTGTTTTCTCACATTCACAGTGCTAAGAAGTCCCTGTCATGTGTTTGCTTACTGGAATACTCTGAAAGGTCCTTGTTATGATACATTGGCTTAGTGGGAATATATTAATGGGTCTCTGCCCTCTGACAAAATCCATATAAGCATCTCAGTTCACACATGAATTTGCTGTAACTGACCCATTTGTACAACAAATAATAATGTACCCATTGTGTAACCTTGACATGTCATTTTTCATAGAATTTTTAAAAAATTGATTATGGCAGATGAGGTAGTTAGTTTATTGTGCCAACCTGGCCAATAAACACAAGTGGGGTTAACTAAAGGGCGGAGGGATAAGTGGATTGGTGAGCCTCGCCTTTCTAGTTCTTGGGTCTCTTGCTTTGTGATGTGGACCAGGGTGCAGCTGCCTTAGCAGTTCCCTGTTTCAGCAGCTGGCAAGGCTCACTTTCTGCAAGACATCCCCTAGAAGAAGCTACATAGACCTACCCCAATGCAGCCCTGGATGCTGGAGCAGCCGTGTGGAGACCCCTGCCAGTGTGGAGATGCTTACATGTTCACTGATTCGGCTTTCCTCCTGCAGTTGGCATCATAGTGCATGTTTTGTGAAATGGAAGAGGACTTTGTAGATTACTGTTGGACATATGGGTTAATGCTGGACTTGTGGGCTTGGGCAGCACTGGGTTGGGATATTTTCTTGATATGCACTTAACCTTCATATAAAACTCTCTCATGTATAAGAGTTTCTGTGGATTTGTTTCTCTAAAGTGCCCAGACTAACACAGCAGACATAGTGAGGTTAAAACGCAGTATCTTATCACTTGATTTTCCTTTTGACCCAATTTAAAGCTGTTTCAGTATAATTGAAAAAAATAGTAATGGAGAAATATACATGGGATGACTGGGAAGGCTTAGTGGTTCAGGCGTCTGACTCAAGAGCTCATGGAAATATACGTGGATTAAGCCCTTAGTGAATCTTGTGTCTATGGACCAGAATGCATTGAAAAGTGGATTTCTACAGAGGCTAAAATTTAGGTTAAAATTCAACACTACCATTTGATCTCCCTTATGATCCATTTAAACTTGTTCTAGTTTCTAATACTTTCTTTTTTATTGTGATTCTTACCTGTTTTACACTTTTATTAATAGTTTTTGTCTTTTTAATGTTTTACTATATAAGAAATCCAAATAGGTAAATCTAGAGAGAAAATAACTCGATTAATGGTTCCTGGGGGTATGGCCGAGGGTAGGGGGACTAAATGAGAAGCTAATAGCAAAGAGAATAAGAATGAAGAAATAATCTAAAAGTGATTGTGGTGATGATTGTACAACTCCTCTTGATGTTAATTATATGCCAATAAAACTGAGGGGGAGTTGGTGGAGTTAAATGTTAAATATTAAGAAATGCCCATTGGTCTTTGCTTGCAAGCAGTCTTCCAAGACACAATTATAAGTTTATATTTCTCTGGAGCAAAAGAAGTGGAAAGAGTGTTAGTAATAGGAGAAAAAAATGTAATGTGTGGATAATTAGTTCCACAAAAATTACAACCTTTGCCATATATCCAAAGAAGTGGATAGTGTTCAGCTACCACTACTGAATATTTTTATCAAAAGAGGGAAGGATTCATAAGCAGAAGCATGCATTTCGAGAGAATCCAGACTTTCTGGAGTCATTAAAGCTGATGAACCCCAAAAATATTCACCTTCAAAAAAGTTAGAAAGGGAGCTTAGGGATTAAGTTTATTTATGTTAATAACAGAATAATGGTTTGGAAAAAGAGGGTAAGACTATTGACACAACTAGCGGAATGTGACAAAAGTCAGAGTTGCACAAGGAGAAAATGTAGAATTGGTATTTTGTCATGTATATTTTTTCAACAACACCTAAGAGCCCTTTACTAAGATGCTGGAATATAGCCATTCTGTGGGCTAAAGAACCCCTTAGGGTTCTGCTATGGAGTTAAGGCTCTAGCTGCTATGGAGTTGACTCGGATTCATAGCAAACCCTGTGGGTCAGAGTGAACCTGTGCTGTACAGGATACAGCTCCACAAGAGGGTATATCAAGTTAAAATGATATGCTTCTACATTACAAATACTTACCAATATTCCATTTTTTCTGGATGGTAATTGGGTTATTGCATTTTCTGTATAGAATATAAAATCTAGACTTTAAAAATAAAACTTTCTATGTGCAGGACTATTTTCTATGAAAGAAAGAAAGCAGCAACAAGATCAGTTTTGGAGAGTGGATTGGATACGGCTTCCCCATGAAATTCTCACATGGTAACCATTGCACCCTCAGAGAACAAGGAGCAGGTGCTGTCACGGGGGCGGGGAACCAAACAACATTCCGTAGTGCAAACCTTCTGGTCTTCTTTTCACCAATGCAGCTTTCTGTTTTCTTAAAAGTTCCCAATAATCCCCTGTGTAATCATCCTTTGTCATTCAAAACAAACAGTTGTTGTTTTAATCCCCCCAAATTCTATTTTCTGACCTGACTTCTTTGGCTTGAATTTAATTGGCCAAGCAGATCACCTCAGAAGCTACTCTTTTGTTTGAACTTTGTTCTCAGGATTGCATTGGTAAATCCAAGACTTGTCTCTGGTTAAGATCTGGTCCATAAAATCCATCCACGGTAGCTTTGATCCTGTGTAAAGACTGACAGAAAGATCAGCCAGGACTTCGAGCGCCCGATGATGAGGAAGCTTGCTGAGAGCACGATGCTCGTGTAAAATTTTAAATGCTGAGTCCTGTGAGATCTCAACTCAGGAGCTAACACATCCATGGTAATTCCACAGTCTTCTACCAACTTCTGGACTTCAGCTAGCTTTTCATTCATCAAGGTTGTCTTTCCTCTCGAGGTTCATCTCTGAGGTCTTTCTGACCCTTGAAACACTTGATTCACGAAAACACTTGTATTATGTGGGCAGCATTCACATAAACTTGCCAAAGTTTCAATGATTTGGGAAATGTCCACTTGAGTTTTGTTAAAAAGTACATTAGTACTGACCTCAATTATCACTTTTTTTAAAAGACATAAAGTGGTTTTTTTTTTTTTTGCTTTCTTTTTCTGTGAAAGTATCCTAGTGAGACTAAAGAATTAGAGAAAACTTGTGTATAGTCATCCACCCAATCCAGAGGCATCTAAACATGTTTTCTTAGAAATAAGCCTGTGCATGTGTGAACTAGACACACTGTAGCAGTACTTTTTGACTCACCCTTGTAGTTATTCTACTCTAATGCAATTTCAAGGAAGATTTCCCTTGTTGTAACGCATGCTTAATAATACCTGAATTCATAATTTAGGATATCCAGAGCTCATTGAGATGGAAATCCTGGTGGCGGAGTGGGTTACTTGTTGGGCTGCTAACTGCAAGGTCAGCAGTTCAAAATCATCCTGGGAGGAAGATCAGGCTTTCTACACCCATACAGAGTCAGTCTCCGAAAACCACAGGGCAGTTCTACCTTGTGAAGGGTGAAGAGTTCCACAGAACTGAGTCTACAGCAATGAGTTTGGAGTGTTCATTGATACAACAGCTGTCAAGTGACCAAAATTATTCTTTCTTCAACTGTTTTATTCACCACTGATAACCTAGAGTACTTTAAAGAAAATCTGCCTAAAATGCTTCACTGCTGTTCAAAAGGCTGACAGCAAGAATCAGCTACTCTCTAGGATGAAAGGCCTGGTGATCAGTTGCCATAAAGACTCTGATTCATAGTAACGCACCCTGAAAGATAAGAGTAGAGCTGCCCCATAGGACTTCCAAGGTTCACCTGTTTATAGAAGAAGATTGACATATCTTTCTGCCGCAAAGCAGCTGGTATGGTCAAATCACTGATTTGGCTACCTGTCAGCTGACTACTGTGTCCCCCCAAAGTTCCTTCTATAAAGATTGCAGCCTAGAAAGACGCTGGGGCAGTTCTATTCAGTCCTATAGGGCAGCTGTGATTCAGAACGGACTCCAGTGACACAGCAACAGCAAGAGAGAAGGCAGGCCTTATTTCCTGTTTTTGAACACCTCAGGAGGCCCCAGCCATCAACACTACTGCTCCACCAGAGAAAGATAGTGCCGTCCATTCTGCAACTATTGACAATCCAGGAACCCCAAAGCAGTTCTACTCTCACCATCAACCAATGGTGGTGGGTTTTCTTTCGTTTGTGTGAGAGCATGACATATAAAATGAGGGCAGACATCTCGTGACTATGAGGAGAAGCAGAGGATCCCAGCAAAGTCAGCCTAGAACTTCATAAAGCTGACTAAAATATTGTAACCACGGAACTGGTGGTTGTTGCCATACGGAAACAGCAGAAAACATTGCTTGGTTCTGCACCATTCCCACAATTGTTATGTTTGAATCCATTGTTGCAGACACCATGTCAATCCTTCTCATTGGGGGTTTTTCTCTTTAGTGACCTATCTGAATAAGCATGATGTCTTTTTCAACAAGTCTCTCCTGATAGCAAGTTCAAAGTACATGAGACAAAGTCTTGCCATCCTTGCTTATAAGGAACATTCTGCATACTTCTTCCAAGATAGGTTTGTCTGGTCTCTGCAGACCATGGTACTTTTCAATAATCTTCACTAGCACCATAATTCAAATGCACGGATTCTTTTTCAATCTGAAACTGAATAAAACAACAACAACTGAACCCTGACTTCCATGAGTTGGAGTAGGACAAGGTAGAGTTACCCTTGTGGGTTTCTGAGCCTGTAACTCTTTATGGGCGTAAAAAGCCTCATCTTTCTCCGGAGGGAACAGTTGGTCGTTTCAAACTGCTGACCTTTCAGTTAACAACCCAGTAAGTAACCACCACTATGCTACCAGAGCTCCTCTGAAACTGAATAGGATGCAAGTAATTCCTGGTATTTTGGTTTTTAAAATGTTTTCATTCAGTCATTTTTAGTTAGATACTCCCGCTCCAAAATCAAAACATAATAAAAAGCAGTGACTTACTATGTAGGTGATTAGGAACAGATCATTAAATATTAGTTACTACTTATCCCCTATGGCTCAGGCATAGCATTAGGTACTTTATATACATAGTTCATTTAATTATTACAACTCAATCTAATCAGTATTATTTTTATTATCTCCATCTACAAATGAGCTTAGGAGAGATTAAGCAACTTCCCTAAGAAGTTATTACATTTCAAAGATAGGGTTTTAAATTGGGTTACTTAAAAACTATTATATTTATAATATACTTAATCTAAATTCCACTTTCTATTTCTCAAAAATGAAAGTTTCCTACCGAATATGAATTTAAAACTTTATATGATTATTTTTCTGAATGTTAGTGTGCAACAGGTTCTCCCTCGTCTTGTTTTATGTTGAGAAAAGCCAAAATAGCAGTTTCTAGATTTCAGAAAAGCTGCCAAACAAATTTGGCGCAGGCCAGTTTATAAGAATGGGTTTCTGATTGAATAAACAACCTCCACAATGAACTACCCACAGCATCTCATAAGATAGTGACAGACTCTTTCACAATACTGTACATAATTGAGTGTGAGCCAGCACGAATATTAGCAAGGCATCTAATTTTATCACAAAAACTGCATTTAAAATGTGCTGAGAAACTCGACGTATATACAAGTATATAAGGTAAATATGATCTCTAAGTATATCAAATGCAGGGAATTTCACAACCCATATGGCTAATGACTTATACATTCTCTTCTTTAGAATTCTCTTAGATAGTTGCATTCCTAAGATTTTTTTCAGAAAATTATTTTCAGGATGAGATAATATCGAGATAATTCCTCTTCAGTGAGTTAGGAAGAAAGAATAACTCTTGATAAAGAGAAACTTAAGAAACATCAAATGTGCTCTATGATTCTCAAGTGGATTCTACTTTGGATAAATCAAATATGTAGGATGTTTTTAGAATAGCTGGAGTAGGAATATAAATAAAGAATTGGAATAGATGATGCATTAATTTGGTTTAAAATTATAGTATTTCTACAACTATTTAAAAAAAAAAAAACATCACCGTTAGGTGCTGTCGAGTTATCTCCGAGTCAGGATGACTACATACAATAGGACGCAGAACTGCCTGGGCCTGCTCTATCCTTGTAACTTTTGTTATGTTTACCCCATTGCTGTCCCGCTGTGTCAAGTCACCTTATTGAGTGTGTTCCTCCTCCTTGCTACCTTCTACTTTACCAAGCACAATATCTACCTCGAGACCAGTCCCTCCAGATACTATGTTCAAAGTATGTGAGATCAAGTCTCTCTATCCTCATGGCTAATGGGCATTGCCTGTACTTCTTGACGATAGACATATTTGTTCATTCATCTACCATGGAATATTCAATATTCTTTGCATACACTATAATTCAAAGGCACCAATTGTTACTCGGTCTTCATTATTGTCTAGTTATCATATGCATATGAAACAATTAAAAATACTATCAATTATAACAGGTACATATTAGTTATCAGTGAGATCTTTGCTTTTTAACACTTTAGAGATATTTTCCAGCAGATTTAAACAATGGAATATGTTATTTAATTTCCTGACTGCTGCTTACACGGACTTTAAATGGAGAAACTACTAAAATGAAATATTTGAGAATTTCAATATTTTTCTCCTTTATGACAATTTTGCTACTTTGATCCATGTTGAAGTGTATCCATAGTGATAGCTATAATTGTGTTTTCTCATCAGTTAAGAGCTTGAAGTCATCTTCAGTTTCAATAGTGAAGGTAGTGTCATTTGTAAATCACAGGCTGTCAACTAGCCTTCTCCAATCCTGATGTTGTCTTCTTTTTCTCGTAGTTCAGTTTCTCAGATTATCTGCTCAGCATACAGGCTAAGTAAATCTGGTCTAAGATGCACCCCATTGCTGATTTTAAACAATACAGCATCCCCTTGTGCTGGTTGCAAAACTGCCTCTACAGGTTCTGCATGAGCACAATTAAGTGTTCTGAAATTCCCATTCTTAGAAATAATATCCATAAAATATAAATGAAATAAAAATACAAACTTACATTTCTCACCATAGACTCCATCAATATCAAAACACTTTCTAAGTGATACCAATCATTTAGTGAGCCCTAAAAAATGGAGAGTCCTAAAATTTAACCATGTCAATGCAATTTTCTTACATTCTTAATGGAAGAAAAATGGATGCCCTTTAAAGATATTTTAAGATTAAGAAAGAAAAAGACAAAGGAGCCGAAATAGAACTGTAAGATACATGTTTAATGATTTCCCATCTAAACTCATACAAATTAACCTTGTTTTTTGAGAGGAATGTGCAGGAGCAATGTCATGGTGGAAAAAGACTGGTGAGGTGTTCCTAGGTGTTTTACGGCAAAAGCTAACTTTCTGAAAACACTCTCAAAGTAAACAGATATTATCATTCTTTGGCAATGCAGAAAGTCAATAAACAAAATGTCTTAGCATCCTGAAGAAACGGTTTCTATGACCTTTGATCTTAACTGTTACTTTAGACCAGGGGTCCTCAAACTTTTTAAACAGGGGGCCAGTTCGCTGTTGGAGGGCTGGACTATAGTTTGTTTTGTTTTTTTTTAAACTATGAACAAATTCCTAGGTCCACTGCACATATCTTATTTTGAAGTAGTTTAAGGACGCCTGCTTTAGACCACGTCCCTCTCTTGGGAGTCATTACTTCAACTGTGTTTCTCTTAGATTATGCTGGTGAAGTCATGGTCCATCTGTTAAAATTCTGCTAAGAAATATTTCAGGCTCTTAATATCACTTGCTTAAAGTTTCCTTTGAAATTTCTGTCTTGACAGTGAAGTATTTTAATTTTTCAATTTTCAGTATTTAGCTCAATTTAAATTTTTCAGTCAGCATTGTAGAAATTGAACCAATTGAGATATCCATGATATTAGCTAATATTTCTTCCGTTAATCAATTCTTTAATTCTGTCTTCATAACTATCGGGATGGTCTGCTGATGGCTTCATTGTCAACAAACTTTAAGTCCTTCTTAAAATGAGTTATGTTTGTAAATTGCTTATTTCTTTGGGGCACTGACCCCATAAACTTTTCATAAAACATCAATGATTTCACCATTCATCCTCAGAAGGTTCACCATAAATTTATTTGTTTCTATTTCCATTTTAGAAGAATTCAAGTTGCTCTGAGAAATTGATAGCCATCAAGTCAGTACTGACTCGCAGAGATCTACAGAGCATAGCATAATACATTTCTGAGGCTGCAAATATTTACATGCAAAGAAAACCTCATCCTGTCTCCCTTAAGAGTGCCTGGTGAGTTTGAACTTCTGACCTAGGCTAACAGTCCCATGCAAAACCCACTACGCCACCAGGGCTCTTATTAAACTGATACCATATCCAATCAGTGCCTCAAACTAGATCCAGTTCAGACACATAACAAGTTAATATGAGCTTATTTTGTGGGGAAGAAAAACATTACTTTTTTATGATACACATTTTTTCTTTGACGGTCTCTGTAGTATATAGAAACATACCAAAATTAAAGAATTACAATAGAATTTTTCATAGATATTCAGTACCTCTCACTTCATTTGATATACTCATTATTTCCTTCCTTGATTGATTTAATTTAATCTACACATTCTTTAAAATTCTGAGCAATTTAAATTTTTAATTAAAAGTAATAAAAATGTATCATTCAAATTCCAAAATTGAAATGATAAACAATTACTTTACATGAAATGATCCTAAGTATTCCTTGACTAGTGGTTGTAAGATATATCCCACTTAGTCTATCATTAGATGGTTTCCATTTCACTACTCATTCATTTTAATCTTCATTTGTTCTTGTGTTATTTTCCCACTTATCTCAGGTATTTCTGGAATTTATCATTAAACAACTCTACACAGAAAACTTAATGGCATATTTTTCAAGTCTTTGGAGGACTGAGAATTTACTTTTCTAAAGTTATGCAGGTACTAAGCCTAATTTCATGTGCTCTGTATTAAATGTCTAAAACTTACCTCTTTTCCTAATACTGTCTTTTTATTTCCTTAATTGCCACCACCATCGCCCTGAAAACTAGCTAGGTTCTTGTCTTTATTTTTGACATTCAAGAATTAGGTCTTAGCGTTTTCCTTTATAGTTTAAGTTTTGGTGGTTCAAAAATTTTTAACATCAGCGCGAGGTTTTTTTCCCTTCAGATTTGTTAATTTTAATAGGTTACTTTAATCAAAACATTTGGATTTTCTGTTCTGTTTATTTCTTCATGAGCTAGTTATCCATGAACTGATCTCAGTATTTCAGCAATCAGTATATTAATTCAGAGTTAAACAGGTTATGTGTGTTTTTTGTATTAGTACTAAGAGTGAGATTAATATTTCAGATGGCTAAATTAGTTTGTTGTAATAAAATAGTTTTTATTTCTAATAGGTAATCTATGGATATTTGTGATTTTTATGTCATTGTGTTCCTTTTTTGATGGCCCTTTATATTACTACAAACTAAATTACAATTAAATTCAAGATACTACATGTATTGGCTTCTATATGGGGCAAAATTTTGAAATTAGAATAACTATTTCATGTATTTTAAGACTAAAAACTATTAAGTAAATCTGATGGACACTCTCCACTGAATAAGTTGGAAAGGACCTGCTTGTTTGTTTTTACCAGTTGGAAAAATTTTTATTCAAAGGAGTTTAAAAAATGGACATGGATTTGGGAGCCATAATATTTGCCAGGTTCAAAAAATTTTATTTTCCTCAAGTTATTTCATGCAATTCACATTCAAGCTTAGAATCAAGTTTCAATTTATTAGACTGTGCTCTAAGTTGTTATATTTTATTTTTAACTAACAACTTTCACATTTGATCTTAATCTGTACAGAAGTTTAGATCCAGTTTAGTAAAAGTTAATTAATTTTACTTTGAAACTCTAATAATAAAAATTTCTAATTGTCATCAAATCAAATATTTAGTACAAATTGGCAAAAGTCCATCATTAAATATATGACTGAGGAGTTCTGTGAGTTTTGACAC
The DNA here is from genome assembly GCF_050624435.1 of Tenrec ecaudatus. Lineage (NCBI taxonomy): Eukaryota > Metazoa > Chordata > Mammalia > Afrosoricida > Tenrecidae > Tenrec > Tenrec ecaudatus. The sequence goes on along the minus strand of NC_134539.1, from coordinate 93,967,677 downwards.
TGGCAATCAGGACTTGAACTTTCTACCCAAGAAACAGAATCATAGACACCCACTATGGGACTAGATAAATCAAATGCTAATCTGGGCTAAGTTTCATTTCCAAGTTGCTCTGAAACCCTATTAAGATAATATAGGGTGGAATTTATAGTGTTACTTTCCAATTTACCTTACCCAAGTAGTAATCTTTTCAATACTTCATACATATATGGAATGTATGGCCGCATCACCCCGAATGTGCTGATGTTTGTCTCATCTTGGAAACTAAGCTGGGGCAGGCCTAAACTTCTTTCTAGCAAACCATCATGTAATATTTAAGTCTGAAGGCCCACTCTGACTCTGCTCACAGAAAAAGCAAATGTCCTGTTCTAAACACTCTAATATTAGTTTCTTTTAAAGGATCTCAAAGAAAACATTTTCAATTAACAAGAATTAAGAAGAATGTTCTAAAGTGGCAAGGCTGAGACCATAGACACTAGAGACTGTGGTACAGAGACAATGGTACAGAGTAAAGAAGCCAGGCCAAAACCAGAAACCAAGGCATAGAAACCGTGAGATGAAATAGAAGAGAAGTACAGACTATGAGACTATGAGGCCAGCTTCCTGGTCCATGGAGGCAGAGGCCACAGAAGCACATGGATGAGAAGCTGAGGAGAGCTGTTACTGTGAACTTAGAACTATATCTGTACTGTTTACTGATCCTGATTTGTGGCAACCTATTAACTTCCCTAATAACCTCCCATACTTGTGTATTTTCTGTGAGTTCGGTATGGCTACTGCAATAAATTATCGAGCCTAGCATAGAAATAGAGTGCCATGCACAGGGACTACATGGGTTATTGGAAATTGGGAAGGACACGAACAAAGAGGAGGCACAAATTGACCAATGGGATATACTAAAGATAAAACACATGTGTACATCAAAATAACTAGATAACAAAAGAGTAATAAGAGAGTTCACAGACTGGGAAAACATCTTTAGGATTGACAAATCAGACAAAGGCCTTATTACTAAAATCTCTACTATGCTGCTAGCTTACAAAAAGAAAAAAACGAATTGACCACTCAGGAGGTGGGCAAAGGACGTGAAGAGAAGTTTCTCAAGGGCAGAAATCCAAATGGCCAATAAACATATGAGAAAATTTTCCATATCGCTAGCCATAAGAGAAATGAAAATTAAAACAACTCTGAGATACAACCTAACACCCTCAAAGGTAGCCCAATTCAAGAAATCAGGAAGTAACAAGTGTTAGAGGGCATGTGGAGAGATAGGAACTCTCATCCCCTGCTGGTGGACCTGTAGGTATGTACAGCCATTATGGAAATCAATTTGGCGATATCTAAAACAGGTAGAAATTGAGCTACCATATGATCCAACAGTCCCCCTACTGGGCATATACACAGAAGAGACAAGAAACAAACCACAGCCAGAAACTGTGCCCCAGTGTTTATCACAGCACAGTTCACAATTGCAAGGAGTTGGAAACATCCCAAATTTCCATCAACAGATGAATGAATTAAAAACTGTGGTACATACATACAATGGAGTATTACATATCCCTAAAAAGCAGCGATGAATGCATGAAGCACATCACTGCATGGGAAGAACTGGAGGAAATCATACTAGTGAATAAGCCAAGCATAAAAGGGCATTTAATGCACAAGTCCGCTGAGGTTAAGCTCAAAATATTCAAAAAGGGCATAGGGAAGCAGCTACTATATACATACATCCCTGGGGTGAGGCCCAGGTAATATAGCAGGGGCCAGACTATGGTACACCACTAAAAGGGGGGGTGGGGAAGACATGGGTAGCTTGAGGAACAGGGCACTAACCCACACAGGGGAAGGGTGTTGACAGTCTCCATGGGGAAAGAGGGAATAGACTTCAACCCAGTACTCCAAGACAAGAACGCAACACACTGACATGAAGCAGGGAACTGATAGAGAGGTCTGAGGAGCTGGCCCCATTACCAATTAAGTGGACAGCACCACCCTCTCCCCTAGAAGAATTCACTTCACAGGACAGCACTAAAGCTACAGCTCAAAGAGAGAGACTTGTCTGATTAGAGCTCACAGGAGCCAAGGAGAGGAGAAGGGGAAGGGGGTAATGAAGCACATCCTGGCTCAGCAAGCCGAGGGTAATATTTCTGCTCAGAGCAGCAATGCAGAGATGACCACAGGGATGCACCACCATGGGGCACAGTATTCCTGACTGACCCATAGCACCATGTGAGAAAACACTAGAGACACACAGCGGGAATGGTGCCCTCCCTGAGCCCACTATGCCGAAGCCAGTCACTGAGGGCGTGGAGCAGAGCAGCAGGGGGATCAGGGCAATGAAGTCCCCAGGGAATTCCAAGGATAGATGTGGGGCCAGGGCATGGCACCCCATCAGACTCGATTGGAAAGCACTTGCAAAGCACAAAAGACCTTGAACTATTTATAAAGTTGTTTGTTGTTGTTGTAGCTATTGTTTTATTTTCTATTGTTGCTTTGTTGTATTTGGTCTTGTGATGATGTATATTGTTGTTGCTACCTGTCTACCTGGAAGTGATAGGCAGGATAAACAAACCAGAAGAGAGAACAACTATATGACAGGTTTGGAGGGAAATGGGAGCGAGGGAGGCAGGGCAAACCCACGGACAAGGGAACAACACGGGATCCAGTAGCCAGGAGGGTGTAGGAGGTCTGGCAGAGTTGGATCAAGAACGATGTAACCAAGAGGAATTCCTGAAACCCAGATGAAGACTGAACATGATAGTGGGACAAAAGAAAAGTACAAAGAAATAGAGGAAAGGACTAGGAGGCAAAGGGCATTTACAGAGAGCTAAATACAGGCATATACAGATCTAAATATATTTATATACGAGGAGGAGATAGATCTATGTACATATATTTATAGGTTTAGTATTAAGGAAACAGATGGACAGTGGGCCCCTACTCAAATACACCCTCAACACAAGAACACCTTGTTCTAAGAACTCGGCAGTCTGAGTTGCTCACCTTCCTGGCACGATTGCTGAAGACAACGGGTGTACAAGCAAGTGTGGTGAAGAAAGCTGATGGTGCCTGGCTACCAAAAGATATAGCATCTGAGGTCTGAAAGGCCTGAAGACAAAAAAGCGGCCATTTTGCTGAGAAACAACAAAATCCACATGGAAGAAACACACCAGCCTGTCCCGACTCAAAAGATGAAGACAAAGGGGATCATAAGCAAATGTGTTGAAAAAAGCTGATGGTACCCAGGTATCAAAAGATATAGGGTCTGGAATCTTAAAGGCTTGAAAATAAACAAGAGGCCATCTAGCTTAGAAACAACAAAGCCACATGGAAGAAGCACACCAGTCTATGAGGTCATAAGGCATTGAAGGGATCAGGTATCAGACAACAAAGAACAAAAAAAAATCATATCAGTGTGAATGAGCGGGGAGTACGGAGAGGGGACCCAGGGCCCATCTGTGGGCAATTGGACATCGCTTGCAGAAGGGTTTCAGGGAGGAGACAAGCAAATCACGGTGCAGTGTAGCAATGATGAAACGTACAACTTTCCTATAGTTCTTAAATGCTTCCGTCCCCCCTCCCACTATCATAATCTCAAATCTACCTTAAAATCCAGGTGGACCAGAGGATGTACACTGGTACATATAGGAACTGGAAACACAGGGAATCCAGGACAGATGGACCCCTCAGGACCACTAGTGAGAGTGGCGATACCAGGAGGGTAAAGGGAAGGTGAGAGAGAAAGGGGAAACCGATTACAAGGATCTACATATAACCTCCTCCCTGGGGGATGGACAGCAGAGAAGTGGGTGAAGGGCAATGTCGGACAGTGTAAGATATGACAAATAATAATAATTTATAAATTATCAAGGGTTTATGGGGGAAGGGAGGGGAAAATGAGGAGTCCATTCTGAGGTTGCGTTAGACAGGGTTCTCTAGAGACAAAGCCAGATTGCTGATAATCATAGATAGATAGATAGATAGATAGATAGATAGATAGATAGATAGATAGATAGATAGATAGATAAACACATCCACCCTTCAATTAATCCCACATGCGGTTTATCAACCAGGCTGGCAAAATAACTATCTCCAAGGGCTCAAGTAGAAAGCAAATGTTTTGAGAATGATGAGGAAAACCAATGTACAAAAGTGCTAACACAATGGGTGGATGGATGGATGGATGGTGATAAGAGTTGTATGAGCCTCCAATAAAATGATTTTTTTAAAACCTATATGCAACAAAAGACACAATTAAAAAAATAAAGAAATAGAGCATCATGGGAGGAATGGTTGATATCACAATAAAGAAGGATGGAGAGTGGAGGCACATCTGACCTCTGCCTCATAGCAATAGGGAAGCCAGAGGAGGGAATCTGGCCCTCGACATGAGTTTCTGCACCAGAAGTAGTCATTTGAAAGGTGTTTGGAGAGTAAAGCTCTATATACACTTTATATCTCAGTCATTTTTCCATCACTCTTTTTCTAGTAGATACCATGGATGAAACAATTAAATGGCAAACTATCAGAAAATATCACCTTCTGCAGTTGCCCTACTTACTTTAATTCACTATGTTGTTTTAAAATCTAAGTGGAATTATTTTTTATATGGATGGCTCTCCACTAGACTGAAAATGCTAAATCGTTGTCAAGAGCTCAATTTATAAAGCCAGTACTAATTAGTTATAACAGATGAAATCCCATTGCAAACAATTCCCTAATAATCAATGTCTCTGTAATCTTGAACATGCTTTTCCTCACATGATCCGGAGATTTTGCTTTGTGTCTGAAAGAGTTCTTGTAACAGAGAAATGGCTTCCAAGGAAACAAAGGGTGTGACTTGGTTCACAGCTTCTACTAGTCAGGACTTTTTTAAAAAAATCATTTTATTGGGGGCTCATACAACTTTTATCACAATCCATACATACATCTGTGTGTCAAGCACATTTGTTTCCTCATCGTCCTCAAAACATTTTCTACTTGAGCCTTTGGTATCAGCTCATTTTTTACCCTCCCTCCTTTACCCTCCCTTCCCTCAAGAATCCTTGATAATTTCTAAATTATTACTACTTTTTCATGTCTTACACTGTCTGATGTCTCCTTTCACCCACTTTTCTGTTGTCCATCCCCCAGGGAGGGAGTTATATGTAGATTGCTGTGATGAGTTCCCCCATTTTCCCCCACCTTCCATTTCCCCTCCTAGAACCACTACTGTCATTATTGTTCTGACTAGTTTATCTGTCCAGGACTCCCTGTGTTTCCAGCTCTGTCTGTACCTGTGTACATCCTCTGGTCTAGCCAGATTAGTAAGGTAGAATTGGGATCAGGATAGTGGGAGAGAAGAAGCATTTAAGAACTAGAGGAAAGTTATATGCTTCATTGGTGCTATACTGCACCCTGACTGTTTTGTCTTCTCCACACGATCCTTCTGAAAGGGGATATTCTTCAGTTGCCTACAGATGGGCTTTGGGTCTCCACTCAGCACTCCCCCTCATTCACAAATGATATGATTTTTGGGTCTTTGATGCCTGATACCTGATCCTCTTGATACCTCATGATCACACAGGCTGGTGTGCTTCTTCCATGTGGGCTTTGTTGCTTCTCAGCTAGATAGCCACACTTCAATCCTTTAAGACCCCAGATGCTATACCTCTTGATAGCCGGGCACCATCATCACATTTGCTTATGCCCCCGCTTTCTCTTCAGTGAACAGGTTGGGAAGGTGAGCACCATGGAATGCCAGTTTAATAGAACAAAGTGTTCTTACATTGAGGGAGTACTTGAGTGGAGGCCCAATATCCTTCTGCTACCTTAATGCTACACCTATAAATACATGCACATAGATTTGTTTACCCATTGTCATATATATTTACATATGTACAAGCCTGTATTTAGACCTCTATAAATGCCCTTTGCCTCCTAGTTCTTTCCTCTATTTCCTTTTACTTTCCTCTTGTCCCACTATCATGTTCAGCATTCAGTTGAGTTTCAGTTATTCCTCTTGGTTACATTGCCCTTGATCAAGCCCTACCAGGTCTCCTATACCCTCCTCGCCACTGATTTTGGGTCACTTATTCCCTTATCCTAGATTTGTTAACATGCACTTCCTTTCCCCTGTCCTCCCCCCTCCTATGTCCAGCCGGAACAGTCAGTCCAGTTGTTTCTTCCTCCAGATTGTTTATCCCACCTATCTTATCTAGATAGACCTGCAGAAAATAATATGCACAAAAAACAAAGCAACAAAAGAAAACAACAACTAAAAACCAAACAAACAAGAAAAGCCTGTAAATAGTTCAGAGTCTGTTTGTTGGCTTTTAGGAGTGTTTTCCAGTAGAGTCTGATGGGGTGCCACGACCTGGCCCCAAACTCTATTTTTGGTATTCCCTGGGGACTTCATTGTTCTGTTCCCCTTGCTGTTCTGTTGCATACCCTTACGGTTTTGCCTCAGTGTGGTGGGGATCAGATAGCCACGATTCACACACTGTGTCTTCAATATTGTCCCCGGTAGCGCTATGGGTCAGGGAGGGATGTTGCGTCTCGTAATGGGGTCGGCCCCATGGTCCCCTCTGTGCTTTGGCTACGACTTAAATACTTTATCTATAATCTGAACCACCTTAATCCTGCTGGTAGAGCAGAAAATCCCCTTCAAAACGAGATTACAGCCACAGGCATAATAGAGTCCAGAATTATGATGCATCACACGAAGAATTGTGGCTAGTAGGGCCATATTAATTGACTACATTTCATCTGGCATTAGAAAAATAATGGCCTCAGACTTTCACTCTCAGTCCACAGCTCTCCTGCAACCATGCAATAGGCAGGTAACTATAGCTCAGGTTCTGCTTAATTTTTCTTTTATGTCGCTTTCATTCTAGAATATTACTAGGCAAATATCCTTCTTCCCATTTAAACACTTTTGCCCTGTTTTCTTAAAAGGAGACAACCACTGTTGCTAGTTTTTGTGTGCGCTTCCAGAAGTAGTCTACTCTTTTCTACAAATTGCAGTATTACAACCATACAGCTGTGGTCCTCTTAAAAAAACTAAAAGCTTTAATGAGGCATAATTTATACACCATATAATTCACCAATTTTTAAGAGTAATTTGATGATGGTTAGTAAATTTACAGATATATATATGGCCATTGCCACGGTTATTTTTTTTATACAACTGCCTGAGTAGGGTAGAGGGCAGACCAAGAGGCAGAGAAACGTGGAAGCTAGCCTACACGGATTGCTGAGAAGTGGCTGTCCTGATTAAAGAACTGTATACCATCATTTCAGATCCTAAATTGTAATCTGTCACTTCCCTAATAAATCCCATCATTGAGTATTATCTGTGAGTTCTATGTGGCCATTGGAAAAAATTACTAAGCCAAGCAGAGAAAAACAGAGTGCTTTGGAAGAGACAAGTTCTTAAAATTGTTAAAATTGATTAAAGGTTTGATAGTACAGACATATGTTACCACTACCTCACAAAAATCAGCCTGAAACTACTGATGTTGATCATCCTTCTGCCTTGTAAAGAGGGGGTCAGCTGCCCCCTCTATGTCAGTTTTGCACATACTAAATTCATTTTTTAATGGATCGCCAAATCGCTTACTTTTAAAATACATATAATCTAAAAATAATACAACTTTGGAAGTCAAAATAGTGAAACTACAAATTCTGATTCATAGTTTTTATAAAAAATATGTGTACTTATTTTTAAAAATGTGTATACTCCTTATTGTGAAACACTTCCATTTTACACACTACACTATAATACTTACAAGCTGATGTTCTAATTGTTGGATTTTTTCATCTTTTTTCTTTATTTCCTCTTTAAGTTGCTTTATTTCATTTAATAAATCTTCATTCTGTAATATTTATAAAAAATTAAGATGCATTATTGAACTGTATTTCAAAGATACTGGAAAACATTAAATCAATTAAGAAGACACAGGGACGAATGAACTGCTTATCTATGGGGATAAGTCCTCCTACACCAGAGTATATGATAGGTACTGGACTTTAAAAAATATTTTTTAAATTATTTTAGTTTACCTAAGAAGTTACTGTCTGAATAGAAATTTGAAATGGAAAAAATGAATAGCAGTAGCGGCTACAACGAAGATTTACTGAGTACTTATTACATACTAGGAACATTTGAGAATTGATCCTAATAAACTTCAGGTATGTACTATAATTTGCAGATGGGCAAGCTGGTACATAGGCCCTATAATGTGATAAATCAAATGCAAAACAAGAATGTCCACAAAGATTTCAGATACACAATGTCTGTTCGAGAAAACAAAAAAGGTCCAACAAGCAAAGGGAATAGCATAATTCACAGAGACTCATTCATGATATGCTAGAAAAAAATCAGCTGAAAGACAAGTGTGCTGAATATAAGGAAGAAAAGGGTAGTGGGGTCATGGGGCATTAATCCACCCAAGGGGAGGGTATTGTTTATATCTCCACAGGGAAAGTTGGACCAGACTTCAACCCAGTGTCGCAAGGTGTGAATGCAATATTCCGGCGTGGAGGAGGGAACCAGTGGAGAGGTCTGGGAGGCTGGCCCCAGCACCATAAATTAAGTGGATTCCTGCCCCTCCCCCGAAAAGAATTTGTTCCAAAGGACGACATTGACTCTGCAGCTCCGGGAGATGGACATATCTGATCAGAGCACACTGGAGCAGACGAAGGGGCAGGAGGAGAGAGTGGAGCACAGCCTGGCCCACCAGGCCGTGATGATGATGTTCCTGAGTAGAGCAGCCAGTCCACAGAGAGAACAACATGGCTGGCCCCACTATGAGACATGATGCCCCTCAGTGACTAAGGGCGATACAGGGGACAGCACCGGAGACACAGTGTGGGAATTGCATCTGACCTGATCCTACCACACCGAGGCAAATCACTGCGGGAGTGCAGCGGAACAGCAAGGGAATGGAGTGAGAAGGTCCCCAGGGAATGCTGAAAGTGGACTTTGGGGCCAGGGCGTGGTGCCCCAACAGACTGGACTGGAAAATGCTCCCAAGGGCCAGCAAACGATCCCTGAACTAACTACAAGCTTTTCTCTTGTGAACTGTTTTGTTCTGTTCTTTGTCAGTGGTTTGTTTTGTTGTCTGGTTGTATACTGTTGCTTTGTTTTCCTCTGTCTTGTTTTCGTGCATGTTAGTGACTCCACAGGTCTGTCTGAATAGGACAGGCTGGATGAACTATCTGGAGGAAAAACAACGGGACCGACAGTTCCGGGGGGATTTGGGGTGGGGGGGTAGGGGGGGTAAGGAAGTGGTGTTAACAAACCCAGGGACAAGGGAAAAACATGGGACCCCAAATGGTAGAGAAGGGGGAGTGGCAGGCATGGTGGGAAATGATCAAGGGTAAGGTTGCTTAGAGAAGAGGTATACTCTAGCCCAGGTGGCGATGAAGCATGGTAGTAGGGCAGGAGGAAAGTCAAGGGAGATGGAGGAAAGAGCTAGGAGTCAAAGGACATTCATGGAGGTCTAGACAAAGTCATGTACATGCAAATATATATAGGAGGATGGGAAATAGATCTATGTGTCTATATTTATAGGTCAAGTATTAAGGTTGGCGGAAGGACCTTGGGCCTCTACTCAAACACTCCCTCAATGCATGAATACCTTCTTTTATTAAATTGGAACTCTATGATGCTCACTCTCCCGACACAATGGCTGGAGCCAAAGTGGGTGAACAAGTAAATATGGTGAAGAAAGCTGATGGTGCCCGGCTATCAAAAGAGATAGTGACTGGGGTCTTAAAGGCTTGAAGATAAACAAGTGGCCATCTAGCTCAGAAGCAACAAAGTCCACATGGAAGAACACACCAGCCTGTGTGATCGAGTGGTCCCAAAGGGATCAGTTACCAGGCATCAAAGAACAAAAAATCGTATCATTGACTGCACACCTCCATGATAGGATCGCTGAAGACAAATGGGTGCATAAGCAAATGTGGTGAAGAAAGCTGATGGTGCCCGGCTATCAAAAGAGATAGTGTCTGGGGTCTTAAAGGCTTGAAGGTGAACAACCGGCCATCAAGCTCAGAAGCAAAAAAGCCCACATGGAAGAAGCACACCGGCCAGTGCGATCACGATGTGCCAAGGGACCAGGTATAAGGCATCATGCAAAAAAAAAAAAAAACAACGATATAAGTGTGTGTATGTATGTGTATGTATGTGTATATGTATATATATACCATATTAAATGAAGGGGGAAGTGCAGAGTGGAGACCCAAGGCCCAAGTGTTGGCCAATGGAGATCCCCTCATAGAGGGGTTTAGGAGAGGAGATGGGTTAATTAGGGTGCGAGGTAGTACCGATGAAGAACACAGCTTTCCCCCAGATCCTGGATGCTTCCTCCCCCCAACTACCATGATCCGAATTCTACCTTGCAGGCCTGGATAGGACAGAGGCTGTACACTGGTACATATGAGGGCTGGAGGTACAGGGAATCCAGGGTGGATGATACCTTCAGGACCAAGGGTGTGAGGGACGATGCTGGGAGAGTGGAGGGTGAGTGGGTTGGAAAGGGGGAACTGATTACAAGGATCCACATGTGACCTCTTCCCTGGGAGAGGGACAGCAGAGAAGGGGGGAAGGGAGACTTCGGACAGGGCAAGATATGACAAAATAACGAGGTATAAATTACCAAGGGCACATGAGGGAGGGGGGAAAGTGGAGGGAGGGGGAAAAAAAAAAGAGGACCTGATGCAAGGGGCTTAAGTGGAGAGCAAATGCCTTGAGAATGATTGGGGCAGGGAATGTATGGATGTGCTTTATACAATTGATGTATGTATATGTATGGATGGTGACAAAAGAGTTGTATGAGTCCCTAATAAAATGTAAAAAAAGAAAAGAGGAGAAAAAAATGATTAGGGCAAAGACTGTACAGATGTGCTTTATACAATTGATGTATGTATATGTATGAACTGTGATAAGAATTGTATGAGCCCCTAATAAATTAAAATTAAATAAGTTAAAATTAAAAAAAAAGAAAAGAAAAGAAAGGAGCGGAGACTAAAAAAAAAAAAAAAGACAAGTGTGCATAGAAGTAGTGTTTCAAGGGATTCTTTTTCCATGAACCATATCCATCTGAGAAAGTTGCTTCAATCACCTTAAGAAATTTAAAGCTATTGAATTAAAATGTACCATCAAGTTAAGGATTAGAAGAATTTCTAAACGGTATTTTTATGACAATATATTTAGCCTTTTTATAAATCAGTGGTTATACAGAAGTTCCTTTGACTCCTGTTGAGAAATAAGTACAAGTAAGGAAATTGTAAGTGATAGGCTAGCATACTGTACTTCCACAAGAAGAAAATAATTATAATGTTTTGTTTAGAGGAAAGTACATGCAGAGTAGGAAAAAAAATTGCAGTCTCCTTAAAAGGATATCAGACAATGCCTAGTTATCAAAAGATACAGCATCTGGGGTCTTAGAAAATTTTAAACAAGCAGCTATCTACCAGGGAAGCTACAAAGTCCACATGGAAGAAACACCAACCTGTGTGATCATGAGGTGTTGAAGGGAAGAGACATCAGCAATTCAAAATCACACAAACAAATCAATGTGAAAGGGTGGGGATATAGTGGACACCCAAAACTCACAGGTAAAATAATTGGGCATCCCTCTCAGAAGGAATGGATAATAAATTCAGGGTGCAGTATGGCACTGAAGAACCACATAATTATCCTCTAGCTCATAAATATTTCCTCCCCTTACTATTACGGTTTTTACTTGTTTTACCCTTTTAATCTAGTTGGATTTGCATACGTTTATTTGTATCTTAAGATTACGCGGTACATCAAAATCAAGATATATAACCCTTCAGAAATAGTTAGGGTGTAATGGTTCCCTGAGGAGGGAGGGGATGAGGAGTTGATAGCAATGATGATTGTATAACTTCACTCAATGGGATTGAAAGAACTGACCGTGAATGCATATATTGGATTATGAAATATATTAATAAAACTATAATATAAATATTTAAAAAGACTCTTAAGTTGCTTGCTACACAAACAAGAATGACAAACATACAGTAAGATCATAGTACACTGTGGAATGGAAGAATCATCTATTTTCAACCTTAGTGTTCCAACAAGATCTATGGTTTCTTTTTGGTCTATCATTAGTACAAGTCTTATTTAAAACATTTACTACTCCTAATATTTTTATTGGTACCGAGTTCATAAACTGAATTATTACATAAGAAAATGACTTATGAATTACATGATTTCCAACTTAAAATGATAGAAATACAACATATACTTAATAGAAGTTATCAGTTTCCAACTCTACCAACCAAATAAAATTGTAATGAGTTATTAAATATATTATGTCAAAACAGCAATCAGAATTAGATATACATAATTAATAAAGCAAAGAATATAAAGCAATGAATGAGGGAAAATATTTTTATATCATACTTATGTGTATCATAACTGAGACAGGTTTATCATCATACAAAAAATCTACCATTGAATTTTAAAATTTAGAAAATTTTAGAAATCATATGCCAAGAAAAAAGAAAATGGGTTACAGATCATTTTTAGCTACATGGCAAATGAAGCTATAATGAAATGATACTTATGTAAAATTTTAAAGCTTCTACATAATTAGCCTGCTTTAAGGTAGAATGTAAAATCATACCTCGACAATTATTTGATGGACTAGCTGGAAAAACACAAAAAGTTGTATAAAACACTTGAGAGTAAGATTTGTGTTGTTGAAAAAGATTGTTTACATGTAGAACTGCTCATTTAGAGCATCAGAATGGGGGAGGTAAAATTCTGCTTTCGAAAATAGTCACAGCAGTACATCAAGAAGGAGCTGGCAGAAATTCAGCCCAGATTCAGAAGGGCACATGGCATGAAGGCTGTGAATGCTGACATCAGATGGGGCTTGGCACAAAGCAGAAACTACCAGAATTATGCTTACCTGTGTTTTAATGACTATTTTTAAGGACACGTGACTGGATCATAACAGACCACGTACAGTATTGAGAGGAATGGAAATCAGAGAACACTTCATTGTGCGATTGCAGAACCTACACGTAGACCAAGAGGCAATCATTCAAACAGAACAAGGGTATAAATCCTGTGTGGTTTAAAATCAAGAAAGGTGTGCTTCTGGGTTACATCCTTCTACCAAATTTATTCAATCTGTATGCTGAACAAATAATACAAGAAGCAGAACTATATTAGGAAAAGCATGGGCTCATCAGGATGGGAGGAGGCTTACTAATAGCCTGCCACGTGTCTATGACACAAACCTGCATGCTGAAAGTGAAAAGGACCTGAAGCAGTTGCTAATGAAAAGCAAAGACTACAGCCCCCCATATTAACTGCAATATAAAGAAAACAAACATCCCAACTAAACCAGTACACAACATCATGATAAATGGAGATAAGTTTGAAATTGTCAAGGGTTTCAGTGTACATGGATCCACATCAATGTTCATGGAAGCAGGAGTCAATACATCAAACACCATAAGGTACTGGGCAAATCTGCTATATCAGGCCTCGTTAGAGTGCTGAAGGTGCCACTGTGCGGACTAAGGTTCAATTGAAAGGCCATGGCACTCTAAATTGCCACGTAAGCATAAGAAAATGGCACAGTAAATAAGAAAGAATACAGAAGAATTGACACATTTGAATTATGATGTTGGTAAATAAATAACAATAAAAATACCACGGGCTGCAAAAGAACAAAAAAATCTGTCTTGAAAGATGCCAGCAGGGTCCTCAGAAGCAAAAATAGTGAGATTTTGTCCCACATATTTTGTACATGTTATCAGGAGAGACCAGTCTACATAAAAAGACAGCAAGCTTGGTAATGCACAAGATTAGCAAGAAAGAGGAAAATCCTCAATATGCTGGGCTGACACAGTGGTTGCAGCAATAAACTCAATGATAGGAACAACTGTGGGAAGGGCATAGTACCAAGCTCACTGCTTTGTTCTGTTATACACAGAATCCTATGAACTGAAGCAAACACCACAGTCCCTAACAACAATACTAACAAGATGGAGACCTAGGTTCAGAAGATGATTTGAGAAGCAACAGGTAGTTAACAAACAAGTAGAATAAGCAGCTATGACAACTTGTTGTTAGGTACCAAAGAATTGAGTCCGACCCATACCAACCCTATGCACAACATAATGAAACACTGTGTGCTACTGCCACGTCCACAGAATTGCTCCCTGCTTGGGCCCACTACAAGCCCATACTATTTTGATTTTGAATATCTATACTCAATCTTGTTCACAATAAATTATTAGCTCTTTTATAAGAAAATTAAGCCTGGCTACTTCAATTGCTTCTACCACTTGTCTAGCAGTGTGTCGTACTTTGGTGCTGTGTGTTGCTGTGATACTAGAAGCAATGTTACTGGTATTTCAAATGCCATCAGTGTCACCCAAAGTGAACAGGTTTCAGAGGAACTTTCAGACAAAGAACAGACAACAAGAGGCCTTGGCTCCCCACTTTGGAGCAAGGAGCTGCTGAACACATAATTTCAAATTGTCAAATACCAAAGACCTAATGCGTGGAAGCAGAATATTGTCGGAGCTGGTGCCAGAGGATGGGCCCATTGGGTCTGACAAGGACCTGATTTCTTATGATGGAGTCAACCGTGGTGATGAAAATGAAGTAAAGCTTCTGGGAGGGGAACCTTTGGGGTCTTCATGTGCTGATGGGGTATGACAAGGGAAAAGAAAAACTGATTTAAAACTTTGCTAAATGATTAAAATTTAGAATATGTGAAGTATGAATTTAGGAAAATTGAAAGTGGTCAAAATTAAAGGGAACACAAAGATCAATATTCTAGTTTTTAGTGTGCTGAAATGGAGTGGTTTTGGTCATTTTGAATCAGAAAATCTTATAACTTAGTATACAAAGAATAACAAAATCAAGAGGAATAGCATGACATTCATTGGATATTCAAATAAGATATTGTAAAATCATGTAGTACAATGCTGTCTGTAATAAGATTATATTTATGTGTCTTCAAGGAAATCCAATCAATACAATGTGCACCAACCACAAAAGCTAGTGATGAAGAAATTGAAAAATTAATCAATGACTTTAGTAAGGAATTGGTCAAAATGTAATACTGATAATTACTGGTGATTGGAATGCAAAAGTTAGAAAGAAAGAGGTAGAATAGTAGTTGGAGAATATGGACTTGGTGACAGAAACAAAGTTAGATATTGCAAGGCATGGTTTTGCAAAACCAACAAATTGCTCAAAGAAAATAACTTTTTCAATAACACAAAAGGGAACTATATACACGGACTTTACCACACGGAAAACGCGGAAACTACACTGACTACTCTATGGCAAGAAACAATAAACAAGCTATCAGCAGCTCCAATGAGGCCAGGAGTTGACAGTGGAACAGAACATCATTTGCTCATTATGTAAATTCAGGTTGAAGCTCAAGAAAATTAAAACAAGCCCATGAGAGTCAAAATACAACTTTGAGTCTATCCCAACTTAATTCGGAGAACATTTCAAGAACAGATTTGACTCACTGAACACTTTATGACAGAAGATTTGATGAGCTGTGGGAGCACATCAAAAATCACCACTCATGATGAAAGCAAAAGGTCATTAAAAAGACAGGAAAGCAAGAAAAGATCAAAGTAGCTATCAGAAGAGACTGAAACTTGTGCTTAATCATAGAGGAGCTAAAGCAAATGGAAGAAAGGATCAGCCCAAGAGCTGAAAGGAGAATTTCAAAGGGCAGCTCAAGGAGACACAGTCAACTAGTATAAGGAAACAGGCAAAGATTCAGAGTTAGAAAACATGCTCAGTTATGTTCAACTGAAAGAACTCAAAAATAAATTCAAGCCTCGAGTTGAAATAGTATAACAGTCTATGGGAAAAATATTGAATGATGCAGGAAAGATCACCAGAAACAGAAAGAACACAGTCACTGTACCAAAAGGCACTAGCTGACAGTTCACCATTTCAAGAGGTAGCATCTGAGCAAAAAGCAATGATGGTGAAGGAAGAAGTTGAAAGTGCACTGAAAGCATATTGGCCCAAAACAAGGCTCCAGGAATTGATGGAATACCGATTGAAATGCTTGAATAAGCCAATGAAGCCAGGGAAACACTCACTCATCTACGCCAGGAAATTTGGAAGATGGCCACTTGGCCAACTGCCTGAAAGAGATCCTTATTTCAACGTATTCAAAGAAAGGTGACCCAACAGAATGTTCAAATTACAGAACAATATCATTGCTATCACATGAAAATAAAATTTTGCTTAAGATCACCCAACAACACTTGCAGTAGTACATTGACAGGGGACTGCTGGAGATTCAGTTTGGATTCAGAAGAGGAACTGGAACAGTATTGCTGACATCAGATGGATCTTGCACCAAAGCAGAGAATATCTGGGGGACGTTTACTTGTGTTCTATTGACTATGCCAAGGCATTTGATTATGTGGATCATAAAAAACTATAGATAATCTTGTGAAGAATGGGAATTCCAGAACACTTCATTGTGCTCCTTCAGAACTTGTACATGAATCAATGGGAATGGAATAAGGGAATTCTGAACTTGAAGCATTTGCTGATGAAAATCAAGGATTGCAGTCTTTATGGATTCCAACTCAATGTAAACAAGGCCTAAATCCTCAAAACTGGACCAGTAGATAACATCATGATAAGTGGATAAAAGATAGGAGTAGTCAAGGATTTTGTCATGTTTGGATTCACAATCAATGCTGACGGAAGCAGCAGTCAAGGAATCAAAAGACATACTACTGCACTACATAAATCTGCTGGACAAGGTCTCTTTAGAGTATTGAAAAGCAAAAATGTTACTTTGGGGACTAAGATGCACCTGACCCAAGCCATGGTATTTTCAATTACTTCATCTGCATGTCAAAGTTCACAATGAATAAGAAGACTGAAAAACAATCGATGCAGTTGGGCTATGGTGCTGGAGAAAAATATTGAAAGTACCATGGACTGTTAAATGGACAAATTGGCATGTCTTGGAGGAAATACAGCCAGAGTGCTCATTTGAGGCAAAGACATGGAGACTTCATCTGACATAGTTCTAACATGTTATCTGCAGAGATCAATCTTTGGAGAAGGACATCATGTTTAGTTAATTAGAAGGGAAGTCAAAGGCCGTTAAGGAGATGGATTGACACCACAGCTGCAAGAATGAACTGAAACCCTGGAACAACTGTGAGGACGGCACAGGGCTGGGGCAGTATTTCATCTGCTGTGCATAAGGTCATAATGGGTTAGGGCTGACTTGATGAAACCTAACAAGAACAACAATTTCACTTGATTGGGCCAAGACTCTGTGACAAGATATGACTAGGTCATGTGTGTGTTTGTAAATGCCCATGATAAAAACATGGCCCAGAACAGTTTGATCCTTCAGCCTGGAGCAGAATGAACCTCAACAACTAAGTGAAGAAACAACCTACAGAGAGAACGTTTCTTGGAACCATATAACAGATTAGAGTTTAATATAACGGGACACCATTGATAAAACTCATCCTGACGACATAGCCACATGGCAGCCGAAAACCATACACCCTAGCTTGTTGTGCATTCTTTCCAAAAATCGGGACTTTTAAAAACACCACGGGACAGGGGAAAAATTGTTAGAAATCAGGACTGTCCCGCAAAAAGCGGGACGTCTGGTCACCTTAGTTTAATATCCAAATATATATAAAAGATTTCAGCAGACATTTCACCAAAAAAGATGTAAATATAAAAAACACATGAAACATATTCAATTTCTATTGCCATGAGAAATATAGAAATCTACATCACAATGAGAAAGTGCGTTATCACCGCTGGGAAGAACTGACACTGAACTTAAACACCAAGCAACCGTGCAAAAGGACAAATGAGCAGGCAGCGTTTTGTTCTGGTGTACTCAGGGTTGCTAGAGTTTGAACCACCTTGATGGTACCCAACAACAAGAGTGGCTTAGATTTTTAAAAAGTAGCTAACAAAAATATCTGAAAACAAATGTTAGTGAAAACGTGGGAAAAATTGAACCCTTATCCCTTGCTAAAGCTTATTAGTGATACTAAGGGTGGAAGAGAGAGAAGGTGAGGTGGTCAATATTTAAGAATCTCTGAGTTCCTGTTTATGGTGATTGAAAATTAATCAATAGATATGGCAGTGTTGGCACAACACAGTAAGTATACTTGGTTCTATTAAATTATATGATAAAAACCAAATTAATAAATTTTCTATAATTTTATTATAATACTCGTTAAAAATGCTCCTGAATTCCATAATTATATTTTCAAATATGAAAGTAATGAACATCACAAATTAAACTCATGTTTAATATGGTTTTTTTCTGGTTGAGATTATGGTAGTAGCTTTTCAATTTTGGTCTTTATTGGCAATCATGTTTTAAAATGAGTTATTTGTCTTTTATAAGTAATAGGTTTTAAAAAATCATACAACAGTAATAATACAAGGACAAATTATCCTGGTGAAAAAACTTGAAATTAAAGCAACAAGGAGATCACAGAAAATAGATCAAGGTAACAAAATATTAATAAATTATACATTTTGTTTGCTATCACTTTACAGTTGGAATAATAAGAAATTTTTGAAGATTTTCACATGATTAATTTATCGTACCTTATATATCTGATCACTATCTTCTGGTTCCGGACTAGATGGCAATGAGAGTTGAACATCATGTAATGAACCACTTCCATCATGCTGTCAGAAAGAAGATAAACACAAAAGATTAATCATTCCAAACATGCAGTTCTACCTGAATTAATTCCAGACAAAATGGTACCACTGCAAACCAATAAACATAAACCTACAGGAGAAGCTCTGTTTATAAGATTTAGAAATACATAGAGTATGCTTTTTTATTACAATAGAATTTAAGTAGCGATAAGCAGCAAATGTATTATATCCCCCAAATACTCATAAGTAAAAAAACCCAAAAAACAACACACACACTTCTAACTAAATGGACACAGGAGTCCCGAGAAAATACGAAAGTTCTCTGCTAACCAAAAGTTAGTGAGTGGTTCGAGTCCACCCACAGGTGCCTCAGAAAAAGGCCTGATGTCGACTTTGGAAAATAACCATTGAAATCCTATCACACAGACTTTGGGGCCAGAGCGTGGCACCCCATCGTCAGACCTTGATCTATTTACAGGTTTTTCTTTCTTTTAAAAATTTTTTCTTTTTGTTTCCTTTTCATTAATTTATTCTTTTCTGGGTCATTGGTGTTCTTTTTTGTTGTGTTCTCTTTTGTGGCTTCTTCTTGCTATACCTTGTTTTTTGATGCGTATTATTATCTCTGTAAATCTGTCTAGAAAAGATAGGCTGGATGAACAGTCTAAAGGAGAAAACAATGGGACCAATGGTTCTGCGGGTAAATGGGAGAGGGGGCAGTGGAGGAAAAGAGGTGGTGTTGACCAACCAAGGGACCAGGGAGCAACAAATGATCCAAAATTAGTGGCAAGGAGGGTGGGTGTCAGAGGGATTCGGCAAGGACAATGTAAATGAGAGAAATCACTGAAACCCAGATGAAGGCTGAGCATGATAGTGGGACAAGAGGAAAGTGAAAGGAAATAGAGGAAAGAACTAGGAGGCAAAGGGCATTTATAGAGATCTAAATACAGGCATGTACATATATAAAAATATTTATATAGGATGGTGGGGAAATAAACCTGCGTGCAAATATTTATAGGTTTAGTATTAAGGCAGCGGATGGACACTGGACCTTTACTCAATGCAAGAACACTTGTTCTATTAAATTGGCATTTCGTGATGCACACATTCCCGACCCAATCACAGAAGACAAATGGGTGCATAAGCAAATGTGGTGAAGAAAGCTCATGGTGCCTGGCTATCAAAAGATATAGCATCTGGGGTCTTAAAGGCTTAAAGATACACAAACGGCCAGCTAGCTCAGAAGCAACAAAGCCCACATGGAAGAAGCACACCAGCCTGTGTGACCCACAAGGTGTCAAAGGGATCAGGCATCAAAGAACAAAAATCATATCATTCTAACTGAGGGTGAGTATAGAGTGGAGACTCAAAGCCCATCTGTAGGCAACTGAACACCCCCTTACAGAAGGGTTGAGGGGAGGAGACAAGCCAGTCAGGGTGCAGTGTAGCAATTATGAAACATAGAACTTTCCTCTAGTTCTTAAAGCTTCCTTCCCGCCCCACTATCATGATCCCAATTCTACCAGACAAATCTGGCTAGACCAGAGGATGTACACTGTTACAGATAGGAACTAGAAACACAGGGAATCCAGGACAGATGATCCCTTCAAAACAAGTGCTGAGAGTGGTGATACCGGGAGGGTGGAGGGAAGGTGGGGTAGAAAGGGGGAACCAATTGCAAGGATCTACATATAACCCACTCCCTGGGGGATGGACAACAGAAAAATGGGCGAAGGCAGATATTAAACAGTATAAGCTATGACAAAATATTAATAATGAATAAATTCTCAAGGGTTCATGAGGTAAGGGTGAGTGGGGAGGGAGGGAGAAAAAGGAGGAGCTGATACCAAGGGCTTAGCAAACATTTTGAGAATGATGATGGCAACAAATGTACAGATGTGCTTTACACAATGGATGGATGTACGGATTGTGATAAGAGTTGTATGAGTCCCCAATAAAATGATTCAATAAATTAAAAAAAGTTAAGAAAATCCTATCACATACAGTTCTACTCTGACACATGTAGTTTCACATGAGCCAGGGGTTTTTTGGTTTTAAAAAATCATGGCTCAATTAGAAAATCAAGGTAAATTAGAATAAATTTTTAAATAAAAATTATAATAGGCAACTAAAGTAGTTCTGAAAAGAAAATTTACATAATTACATTAGAAAATAGTACATGTGTCAAATTAATAATGGAAGGAAACTGAAGTGGAAGGAAAAGAAAAATAATAAAGAGAAGTAAACTTGAAATAAGCATGCACCTGAAGTAAAATGAAGCTGCAAATAAAAAGACAGAATGTAATGAAACCCCAAATAGGTTATACTTAGGGCAAAATTGAGCAAGAACCAATGATATACTACAAAAACCAGGGAACAGACGGTACATATCAAATATGAATGTCCTGATATTCTCATCAAGAACTTCTCATGTGTTAGAAGTGAGTAACAGAGAAATATGCGAAAATTATGCACAAACTTGACAACTTAGATGAAATAGGTATGTTCTTTAAGAACCACTCAAAGATGAAATAGGTAACTTCAGTAGACTTCAAACTACTAAAGAAAATAGTTTAAAAATTCCACACAATATTTTTGAGAATGGAAAGAATTATTCTATGATATAGCCCAGAACAACTAGGAGTTAATATTTAACTTATTGCTATACCTAAAAAAAATACAAAAGTCCTTTTTTCATAAGATAATCTACATTTGAAATGTTATTAGAAAAGGCATTATTTCTATTAAATCTAAGATCTTACAGTATATCATGTGTAATCTCCACTGAATCAACTAAGAAAATCATATCCGCCTTCCAGTAATTTGAGAGTGGTACCAAAAGTAGCATCCTGTATTTAACTGACAAATGACATCTGGGTCAAAATAAGGAAACTGTGATAAGCTTTTTAAAGCATTGGATAGGATTTAAAAGGGGAAAAAAAAGACAAAAACCATGCTGTTTTTAAAGTACACCGCAGAAGTAGCCATCACACTTGTAATGTCCGTGCCTCATACAGCCCCCGTGGCCATCAAGTCACAATGACCCTACAGGGCAGAGTAGACCTGCTCCTTCCTTAAAGCGTCTGAGGCCTTCAAGCTTTTCTAGGAGGAGACAGTTTCATCTTCCTCCTGATGCGTGCCTAGGGAATCTGAACCAGAGAACCTGCAGTGAGCAGCCTAGCCCTTGACGCACTGTGCCACTGGGGCTTCTTCATGCTTTACAGCACATACAACAGGGAGCTAACACTTACTGACCACTTACTATGTGCTGAATATTGCGCTAAGCATACTGTAGAAATGTATTTACTAAATACACAGATACAGGAAAAACACAAACATATTTTATCACTGTCCAGAACTTACTGATTCCATAGCAGTTAAATGTTCATCAGGGCTGCTTTATGGACCTGTCTTAGCCATTTCTATAGGTTTAGTTAGGCATTTAAGCTTATTCATATTACATGCTACCTATATTCAAATTACTAAAAATTCAGAAAGGTGAATGAAACTTTCTCTAGTTTAAGTGCATTTGAAGACCAGCAAATGACCTTTCATATTTTTTTTCCAAAGACAAAACAAATGAAAGATTTCTTTGACACAGCATTACAGTAAATTTTTGTTCAAGTATTAGAACCCTCTCACATGAAACCATACTGAAAAATTCTATAACAAATTCCATCTTACCCAACTGGATCTTCCATGAAATTGAACAAACTGAGGTTTTCCTATGAGCTCCAGGGCAGCTGAAATGGACATAGCTACTAGATTAAATGACTAACAAGAGGAGCTGGCTGCAATGAACAACCTTTGTTGACAAGCATCATCAGTGATGTCAACAAAGCTGCCTGTGCTTCAGATAAGCTACAACACAAACCTAAGAGGAGTCCTAGCAAAGGCAGAGAAAGGGAAGAGACAGATTTGTTTTTCTTTTTAAAAAGAACAGACATACATACATACTCATAGAGCCACACTAAGATATATGGATGAACATCCCTTACACAAGTTCAAGACAGTAACTGGTAGCCTAAGACAGAGAATTAGATAGAAATGCTTTTTTTCCCCAGTAAACCTTACAGTATCAGGAGAGCTTTCCTTTAAAATATACAATGTGTCAATTTCTAAAACTTTAATAATATTAAAATTTTATAAAATAATTTTTACGAACTTTTAGAAAACTTTTCTGTAATTTTAAAACTTTTCTACTAGCATTTTAGGAAAATTTGAACATATTCTGTTAAGATTATGAAGTTTGGGACTCCTAATTTTGTTTTTATTGTACAACACAGTAAAATCAATTAGATCAGTATGTATTATTTAAATTCCAGAGGTAAAAATAACAACAAAGACAAAAAGTGCCTCAAAAGACATTGTTTTTTTGTAGATAAGTGAATGGATTTGGGGCTCATCCTTAATTCTAGTCCCAATCTAAGAAAATTAGTTCTTATGACATGGCCCTGCTTGATGATGCTCACCCTCTACATAAAGAGATCATTGAAAATATCGTTACTAAAGCAAAATGTGGCAAAGCAACTACATGGTGCCTAGCTATTAGAAAGAATAGTATCTAGGGGCATGCTTAACAGCTTATCCTAAAACAAGAAGCCATCTGAGTTGTCAACTAAGTCCACATGCAAGAAGCACACCAGTCTGTGTGATCCGAGGATTTTACATAATAAAATCCAAACCTGACAGAGGGAATGGTATCAGAGCGTAAATTGTGAAGACTTGGTTTACAGAAGGTTATGGATGAGATGGGGTGCCCCCAAACCATTCATAGGGTACACACACAGATCAGGGTCCATACACAGAAGCCCCTCGAATCATAAACCAGGGATTTGAATAGCCTTGCCATCACACAGCATATTATGGTTTTGTTCTTTTTCCCTTCTGTAATTTTTGGCTACTTTTTAAAATATAAAATCCAGGAAGGGGACTTCCGGGAAGATGGCGATGCTGTAACACATACCAGAGGGACTCTGAAGAATTCAGCCCAGGAGAGTTGCTTAGAGGGAAATTCAAAACTGCTGGAGCAGGAGGAGCATCATAAAAATAAGTAGGCATAGACCCATGGGGTTTTGAGGGGCTAGGGGCTTTTGGCTTACCTCAGTGGAGGGCAGCTGGGGCTTGACCTTGGCCCTGCCACTGTCACTGCCGGAGCCGGGACCATTTGGAGCCTATAGGGCAATTGGTCTCAACACAGCTGTTTACCACTACCCACATTGGGGCAGGGACTGGACCCTTGCAGCTCCACGGGCAGGGATCGAGGTTCAGCTACACTGTTGCCCTTATTTCCATCTCCTCTGTACCCCCCTGGGTCTTGGAGGGCTGCACAGGGTCCTTTTCTCAACACAGCCACGGCTTGCCACTGCTATCTCAGAGCAGAGACTGGACCCTTGCAGCTCCACTAGTGGGATTCTGGACTCAGCTACACAGTTGCGTTTGTTTCCATGCCCCCCCCCCCCCACCACCACACGCCACATCTCCTGGCCCCCACAGGCTCAGTGCTTGCTTTTTAACTTTTTTTTTCTCCTGTCTCTTTCTTGGTCTCTCACACACTACTGCTAACCTCCAGACCACTCTCTTTAGTCTAGGGCATTTACGCCTTTGCCACACCCAGCTAGGGGAGCTCTACCCTGTGTAGCTAGCCAGAGGCTAGGAAGGCCCTGCTGACCTCCACCAGGGGATACTCTGCTCAACATCTTACAGGGGAATTCCTGCCTGTGTGCCTGGGGTCCTAAGGTACCTTGGCCAACATTCCTGAACATTCCAAATTGCTACAGGAACCTATGCCCAACCTCTCCAACACCAATGCAGGCAACCCAACAGCCTTCTGGGTCACTCCCCTGAGAGGGAAGCCACAGAAGGATAAAGTGGTAGGTTAATTCCATAGTGAAATAAGCTGTAGGCAGTTCGAAGAAGTTTTCCTACAAGTCTCCCAGAGAGAGCCAGTGCTCTAAAACTCCCGGGAAAATGGCACCTGGCTCCTCTAAAACAACGCAACGCAAACAGCTTTCAGCCCCAATGACCTCAACCACAAAAACAGGAGAAACAAAAGGCAATTGCAGAAGATGTCCTGAACATAATGACATGCATATAAGAAGCAGACATTGAACTGCCACAGAAAGAAATTTTCAGAAGGCTACTTGGAGTCATAGAGGATATGAGGGAAACAATACAGAAAAAGGATGAAATGATAGAAGAGATAAAAGTTTAGGGAGGAGATAACAAAAACCAGTATCACACACACAGACCTCGAGAAGCGACTGGAGGAATCAGAGAACTGCATCAGTGACTTGGAGGATAGCCAAGCAGACTTAAAACAAATGTGAACAAAAATCTATTAATATCATCAGAGAAGCTGAAGAAAACTTAAGAGCTATGTCTGATGCTATGAAGTGGAGTAACATTAGGATTATTGGCTTACCGGAGGAAGACAAAACAAAGAAGTCTAATCTGCAAAATAGTGAGAGAATTCTTCGAGGAAAGCTTCCCCAGCTTAATGAATGAAAACCAGGCAACCATTCAAGAGGCTGAAATAACACCAGCTAGACTGACTCCCAAGAAGTCACCAAGGCACATGATAGTTAAATTATCCAACTTTGAGGAAAAGGAGAAAATCATGAGAGCAGCTAGGGAAAAACAAGCAATCAAATATTAAGGTTCCCAAATAAGAATAGGCTCAGACCTCTATCAGGAAAAACAATGAAGAAGAGCAAAGAGTGGAGAAACATTCCAAACATCGAAGGAAAACAATGCAAACCTAAAAAATACCTAGCCAAATTATCAATCAAGATAGAAGGATAAGTAAGAGTCTTCCCAGACAAGGAAAATCTCAAAGAATACGTTAGAAAAAACCCAACCCTACAAAAGATCCTTGCCAACCCAGTTTGGGCAGAAGAACAACACTCGCTAAGCATAAATGAGAGATCACCATATAGAACCACCTCATGCAGAGGGCAAAAAGAGAAAACACACCTCAAGATAGCATTGACTTAAAGATGGAAATAATTCAAAAGTGGTTGAGGTAAGCTTAAAAAAAAAAAAAGGCAAAGGGGTCATAAGGAAAAAGCTACGGTTTATAAACATTCCTAAGGTGAAGACCAGGTAATATGGCAGGGACCAAAACAAATACAGGAATACACATGGTAGACAACAAAAAAGGAGGTGGGGAGAGGAAAATAAAAATAATAAAGAAAAGGGTAGTAGGGTCACAGGGCACTAATCCACCCAAGGGGAGGGGATTGTTTGTGTCTTCACAGGGAAAGAGGGACCAGGCTTCAACCCAGTGCTTCAGGATGCCAATGCAAAATGCCAGCGTGGAGTAGGGAACCAGTGGAGAGGTCTGTGGGGCCGGCCCCAAGCTCAACTACTAAGTGGACACCTGCACCTCCCCTAAGAAGAATTTATTTCAAAGGACGGCACTGAATCTACAGCTCCGGAAGAGGGACATATCTGATCGAAGCACACAGGAGCAAATACAGGGGGAGGAGGAGAAAGTGGAGCACATCATGGCCCACCAGGCCGTGAGGTCGATGTTCCCCATTAGAGCAGACAGTTGACAGAGAGGACCACATGGTCGATCCCACTATGAGACATGACACCCCTCACTGACCCATAGCCCTATAGGGGACAACACCAGAGACACAGTGTGGGAATTGCACCTGACCAGATCCTGCCACACCGAGGCAAAACATTAAGGGGGTGCAACAGAACAGCAAGGAAATGGAGCAGTGATGGCCCAGGAAATGGTGAAGGTGGACTTTGGGGTCAAGGCGTGGTACCCCAAGACAATGGACTGGAAAATACTCCTAAAGGCCAACAATCTTTGAACTAACTACAAGCTTTTCTTGCTTGTTGTGTTTTGTTTTGTTGTCATTGGTTTGTTGCTGTTGTTATTTTGTTGTATAATGTTGCTTGGTTGTGCTCTGTCTTGTATTTGTGCATGTTATTATCTCCGCAGGTCTGTCTAAATAAGATAGACTGGATGAACAATTGGATGAGAAAACAATGGGACCAACAATTCTCTGGATGAGAAAACAATGGGACCAACAATGGGACCAACAATGAGAGAAGGGGAGGTGGGGGAAAAGGTAATGGTGTTAATAAACCCAAAGACGAGGGAACAACAAGTGATCCAAGTAGGTGGTGAAGAGGGAGTGGGAGGCCTGGGTGGGCATAATCAAGGGTAATGTAACTAAGAGGAATTGCTAAAACCCTGGTGGGGAATGAGCATCATAGTGGGACAGGAGAGAAGTCAAAGGAAATAGAGGAAAGAGCTGGGAGGCAAAGGGCATTTATAGAGGTCTATATAAAGACATGTACATATGCAAATATATTTATACATGAGGATAGGGAAATAGATCTATGTGCATATATTTATAGGTTTAGTATTAAGGTAGCAGAAGAACACTGGGCCTCCACTCAAGTACTCCCTCAATGCAAGAATACTTTCTTCTATTAAATTGGCATTCTATGATACCTTCCCAACACAACCGCTGAAGACAAAGCAGGGGACTAAGCAAATGTGGTGAATAAAACTGATGGTGCCGGCTATCAAAAGATATAGCATCTGGGGTCTTAAAGGCTTGAAGGAAAACAAGCGGCCATCTAGCTCAGAAGCAATAAAGCCCACATGGAAGAAGCACACCAGCCTGTGTGATCACAAGGTGTCAAAGGGATCAGGTATCATCAGAACAAAATATCATACAGTGAATGAGGGAGGGAGTGCTGAGTGGAGACCCAAAGCCCATTTGTGGGCCATTGGACATCCCCTTACAGAAGGGTCTTGGGGAGAGGATGAACCAATCAGGGTGCAATGTAGCAACGATAAAACATACAATTTTCCTCTAGTTCCTAAATGCTTCATTCTCCCCGCCCCCGCTGTCATGACCCAAATCCCACCTTGCAAGTCTAGCTAGACCAGAGGACATACAAAGGTACAGATGGGAACTGGAAACACAGGGAATCCGGGGTAGATGATTCCCTCAGGACCAGTGGTGTGAATGGCGATACTAGGAGGGCATAGGGATAGTGGGTGGGAAAGTGGGGACCGATTCCAAGGATCTACGTGTGACCTCCTCCCTGGGGGACAGACAACAGAAAAGTGCGTGAAGGGAGATGTGGACAGAGCAAGATATGGCAAAATAATAATGTATAAATTATCAAGGGTTCATAAAGGAGTGGGGAGTGGGGAGGGAGGGGATAAAATGAGGACCTGATGCCAGGCGCTTGAGTGGAGAGCAGACATTTTGAGAATAATGAGGGCAACGAAATGTACAAATGTGCTTTACACAATTGATGTACGTATGGATTGTGATGAGTTGTATGAGCCCATAATAAAATGATTTTTTTAACTCAAAAAAAAGCAACACAGTAAATTAATGAAAATTTAAAAAAAGAAATCCAGGATGGGCAATGCCATAGAGCGTTCCTTTAAGGGTGGGGGCAGGGTTATGACAGGGGAGGATGGGGAGAAATGGGGAACTGATAACAATGAATACAAGAAAGGAGTAAATGTTCTCAAGTTGCTTGTGACGATGATTGTACAACTCTTTTTAATATGATTGAACTACTGAATTGTATGATAAGTGAATTATAAAGACATTTTCCTACCTTTATGAAATTTATCATTTGCTTTCAATTCCCTTACTCTCTCCTGAATTATGCTTTTTCTTTCATTCTCAGAGATGGCCTGCTCTTAATAGCTATTAATTTAAAATTCTTCAGAATTCAAGGCAACAAACTCAGATACAACAGGAGGTACCTGGAAGAACTAGGAAAATGGTTGACTCAGAATACACTTTTAACATGGTAGTTATTCCCATCCCTTTCTTTTTAATCCAAAACTGTAATAAGAAAAATTTTTCCCTAGTCCATACATCAGAGAAATATTACATGCCAGAGTAAATATCCTTCATACAGTTGAACTACCATAAGATGTAAGCACAGTTTTAGTATTTCAATTTTGGCATCTCTGCTTCAAGTGAAAGTCTAGGAATCTCAGGTGCTAAAAGATCATCTCTTTTCTAGCATAGAATTTTTTCCTTTTAAAAATAGTTCCTTTTAAAAAGCCTATATATAAGAATAGACAGGAGTAGTCCTGATCATCTAAAACAAACAATTCTCATGCCTTTAACAGAATATTTACACTAATCACTAATATTAAAAGACCTATACTTCACATTAAGAAGCACTTATTGAGCTTATTCACATGATGGTCAACAAGGATTCTGTTACTTGGCAGTCATTCATAAAATGTCAAAAACAAAAGCCTCTGAAAGGTGAGGATGGTGCTGCATTTATCATTCAAGAGAAATAATGCTGTCCTCTTCATCACAAAGAATGTTTCAGGATATACAAGTACAATACTGCCTGTGGTAGGACATTATCTGTAGAGTCAAGGGTGATCAGTTAAATACACTTTATCATTCAAATTTAGGAACCAATAATAATATATAAAGAAACTAAATAATTCTACCAATTTCTTCAGAGAAACTGATCAAACATGCAATCAAGATGCACTGACTGGCTTTTTTCCCCACCCCCAATAGAGCCGCTCGCCCTGCCGGTCTGTGGCGATCTGCGGACGATGCTCTCTTTTCCGCAGGATGGGGTTTATTAAAGTTGTCAAAAACAAGGCCTACTTCAAGAGATACCAAGTGAAATTTAGAAGACGACGAGAGGGCAAAACTGATTATTATGCTCGAAAGCGCTTGATGATCCAAGATAAAAATAAGTACAATACACCCAAATACAGGATGATAGCTCGTGTAACCAACAGGGATATCATCTGCCAGATCGCTTATGCCCATATAGAATGGGATATGATTGTCTGTGCAGTGTATGCTCACGAACTTCCCAAGTATGGTGTGAAAGTTGGCCTGACCAATTACGCTGCAGCATATTGTACTGGTCTGCTGCTGGCACGCAGGCTTCTTAATAGGTTTGGCATGGACAAAATCTATGAAGGCCAAGTGGAAATAACTGGAGATGAATATAATGTGGAAAGCATTGACGGCCAACCTGGTGCCTTCACCTGCTATCTGGATGCCGGCCTTGCCAGGACCACCACTGGAAATAAAGTGTTTGGGGCTCTGAAGGGGGCTGTGGACGGAGGCTTGTCTATCCCTCATAGTACCAAGCGGTTCCCTGGTTATAATTCAGAAAGCAAGGAATTCAATGCAGAGGTGCATCGAAAACACATCCTGGGTCAGAACGTCGCCGACTACATGCGCTACCTAATGGAAGAGGAGAAAGATGCTTACAAGAAACAGTTCTCTCAATACATAAAGAACAACGTGACTCCTGACATGATGGAGGAGATATACTAGAAAGCACATGCCACTATACGAGAGAACCCGGTCTATGAGAAGAAGCCTAAGAGAGATGTGAAGAAGAAGAGGTAGAATCATCCCAAGATGTCTCTTGCCCAGAAGAAAGATTGGGTAGCTCAGAGGAAGGCAAGCTTCCTCAGAGCTCAGGAGCGGGTTGCAGAGAGCTAAGCCAAACCATAATTTTCCATAAACTATTTCAAGCAGAAAAAAAAAAGATGCACTGACTGGAATGTGAATGTACATGAAAAACATACCCTTGATGAAAGAAGTGAAGCTGGAAACTACAGGATAGAACTTTACAACACCAACAGCTTCTTCATTACAACCCCCTTTTTCAACAACATAAATAGTAACTATGCACATGGAGTTGCCAGGTGGAGTACACAAGATTCAAATTAACTAAAAATGGACAAGTTCAATTATCATCAGCCGAAAGAAGGCCAGGATTAAATGTGGAGCAGACGACAAACTGCTCATATGCAAGTTGTGGTTAAAGCTTAAGAAAATTAAACAAATCTGAGAGACCCAAAATATAACCTTCAGTATATCTCACCAGAATTTTGAGAACATCTTAGAAAGTTTTGAAGTAACAAGGTCCACTGCTTCCCAAGTGGGTGATACCGACCCCTGGAATAATCCAGAGGGGCTGTAAAAGCAAACACCTACACTTTATCCCAGCATAGGAACTCCGGCACAAACGTTGTTAATTGACAGGGGGTGCTCAGTATTTTTTTTTTTCTTCCTAAAGTGAGGGTAGTCAGTCAAAAACGTCTGGGAACTTATAGATTAAAACCTAGTACCTAAACACACACTGATTTGTAGGATGACAATGAGAATATCATAAAGAAAACAAAAGATCACTAAAATGATAGAAAAGGAAAGTAAGGCACAAAAGTGGATGTCAGAAGAAACTCTAAAACACAATGTAGCTAAGTGACGGGAGGAAATGGTGCTAAGCAGAAAATTTCAACAGGCAGCTCAAGAAGACAATGTAAGCATAATAATGAAAGCAAAGACTTGGAGTTAGAAATCCAAAAGGAACAAACTCAGCATCATCTAAAGCTGAAAAAAATTAAAAGAAAACATTTAATCCTCAAATTGCAATAATGAAGAATTCTTTGGGTGAAATGGTGAATAATGCAGAAAGCATAAATAGATGATGGAAGGAATACAGTCAATTGCTAAAATAATTAGTGGGCATTCAATTATTTCAACAAGTAGCATGTGATCAAAAATCAATGGTATTGAAGGATGAAGACTAAGATTCTTTGAAAGCATTAGAATAAACAAGCAAATAAGGCTCCAAGAATTGATAGGATAAAAACAATTGAAATGTTTCCACAGATTGATGCAGCATACATTTGGAGGATTCCCACATGGATTAAGACTCCAGGGAATTCCCTCTGATCACAGTCCAGGGATGCTATCATACAGAGCATCATCAACTCAATGATGGCTGCAGATGCAGTTGGCAACAGTTGGTCACCCTTTCTAACCATTTTTAAATCTTTTGTTTTTATATTTTCTGCTTCTTATTTTTTTAATATTTTCAGTAGGTTTATTTTATACTCACACCACAGCTGACCCAATATTTTAGATAACATAAAAAAATCTGATTATCATTGTTGTTGGTTGTTTCCTATTTGTTTCTGGTTTGTGTTTTGTGTGATTTTCTGTATATAAAATGCAGAATAGGTAAATCTATAAAGACAGTAACTACATTAATAATTATGTACAGATGGGGCAGGAGAAAAGGATGGGAAGAAATTGAGAGCTAACAATGCAATGTTTCAGAAAATGTTCGGAAATTGATTGTGGTGATGATTGCATAATTTTTTAAAATATGATCAAATTATTATATTGTGTGAGAATCAAATGCCAATACAATTATTTTTAGGCACATTTGATTTTTTAAAATCATTTTATTAGGGGCTCATACAACTCTTAGCACAAACAATATGTACATCAATTGTGTAAAGCCCATTTGTACATTCACTGCCCTCATCATTCTCAAAACATTTGCTCTTCACTTAAGCCCCTGGCATCATGTCCTCATTTTCCCCTTCCTCCCCGCTGCCCTCCCTCATGAACCCTTAATAATTTATAAATTATTATTTTGTCATATCTTGCCCTGTCAGACGTCTCCCTTCACCCACTTTTCCGTTGTCCATCCCCCAGGGTGGTCACATGCAGATCCTTGTAATTGGGTCCCCCTTTACAACCCACCCACCCTCTATGTTCCCAGTATTGCCACTCACACCACTGGTCCTGAAGGGATCATTCGCCCTGGATTTCCTGTGTTTCTGGTTCCTATGTGTACCAGTGTACGTCCTCTGTTCTAGCCAGACTTGCAAGGTAGAACTGGGATCATGATAGTTGGGGGGGAGGGTGGCAGAGGGGTGGATGAAGCATTTAGGAACTAGACAAAAGTTGTATTTTTCATCGTTGCCACATTGCACCCTGTCTGGATCGCCTCCTCCCCAAGACCCCTCTGCAAGGGGATCTCCAGTGGCCTACAAATGGGCTTTGGGGCTCCTCTCTGCACTTCCCCCTCATGCACTATGGTAAGATTTTTTGTTCTGATGATGCCCTGATACCTGATCCCTTCAACACCTCATGATCACACAAGCTGGTGTGCTTCTTCCATGTGGACTTTGTTGCTGCTGAGCTAGATGGCTGCTTGTTTACCTTCAAGCCTTTAAGACTCCAGACTCTATACTATATCTTTTGATAGCCGGGCACCATCAGCTTACTTCGCCACATTTGCTTATGCACCCATTGGTCTTCAGCGATTGTATCATGGAGGTGAGCACACAATGATATGATTTTTTTTTTTTGATGCCTGGTAACTGATCCCTTCGGTGCCTCGTGATCACACAGGTTGGTATGCTTCTTCCATGTGGGCTTTGTTGCTTTTGAGCTAGATGGCGCCTTGTTTACCTTCAAGCCTTTAAGATCCCAGATGCTATATCTTTTGATAGCTGGGCACCATCAGCTTTCTTCACCAGATTTGCTTATGCACCCGCTTTGTCTTCACAGTTTGTGTCGGGAAGGTAAGCATCATAGAATGCCAATTTAATAGAAGAGGAATTGCTGAAACCCTGGTGGGGACTGAGCATGATAGTGGGACAGGAGGAAAGTCAAGGGAAATAGAGGAAAGAGTTGGCAAGCAAAGGGCATTTATAGAGTTCTATATAAAGACAGGTATATATGCAAATATATTTATAAGAGGGTGGAGAAATAGATCTATGTGCATATATTTATAGGTTTAATATTAAGGTAGCAGATGGACATTGGGTCTCCACTCAAGTACTCCCTCAATACAATTATTTTTAAAGAACAAAACAAAACCTTATTTTCACTTATTGCAAAGAAAGTGGACACAACAGAGTGTAGACATTATCAAACAGTATCACAAGTAGCCAAACATCACAAGTAGATAAAATTTTACTCAAGGTAATTAACAAATGGTTGCAGAAGTTAATAAACAGAGAGTTTCCAGAATTTCATTTCAGATTTAGAGTGTATGAATGAGGGATTATCAATGCATTTTTAAAAATTATTTTATTAGGGCCTCTTAGAGCTCTTATCAGAATCCATACATACATACATCCATTGTGTGACGGACATTTGAATATTTGTTGCCATCATCATTCTCAAAACACTTTCCTTCTACTTGAGCCTTTGGTATCAGCTCATTTTTCTTTGCTCCTCTATCACTGTTAACATAAGATAGATCCTGGTTATAATTGGAAAATACCAGGAATATGTTTACCTGTTATTTATTTCCTAAGCAATTGCATTTGACTATGTGTTCCATAACAATTTGAGGATAAAGGGATTCCAAAATAATTGTGATTAGTAAGAACCTGTACAAAGACCAAGAGTCAGTCATTCAAATAGAACAAGGGAATATTGCATAGTTCAAAATCAGGAAAGGTTTAAGTCTAATTGGATCCTCTACCCACACTTATTCAACCTGTATAATCATCAAATAATGTGAAAAGCTGAAATATATGAAGAATGTGGCAGGTAGAGTAGAGGAAGATTCATTAACAAACTGAAATATGTAGATGACTTACCCTTAATTGCTCAAATTGAAAAAGACTTGAAACACTGATGAAATACAAAGATTACGATCTTCAATATAAATTACTACTCAGTGCAAAGAAAACAAAAATCCTCACAAATGGACAATTAGATAACATCAGGATAAGTGGAGAAAACAATGGGGTTTTCAAGGATTTCACTTTACTTATATCCACAATTAAAATTCAAGAAATCAAAGGAGGGGACAAAGAACAGAAATGTGGGTGAAGGGAGACAGTGGTCAGTATAAGATATGAAAATAATAATAATTTATATTTTATCAAGGGTAAACCATGGTGGGGGAAGGAGGGGAAAAGAGGAGCTGATACCAAGTGCTCAAATAGAAAGTAAATGTTTAGAAAATGATGATGGCAACATATGTACAAATATGCTTCATACAACTGATGCATGGATTGTTAGAAGAACTGCAAGGGCCCCAATAAAATAATCTTCAAAACAAAACAAAATCAAAGGCCACAATGCATTGGACAAGTCTGCACAAAACCTCTGGAGAGTTTTTGAAAGAAACATATCACTTTGAGGACTAACGTGAGCCTGACCAAAGTCACGGTGTTTTTGATCACTTCATATACAAGCTAGACAACGAAGAGAAAGATCAACACAATGAAGAGAAAGATAGAAAATTTGATGTATCTGAATTATGGTGTTCGTGAAGAACATTGGGAGAACATGAACCACCAGAAGAGCAAAGGAAATCTGTCTCCTATGAAGTACAGCTCAGATTGTGCCTTAGAATTGAGAATGGCAAGTTTTGTCTAATGTCCTAGGGATATTATTAGGAGGGACCAGTCCATAAAAAAAGACATCATGATGGTAGCGTTGAGGGTCACCGAAAAAAAGGAAGCCTCTCAAGGAGTTTGACTGACCCAGTGACGGCAGCAATGGGCTCAAACAACAACTGTGACCGTGGCACAAGACTGCGGTATTTCATTCTGTTGCACACAGATGTGCTATGAATTTGAGCCACCATGAAGACACTTAATAAGAAAGGTGACCAGTGAGCAGAAAGAATAGCTAGCATACAAAATACAATAAAGATTTGAACCAAGTAAAAGGTATCAGAGAGTTAATTAGCATTTTACTCCTTGATTTCTTGTTTGCATCTGGATTTTACATCTCTCTGTGCTAAAATTCTTCAGAAGCCAGGTATTACCAGAAATCATAACACTGTCATACGTACAAACTTTCTCAATTAAAAAAATTAAAGAACTGGGGTTCAACTTGAATGCTCTACCCAAAACTTAAATTAAGTGCCTACCAAAGGTACAGTTAATAGGAAATTATTTCTACTATATGAAAGCTGCTATGGTTTCTTGTTCTCTATTTAGCTGAAATTACAGTAGCAAGGATCAATTATTGAATGTACAGGTATTAGATTTTATGTCTTATACCTATTATTCCTCAATCACTACAATCTTGCAATGGAGCAAAATAAAACAGAGTAAACAGAAACATAGTGGTTGACTTACAAATACCCTTTAGGTATAATGCTGGAGACCGTATCAAGACCTGAAGCAAAACCTAATATGTTTTTCCTTCAAAATAGTAATATAGTACATATATGATATGCATGTTTTATTTCTCAGAGATGTCAATTAAAGAAACATCTGTGGCTGTTGCACTATTTCAACTCACGGCACCCTCACGT
The DNA here is from genome assembly GCF_050624435.1 of Tenrec ecaudatus. Lineage (NCBI taxonomy): Eukaryota > Metazoa > Chordata > Mammalia > Afrosoricida > Tenrecidae > Tenrec > Tenrec ecaudatus. The sequence continues at coordinate 93,931,895 of NC_134539.1, read as the reverse complement.
GTTGCAGAGTAGAACTGCACCAGCAAGCTTTCACGGTTATGGCCTTGAATAGCTGATTATCAATCTGGATTTGCAGTACACCTCTGGATATTTTGCTCTATCAGTAGTCAGGTGCTTAACATACACACCACCTAAGGACTCCTACAGATCTAAGTAGATATTAGGAAACCTAGCAACACAATTTTCTAAGCCATTCAATTTGCAATTCAGATGATCAGAATCTGAAATATTTAGTATCGACTCACCTGATGCAACAAACGTTTCAGTTTCAGTAACTGAGTTTTCACTGCAGTGCAATCTTGGACCATGTGCCGGAGAGTCATTTCATCCAATATCACGGTATTTTCTGGTACATCTGCAAACATCCTCTGAGCTTGGAAAAACGGGGCGCCCCCATAGCTTTCAAAATGGCCCAAAGGAGATTCTCGGTAAGGGGAACCTCTAGAAGAATGCAGAAAGGGAGGAGGGGGTAGAGATATACAGCATATTTTTTAGAGAGAGAAAAAAATAAAGGTATCATTACAAGTCATTTTTAATTATGACAAAGACTGCAACTTGCATCCCCTCAGTCAAGGAATCTGTTTCTGCTGGTCCAATCATGTCTAACCGTCATTAAAACTATCTTCTGTTCTCCTCCCTGAATTTTTTACTATTTAACACTGAGTCAAAACAAACCCCCCAAAACAAAACAGAATGTTTATTTTGTTTGTACATTGAATGCCTATTCTTAGGTGAGCATCACAGAATGCCAGGTTATTGGAACAAAGTGTTCTTGCATTGAGAAGAGGGAGAGGGAGAGACACAGAGAGATTTATGCAGGTAGAAATATAGGCATGTACATATGTAAATATATTAATATTTAATGGTAGAGATTTAGGTGTATGTACATATATTATAAGTTAAGTATTAAGGTAGCATATGGACATTGGGCCTCCACTCAAGTCCATACATAAATTGTATCCAGCATATTTGTACACAGTTTTCTCCCACGTGGTCTGGGAAGACCTGCCACTCTCCCCGGGGCTATATCTTCAGAGTTATCCTCTAAAGTGCACTCTTCTGGGGAGGGAGGTCGATGTAGCTGCGATAATGGGCCACTCAGACCTTTAATTCACTGTGAAATCTCAATACTTAAAATAATGGAGTGAAAACTTATTCTTTCTAATATTGTAGGCATGTTCTTATATAAGTTAACATTAAATTCACCATACACTAAATTTGAAGCAGATTAATTCTATACAAACAAGGATTCTACTAAAGTTTCTACCTTTTAAGAACCACTCACACATCTCTGAATTCTTAGGCAATATGAATTTAGTTTTCACATTTTTCTTTTTCTTTAAAATAACCTCTTTCATACATAATTTCAGGCCTGGCTTTTATTTAATATCCTAAAAATATTTTGATGACTTTTAAAACTATTAATACATACATCCCTAATTTAGAGACTAATACTTCTGCTTTAAATTTATTTGCTCAAAGTCGTCAAGTTTCAAATACTGATCAATTAATCAGTATGAATTTATGTGCATGTCTTAGAGGCTGTATTTCCAATACCTTCAGCATGAAATCCAAAAGTGAGTTTTAATCTTCTGGTCTAACTGATACATCTCATCCTCCAGGAAACCCTGCCTATTCTCATGAATTAGATAAAACAATATTTTCATGAGCTTTAACTTACATTACAGCATAAATTAAAGGAACTTATATATGTACCCACCCTAATCAGATTGTAAAACTTTTAGAGACAGCAACTGTGTCTTACTCATTCTGAGACCATCCATGTAGAATCCATGTGTTACATCTTAGCTCTGCCATGTACTAGCCATACAGCACACTCAGAGAGTATTTACACTCTATGCTTCATTTTCCTTATCTACACTATGAGGTATATAATAATACATAACTCATAAGGTTGGTATAAAAATTAAATAGTGCTTAGAACACTGCATGGCAATATAGAAAAAGACACCCGACTGCCATTAAATTGTTATGACTCAGTGAATGTGGTAGTTACATAATTTCATGTCAACTTGATCATCAGGTCACAGCCTGATTGATGCCTCCTTGTGAGTGTGCCCTTCTCATGAAGATTCTGGGACTTCCTCTCTTCCTCCATGGAGGCAAGGACATACTCAGTCTGTTTCACAATCCTGTTGGCAAGCTACATGAGGCCATGCTGATAGCAGTCAGAACCCTGGAGATGCTTCCACTGCCACCAGACCCACAGGACTTTCCATCCACTGGCCTGTGATCTTCCTGCATCCAGCATCATTTCATGTGCTACAAGAGTCTGATGAATTCATGGGCTAATATCAAACTTATGGGCTAATATTGAACTTATGGATTTGATCTGAACTGGGCTGAGATGCTTTCTTCATATATAATTGTTTTTTCCTATACATATGAGTCTCCCTGAAAATTGTTGCTCTGCTCTACCCAGACTAACACAGTGATCATTTATAGTGTTTCTGAAACTGGTAAATCTTTCCCCCATGGAAGCAATTCAATGCTTACTGCACAATGTCATTCCATTCTAAGAGATATTTTTTGCTTATAATAATGCCTAGCACATGTGTTTGTAGGTATATGTATGCATATATGCTAAATAAAAACATATTAATATTGTAAGGAGCCCTGATGGCACTATTAGGTAATTGGTTCAGGCTCACCAGCTGCTCCACAGGAAGAAGATGAGTCTGTCTGCTACCATACAGATTTACAAAACCTTGGAAACCCTACATAGGGCCACCACAAGTCAGAATCAACTGGACAGCAGTGGCGTTGGGGGTTTTTCTGTGGTTATTATTATTGCTTATACAAATAATTTCCAACTTCTTTATACTGATAACATTATCGATCAGAAAATATCAATCACAAGAAACACCATATACCCTTTTACCTTTATTTGCTGATCATTAAAATATTGACACATAAGCTTTATATCTGTGATTAAAAAACCATTTAACAACAAATTGCTGGTAGCAACATTTCATTGAAAGACGATTTGAAATTTGCTGGGAAAAGTAATTATGAATGAAAATTTTAAATGTAAGAGGGCACAAAGATGTAACAGAAAGTGAATGTACAATGGCAGTCATTTTCAGAAAATGGAAGAAGACTACAAAGACAAAAAAGAGAGAGTGAGGATTGTTAAATTTCTGATTGTTAAATGTTGATGCACTTCATACATGAGAACCCAAATCTCCGAAAGAAAAATACACCCAAATCTTCAGTCCACCAGATACAGTAAGACAAATAATTTCTGTACATAGATAAAAGGTCCTTTTGAGGATAAATATAAGGTTGAATAATAATAGAAAGTAAAGATAAGGCAAAAAGGGGATTACTGTACATAATAGCCTATATTAAGTTAAGAGGCATAGAGTTATACTTCAGAACATATTATAATTGTCATGGGTTTTCAGCCCAGATAAGTGGAAAAATTAAGTAATAAAAGAAAGCAATCAAAGGTAGTAACTTGCTATGGGAGACATACTGGAAGGCCAGCAGTGTCCTATCAAAGGGAACACTATGTGACCACTCACAGGTCAGGACGGCTAGTAGAAATGAAGAGTTGATCTCGTCGAGACATGGGAAAAGGTGAAAAGTGAATTCAGAAGTATGGAAAAGAAAATGCTTAAGATCACCATTATCACCTACGTACATTATCACATAAATACAGCCAATGAAATAAAAAAAGAAACCAAATAAGCACAGAAGGTTTAAAAAGAATGTTAAACGGATACCTTTGTTTATTCTTACATTCATTTTGACTGAATGTGCATACTTTATCAATATCTGGTATTCCATTCACAGAACTCACAATTACACTAACATAATTTTATTGTAGTTTTAGAAGAATCTCCTGGAATTATGATTAAAGATATATATATATATCTATATATACACACACACAATGTTTCTTTTCTAACCACTAGTAGCAATTACATATTAAAATATATTTATGTTTGCAGTTTTACATATATGTATATATATTTTAAGTATACCTTTATATCTGTAATTAAAAAACCATTTAACAATAAGTTGCTAGTAGCAACATTTCATTGAAAGACCATTTGACTGATGACCATGGGCATCTGGGGGGTTGGGGGGAAAAAAAGAAAAAGAAAGACCATTTGAAATTTGTTGGGAAAAGTAAAGACCTCCCCAAATCCCCTCCCTTTTATAAAATTTGTCAAAAAATCAACCTTTTCAAATATGTGAACAAATAAAGCCTTAGAGTACTATTCCACAAAGAGTGCTCAATCTTGATGAGAACAGTGAATTCTGTGATGTTTTAACTTACGGTATTTTCAACTCTGCTTCCCAGCTCTAAGATAGTCTTAAAAAACATGATAATCGCTCTCTCTCTCTCTCTCTCTCTCTCTCTCTCTCTCTCTCTCTCTCTCACTCATACACACACACAGTGAAACGTTGCAAATAAAGGGGTAGAGTAGATAGATCTAGAACTCTCCAAAAAGACCTGTCTGAGATTCTGGGGACAAAGCATGGTACCCCTTTGGACCTGACAGAAGGACACACCTAGAGATCAAAAATCAGACCTTGACCAATTTACAGATTTTTCTTTCTTTTAATTAATTTATTCTTCTTTGCATAATTGGTTTCCTTTTTTGTTGTCATCGCTGCGTTCTCACTCATCGCCTATTTTGCTATGACTTGATTTTTGATGTATATTATTATTTCTACAGATCTATCTAGATAAGATAGACTGGATGAATAGTCTGGAGGAGAAAACAAGAGGACCAATGGTTCCGGCGGGACACGGGGGAGGGGGAATAGGGGGTAAGGAGGTGGTGCTGACCAACCCAGGGACAGGGGAGCAATAAGTGATCCAAAATCAGTAGCAAGGAAGATGTGAGAGGCCTGGTAGGGATTCAGCAAGGGCAAGGTAACCGAGAGAAATTACTGAAACCCAAACAAAGGCTGAGCATGATAGTGGGACAAGAGGAAAGTAAAAGGAAATAGAGGAAAGAACTAGGTGACAAAGGCTATTTATAGAGGTCTAAAGACTGGAATCTACATAATGTAAATATATTATATAAGAGTGTGGGGAAACAGATCTATGTGCATATAGTTATAGGTTTATTATTACGGCAGCAGATGGACATTGGGCCTCCACTCAAGCACTTACTCAATGCAAGAACACATTGTTCTATTAAATTGGAATTCCAGGATGCACACCTTCCCGACATGATTGCCGAAGAAAAATGTGTGCATAAGCAAATGGGGTGAAGAAAGTTAATTGTGCCCGGCTATCAAAAGATGTAGTATCTAGGTCTTAAAGACTTGAAGATAAACAAGCTGCTATCTAGTTCAGAAGCAACAAAGCCCACATGGAAGAAGAACATCAGCCTGTGTGACCATGAGCTGTCGAAGGGATCAGATATCAAGCATCAAGGAACAAAAAAATCATATCATTGTAAATGTGGGTGAGTGCAGAGTGGAGACTCAAAGCCCATTGGTAGCCAACTGGACATCCCCTTACTGAAGGGTTGTGGGGAAGGAGATGAGTCAGTCAGGGTGCAGGGTAGCAACGATGAAACATATAACTTTCCTCTAGTTCTTAAATGCTTCCTACTCCCCAACTATCATGATCCCAATTCTACCTTACATATCTGACTAGACCAGAGGATGTACATAGGTACAGATAGCAACTGGAAACACAGGGAATCCAGGACAGATGACTCCCCTTCAGGACCAGTGGTGAGAGTGGCGATGCCTGGAGGGTGGAGAGAACGTGGGGTAGAAAGGAGGAACTGAATACAGGAATCTACATATAGCCTCCTCCATGGGGGATGGACAGCAGAGAAGAAGGCGGGGGGGAAATGTCGGACAGAGTTAACATATGACAAAATAATAATTTATGAATGATGAAGGGTTCATTAGGTAGAGGGGAGTGGGGAGGGAGAGGGAAAATGAGCAGCAGATATTAAGGGCTCAAATGTTTTGAAAATGATGATGGCCACAAATGTACATATGTTCTTGATACAATGGATGGATGTATGGATTGTTATAAAAATTGTACCCATGGTAGTAGGCCAGGAGGAAAGTCAAGGAAGATGGAGGAAAGAGCTAAGAGTCAAAGGGCATTTATGGAGGTCTAGACAAAGACATGTACTTGCAAATATATATATGAGGATGGGGAAATAGATCTATGTGTCTACATTTATAGGTTAAGTATTAAGGTGGCGGGAGGACCTTGGGCCTCTACTCAAACACTCCCTCAATGCATGAATACTTTCTTTTATTAAATTGGAGCTCTATGATGCTCACTCTCCCGACACAACTGCTGAAGCCAAAGTGGGTGAACAAGTAAATATGGTGAAGAAAGCTGATGGTGCCCGGCTATCAAAAGAGATAGTGACTGGGGTCTTAAAGGTTTGAAGATAAACAAGCGGCCATCTAGCTCAGAAGCAACAAAGTCCACATGGAAGAACACACCAGCCTGTGTGATCCAGTGGTCCCGAAGGGATCAGTTATCAGGCATCAAAGAACAAAAAAATCATATCATTGGCTGCACACCTCCATGATAGGATCGCTGAAGACAAATGGGTGCATAAGCAAAAGTGGCAAAGAAAGCTGATGGTGCCCGGCTATCAAAAGAGATAGTGTCTGGGGTCTTAAAGGCTTGAAGGTGAACAAACGGCCATCTAACTCAGAAGCAAAAATGCCCACATGGAAGAAGCACACCAGTCAGTGCGATCACGAGGTGCCAAAGGGACCAGGTATAAGGCATCATGCAAAAAAAAAAAGATATATATATATATGTATAAGTATATATATGTGTGTGTATGTATGTGTATACATATATACATATATACGATATTGAATGAAGGGGGAAGTGCAGAGTGGAGACCCAAGGCCCAAGTGTCGGCCACTGGAGATCCCCTCATAGAGGGGTTTAGGAGAGGAGATGGGTTAGTCAGGGTGCAGGGTAGTACCGATGAAGAACACAGCTTTCCCCCAGATCCTGGATGCTTCCTCCCCCCAACTACCATGATCTGAATTCTACCTTGCAGGGCTGGATAGGGCAGAGGTTGTACACTGGTACATATGGGGGCTGGAGGCACAGGGAATCCAGGGTGGATGATACCTTCAGGACCAAGGGTGTGAGGGGAGATGCTGGGAGAGTGGAGGGTGAGTGGGTTGGAAAGGGGAAACTGATTACAAGGATCCACATGTGACCTCCTCCCTGGGAGATGGACAGCAAAGAAAGGGGGGGGAGACTCCAGATAGGGCAAGATATGACAAAATAACAATGTATAAATTACCAAGGGCACATGAGGGAGGGGGGAGCGGGGAGGGAGGGGACAAAAAAAGAGGACCTGATGCAAAGGGCTTAGGTGGATAGCAAATGCTTTGAGAATGATTGGGGCAGGGAATGTGCAGATGTACTTTATACAATTGATGTATGTATATGTATGGATTGTAGTAAGAGTTGTATGAGCCCCTAATAAAATGTAAAAAAAGAGGAGAAAAAAGAAAATGATTTGGGCAAAGAATGTACAGATGTGCTTTATACAACTGATGTATGTATATGTATGGATTGTGATAAGAGTTGTATGAGCCCTTAATGAAATGTTTAAAAAAAAATAAAAAGAATTGTACCACCCCCCAATAAAATGATTAAAAAAAAAAAAGACTTATCTGGTGGCTCCTTATGCAAGGCTCATTTTCAGAGCACTTCTTTATTTCTTTCAGAGTTCGCAAAGTGCTAATAGCCTTACCTCAGGGTGTTGCAAAAAAAATCAGTAACAATCATTAAGGATAAATATATAGATCAAAGAAATAAAATTGAGTCTAGAAATAAAGCCTTAGCTTGACAGCAACTGGGTTTCAACATAGGCGATGAGACCATAGAGAAGAGTATTTTTTTTAAACAAATGATGCTGAGGAACATGTTCTTCTGTATGTAAAAGAATGAAAATGATCACTAATAGAAAAATGAAGGTAGAAGAGTGAAAGACATGAATCTGTTAGAATGTGAGAGAACTCCACAGAGCAAAGTGGAAGATGTGTGCATAAAAGGGAGGTCTGAAAAGAAAAGGAGTACAATGTCTAAATAGGGGGAGGGGTAAGTAATGATGACGATAATATGAGAGAAAGTAGAGCAATGATTCTGAACTACCAATCTTCCCAATACTCCTGAATTACGGATAAAGCATAATCCTTTAATTAACCATGACAGTGGCAGAAGTTAGAGCTCAGAGAGAAAAGAGAGGGAACTTCACCCAGTAAGCTATACATGGGAAAAAAGACCTTTTGTACTTGACATATAATACAAAGATTCCAGGGTTTAGTATATCCAAATCTTTTAAAATAATATATAAAGAGAAAAAATGTTTAAGTATGCTGGGGTTAGGCTTCTCTTAAAGGTTTTATTCTAAAGTTCCACTCCAAAAACTGGCCCTAAGGAATCTAAATATCCCAAATCCCATATGATCACCGTAAATCATGCAGGCAACATTCACTAGCACACCAGTCACCATCAAGGATATTACCACTGTGTCTCCAGCCAGTTGTTGGGAAATTCTGCCAACATGAGTCAGATTAGTCACCATTAAAGAACTGTGCATTTCCCTCAAAGAATGGTCACAAGAAAGGTACAATCAGCCAGGATGCAGTACTGAACCTAAGAAACATACAACCTTCCTCTAGTTCTTTAATACTTCCTCCCCCCCACTATCATGACCCCAGTTCTACCTTGCAAATCAATTAGACCAGAGCAGGTAGATGGGTACAGGTAAGAGGTCTCGACACACAGAATCCAGGGCAGATAACTCCCTAGGTACAATAATGGGATTAGTGATACCATGAGGGTAGGGGAAGGTGGAGGTGGGAGGGGGGAACAAAGGGGGAACCGATTTCAATGATCAATGTATTAACACCCAGGGGGCCAAACAAAAGAAATGTGGGTGAAGGGAAACAGTGGATGGTGAAGATATGAAAATAATAATAATTTATAATTTATCAAGGACTCATGAGGATGAGAGGGTGGGAGTATGGGGGAGGGAGGGAAAAAAGAGGAGGAGCTAATACCAAGGGCTCAGGTAGAAGAAAATGATGATGGTACCATATGCATAAATGTGATTGATACAACTGATGTATGGACTGATATGAGAGCTTTAAGAGCCCCCAATAAAAAGTTTATCTATTGATCGATCCGCCAAAAGAAAGGTAGGTAGGTAGGTAGGTAGGTAAATAGGTAGGTAGGTAGGTAGGTAGATAGATAGATAGATAGATAGATAGATAGATAGATAGATAGATAGATAGATAAATGTTGTGCATTTCTCTCTAAAAGCCAAGAATCACTGGTATAGATGATAACTAGTCTCTCAAAAAATTGTGAATAAATGATTTGTGCTCCTGTGTTTGGGGATTTGCCAAATTAACATTTTATCTTCAACCACCTCTTATACAATCATAGTACTACATGCACATATTAAAGGCATTATATTATCTTGCAATAAAAAATAGTAATTTTAACTTGTTCATTTCCATACTCATCTGACCAGAGTTCCTATACATTTGACAAGCAGGGAACAGAGTATAGAAAATGTTGTTTAATTTCTCTGACAGGTGCCTTATAAGCCTCATATGATCTCTCCAGGGACAGAGTAAGCTATTTCTAGATAATTCATTGCACTTTGGACAGGCTGAATAGCCACACTTCAAGCTGAACTTTGACATCATGTACTTTAAAATGTAAAAGATCCTTGTATTATCTAGTGTTTAAATCATATTTATTTATTATTCCAAGTGACCCAGATATTCTGCTCAGATAAACTTGGTACGTTCTGTGCAAATGTCATACACTTGTGACCCTTCTGTAAGAGGATGTCCAATTGTCTACAGATGGTCACAAGGAAGAGAAGAGCCAGTCAGGATGCAGTATAGCACCATTGAAACACATTAACTTTCCTCTAGTTCTTTACTGCTTCCTTCCCCCCAATACCATGACCCCCAAATCTACCTTAAAAATCTGACTAGATTACCAGAGGATGTACACAGGTACAAATGACAGCTGGAAACACACGGAATCCAAGAAAGATAAACCCCTCAGGACCAATATTCAGAGTAGGGATACCAGAAGGGGAAGGGGAAGAAAGGGAAACCGATCACAATGATCTACATATAACCCCCTCCCAGGAGGAGGGACAACAGAAAACTGGGGGAAAGGAAACATCGGACAGTGTAAGACATGACAAAATAATTATAATTTATAAATTATCGAGGGTTCATGAGGGAGTGTGGGTGGGGGAAGAAGGGAGGGGGAGGGAGGGGAAAATATGAGGAGCTGATACCATGGGCTCAAGTACAAAGAAATTGTTTTGAAAATGATGATGGCAATGAATGTACAAATGTGCTTGAAACAATGGATGGATGTGTGGATTGTGATGAAAGTTGTACGAGCCCCCAATAAAATGATTAAAAAGAAAAAAAAGAAAATGTCATACCCCTTTCATAGTTGGTTTGTTTATTTGTTTGTCTCATGCTTTTTTCCATCTGGAAGTTTTTTCTCTCTAAACATGTTTCAATTAATACTTTTCAAATCAATTAAATCCTAACTATCTTTATTCTGCATTACACCTAGACAATAATCATTTGCTACATGCTCCTGAAGTCCCTTTTAGAACACTGTCTACATTATCTCTCATATACTCTGAGCATCCCAACACTAGGAAGCCCACAGAAACTGGAAACTGTACAAAGCAAAACCTCAAAAAGGGAAAGCTCAAACATTTTCCATTAGGAGGAGCAACAGAAAGGTGCACCTGCCAAAGATGAAAAACTGTGAGGTCTGGAAACAAACCAGCCCATCAAGTTCCAGCTCTCGCTGTATTAAAAATGCCAATGTCAACCTCACATTCAATTATTAATGTCCTTATATTATTCCCTCTTTATCCCATGCTTATTCCTTGTATTTTAGAAGTACTCCCAGATGATCTTAAATCCCTTGTGAAAAAATTAAGAGCACCAGTAACTAACATTAGGTGCCGACTGTAAGCCCGACACTGCTTTTGGCACTTGACCCTGATCCTGGAACACCGAGAGAAAGGTATTGTTAATTACATTTTACAGGTGGTAAGCAGAAGTAGATAGGGGCTAAATGACTTATCTAAGTTTGCATAGCTAATTTTTGCCTAATCAAACTTAGATCTAAGATTTGAATAACTACAAAGACCTATTGTACATAAAGTCTCATATAACTAAATGTCATCCTTCATGTTACAAAGGCAAGCCTTAAAACTTTCACACAGTACCTTCTTTTGTTTCTAAAAGTACTCTAGGAATTCATTAAGAAATTTAAAGTAAACACTAAAAAAAATAAAATAAGTCGCATGGCAGTTATTTCAGATATTAATTTGAAATCTAATAACCTTCTGACTAAGGCAACATTTAATCATTCCCAAATGGGAGTTAGAAAAATCATACCACAACTGAAAGTCCAAATATCAGATATAAATAATAAGCATTATCAATGACCCCAAAGAAAAAAGATTAAGGTCTTTTTGCAGGAATAGGTTTTCTAATTAAGTCCTTTGTATATAGAATAAATAGCTATGTTTCACTCCAATGAAGGCCATATGTAACTATGAAATGGTTTTTGGTGTATCTGAAAACCAGACAAAAAGCTTTCTGTTAGAAAAGTTACAATTCAAAATTAATCAGAGGAAATAAAATTTAACTTCTAATCGTGCTCACCTGCTCAAGTCACTTTTTCCATGGTGATGATAGTGGTCAGGATGACTGAGGTGGTAGTGTTCCTGTCCACTCCACCTCTGAAGTGGCCTTTTCCAAAATCCTTCCTGAGACTGCCGAGCATTTCTTTCTGATCGGTCAAAACGGTTCATATTGTCACACTCCACTAGAAAGATGTAAAAGCACAGCGCTATAAAAACATGTACTAACTCGATGAAAGTTAGCTGTTTGTAGCTTGACAATTAGACGCTGTTGATAAAATAAAACAAGTATTCTAAAGAATTAGTACAATTATGTTAAACACTAAAGCTTTTCAGAAGAAAAATAAGGAGTTAAAGTACAAAGTGTTAAACTGAAGAAAACAGTGACACTTCTGATAAATCAGTCAAATAAGTAAACAAGCAACTACCATACAGTTTTAAAACAAGCAAATTATCCTTGAAATCAACAGTATATATTTTAAACAGCAGTAAACAATTATACAAAGTTCTTATCACGTTAGTTCTGATTTTAGTAAAAAGTACAAGGCAAAGATCATAATTCTAGTAAAGAATTCACGCCTAAAACAGACATCATTTCAATCTTACAGAGTTCAAGAAGTACAGGCTTAACTTTTTATCAAAAACAAATATTCTTAAATGAAGTTCACATTTTTAAAAAATACGACTTTTCAAATCTGCATGCAGTAGAGCTTGTTCAAAAGTTTAAAACGCCAACTGAAAACAAAGCCAGTACTTAACAGCAACACACAGAGAACTCCCTGCTAGCCACATACCACAAAAACATGCAAAGAATCTCTTTGAAACACCCAGAGTTTCTCCTTCCCTTACCCAAAATCTTGTTCCTTGCATATCTGACCACTCAATGAGAGTGTTACTTTGTACAAGGGAGACATTGTAGTGCTGGCAGCCTACTCAGACATAGTTGCATGCAAAGCACTGACAAACAGGCCTTCCTTCCTGCTCAACGCCCAGCCCTCCCTTGGGAAACAAGCCCAGTTTACCCTGTGACTCCATCTTCACTCAGTGCTTACATAGCTATTGAGTTAGAAATGTTACTAAAAATATAACTAAGCATTAACCCAAGCCACAGAAAGGGAAAGGTTTGTCTAGTCTGAGAATTGTTGTATGAGAAAGTTCAACTCTTGCAAGTTCACAATTCCTTGGGATAAAACTTTAGTAATCAATATAATCCTCAATTTTAGAGAAAAACCAAGTCTTTTTAGTCCTTTTAAAACCTTTTACTTTGAAATATGAAGAGTTCAATTCTCCTCTGTACTGTATTTGAACAATAGTTATATTGATTACAATGCATTGTAATGTATTTTCTAAATACAGAACAATTTCAATGTCTTTGGATGGAATAAATTAATTTGCTTATATTCACTGAAGAGCCCTGGTGGTACAGTAGTTACAAGCTGGGCTGTGATATGCATGGCTAGCAGGTCTAAACCACCAGCAGCAGCAGGGCAGAAAGATTGGACTTTCTACTCCAGAAAACAGTTACAGCCTTAGAAACCCACAGAGGGTCCCTCTGAGTCAGCACTGACTTGGGTGATGATGAGTTTCTTATATTCATTAAGAGTCAATTTGGCAGTGAGGAAATAACTACACATTTTAGGTAGATCCACAAACTTTTTAAAAAGAAATTTTGCATTTGAAATTATTTCAAACAATGCAATTACAAATAATTTCTTGATACTGCATTAGAAAAATCAAGATTAGAAAAGTACTCAATCACAAGGGAAAAAATCCAACTGCTGGGAAAAAACAAGAGAACCGTGTGTCAATAAACTTAGTGGAAAATGAGATTACAGAAGATAATATTTTATAAAACCCTAAAAAGGTATAAAACTATTTTTAGTGTAAAACTTTGAGCAGTATCACTTATAAAATCAAATTTCTACTACACTTACAAACAAATTTTAAAAACATTGTCATCAAGTGGATTTTAACTCATGATGCCTCAATTGAGGCTTTCTAAGGTTATAAAGCTTCACGGGAGCAAACAGCCCTATCTTCCTCCCAGAAAGGGTCTAGTGGGTCTGAACCACCAACCTGCAGTTTCTGAAGTTGGCAGCACAACGCTTAGCCCACACAACAACAGAGATCTTTGGATTCCATAAAATAAATTCCTACATATTTCTACATGGCAACTTTATTTTTAGCAACTCTCTATAGCTGTCATAATTCTCTAGTGCTGCTAGATAACAGCACTTTTACAAACAGAAGATCATTTTCTATAGGTTAGGACAGTAGACAACAGAATTCATAGTGGCAGATCTTCAGAAAAGATTTTTTTTCTCTGATAGGTCTTGAAGAAAGTTCTTGTTTCTTCTGTTTCTGTTTCCTGGTCTGTTGGTTTGTTTTTGAGATCTCCATGTCCATCTCTGTTTACTCACTTGCTTATTTATCTCAAAGGAGGTTGACCTTAATACGGTCTTAAAAAAAAGAACCCATTCCCAAATGATTATAACCATAGGCATAAAGGTTAGGATTCACAGCACATATTTTGGGGTAGAATGAGTGGGGGAGTAATGATTAATGATTCAATCATAACAATAACTAAAGGATACTAAACATCTAAGGTATATACTCGAATATAAGCCGACCTGAGTATAAGCCCAGGTACCTAATCATTACCTGGGAAACCAGAAAAACTGATTGACTCGAGTATAAGCCTAGGGTGGAAAATGCAGAAGCTATTGGTGAGTTTCAATAATCAAAACAAATGAAAATAAAATTACTAAAACTTGAGACATCAGTGGGGTAATGTATTTAAATATTTATTTTAAATAAAAAACATAAATAAATGGACAAGTCATTTAACATTAGTAAACCAGCACAGTTAAGTAGAAAATAGGTTCAACAAAAACAATAAGGTATCAACAATGATTCCTTAAGAGTACTATTCCCTGAGCTCAATCAGCAACCAAGCTAAAATGTAAAGAGTTAAAATCCTTCAAAACTGGGTTCCTCATCATCATCCGTATCCCAATGCAGAGCTTCAGCTGGTGTGAAGTCATCATAGACGCTGTCCTCACTGAGATCGCCGTCATCACCATCACTGCTGTCATTTTCATACAAAGTGCAGTCTTCACTGCCATTCATAGCATTACTAATACTACATTTCTGGAAGGCACGTCGCACCACACCATGTCTTCTGAAATGTCTTCCCATGCATCTCGAACCCACTTTGCTATTAACTCTATGTCAGGCTTCATGACATTTTCCTTTTGTTAGTTGGGTTTGACCAGATGACATTCATTCATACCACATCCTTCGCACATGGTCTTTACAAGGCTTATTCCAAGATACACGTCACAGGATGGCTGTGATTGGTTAGATATGAGTAAACAAACATTCAAAGCCGTGCAGTGTCAGCAGGGCTTTGAATGAACAGCAGGGAAATGGCAATCACCAGTGAGATAACGGGCGCTCGTCCAGTTACCTGGATGGGGGAAAGGGGAGGGGGAGCGAGATGTTACACCTCGTTAGGGTACCACTAACCCATGTATAAGCTGAACCGCAGTTTTTCAGCATATTTTTGTACTGAAAAATCAGCTTATACGCGAATATACACGGTACTTATAAATATTGAATTAGTTTTTCCTTTAAGGCAGAAAAAAATTTTTTTTAACTTACTCTCAAAGGTGGCAATTTTCAGAAGTTAGTATGCTCTTTGGAGGATATAAACCAGAACTCAGGGAAATCTAAAGCAAACACACTAGGCAAAGAGGCCAGAAAAATATTGTGGGAAATAACTATGCAGAATAAACATACTACATTTTCTTTGCTAAAGGTTGTTGGTAACACAACTAAAGTGATTCCAAACTAAAGTATGTATTGAAACTTGAACTCAACCATGGGCATATCAGTAAATAAGCATTTGCCAAAATCCAAAGTTCAGAGTGGCTCAGAAGATTTAAGTTCAAATTGAGACACAAACAGATTGAATTCTAACATGACTATTCAAAAAATTATGCAAAAAGTATCCTGATTATCTTTCTATCTCAGATACCTGACAATAAAATATTTTATTTACTTTAAGACTGCCTACTTCACTTTTAAGAATAGAATGTGAATTTAACACCAGTGGTGGTTTCTTAAAGGAAAAAAGGGTTCTCTGAAAGGATCAAAGAGATAATATAGAAATGAATACAAAAAGTAAACAAAATTACCAAATGGAGACCATTCAGAACAAGCTTCCAGGAGCTGAAAACTAAGAGGATAAAAAAGACCAAGAAAATACGTTTCTCTAAATGTGTAATGTCATATGGGTTGATGGAGCCTCTAGTAAACAAATGGTTCTTAGAGAACTAAAAGCATTCCTTTCTAATATTTTAAAGCCAACGTGTTAATCAAAAGTGTTACAGGTCAGGTTTGGAATTTAGTACCGTGCTGGAAAATGTATACCTCTGAAGGACGATGCCTGCTCCAATGGTATAAGGCAGCATATTTTGATAGTTCTTTTACTATGAGTAAGAGGCAATGGGTGGGAGAAAGACGAGGCTTTCTACCCCGTAAGAATTAAAATCTCAAAAACTACATGGGCAGTTCTACCCTGTCCTATAGCATCACTCTAAGTCAGAATCTACTTGATGGTGGTTAGTTCACATTTTTTGGAGGAAGCAAAAGAGGAGCCCTGGTAGCACAAAGGTCAAGCACTAAACTCCTAAATAAAAGATTGGCTGTTTGAAGCCTACCAAGTCACTGTGTGAGAGAAAGATAGCACATTTTCTTGAAGATTTAAAGCCTTCTCTGATCAGTTTTATTCTGTCCTACAGAGTCACTCTGAGTTGGAATTCAACCTGTCAGTCATGGGTTTAATGTTAGTTTTGGTTATTTAGGAAACAACGATATAGTATCAGGCATTTTACCTCCCTACCCCCCACCGCCCTTGAAATTGGAAAAAGAAAAAGTAACATGACTAAAATGGTATTTGATGTGGAGATTCATGTCTAAAACTCATTGTATCCAATTCTTCACATTTAATACACAGGTGTGTGAGAAGGATTGGTATGAATCCAATCCCTAAAACATGAATCTTTACCCACTTCTCCAAGTTCATCACTAGCTGCCCCAAAGCACTCTCTTTCTGATGTTAGCCAGCTGGAGTTAGGACAGAGCTCACAAGTTTAAAGAGATTGTCCATCAGGTGCTCGGCAAGTCCAAATAACACCTAAACACTCTGACCTACAAGCCAAAAAAGTGGGGGCTGGCTTCCCATTATCTCTAGGATGCCAGCTGCTAGATGGGAATCCATGAAATACCTTTACTCTCTGACCTCCTGGCTCCCACCATTCCTTTGAGTTTAATAATTTACTGCAACGACTCATAGAACTTAGGGAGAATTGATAGTGGTATCTAACCCAAAGCTAGACTCACCAGGGGTTCCAGAGGAGAAAGATGAGGCTATATATTCTCTTATAAAGAGTCACTGTAAGTCAGAAATGACTCCCTGGCAATGACTACATACTTATTGTGGTGGTTACATAATCTGGGGTCAATTTGAGAGGATTATGAGTGAAGGGGTGGAGTCTGACCTGTCAATTACGATATAACTAATGAGGCCTCCTGAGAATTCTGGGAAATCCTGTATTTCCTCCTTGGGAGGCTGGAGACACTTGTCTCTCTCTGCTCGCTCCCTTGGAGATGCTCTACTGACAAGACACATGGTGCTACACCCTAGAAGTTGGAGAGTAGTCACAAGGACCTATGCTGATGCAATCAGACCTATGGAGCCAGGGAAGCCACATAGAGACCCCTGCCAGCGCAGAGATGCTAATAACACCACTGCATCCAGAAGACTCCTAAACCCACTGGTCTGTGATCTTCCTGAATTCGGCGTCATTGCATGTGTTTGTGAATCTGAAGAGGACTTTATATAGATTGGTATCGGACATATTGGACTTATGGACTTGGTCTGGAATGGGCTGGGATGTTTTCTCAATATTCAAATGTTCTTGCATATGAAGCTTTTTCCTATACATATGAGTGTGTCCATGAATTTGTTGTCTACCCAGACTAACACAATTATTAAATCAAAAATGAAGAGACTGGAAGGGTTCCCAACACAGAACTTCACTCTATGCTCCATATACAGATGTTCTTATCATCCAGGAGCCTCTAAGCCTCTGTGGATCAGCTTCTATCAAGCAGTCCTGCATGATAGGCTAAATCACACTTTTTTTTTCCCCCTGTGTTCCCAGGATGTCCCAGACCAAGGCACCTCAATTACTCCAAAGATTATTTGTCAAGAGACAGGGGCAAAGTCTATCTTACCTAGAGTAAAACTAGATCCCTTATCCCAGACAACCTGGATTATTTTCTTATACAGTAATGATAGAGACAAATAATATTCCCATCCATAAATACTAACAATTAGGATGAAGAGGAAGAAATTACATATTATAAAGTCTGGGTAGACCACATTTTCCAGTGGATTTTATAATCTGATCAATAGTTCTGAGCTAAATTTTGGCTTGAATAGTAGAAAAAATCATTTAAAAGAAAATGCACATACACAAACCCACCTTGTTATTACCAAACACAATTGGTATTAAAAGAGGAAAAGACACCTACACAGAAAATGATACAATATTGGAAGCAATCAAGGTCAGTATTATTAATAGTCTGACAAAATTATGGCCTTAATAAATTTAACATGAAGGAAGGGCAACGTAATACAGAAACTCACTCCCATGGAGTCAATTCTGACTCACAGCGACCCTCCAGGGCAGGGGAAAACTACCTCTACGGGTTTCCATGACTGTAACTCATTATGGAAGTAGAAAGCATCTTCTTTCTCAAGCAGAGAAACTCTGGTGGTTTCAAACTGCTGACCTTGGGATTAGCACCCAAACGGGTACCACCAAGGCAATGCAATAGGCACCATGAATTTGTGAGATAGAACTTAGAAAATGATTATATTAATACAAACCTTCTTAAACAGAAAATAAAGAATGGGTGAGGAATTAACAAATTATACATTGTGCAATTGATTAATATGAACCTGAAGACAAATTCTGGATATGCCAAATGCCAGGTTTTAATTGGTAAGACAATGAATGACCATTGAAGGTTCATGAACAAAAGAATAAAGCAACACACCCATGCTTTTAATAGAACAAAATTATTTGAGAGGAATCTTAGAATGAAAATGTAAGGGTCGTCCCCACCCCCAGCCAGTCCTGGGGCTTTGGGGCTCGGCTCAAGGGGAGTCCCTCTGGGACATGGGGGTACAGTGAGTGGTATGACCCTTTGCTGGGCATGCTTACACAACAGGGTATGCTGGGTCCCTCTAGGGTTTCCCTTATGGGCTCCAATAAATTTCGTCCCTTTTGCTTAAGATGATAGATAGATAGATAGATAGATAGATAGATAGATAGATAGATAGATAGATAGATAGATAGATAGATAGATAGATAGATAGAAGCTAAAAAAAAGAAAACATAAGGGTCACAAAAAAGGGCCGAGGGTCACAAGGAAGGGATGAATCAACTAGGGTGCAGTATAGCACCAATGAAACACACAATAAATATCTCTGTTTCCTTAAGCCTTCGTTACTGGCCACTATAATGACTCCAGTCCTGTCTTCCACTTCGGGCTGGACTGGAGCCTGTACACTGGTACAGATAAGAGTTCATGACCCATGGAATCCAGGTCAGATAAAACCCTCAGGAGCAGAAATGGGAGTAGTGTTATCAGGGGGATAGGGGTAAGAAGGAGAGAGGAGGGGAGGAAGCGGGTACCGAAAGCAATGATTGACACATAGCCACACACACCCCACCGCCAAAGGGGACAAACAGCAATAATCATGGGGGAAGGGAGACAGTGGTCAGTGTAAGATATGAAAATAATTATAATTTATCAAAGGGTCTCAGACAGTAAATGTTTAGAAACAATGGTGGCAACATTTGTACAAAAATGCTTGATACAACTGATGTATAGATTGTTTTAAGAGCTGTAAGAGCCCCCAATAAAGTGATCTTTTAAAAAAAAGGAAAAAAATGGAACAAATCAAAAATGCTAAACTGCCTGCCAAAAGCATGAAGAAAATTCAGATGTGAAAATTGCATCCTTCAGAGTGTCTTTGCCATTAGAAGAAAATTATAAATTAAAAGTACCATATATACTCGTGTATAAGCCGAGTTTTTCAGCACATTTTTAAAGCAGTTTTTGTGGTAAAATTAGGTATCTTGGCCAATATTTGGGTCGGCTTACACATGAGTACATACAGTATCTCTCTTTTAGTTTTTCCCACATTCCAGACTTTAACTATTCCCCTTTCTCCTACACTTTTTTATTCTTCGTTACCTGAAGAAAATTATATCCTCGGATGTCTAACATTCATGTGATACAATATTTTCTGAATAGATTTACTGTTATTGTTCGGTGTTTTTAAGTCAGTTCTGACTCGTGGGGATCCAATGCGCAACAGACTGAAACACTGTCATGGGTCATCCTCACGATTGCTGCTATGTCTGATCCATCGTCATCAGCCCTGATGTCAACCCAGCTTGTCAAGGGTCTTCCCCTTTTTACTTTATTGAAAACTATGACTTTTTCCAGGTATCAGTCTCTCCTGATAACATGTCCAAAGTACTACTCAGGAGTATTCTCGCTGTAATTCTTCCAAGACCGACCTGTTTGTTCTTTGGCAGTCCATGATACTTTAAGCACCATAATTCAAATGCATCAATTTTTGTTTGGTCCTCCTTTTTCAATGTCCAACTTTCTCAACCATAGGAGACTATTTGACACAGCTTAGCCCTCAAAATAACATCCTTGCTTTTCACCACTCAAAAGGGGTCTTGCACAGCAGACTTACTCAATGCAATGTGTTGCTTGATCTCTTATTACTACTTTCATGAGCACTAATTGTGGCTATCTCAGCAAGAAAAAAACCCTTGACAACTTTGGGCCAGTTGTGAGAATTTTGGTCTTCTTCATATTGAGTTGTAATCCATGTTGAAGGCTGCAGTCCTTAATCTTCATCAGCAAGTGCTTCATGTCTTCCTCACTTGTATTCTATTTCCTCTTCACTTGTAGCAAGTACAGGAGTATCATCTGCATATCGACGGTTATTATTAGCCTTTCCTCTAATCGTGATGCTGCTTTATTCGTCAATGTCTAGCTTCTGAGCATTTGCTCAGCATGCAGAAAGAGTAAGTATAGTGAAAGGATACACCCCTGGCACATACATTTCCTGAATTTAAACCACAGTATTGCCCCTTGTTATGTTTGCACAAATGCTTCTATATCTCTGGGCAAGTTCTGCAGGAGCACAAAGAAGTGTTCAGGAATTCCCAGTTTTCTCAAGTCTATCCAGTTTGTCATGATCTACAGTTGAATACCTTAGAATAGTGAATAAAAATAAAGCACAGCAAACATCTTTGGGGTAGTCTCTGCTTTGAGCCAAGAAATTTATCTATAAATACAACATTCTGTTGGGTTATCTTTCTTTGAAATGGGTGTAAATAGGGATCTTTTACCATTAGTTGTCGAGAGAGTGGCCTTACATACTTCTTGGCATAAATAAGTGACTGCTTCCAGTTCTTTATCAGCTTGTTGATTTCAGTTGATACTCCATAAATTCCTGGAACCCCATTTTCAGTAATGCTTTCAGTGCAGCTTAGACTTCTTCCTTCAGTACCACTGTTTCATGTTCGTATGCTCCCTCCTGAAATGGTAGACTACTGACTAGTTCTTTTAGGTGCAGTGACTGTGTATTCCCCTCTTCTCTTGAAACTTCCTGCATCATTCAGTATCCTGCCTATAGAATCTTTCAATATTGCAACTCAAGGTTTGAATTTTTTGAGGCGTTTCTGTTTAAGATATGCTGAGCATGTTCTTCCTTCTTAGTTTTCTAACTCTAGGATTTTGCACATTTCTTTTTAATAGTTTATGTTGTCTCACAGATGTATTAGAATACCTCTAATCAGACAAACTTGATTAGCTTGACATTAAAGCTTAAACATCTGTCAGGATTCAATGTAAAAGAATCCCTAGAATACGACCTCTTGCCAGAGGCTAAATCAGCTATCCCAAAATGTGAAATGCTTTGACCACAAAATGAAATCTATTTAACAGTGGTCAGCATATTAGAGACTTTAAGTGTTCTAGTGCTGCTTGAGAAGACTTGGTACTGCTAGCTGAAAGGTCAGGGTTCACACCCACCATGTGCTCAGAGGAAAAAGATATGGCTATCAGCTTCCATAATATGGCAGCCTTGAAAACTCTAAGGAACAATTCTATTCTGTGCTTCAGCTCACTATGAGTCAGAAGAAATGCAATAGCAATGTGATAATGATTTCTGAGGATGTGGATACCATAAAAGGAGGATATCAAAACTTATTAACAAAAACAGCAACAGAGTGTCTGGTTCATCATTTCACCAGACTGTGTTAAACTGCTCAAGATCATGACACTCAAAATAAATATATGAGGAGGTTTCCCATATGAGGAGCTTTTATGGTATGCATTCCCCACCCCCACCCCCACCCCAAGTGACCATCTAGCAACTCTCCATGAGTTAGTGTACCCAGTGGCATGGCGTGGGAAGGTTCTCTCTGGTCACAGTGAATTTTTTCAT
The DNA here is from genome assembly GCF_050624435.1 of Tenrec ecaudatus. Classification (NCBI taxonomy): domain Eukaryota; kingdom Metazoa; phylum Chordata; class Mammalia; order Afrosoricida; family Tenrecidae; genus Tenrec; species Tenrec ecaudatus. The sequence continues at coordinate 93,909,572 of NC_134539.1, read as the reverse complement.
AAAGTAGTTTCGTTCAAACCTCATTTGTGGCGATGGCCAATTTAATAGAACAGCGTGTGACTGTGAAAGTTTATTTCCTGCTTGGGGAATAATGCCCCAGAAACTGTTGTGATGTTGAACACAGCCTACAAGGACAGCTCTATGGGAAAAACTCAAGTGTACAAGGTGTTTTCTCATTTCAAAAAAGGTGAACTATTGATTGATGACAAACCTCTTTCTGGAGGTCTGTCAACTTTCCGGAGAAAAAAAATGTAGACTTGTAGTGCATTTGGAGTTTGTTTCAGATTGTTAACCAAGTTTTCTATTTAGAGGTTAGGAAATGATTATGTAACAATGTGTAACAAAAAGGGCCTGCTTTGTGGCAGATGGGGGACTGATTTTGCCACCATGACAATCCACCTGCTCACATAGCCATCCTCAGTGCATCAGTTTTGGGGGAAAAACAGCTCCGTGTGACTTCTTTTTGTTTCTGAATGAAGAGGGACATGAAAAGACAGTGATTTGATGACATAGAAGAGGTGAAGAAAAAACGAGGGAGGTCCTGTCAGCCATCCAAACAGATGAGTTTGAAAAATGTTTCCAAAATGGGATCACAAATTTGACAAATGTATTAAATATAATGGAGAGTACTTTGAAGGTGATAAGGTTGTCTTGTAAAAAAATTTAAATACAAAGCTATGGGGGGGGGGTAATAATTACAATATTGGTGGGTACCCCCTCGTAATGCGGCTGACTATTCAAAGAGGTTTACAAAGTTAGCAAAGGAGTCACTGGTGGCAATCTGGATGTCAATTCCAGTTGTTGAAACAGAGTCTCTAATTTATGGCAATCCCAGGTATATCAGGGTAAAACTGCTTCAGGGTTTTTTTTTATAGTTGACGTTGGTTTGGGGTTTTTTTTTGAAAGAGATAACCAGGCATCTCTGGATTATATTAAGAGTTTAAACTCTGAGAACCTCAGTTTGCAAAAGGTTACTGATGTCATTGATCACCAAAATCCATTTGCAGAGTCCCCACATAGATTAAATCTCCAGTGAATTCTTTCTGATCATTCACCAGAGTTGCAAACAATACTTCCCTCAGACAAAATACCTGGGAAAGTAGATTAATTACCTCCACAGCTGCTCCAGCTAGCTTCAAGGGAGGGGCAGAATCTTAGGGGCTTGCCTGGATGTGTCCACAATGAAGATCATGCTCACAGAGATGGTACTGGAGGTTTCCATAGTCCTGAATCAAGCCTTATATCAGTCTTGCCCTGATTGCCTTGGTTGGAAAACATTGCACCAATGTTGTATGCCCTTCTAGCTAACCTAATGTACCTGTCCCAATCACGGCCCTGTTTCTGCTTCTGTAGTCTCAGCTGTAATTTTGATGTACTGATCTGCCACCAATCATGAATTTGTGATAGTTCCGTTACTCTATGCCTACTTATCTAATGTCCCAATAGTGATTCCTTAGACACCATTTTGCCTTCATGTTAGTGGCCTCCGTCATCCATGATGTGTTTGTGTCTCTTTGTAGTTTATGCCTCTTTTAAGACTTAATAAATGTTTTCATTAAATTATATTTGAGATTTGTATCTCATTTGTACCCTAAAACAGGATACACTGGAAGCTCAAATCCATTGGCTAGCAGATGAGTTAATAAACTGCACCACCCTGGATGAAAATTATTTGAGAATAATCTTTTAGCACCAGAGGACTTTTTTATTCTTCACATCATATAATCGTGCATAATCTGAGTTTTTCAGCACATTTTTTAATGCAGGTTTTGTGGTAAAATTGGGTGCTTTGGCTGATATTTGGGTTAGCTTATAATCGAGTATATATGGTAAATAATTTTATTGGATACTCGTACAACTCTTATAACAATCCATACACATACATCCATTGTGTAAAACACATTTGTACATTTGTTGTCATCATCATTCTCAAAACATTTTCTCTCTACTTGAGCCCTTGGTATCAGCTCCTCATTTTACCCCTCCTCCCTGCCTCACGAATTCTTGATAATTTAAATTATTATTATTTAGTCATATCTTACCTACTCCCTTCACCCACTTTTCTGTTGTCCATCCCCCAGGGAGGAGGTTATATGTAGATCCTTGTAATCAGTTCCCCCTTTCAACCCCATCCCCGGTATAGCCATTCACACCACTGGTCCTGAATCCACCCTGGATTCCCTATGTTTCCAGTGCCTATCTGTATCAGTGTACATTCTCTGGTCTAGCTAGATTTGTAAGGTAGAATTGGGATCATGACAGTGTGGGGAGAGGAAGCATTTAGGAGCTAGAGGAAAGTTGTACGTTTCATCTTTGCTACACTGCACCCTGACTGGCTCATCTCCTCCTCGGGACTGTTCCGTAAGGGTGTGTCCAGTTGCCTACAGATGGGCTTTGGGTGCCCACTCTGCACTGCCCCTCATTCACAATGATATGATTCCTGATAAACAATTTTAAGACCGATTATTAAACACCATTGCAGCAGGGGGGAATAGGAAAAATAAAAAACTTGGCTAGAATGATGTGGTAGTTAAATAATCTGGTATCCATTGGGGACTTGAGAGGATTAAGAGCGAAGGGGTGTAGTCTAGTCTGTCAATCAATCGTAGCTAATGAGACCTCTGTGTGAATATGGGCTTCTCTTAAGAATTCTGGGAACTCCTGTAATTTCCTCCTTGGAGGCAGGAGACACACTTTCGTTCCACTCCATTGGAGACATGACACATGGCACTACACTGATAGACTCCAGCCCCGGGTGCTGGAGAAGCCACATGGAGACCCCTGACAGCGCTGAGATGCTTCCAATGCCACTGGATCCATATGACTTCCCACCCACTGGCCTGTGATCTTCCTGCAATTGGTGTCACTGCATGTGTTTCATGAGTCAGAAGAGGCCTTTATAGATTGGTATTGAACTTATGGACTTGATCTGGACTGGACTAGGATGTCTCCTCAATATTCAACTGCTCTTGTATATAAACCTTTTTTTATACACGTGTCTCTATGAATTTGTTTCTCTAGTCTACCCAGACTAACACATATGACAAATGTGAGCTAGTGGTACAGCGGTAAGCACTCAACAGGAAAAATAGTAAACTATAAATTGGATATTCTACCAATGTATTTCTGGCTCCGTAACAACCCATAAGAGCTCAACTCTCAGGGCCTGAGTCTCCAAATTCATCAACTATACAACTAGGAACCCTGATAGTATTGCGGGTTAAGCACTGAGCTACTGGTTTAAAAGTTAGCAGTTCAAACCTACTTGTAGCACTGGAAAAGAAAAGGTTGCTTGATCCAATAAAGGTTTATAGCAGGGGTAACTTTTTTTCTACCAAAGGCCGTTTTAATATTTATATCATTCAGAGGACATACTGATCAAACATTTAATTAACTCTCCCCTAATGTGTTAGCTGAGTAATTTAAATGTTTGATCAGTACGAACTGTGAATGATGTTATAAATAACCAAATGGCCCTTGGCTAGGGAGCCCTAGTGGCATAGTATTTACACACTGGGCTGTGATCTGAAAGGTCAGCAGTTCAAATCCATGAACTACTCCTTGGGAGAAAGGGCTTTCTACCCCCAAAAAACAGTCTCTGAAACTCTCAGAAGGAGGTTCTATGCTGTCCTATTGGGTAGCTATCAGTTGGAATTGACTTGATGGCAGTTTAGTTTGGTTTGTTTAGATGTCCTGACTGAAACTGCTTCTCTTTGGTGAAGCACATGATGATAGCTGGTACTGAGGATTTCAAGGGATTTATATATGGCCCAGGAGCTGGACATTCCCTACCCCTAGATTATAGTTTCAGAAACCTTATCAATCAGAATTGACCAAATGCAAGGGGTTGATACTGAAACCTTTCCCAGCTGAGAACTATTGCTTTCATGGTAGGATAAAAGTCCAACTATTTACTTGATTTTATATGATCAATTTTGGGAAACTCAAGTTTTCTAGTGATGGGGGCACTCCTTTTATGGAACTGTTAAAGAGCTTTGCAAAGTCCCATCTATTACTCAGAACTTTACTGTTTGTCATTTCCAAATCTTCAAGAAAGAAGAAAGAACAAATGAAATTCGAACTCAAATTAGCAATACAAACAGGCTATAAAAAGTTCATGTGAAAGTGGAATTCAAAGATAATATATTTTTCCATAAATTTTCTGATGTCCCCTCATATTGACTCTAAGCATCCATGGCTCTACTGATAATAGATCTGCAGTGCATGAACTCTCTCTTATGAGTTTGTAAAGGGACATCCATTGAAGTGAACAATATACCCAGCTTATCACTAACCAGTATTTTTTTCTCAACATCCTCCTAAACAGTCCTGTCATGGCTAAAAAAGCTGGAAGAGATATTAGAGAAAGATATTCCTGAACCCCAACAAAGAGAACTTTATCAGGGTCTATTAACAGCCACAACAATTCAACTCCAACTGGTTAATCCTTAGATCCACATTCACCATATCCAAAACTCACCTTCAAATCACATCTTGTTATGGATAGAACATGTGAGGGAAATCCTAACCTCTACAACAATGGTTATAATCCCAAAGGGAATGGATTGTCTTTGCTGTATTAATGATACAGGATTAATATAGAGTATGTCTTAAATCGATCTCTTTTGCTATTGAGATAAAAGAGAATAAACACACAAAGGAGAGAACCTTCCCTCAGAGTCAAGAGACACCGAAAGCTTTACCCTACAGTTGGAGTCCTGAATTTGAACTTTTAACTTCCTAAACTGTGAGAAAATAAATTCCTGTTTGTTAAAGTCACCACTTGTGTTATTTCTCTTACAGCAACACTTCTGAACCAGGTAAGACAGAAAGCTTAACCAGATGATAACTAACAATCTTTCAAAGGTTGTCAGTCTATGGATCTCATTCCAAATTTTTAAAGCAAACTAATTACAAAGTAAGAAATAGACAGATTCTACCCAACAGCCATAGAAAAAATCCATATACTGCGTACTTCGTTCTGCATTTTTTCATCCATTATTTTCTTAAATACCATATATACTTGTGTATAAGTCGAGTATTGCAGCACAAAAAAATGTGCTGAAAAACTTGGGTTTGGCTTATACACGGATCAATAGTATCCCAGTGAGGTGTAACATCTCGCCACCCCCCCACCCCCCGCAGGTAATGGGAAAAGCACCCGACACTGCAGGGCTTTGAATGTTTGTTTACTCACATCTAACCAATCAGAGCCGTCCTATGACATGTATCTTTGAATAAGCCTTTTAAAGACCGTGTGCGAAGGATATGGCATGAATGAATGTCATCTGGTCAAGCCCAACTAACAAGAGGAGGAAATCTCATGAAGCCTGACACAGAGTTAATAGCAAAGTGGGTTCAAGATGCATGGGAAGACATTCCAGAAGACATGATATGACGTGCCTTCCAGAAATGTAGTATTAGTAATGCTATGGATGGCAGTGAAGACTGCGCTTTGTATGAAAATGACAGCAGTGATGGTGATGACGGCGATCTCAGTGAGGACAGCGTCTATGATGACCTCGCACCAGCCGAAGCTCTACATTGGGATACGGATGATGATGAGGAATCCAGTTTTGAAGGATTTCAACTCTTTACATTTTAGCTTGGTTGCTGATTGAGCTTAGGGAATCGTACTCTTAGGGTATCATTGTTGATACCTTATTGTTTTTGTTGAACCTATTTTCTACTTACTGTGCTGGTTTACTAATGTTAAATGACTTGTCCTTTTATTTATGTTTTTTATTTAAAATAAATATTTAAATACATTACCTCACTGATGTCTCAAGTTTTAGTAATTTATTTTCATTTGTTTTGATTATTGAAACTCACCAATAGCTTCTGCATTTTCTACTCTAGGCTTATACTAGAGTCAATCAGGTTTTCTGGTTTCCCAGGTAATAATTAAGTGCTTCGGCTTACACTCGGGTCAGCTTATATTCGAGTATATACGGTAATTGCTTTCTTTTTTTTCAGTTTTGAAGCTATCTTTAATTATGTTATCTATATGTTCTCTATATTTAATAATGCTCTGTGTACTCTTTGCAATCCTTAGAACATATTTAACGCGGTGTGGCAAACTAAGTAATATATTCTGGATTATGTTTATGTCCTTATCTCTAGCACCTGTAAATAGGACTTTGAAAAGTTCTCAAAAAAGTTCCACTATCTTTTCATGAATGTTTAAAGCCCTCTAATACTATTTTATATGGCAAGAAGGTTACAGATGTTGAGATGGGGACTCCACCAATGCTTTTCAGTTCACCTCTGATGCCGGGGAAGCCTGGGTACCAGGTAAGCACATAGGATCACAGTATTCTCTGATTGCTGGGAGCCATATAGCATCCTCGCAGGATGAGCAGCCTTGCAGTCCTTGACTCAAATGCTTGTCTGTGGGTCCTGACTAACCCTTACAATCGAAAGTACAACAAAGGCAATGCCAGTGGAGGCAAGAGAGCCCAAGACTTGACTAGCATATGGATTACATAAAGCCCCATGCCAGCAAGTATCCAGAAGAGGAGACAGAATGGAATTAGCAGTAAAATGGGTAGAAGTATTCATTCAAGTTCCCTCTAGTGAAGATTTGCTCATTTTAAAATGTTTTTATTAATGTATTAATTTTTAAAGCTATTTTTATAAGCCAAATAATTATTAGGTACATTAATTTATTAAAATGGAAATAGTTGGAAAGAGGGAAAACGGAATATATACTAAGAGATAAAACCAGTACAAATCCCATCTGTCATTTACTTTGAGGGATAGGTACATGATGTCACTGGATCATAAAAAGCAAACCTAGACCTATACAATCAAGTTTTAAAAGTTTGGATATGCTTTCAAATGGACTCATTTTACTCCACTAAGATTAGTTCTCAGTCTAAGAACGCTTTCATCAACTGAAATTAAGAAATCTGTGACTAATATCTAAAAGATGATTAAATCGAGTGATTCAACTATATACCTCTGGCGGTTAATACTATCCTTACTCACCATTTTCAATAGGTGTGTCTTCAGGAAGATCCACATCAAGCATAAGGTCATCATCCTCAAGGTCACATGATTCAAGATTATTCAGAATATCCTGTGAGCCAAAGTAGTAAAAGACACTATAACCGAGAAGCCAAGAATTTATAAAATCATCAGTTTTGAAAATATTATACCATATAATCAACTTAGTTTTATTAAATGTATGTTAAGTATACAATAAAATAAATAAATGACCAAAGACTCAGTGCCATCAAGTTGATCTGACTCATAGTGATCATATAGGATGAGGGAGAACTGCCCAGGTAGGCTTCCAAGACTATCTATAGCTCTTGTAGGAGTACAAAGGTCAGTCTTTCCCTTCGAAGAACTCAGCTAGTGGTTTTAAACTGCTGACCTTGCAAATCACAGACCAACAAGTAACCATTGCAGCACCAGCTTCCAAGAATATCTTTTTATGAAAACTTTTAATTTAAAAATCTATGCATACAATATATTTTCAAATTAAAAAAATATTTTGAAAGATCCAATTAACTTACTTACCTTGATATTTGTAACACCTTTCCTAGTTTTCCTCCCTACTAAATTTTCATTTTTAAGCTGCCATGCCATATAATATACATGTCAGATACTATTCTAAGCACTTTGAAATATTTAACCCATTTAGTTAATCTTCAAACAACTCTAACTAGTAGTGACTGTCATCTGCATACTAAAGGTGATAAAATTAATGTACAAAGAACTTAAATGCATGGCCAAAACAGGATTCTCAACATACACGAATCCATACTTTCAAAACCTATCCAGGAAAATGTGTATAATCTAAAATAACAATGAATTGCCCAAAATGTATTCAGATTTGGCATGAAAATTAAGTTTTATTATACCTAGGGATTGGACCACCGGCATGAAATAAAGAAGCTTTTAATAGCATTTATACACCATTTCCTTTTTTGTACCAGATCCTCTACTATTACCACCAAAACTGTTATCACTTTAATTTTGGTTAAATTTGGTCTTTCTCTATAATATATATGGACTACATGAATTAATAGAAACAGCCCTTCACTGATTCTATTTGCTACTTTGCTAGCAAGCACATCCCCTTAGAAATTTATTTTACTTTCAAAAAATGTCTTTAAAAAAAATGAACCAAAGAAAGCTGGCAGAAAATCTAATCAAATTCTGAAGAGGGCACAGAATAAAGGACATTATTGCTGGCATCAGATGCATCTTGGCTGTAGCATAGAATACCAAATAGACATCTACCTGTATTTATTTGACTGATTAAGTTTTAAATGGTGTTATTGGCATATATTTCACATATCATACAATTGTTCAATCACATTAAAACAGTTGTACAATTGTACCTATATTTAATTGACTATCTAAAGGCATTTGACTGTGTTGATCATAACAAATTATTGATAACTCTTGAGACTCAAGAACATTTCTTTGTTCTCATGCAACATTCTACATAGATCAGGAGGCATCATTTGAACTGAAGAAGGGGATTCTGAGTGGATGAAAATCAGGAGGTATGTACTATGGCTGCTTCTTTTCACTGTACTTAGTTTGGATGCTGAGACAATATTCTGAGGAGCTGAATTACATATTAGGAAGAAAAAGACATTACAATTGGAAGAAGGTTCACAGCGCTTGTACCCTTCTGAAGTAGGTGTTTCCTTCTCTCTAACCCACTTCTGATGAATTCTGTGCTCTTCCATTTAAAGTACATCAGAACAGAAACTTAGGCATTTTCAAAGGACTCAAATCATGCTCCTTTTATTTTATGACTTTTTCCATGTTCCTTTTAAATGCATTTTGAGTTTGATAATCAAAAGTAAGTTCAAAAGATCAGGTTTGTAGGTTGTAGGTGGTAAGGTTTCCCATGAAATTCCGCATTATTGCTACCCTACAAGGAGCAAGGACATCGCTAGTATTAAAAAAAAAATCCCCGTGTCATTTTCCTGGCCTTTTCCTCACCAATGCAGTTCTTCAACTTTCTTAAAATTTTAAAAGTTTTCATCATAAACCCTCATGATCATTCTGTCTTTAGGAGAAAAAAAAATCTGTCAATCTGGGATCGCAAAAGATAATTGCTACAACCTTCTGAGCTTACCTCTCTACCCCAAATTATCTGGCCCAGAAGTTAACCTGAAATGCCATTTTTTACTGGACTTTGAGTTGTGAAGCTTATTGGTGGATGCTACACTTGGACCCAGTTATAATTCAACCCATAAAATGAATTTTATTAACCTTCAATCTTGTTTAAAAGACTGATGGAAAGATGCGCTCTGAGCTAAGCTGGTCTTCATGCAATGCTTTGGGCATCCTTCTAGCCGAAACCTGGCTGTGGCCATTAGGTTTAATGAAAATTAAAATGGTTTCACCCTCACCACACGATCACTGAAGAAAAAATGGGTGCATAAGCAAATGTGGTGAGGAAAACTGATGGAGCCCCAACTATCAAAAGATATAGTATCTGAAGTCTTAGAGGCTTAACGTTAAACAAGCAGCCATCTAGCAGAGAAACAACAAGGGCACATGGAAGCACACGAGCCTGTGTGATCATGTGGTTCTGAGGGAATGAGGTAACAGGCATCAGAAGACCCAAAAAAATATTGTTGAGAAAGAGGCAGGTCGGAGCAGAGACCCAAAACCCATCTGTACAAAATAGGACATCACCTCAAAGAATGGTCACAAGGAAGGGATGAGTCAAGCAAGGCGCAGTATAGCACCGATGAAACACAATATTCCTCTCGTTCTTTGAGGCTCCCTGACCCACCACTATCATGATCCCAGTCCTGCCTTTCAGTCCTGACTAGACCAGAACATGTACTCTGGTACAGATAAGAGTTCACTACACATGGAATCCAGGTGAGATAAATCCCTCAGGGACAGAAATTGGATGCAGCAATACCAGGAGCATAGAGAGAAGGTGGGGAGAGGAGGGGCGTAAAGCAGAACCTATCACCATGATCCACACATAACACTCCCCCACCCCCACCCTGAGGGGAACAAACAGAACATGGGTGAAGGGAGACAGCATTCGATGTTAAGATATGGAAATTATAATAATTTATAATTTATCAAGGGTTTGAGGAGGGGAGGAAAGGGGAACCTATTGCCTAGATCAACACCTAATGCGCCCCCACCCCCACCCCAAGGGGGACAAACAGAAATGTGAGTAAAAGGAGACAGTGGTCAGTGTTAAGATATGAAAATTATAATAATTTATAATTTATCAAGTGTTTTCAAGGGAGGCAGGGGGAGGGAAAAAGAGGAGCTGAAACCAAGGGCTCATATAAGAAGCAAATGTTTAGAAAATGATGGCAACCTATGTACAAATATGCTTGAACAATTGATGTATGGATTGTTGTAAGAGCTGTTAAAGCCCCCAATAAAATGATCTTTTTTAAAAAATTTAAATTGCTGAATCATATGAGATGCTAACTTGAGTAGCTATTCCATCAATCATAATTCTACAGTCTTCTTTCACTTCTTCCTGGATTTGGGCAGTTTCTTTCTTTCTGAAGATTGATTATTTTCCTCTCATGGCTCATCATGTAGTAGTATCTCCATAAATTTATTGTAAAGCTTCAATGATTTAGGAAGATGCTCCCTTGAGTTTTATTAAAAATTCTGTATTAAAACTGACCTCAAAAATAATTTCTTGGTTTTCCCATAGTACAAAAGTATCCTATGTGCTAATTCACACTAAGAAGACTGAGAGAAGTACGCTGAGAGAACTTACATACAGCCAGACATGACTGTAAGTTTAAATACATTTTGTTTGGAATAAACCCATCCATGTATAAAATGTAACATTAGCAGAAATTTTTGTTAAGTTACCCAAACTCAAAAAAAATTAACTGCCAATGAGTTGACGCTGACTCATAACATCTAGATAAGATAGGGTAGAGATAGCTGCCCCTGTGTGTCCAGGACTGTAACTCTTTACAAGAGTAGAAAGCCCTGTCTCGCCAGCAGAGCAGCTGGTGGTTTCAATCAAGCTCCAGACTCTCTGGTTAGCACCACAATGAGTAACTACTATGCCACTAAAGCTCCTTTTGAGTTTATTTATGCAGGTACAATTAAATATCTAAAAGGTAATTAACTACAGGATTACACACTGTAATATTAGGTTAGATAAGTATTTATATTCTTTATATTCTATTTTATTTTTCCACATTAAGGACATAGTAATTTTATAGTAAGACATCATCTTGGAAAAAGCTTATGTTACCACTGCTCAGTCACAGTCTTACACACACACATATATATCATCTACAGCATTATAATAAAACATGATTAATATTTTGACCATTAACAGCTTTCAAGCTATATACCCTCCCTCTTTTCTTGCCCCATATCTGAGTAAATCGTAAGAAATTTAAGATAGGTCTCCCTTCCCAAGTGTCAGCAACAAAGAACAAACTGTGCAAAAGCAGCCTGCCCGTGGGAACCCTCAGCCTGGACCTTTCCATAACCTCACTAAAAACAAGAACAAGTCTCCCCTACCTTCACTCAAGCCTTTTGGACAGCTCCAAATGGCTGCTCTCCTCACCCCAGAAAAATCTCATTACATGAGCAACATCTTTTTCTATTTTTGTGTTATGTGGTAACATCATGACTTTTGATACCTGAACCAATTTTGGATGAGAAAGAATAATCCCACCCTCCACTGGGAAACCGTGAGACACATTCTCAGTAATTCAACAAACATAAATATTAATATAGGCAAAACCCCATGCTAAGTACAAGAGATACCATACATACTTGAGTATAAGCCGACCCAAATATCAGCCAGGGCACCTAATTTTACCACAAAAACTGCATTAAAAATGTGCTGGAAAAACTCAGCTTATAAACACGTATATACGGTAACTATATAAACAAGCTATAATCCTTACCCTCCAAAGCTACTTGTCCCTCGACCCTAATAATCAGTTCCATTACTGCATAGTCTGGCAAGTCAGGCACAACATAAAAATAAGTTAGAGAAAAATCTAATAAAAAATAAAGTGAAATTTTGGCCTAGAATATAGAACATCTTTTAAACAAACAGCAGAGAGAAGGCAAAAACACACAAAAAACTGTGTTTTATTTTCTAGGAGGTGACAATTTTTAAAATTATGGCAGAAAATAAATATTACAGATCTGAGGTTCAAAAAGCAACATTGAGGATCTTAAGTCTTAAATAATCATTTAAAGCATAACCATTTAAAACACATAAACCATTCTTAGTTTATAAGCCATTAAAAAACTAAACTGTCTAGATTTGTGTTGCAGGACCCAGTTTGCTGATCTCTAGTCTCTTGAAATAACCGTAAATAGTTTATTATCACTCAAATAAAAAGTGAAAAGAAGAAATAAAAAACATACTTCATGAATAACTAATTAGGCTACATTAAGGAGTTCAAGACAGGGGGGCTACAACAAAAGATTTTAGAGAGGAGTAACATAATAAGGTTGGCTTTTAAGAAACCTGATTCTGGCAACAATATAGAGAATGGATTTGAATAGGATAAAAAGTCACTTGTGGCTATTGCAGAAACCATGTGACAGAAAACAGTGGTTTAATATGAGTCAAATAAAAATAAGGAATAAGTAGGAAGTTACAAACATATTAAGGAGTTGAAAACCATAATACTAAAATTGACTGAAAAGGAAATCTGGCTTAAGAAACAGAGTAAATGATGCATAATCACTGAAGTGGTGAAGAAAGCTGATAGCGCCCGGCTATCAAAAGATATAGCATCTAGGGTCTTAAAGGTAAACAAGCAGTCAGCTAGCTCAGAAGCAACAAAGCCCACAGGGAAGAAGCACACCAGCCTGTGTGACCACAAAGTCTCAAAGGGATCAGGTATCAGGCATCAAAGAACAAAATATCCTATCATTGTAAATGAGGAGGAGTGGGGATTGGGGACCCAAAGCCCATCTGTAGATAATGGGACAACCCCTTACAGAGGGGTCGCGGGGAGGAGATGAGCCAGTCAGGGTGCAGTGTGGCAACGATGGAGCATACAACTTTCCTCTAATTCTTGGATGCTTCCTCCCCCGACTATCACAAGTCCAATTCTACCTTGGAAATCTGGCTGGACCAGAGAATGTACACTGGTAAAGGTAGGAACCAGAAATGCAGGGAATTCAGGACTGATGGATCCCTTCAGGACAGATGATTCCTTCAGTGGTGAGAGTGATGAAACAAGAGGGTGGAAGGAGGGTGGGGTAGAAAGAGGGAATCGATTGTAGGGATCTGCATATGGCCTCCTCCCTGGACAGAAGGGAGGGTGATGGGAGGGAGACATCGGACAGTGTAAGACATGCCAAAATAATAATAATTTATAAAGTATCAAGGGGGAGGGGGAAGGAGGCAGCGGGGGGGGGAATGAGGAGGGATTAAGTATAGAGCAAATGTTTTGAGGGTGATGAGGGCAACAGATGTGCAGGTGTGCTTGACATACAATGAATGTATGTATGGATTGTGATAGGAGTTGTATGAGCCCCCAATAAAATGATTTTTTAAAAGGAAAATTAAATCAAAAGAAATATTAAACTTACTTACACAATAAGTGTACAGGTCTCATAAATTTAAAAACGCCAAGGTATCATTTTAAACTCATAATTGCTTTTATACAACAGGAAACAATTCTTTCTATATAAATAAATAAAGATGTGTACATAGTTCAACTCCTAGTGGCATTGTGGTTTCAGGTTGGGTTGCCAATCACAAAGTCTGAAGTTCAAAAGCCACCAGCTGCTCTGGGGGAGAAAGAGTGGCTTTCTGCTCCCATGAAGAGCTATAGTCTCTGAAGCCCACAGAGAAGGTTGTACCCTGCCATACCTGGTCACTAGAAGTTGGAATCAACTCCATGGCAGAAATGGAAAGAGGGAAGGAGGAAGGGGGGGGGGGGGGAGGAAAGGAGGGAGGGAAAGAGGGAAGGAGGGAGGGAGGGAGGGAGGGAGAGAGTTTGTTTTAAGCAGGAGACTCAAACTATAGTTGTAAAGCATGAGTGAGTGAGTGAGTGAGTGAGTGAGTGAGTGAGTGAGTGAGTGAGTGAGTGAGTGAGTGAGTGAGTGAGTGAGTGAGTGACTGACTGAGTGAGTGAGTGACTGAGTGAGCGAGCGAGCGAGCGAGTTTGTTTTAAGCAGGAGACTCACACTCTATAGTTGTAAAGCCTGACCATTTTGATGATGTGCAAGCTGCATCTTCAAGACATGTCCAGCACATAAAATGAAGGGGGTTACAGTCCAGCAATAAGACCTGTATACGCACCACTTTTTACCACACAGACAACAATTGGAAGATATACTATAATGTGTTTAACAAGAAAGACAGTGCAGAAGGAGAAAACTGGTTTCTAATATCTTTTTTCTTTCCTATTCCTTCATTTTTTTAAGAGTTTCTCTAGTATCAGATTTTGAGAAGAGCTCTAACAAAAATGCTCTTAAATTTGAAATATAGGTTCACACACAGGTAAAAAAATCATTCATCTACTGTAATTTTTCTTTACCTGTCAGAATCTGTCATCTGCACAAAGTATGATCTGGATAATTTCAGTTAGAGAAGACTTAAAGCAAAGACTTACTAATGTGGGAATATTTATTTACTACTTTTGTGACAACAGCCTCCTCTAAGAGAATCAATACCCATGTCCAATTGGTTTATTAATAGATAAATCAGAATATGCATTAGCTATGAACACAAAAATGAAAACTCCTTAGTCTGTATTATCTCTGACAACAGAGCTTTCCCATAAGCCTCACTGGAACTAAACCTCTTGACTGAGAATTTATCAGCAGGGTTACCACAGAAGGTCTTGGTCACTAAAGATGTCTTCCTACACAAATAAATTGAGGGTGTGGGGTGAGGAGGCAGTTTCTAATGCTTCCTTCACATGAGATTTCCTTCACTGCAAACTAAAGAGCTTAAAGGTTTCTGACAAAAGATACCATCAACAATTTCCTTTAACTGTCATTTTGTAGGTTTAGTTTCATAAATTTTAAAACACACCTGGGCTTTTTTAACCACCAACACACTCAGGCTAGAGCCTCCTCCCACACTAGCAAAACCTGGTCTAATCTGCATCACTACAGTTGTCCCTTTCAAGAAGTCACAGAAATGGAATCATACATAATACAATCTTTCCACATCTGACATTGGCTGGTTTTTTATTCTGTATAATGCCATTAGGATTCATCTAAGCCTTAGGTTTTAAATGTACCACTCATCACTTATGTTTTACTAATTAGCATTCCAGTTTGTTTATCCATCTATTCACTAAAGAAAGTTTGAGGTTTGGGGTTTTTTGCTTTCCATTTTTACTATAATACCTATAGTTATTCTGAATATTCATCTATAAGCTTTTTGTGAACATAGTTTTCATTTCTCTAAGGTAAACAGCCAGAAGTAAGGTTGAATTGAAAAACAAAGTTTTCCAAAAGTGTTAGAACATTTTGCATTTCAATCAGTAAGGAGAGTTCCAGCAAATCCACAATCCTATAAATATTTGGTAGTAACAACATCTGTTTTAGCTATCTAATAGGTGTGTATAGTAGATGGAATTTTATCATGGTTTAAATGTAATTATGCTAAAGGTTTTTTTGCTCATTTTACCATCCTCCTTTTTAGTGGCATGTCTATTCAAGTACTTTGTACATTTTATTTTGGATTTTTGCTTTTTAAAAGATTATTCTTGAACATTCTTTATACATTTTGCATATAAGTCCTGAGATGGATATATAATTCACAAATATTTTATCCTATAGTTTACATTTTCAATCTCTCAACAATTTCTTTGGTAGAGCAAATGTTTTTAACTTGATAAAATTATAAACATCTATATTTGAGTGGGTTATGCTTTTGGTTATAGGAATTCTTATGTAGTTCCAAGTTGAAGATTTTCTTACACTTTCTTCTAAAAATGTTATCCCTTTACATTTGGATCTAAGATCTAGAAGCAGGCTGAAATTTTTTAAACACATGGAAAGTCCACGGGTCAACATTTATTAAAGAAAACAATGTTTCACTTAAAGAGCTTTTGGGGGGCCAGGTGACAATGGCATCTTCCACAGGCTTGACTGATGTTTGCTTTCAGGGTCAAAAGAATAGCACCATGTCTCATAACCAGCAATAACCTTGGGAAAAGTCTGGGTAGATTTAGAGCTGTTCTTTCAAAGCTTGGCATATTGTCATTCCGCATATTTCCACTCCACATTCTTTTTCCTGGTCAGTCAAAACCCGAGGCACAAATTTCGCAGTGACCCTTCTCGGTTCCAAATCTTCCATGAAAATTCGCTTTATTGAGCCTCAAGATAGTCCAGATAACTTCCCCATCTCTTCAGTGGTCCATCGTCATCAGTCTTTGAGCACAAGTACACCCATTTTCTCGACATTTTTGTCCATTGAGAAAGCTGACAGATGTCCAGGAGGTTAGTCACCAATCGACATGTCACCTTTTTTGAAATGAGAAAACCACTTGCATACTTGAGTTTTTCCCATTGAGCTGTCCTTGTCAGCTGTGTTCAGCATCACAACAGTTTATGTGGCATTTTTCCCGAGCAGGAAACACAATTTCACACCTACACGCTGCTCTCTTAACTTGGCCATCACAAAAAATGAAATTTGAGCAAAACGGCTTTCTTAAAAAATTCACTGTTACCAGAGAGAATCTTCCCAGGCAACTCCACTGGATGCACGAACTCAGAGCCAAGTTGCTCAATGTTACCCTAGTGGGAAAGAGGTGTACTATGAAAGCTCCCTCCAGCGGATTTTTTTGCATTGTTGTTGTTTGGGATTTTTTTTGGGGGGGGCAGGGGTACCTCCTTGTATATAGTAGAACTATTCCATAGAATTGTTTTGTTACAATCTTATTGGAAGTAGATGGGCAGGGCTTTGCTTCAGCAGTACAGCTCAGTGAATTAAAACTGCCACCTTGGGGTGAACAGTTAAATACAAACTATTTGTGCTACCTAATCAAAACCAAATTAAACCCACCGCCTAGTCATTTCCAACTTATAGCAACACTATTAGCCAGAGTAGAACTGCTCCAGATGGTTTTTGAATCTGTAATCTTAACATAAACAAACTGCCACATCTTTCTCTCATGGAGTGACTAATTGGTTCACTCTACCCATCTTTCCGTTGACAGACCAATGCTTATTAACACAAGACTCCTTGGGCTACCTAAGGATATTGAAAGAAATAAGTAAAAATAAGTAAAACTAGACTAAAACTGCTAATATGAGTTCAACTACAATGCTCGTTCCTTCTACTCCCATGACAGCACCCCAAAACTCCTACCTAGAACAGTTTCGGATGTAATACTGCTACAAAACTCTTCCTGAAAATATAGGTTGAGAAAACTATGTTTAAGAGAAACTGAAATGGCCAGCTATGAGAATGATCTAGTTTAAATAAGCTTATAAAATATGAACACAAAACAGACATTATGTAAGTTTTATAGAGCAGGTTCTCAGATCATGAAACCAGAACAAAGAAGCTTTATTAATGTGTCTACGCAAAATCTCTACAAAGAATGCTTTATGAAACAAGTGCCTTGTTTAAAGACAGATTCTCTACTTCACTGTATTCCTTGTGAATTTTAACTAGAAAGTCCCAAGAAGAGACTTCAGATATTGCTTAAGCCTTTGTAAATTTCTTATACAATCAAGAAATGAAGATGTCAAGGATTTCATCTTGCTTAGAAGCATAATCAATGCTAAAGGAAACAGCTGTCAAGAGATTAAACATATTGTATTAGGCGAATATGCTGTATGAAATCTCTTTAAAGTATTTAAAATCAAGTATGTGAATTTGAGGACTAAAGTGCACCTGACCCAAGCCAAGCTATTTCCAGTCACCTAATATGCATGGCAAAGTTCAACACTGAATAAGAATGATGAAAAATACATTTTAACTAGGGAGTTGGGGAAGAATATTGAAAATAACGTGGATTGTCAAAAGAACAAACAGATCACTCTCTTGGAGGAAGTACAATTGCACACTCCTTAGAGGAAGGCTCTCAAAGAGATTAGGTGACACAGAGCAATTGTAAGAACAAATGTGAGGATGGTGCAGAATTGGGCAGTGTTTTGCTCTGTTGCACACAGGGGTGCTATTAGTTGAAACCAACTCCACGGCACCTACCAACTTAAGAGATTATTGCCTTAAATTCCTTGCCCTCCATTTTCCCCAGGAAGAAACCCATTTTAATATCCAGAAACGTCTTTTATACACACATACACACAAATAGAAAACCAGATAAATTCCCCAAATCTTAGAGCTCTGAAAAAAGAAATGAGTAGTAAAGGCATAGCTCTTGTGTCAAGTTCCAAGTCCATTTATTTCGAAGTACTTAATGCTAGATTTGAGTTTACTCTTATTTAAGAACACCACAAAAATAGGAATTCCAGAGAAATAAAATACATTTTCCTAAGAGGTACAATAATTTATAAGAGAAAATGAAGTTACTCATTTTTCTTTAATGAATAAAAATTAAAAAGAAATCATGCCCCAGTTAGAAGTGAACTTTTCTTTTGCTCTTTGAGAGGGGAGAAATTCTAGCAAATATAAAGACAATCAAGAATGATATAAAAAGTATCAAGGTTTAAAAAATGAAATATGATTATTCAACTTCCTCTTAAAATTACATACAATACTACCATCAATACAAAGTCTAAGGGAAATTATGTGAATTTGGGCACCAAAAAGATAGCAAATAAAATGACATCTCTGAAGAATTATCTAAATTTGACAGGAATGTTGTTACTTTGAGGACTAAGGTATACCTGACACAAACCAGTGGTAAAAGCAACTCCACTTACAGAGTTATAAGGATAAAAGGATCTACTGTAACTATTACTCAAATCAAACCCACTGCCACTGAGTTATATTTCAACTCATCGTGACCCCAGGCCAGAGTAGACCTGCTCTATCACAGGGTTTCAAAGCTGTGAATTTCTACAGAAGCAGAATAACCTTCACAATCTCTTGGAAAAGCTGGTGGATCCAACCTCTAACCTTTTGGTAGCTGCCGAGTATTTAACCATTTTACTACCGGGGCTCCAGAAAACTAGTGCAATGACTGGCAAATTGTAAGTCCTACAATTGATAAGCCTATGGAATTATTAGTGTACTCATACATTTTATCCCATAACATTTTCATGACTATTCACCAAGAATGTATAGTGTCCTTAAAATGTGAAACTCTACAGTGTAGTCAACAAAATGGCTTTTATTTATATTGTTAAAGTTCCACATAAGCAACATGCAATAAATCTAGTGGGGCTATGCTCAGCTAAAATTTGAACATACTAGTTTAAACTCCCTGTCATCGAGTAGATGTCAACTCATAACGGCCCTAAAGGACAGAATAGACCTGTCCTTTTAAGTTTCCAAGGCTGCAACTTCTTTATAGGAATAGAAAACCTTGTCTTTCTCCTAAGGAGGAGCTGGTGGTTTCAAACTGCTGACTTTCTGAATAACAGTCCAATGCTGCATAACCACAATACCATCAGGATTCCTAACTCCAAGGACAGCAATTCAAACCAACAGCTCCTTGTGAGAAAGCCCAGGCTGCTTCTCCTGTAAAGAGGTGCAGCCCTGGAAACCCAAAGGAGCAGTTAGACAGTCCTAAATGGCTGCTCTGAGTGGAAAGCAACTTAAAGGTGGTAATTTGGGGATTTTAAGGGGGGGGGGGGGGCGAGATTCAGAAAAAAAAAATCTAAGAGAAGGAAATTCAAACTGCTTAAGGAATTCGAGCCATTAATCACCCAGCAAAAGGATTACAATGTTCCATTAATGCAGCTGGCATTCTGATTTGTGAATGAAATCAGCCACCTACCCACCATTAAAGTCATGTGGCTAACATTACACATCTGATACCTGATCAAGTGTCATTCTCATAATTTTTGTAATAACTGAACTCTTTACAACTGCTGTGTCCCCATCCATCTCAATGAGGGTCTTGCCCTTTTTTGTTGATCCTGCAACAAGTAGTAAGTCCTCCAGGGGCTGGTCCTTCCTGACATGCTCAAATACTTGAAATAGAGTGTTGTCGTTATGTCTGTCTCTCTAAGGAGCATTCTGGATATATTTGTTCAAAGCCAGATCTGTTTAAGTTCTTCTAGAAATCCACAGTAATACTCATTTTCTTAGTCAACACTGTAATTCAAACTCACCAATTCATCTTCAGGTTTACTTTATTGCCCGCCTCAGATTTATTTATACACTTAGCACAGGAGGACACCAGCTCCGTGCAGATGGCAGTCCAGGGATGCTATCAGTTCCACTTGTCCTCCTAACAATGGAGAGCTCTACTAATGGAGTCTCTGTGCAAACCTGAGCACCTCTGGGAGCTTGCCCTGGATCCTGGGCACCTTTGGGAACTTGAGCTTGAGTAAAGGCACTGGCTGGAGCATTGGCCTTGTTTTGCACTTTGGTTTGGGACTTTGGCTGGCAAAGCCTCAGATCCGTGGCAGTATGTGCCCAAGCCTACCTGTCAAGCTTTGGGTGGGCAATGTAGGCCAGTCGACTGAGCTTACAATTGAAACGTACTGGGATCTTAGCCTTGATCTCCATGGGCTTTATATGGGCCTTGATACCCTTGGCAAGAGCATCATTACTCTTGGCTTACATTTTGTTCAGGCCCTTCTTGGTGTGCTTCTTGGTAAAGTACATGGTCTTCAGGAACTTCAGGCCCATCCCCTGAAGAGATTCATATATGTAATCAGAGTTTCTTGATGCGATTTCCATGCCATTTTTTGAATTGGTTGTGTGGTGTGGTTCTTGGCCATGTCTGCACTGATTCCTGCTGCTCCCAGAGTGCCAGCAAGCAGGAGAGAGAGAAAAGCAATAGCCTTGTGTCTTATACTTATTTGTGGAGAAACTGGATTATATGAAGAATGTGGCGTCAGTATCAGAGGCAGACTTATTAACAACCTGTGATACGCAAATGTCATAAACTTGCTTGCTGAAAATGAGAAGAAATGAAACATGGATTACAACAATTGAATTGAAGCATGGATTAAAAATCAAGAATTCAGCATTGATTACAACTCAGTGTAAAGGAGATGAAAATCCTCACAATTGGATCGATAGGTAACATAATGATAAACTAAGATTGAAATTATCAAGGATTTTATCTTGCTTGGATGAATGCTCATGTAAGCATAAAGTCAAAAGATCAAAGGACACATTGCATCGGGTAAAACTGCGACATGACCTCTTTAAAACGTTGAAAAGCCAAGGGGGTTACTTTGAGGACAAAGATGTGTTTGACCCACGTCATGATATTTTCTACTGCCTCATATGCATGTGAAAGTTGGGCATCAAATATGGAAGAACAAAGGAAATTTGATGCATTTTATGGCTAAGAACATTAAAAGTACCATGTACTGCCATAAAAACAAACTGATCTGTCTTGGAAGAAGCACCTCCAGGATGTTCCTTATATGAAAAGATGGTGAGACTTTGTCTCATGTACTTTGGACATGTTGTCAGGAGAGACCAGTCCCTGGAAAGGACATTGGCTTTTAAAATGAGGAAGGCCTTCAAAATGATAAGACTCACAAAAGAGCTCCATTATAGGCTCAAACTTAAGAACAATTGTGAAGATGGGGGAGGACAGGGTGGTGTTTCTTTCTGGGTACAGAGAGTACTGTGAGTTGGAAGTGACTCGAAAGCACCTGTTCCTCTGTCTCAGTCTGGTAGTCTCGGGTCAGATGAGGTGGTCTTGGTGCTGGTCCTCTGAGTTTCAATGACAAAAGCTCTGCTGCAACTGATCTCAGGGGCTTTTACCACTTCAGACTGAGATCTTGAACATTGTCCATCCTGTATGTATAGCACCCAATTGCAAAGAACCTGGCTTGAATTAAGCAGACTTTAGTTCTTTTTTAATAAAGAACCTTATATCAAAGAGCAATAGAACATTAAGAAAATATTGCAGCCCAGCCCAGATCAAGTCCATTTAAGTCAGATATTACTCCATATGTTGATACTGGTCCATAAATTCCTCTTTAGACCCACACAGCCATGTAATGACACTGAATGCTAGAAAATCACAGGCCAGTGGGTGGGTCTTGTGGATCCCGTCATGGTAGAAACATCTCAGCACTGGCTTGGGTCTCTATGTGACTCCTTCAGCTCGATGGCTCTGGCTCTATCAGTTAGCTCCATGTAGCTTAACAGGAATACGAAGCAGAAAGTGTCTCTGGCCTCCAGTGAGCTATTTATCTCCTTCACACTTCCAAATGAGGTCATCTAGCTGCAACCTGACAAGCTAGACTCTATCCCTTCACAAGTTGACAGGAGATTATAAAACTGTCACAGAGTTCCAACTGTTTTTTTTTAACCTTTTATTAGGGGCTCATACAACTCTTATCACAATCCATACATACATCAATTGTGTAAAGCACATTTATACATTCGTTAACCTCAGCAGTCTCAAAACATTTGCTCTCCACTTAAGCCCCTGCCATTATTTTCCCCTCCCTCCCCACTCACTGCTCCCTCATGAACCCTTGATAATATATAAATTATTATTTTGTCATATCTTGCACTCTCTGACTTCTCTCTTCACCCACTTTTCTGTTGTCTGTCCTCCAGGGAGGATGTATATGTAGATCCTTGTAATCGGTTCCCCCTTTACACCACACCCTCCCAATATCGCCACTCTCATCACTGGTCCTGAAGGGATCATCCGTCCTGGATTCCCTGTGTTTCCAGTTCCAATCTGTACCAGTGTACATCCTCTGGTAAGGTAGAATTGGGATCATGATAGTGGGGGAGGAGGAAGCATTTAGGAACTGGAGGAAAGTTGTGTTTCATAGTTACTACACTGCACCCTGACTGGTTCTTCTCGTCTCCTCCCCACAACCCTTTCATAAGAGGATGTCCAACTGCCTACAGATGGGCTTTGTGTCTCCACTCCGCCCTGCCCCTCATTCACAATGATATGATTTTTTTCGTTCTGATGAAGCCTGATGCCTGATCCCTTTGATACCTTGTGATCGCACAGGCTGGTGTGCTTCTTCCAGGTGAACTTTGTTGCTTCTGAGCTAGATGGCTGCTTGTTTACCTTCAAGCCTTTAAGACCCCAGATGCTAATCTTTTGATAGGTGGGCACCATCAGCTTTCTTCTCCAAATTTGTTTATGCACCCAGTTGTCTTCAGCGATCTTATCATGGAGGTGAGCACACAAGGGTATGGTTTTTGTTCCTTGATGCTTGATAACTGATCCCTTCGGCACCTTGTAATCACACAGGCTAGTGTGCTTCTTCCACTTGGGCTTTGTTGCTTCTGAGCTAGATGGCTGCTTGTTTACCTTCAAGCCTTTAAGACCTAAGACACTATCTTTTGATAGCCGGCCTCCATCAGCTTTCTTCACCACATTTGCTTATGCGCCCACTCTTTTCAGTGATTGTGTTGGCAAAGTGTGCCTTATGGAATGCCAGTTTAATAGAACAAAGTATTCTTGTATTGCTACCTTAATACTAAATCTATACATATATGCACATAGATTTCCACATCCTCATATATATATATATGTACATGCTTGTATTTAGACATCTATAAATGCCCTTTACCTCCCAGTTCTTTCCTCTATTTTCTTTTACTTTCCTTTTGTCCCACTATCAACTTCAGCCTTCATTAGGGTTTCAGTAATTCTTCTCCGTTACATTACCCTTGGTCACGCCCTACCAGGCCTCCTACACCCTCACCACTGACTTGAATCACTTGTTGTTCCCTTGTCCCTGGGTTTGTTAACACCACTTCCTTTCCCCCTACCTCCCCCTCTTCCATGTCCCCCTAGAACTGTCAGTCCCGTTGTTTTCTCCTCCAGATTGTTTATCCAGCCTACCTTATTTAGACAGACCTGCGGAGATAATAACATGCACAAAAACAAGACAGAGCAAAACCAAGCAATAAAAGAAATCAAAACAACACCACCAACAAGTCAATGACAACAACAAAAAAACAAGAAAGAAAAGCTTGTAGTTAGTTCAAGGACTGTTTGCTGGCCTTTAGGAGTGTTTTCCAGTCAAGTCTATTGGGGCATCAAGCCCTGGCTCCACAGTCTATTTTTGGTATTCCCTGAGGACTCCATTGCTCTGTTCTCTTGCTGTTTTGTTCAACATGCCCTTAGTGTTGGTGTGGTGGGATACGATCAGGTGGAATTCCCAGTGTCTCCAGTGTTGTTCCCTGTAGGGCTATGGGTCAGCGGGCTATGTTGTATCTCATAGTGGGGCCAGCCATGTGGTCTTCTCTGTGGATTGGCTGCTCTGAGCGGGAATATTGTCCTCAAGGGTTGGTGGGCCAGAATGTGCTCCTCTCTCTCTTCTTCCCCCTTCTTTGGTCCAGTGTGCCCTGATCAGACATGTCCCTCTCCCTGAGCTGCAGATTCAGTACTGTCCTCTGAAATAAATTCTTCTGGGGAGTGGGGTGGGGGGACATATCAGACTTTAGTTCTTAAGGTAACATCTTTGCTTTCGACAAGTTCAAATGGTTTTGTACAGATCTGACCAATGCATTATGTCATTTACTTCCTTTACTGCTGGCTTTCATGACTGCTGATTGTAGATCTATGAAAAACAAAATGCTAGACAACTTCAGTTTTTTTTTCCTCCATTTGTCCAGTTGTGAGGATTATTTGTTTTATGATATTGATTTTTTGTCCAGTTGTGAAAATTTTTGTTTTGTGTTGAGGTACAATCAATTTCTGAAGACTAGTCTTTAATCTTTATCAATAAATGTTTCATGTTCTAAGCAAAATCACATTCTAATTCTTCTCTCCCGCCATCTGAGATGTTATAATTTTAGGTTAGTTGATCTCTCTTTCATCCTACTAGAGAACATAAAAGAGAAATAAACTAATATTTAAACAGTAAAGTATGAATCAGCAATGTGATAAAGATTGCTTAAAGACATGAGAAAAAAATAATCTTTAATTATAGACTTTGAAGAAATAAGGTATGAGCTTCCTCTTCAAATTCTAGCAAATTACCACAAACCTAGTGGCTTTAAAAAAACACAAATTTATTATCTTACAGTTCTGAATGCAAGGATTCAGATTGAACTAAAATCAAGGTATAGTGGGGCTTTGTAAGTTTCTGGAAGCTCTAAAAAGAATCTACTTCTTTTCCTTTTCTGACTTTTAGAAGCCACTCTTGACCAGTGGCCTCTTTCCTCCATCCGAAAAGAGAGCACTGTTGCATTTCTTTGACCATTCATTTTCCCTGTGAATCTCTTTTCTACCTTTTTCTTCCATTTTTTAAGGATGATTATGATTCCATTGGGCATACCTAGATAATCTAAAATAATCCCCTTATATTAAAGTCAGTAATCTTAATTCCATCTGTAAACTCAATTCCCCTTTGTCATATTACCTAATCTATTCACAGGTTCCAGGGACGAGAATATGAAAAACTCTGGGGTGCAGCCATTATTCTATCACCAGATAATCTAAATGAAAGCTCAAATTTTGTAACAAAAATTGTAACAAAGGTCCAAAAACTAAAGCAGACTATCAAAGCCAGATTTTTTTTTAAAGAGTGTTTCAAGTGATCAAAGTAGAAGTTGTAGTTGTAGGCCAAGGAGATCGCAATATGCAGACGAAGATGGTACATAATATTTAAAGATGACAACCAGCAGAGGAAAGAAATGAGTGGGGTAGAAGATCTGAATGGCAGAACTAGACAACAGGATGCTTCTAAAAGGAGTATCAAAATGAACAACCAATGGAAGCAATACTCACCGTTGAGGCAACACCAATGCACAGAGATTCTATAGGCCAGAGTAGCTCTGCTCCTGTGAGTCTCTGAGACTGTTATATAGAAGGCTCATTTTGTCTCTTTTGGTGTTCTCAGTGATTTTTAACTGCTGACCATGCAGTTAGCAGCTCAAAGCATAACCACTAAACTGCCAAGGCTACTTAATGAAAGTAATAGTGAGTATAATGTATTTTTTTAAATTTTTCTATGACTTAAGAGATAAAAAATGTGCCAGCTCATCTCGTTTTTGTCATCATTAGACGGTAATTTTTTAAACCGTCTGTCCATGTGCCATATTATGGTGGTTAACATGTTGCTTAAATGATGGAAGCAAGCTGTACTAGTATTTGAATACCAAAAAAGTCCCAATGGTAGAATGGTTACAGCACAACTACCAAAGAGAGCTAATCCAATTCTGGTCTGCTAATTCAATTCTCAAAATAAGCCAAGGAAAACATAGATCACAGAAAATTATGTCTTTGATTACTGTTGTTGTTGTTGTTGTTGTTGCTAGGTGTCATCAAGTTAGCTGTGACCCACAGCGACCCTATGCACAACAGAATAAACACTCCATATTCCTGTGTCACGCTCACAATTGTTCTATTCCCTGAGCCAAATAATGCAGTCACTGTGTCAATCTAGCTTGTACAGGGCCGTCTTCTTTTTTGCAACCCTTCCACATTAGCAAGCATGATGTCATTTTCCAGGGACTGGTCTCTCCCGACAATATGTCCAAAGTATGTAAGACAAAATCTTGTCATCTTTCCTCTAAGGAGCACTCTGGCCATAATGTTTCCAACCCAGATCAGTTTTTCCCTTTAGCTGTCCATAGAACTTTCAATATTCTTCTCCAGTCCAATTCAAATGCATCAATTCTCCCATGATCTTCTGTATTAAATGTCCAACTTTCACATGCATATGATGGTAGGGAATTACCTAAGTCCTCAAAGTAACATCCTTGCTCTTCAATACTCTGAAGAGGTCTTGTGCCAGCAGATTTAGTCAATGCAACATGTCTTTGGCTCTCAACTACTGAATCCATGAGCATTCCTTGTGAATCCAAGCAAGACAAAATCCTTTACTGCAACCTTTCCTCCATTTATCAAGATGTCATCTACTGATCCATTTGTGAGGATTTTTGTTATCCACACTGAAGGCTACAATCCTTGATTTTCATCAGCAAGTCGGGTTGTGTCATTTGCACATTGCAGGTTGCTAATAAGCCTTCCTCCAATCCCGATGCCACACTATTGTTCACATAATACAACTTCTCTGATTATTTGCTAAGCATACAGATTGAACAAGTGTGATAAGAGAGTACAACCTTGATGCACACTTTTCCTGATTTTAAACCATGCAATATATAGTCTCTTCTTCTGTTCACACAACTGCCCTTTGATTCATAAATAAGTTCTGAATGAACAGTGAAGTGTTGTAGAATTCCTATTCTTCTCACAGTTATTCATAGTTTATTATGGACCACACAGTCGAATGCTTTTCCATAGTCAATGAAACACAAATAAACATGTTTTAAGTTATCTGCTTTGAAACATGATCCATCTGACATGAGCAATGATATCCTTTGTACATCTTCTTCATCTGGCCTGTTTCTTCTGGCAATTCCCTGTCAATGTATTGCTGCAACTGTTGTTGGATGATCTTAAGCAAAATTTTACTTATGTCAGCTATCAGTGATATCATTCTATAGTTTGAACATTCTGTTGGGTCATCTTTCTTTGGAAAGGGCACAAATATGGTTTTCTTCCAGTCAGTTGACCAAGTAGCTGTCTTCCAAATTTCCTAACATAGTCTAGTGAATGCTTCCAGTGTTGCATCAGCTTTCTGAAACATTCCAATGGGTATTCTTGGAGTCCTAATGTGACTTATACAGTGCAATTTGAACTTCTCCCTGCACCATCATTAGTTGTTACTCATGTGCTACCTCCTGAAGTGCTAGAATGTCGACTAGTTCTTTTTGGTACAGTGACTCTGTGTATTCTTTCCATCTTCTCTTGATGCTTCCAGTATCATTCACTAGTTTGTCCATAGAATCTTTCAAAATTGCAACTCAAAGCTTTGTTCTTGAGTTCTTTCAGTTTAAGATATACTGAGCGTATTCTTCCCTTTTTGCTTTCTAATAGTATGTCCTTGCACATTTCATTATAATATCTGCCTTTGCCTTCTCCAGTTGTCCATTGAAATTTTCTAATCGGCTCCTTTACTTCATCCTTTCTTTGATTTGCTTTAGCTCCTCTATGATTAAGGGCAAGTTTCAGAGTCTCTTCTGACACTCACTTTGATATTTTCTTAATTTCCTGTCTTTTTAAGGAACTTTTGCTTTCTTCCTGAGTGATGATTTTGATGTCTTCCCACAATTCGTCAGGTCTTCTATCATTAGTGTTCAATGCATCAAATCTGTTCTTGAGATGTTCTTGACGCTCACAGGAGACAGACTAAAGGCTGTATTTGGGCTCCTGTGAACTTGTTTTAATTTCATTAAGCTTTTCCTAAACTTGTATATGAGTAATTGATGGTCTATTACATAGTTGGCCCCTGATCTGCTTTTATTTAGCTGATATTGAGCTTCTCCATCTTCTCTTCTCAGATATGGAGTCAATTTGATTTTTGTGTATTCCAACTGGGGAAGTCCATGCGTATAGTCACCTGTTGTGTTGCTTTAAAAAGGTATCTGCTATGAGCAAGTCAGTTTTGCAAAATGCTACCATGTAATCTCCAGCTTTACTTCTATCAGCAAGTTCATATTTCCTAACTACCGTTCCTTTTGCTGTTTCCAACTTTTGGATTCCAATTGCCAATAACTATCATTGTATCTTGACTGCATATTTTATCAGTCTCTGACTGAAATCACTGCTAGAACGCAATTTCTTCATCACTAGTTTTTGTGGTTGGTGCATAAATTTGAATAACAGCTACTGTGATCAAACTGAAAGCTGCAATCCTCAATCTTCACCAACAAGTACTTCAATCCTCCTCAACTGTCACCAGGCAATGTTATGCCATCTGTACATCACAGGTTGTTATAAGCCTGCCTCCAAAATGATGTGATATTTAATGTCTTATTAATATGATTTACTAATCAGAATTTAATCTGATCAGTAAATGTTACAAAAATAATATCTGCCCTTTCAGTTTGTAGTACTGAAGTCCTCTTGTTTTTCTATCTGGTCATTTCTCTAGCTTCCTCTGTAGCTACCTGCCAAGGCAATCTTGGTGTTGTTAGGTGCCTCCAAGCCAGTTCTGACTCATAGCAACCCTATGTACAATGGAACAACGCAATGCCCAGTCCTGTACCATCTTCAAGCTGCTCTCAAGTTTGGCCCTAATGTTGCAGTTACTATAGCAGTCAGTCTCATTGAAGGTCTTCCTCTTTTTTGCTGATCCCGTACTTACCAAAATTACATCCTTTTCTCAGGACTGGTCTCTCCTGATAACTACAATGTAGAGCAAAGTTTCACCACACTCAGTTTTAAAGAATCATACTGTTATTTGTCATTTACATCATGATTTTGTAATATTTCCATGTATTGTACATAATGTTTCCTATGTCTAAAATTATCTCTCCCTATTTTCCTAGACCACTTGGTCAACTTTAAATTCAGTCTTTACAACTGAACTCAGAAACTTATGAAAACACAAACATACACAGTGTTAAATGTCCTTTCTGTGTTATTTTGAAACCACATGTACACTAAGCACAGCATGGTACACTTGTAAAAGTATACTATGATCATCTCTTTATTACATCTTCATCACTCATCCTTGACCTTGACCTCATTTTCAACAAAAGCATCTGTTTCTGTATCTTAAGAATATAATATGGTGCGTAAAACACAGAGGAAGCTAAAGAAACAAATTGTTTGTTGAACTTCATGTTATTAACATACTTCACTTATAAAAAGTATTAATATAGAATCAAAGTACAATTATGTTAAAAGTCTCACAATAACTATATTTGATAAATTTAAACTATTCCCCCAAACATAAGAATTACATTGACAGGTCTAAAAGAAATTAAAGTAATTAAATATACTTAGAATATTCCCTATACTGGCAAATAAAATGTGAATTAAGAAAAATGTATTATCTTTATCACACTCATTCTGTTTTATCTGTGAAACAATTGAGTTGCATTAAGTTTTTCAATGACTTAAAGTTCTGTAATTCTGTGTTAAAACACGGCTGTAAGTAGCAATGAGATTTCCAGTTACCTATTATCGACTGTCTCAATTTTCTGTAATCTGCCCCTTTGCTATTACATTTTGTTCACACTACATTTTTAGCTACATGCAGCTTGCTATTATGACACGTGATACCTTAGAAACTTGCTTTGTAAACAGGTTATGTCACAATGCATATGGGGGAAAGTCAACAGTATTAAATACTTAAACTTTAGTTTTTCATTTATTATTATTTAAATGACAATCACCAGGGCATCTGTTTTATTTCAACAAATATTTAGTGAAACTTTTTTAAATGCCAGAAATCTAAAGGATGAGTTCGATAAAACATTAACTACATTCAAGATGTATTATAGGGACCAGAGACAGATTTGTAAAACGTGAGGATAGGTTTCAGAGAGATGACTGTTAGGGAGTTTTGACATTACAAGTCGAACATACAATTTAGGATGATTTATATATTAAGAAAGGAAGCAGCTATGCCAATAAAAAATCTCTGGACAACTATAATTGTAAATCCCATTTCCAAACTGCTCCTCACTGCTCACTGCTCTGCCACCAACTTAGCCCAATCCAATACCTTGTCTCATTTTGTAACTAACCTCCTAGCACCTTGTCTAGCTCCCCTCTAGTTTCATCTTCGGTGTTTTAAAAATGCAAATTCAATCATTTGAAAATAAAGACTGATATAAATATGAGAGTGAGTATATGTATGTATACCAAAACAAAACAAAACCCACCACTATCAAGTGGTTGTCTATTCAGAGTGACCATATAGAACAGGGTAGAATGGTCCCTGTGAGTTTCTGAGACTTTAACTCCAGATATTCCCTAGTTTTGTCTACTGTGATAACCTGGTAGCAGATATTTCTCAATAGCAGTGAATATAATTAATAATGCCTCAGCAAGATCAAAAATTAAGGTACAACCAGTTGTATGTTAAAAACTTTCAAGAAAAAAAAACCTTCCAAGAGTTTTAATTCCCACAATGGTTCTCCATATGTACAAGCCCATCAGCAGTGTATAAGAGTGCCAATCCCTCCAGCATTTATTCTTTTTAACTGGGCTACAGTTGTGGGAGTTAGATGGGGTCTCATTATTGTTTGGATTTGTACTTCTGGATGGCTAGTTAACAAGCGCCTTACCTCGTGTGCTTGTAAATCATTCCAGTGTCATCCTCTGCCAACTCCTTATTCACGTCATTTACCAACCTGTTAAAGGGTTGTTTGTTTTTTTCTTACTGTGGGCAGTATTCTGTAGATTTTAGTAATTAGGCCTTAGTCCATTATGTCATTGCTAATTATCTTTTCCAAATCTATGGGTTCTCGTTTTACTTTTCTGATAAAATCTTTCAATGTACACATGTTGTTCTATTTTGATTCATCTAGTTTGACTTCTACTCTGTGTGCTTCCTTTGTTACATCTGCTAGCCCATGTATGCCCTGCACTAGAGCCTAGGATTTATCACAATTTTCTCATTGATGATCTTGGTAACTTTGGGTTTTAAATTAAGATGTCTGATCCATCTTGAGTCCATTTTTGTGCATAGATGAGGTATGGGTCCTGTTTCATTCTTCTGCAGATGGACATCCGTTATTTCTAGCACGGTTTGAAGAGGGTATCCCCTTCCCATGTATATTGGGCCATTGTCAAAAATAAGTACTCTGTAAGACAGTTTTAAGAAAAGTCAACTAAGCTCAAATGAAAGAAACACACCAACCTCCAAGATATAAGGGTTGTAATTATATAATCCAAATCTGAAGAAGGGAGTAATATCAGAGCTTAAATTGTGACATTCTACTGTGCAGAAAGCAATGCATGACAGTCAAAGCTTTCCCAAAATACATTTGCAGAATCTACACAGGGAATAAGCCTCTGGTGATTTCCCTCTAATAATAATTGAGAGATGGAAATAACCTGGTTATCAGAAAGAGAGTATTGGAGAGACAACTAAAGCAGATTAAAATGATACATCTGACTTAAATGCTTACAGCTTGTTATTTGATCTCCCTTTTGATACTTGATATGGTTGTTCTGATTGTTAATATTCTCTGTCCTTTTGTGTGTGTGTGTATGTGTGTATATATATGTAGAGCTGTTGTATTTTGTCATTGTGAGTAGCTTTTTGATCCTTTGTTAAGTATTTTTCTAAGACGTTCGATATATGAAACCAAGGGTGGGTGAAATTATAGAGATAATAACTAGAATAAGGGTTCCTGGGGGCTTCTGTACTGGAGGTGGGGAAAGAGGAACTAGGGGGAGCTGATACCAGGAGTATAAGAACATGTTGTGAAACTGATTGTGGTAGTAATTAACAACTTTGCTTGATATGATTGAACTATGTAATGGTATGATGTCTGAATTGGGTCCTAATAAAATGGTCTGAAAAGAAAAGTCTCAATTTATCTTTTAAGTCGAAAAACATTCTGCAAATTATGACGCGTGAAACTTGCCTACTATGTGGAAAAAAAAACAGTTGATAAACTAGCTGAGGATTTCTACATTGGTGGCTAAATATAAATGGCCGTGTGGTATCTTAACTTTCTTAGCAGTAGGTTGCGAAAATAACTTCCCTAGGTTATTTGCACTACATTTCAGAATGTTTTCTTATCCAAAATGTAGAATATCAAAATATCAAATCTGGCTTGTATTTGGCTTCGAGTTTCAGGAGACATATCTAAGTCTGTACCGCAATGGTCTTACTATCACTGAGGTTTTTTTCAGTGTGACCGTTGATGTTGGCCTGGATTTTACTTTGAAGGAGAGCTACTTCAAAGCTTTTAAAAAGTGTATTCACATATATTATCTCAACTTGTCCCATGTGGCTAGTTTCTGCTGTTTATAATACATTTCATCAGAGGAGGCCTCGTTTATTTTTTTTTTACCCAAATCATTTTATTAGGAGCTAATCCAGACACCATACCATTCCATAGTTCAATCACATCAAGTAGTATTACACAATTGCTACCACAACCAGTTTTACAACATTTTCTTCCTTCTTGAACTCCTTGCTACCAGGTTTTACACTCTCCCTGTCCCCCACTGTACAACCCAAGTATCCTTATTCTACTTGTTACCTCCATAGTTTAATCAATGCTAGGTTTCATATATTCCCCAAAAAAGAACACATAACAAAGAATCATGAAGGCTACTCACAGTGACTAAATACTTGAGCTAAATCCCAATATGAAAAAAAAACCAAAACGGAATATTGAAAAATAGATCAAGTCTCAAGTGTATCAGAGGGAAGATGAAGTGATAAGAATTTAACCATTCAAGTCAGGTTTATCATTTTACTCTACTACGGTCATCTCTGGTAACCCATTTATTCCCATCCCTCATTTATGGTTAGAGGGAAATTACAAGAGGCTTATTTCCTGTGTAGATCTCGCAAATATACTTTGGGCTTTCATTGTAATCATGTCTCTTTTGAACGGAATTCATGTTCAGAGGATCATTATCCTACTACTTCGGTCTTACCTAGTCTCACGTACAAACTGTTTTAGATTTTTTTTCCTGCCTAAAGCTCTCGTTCTAGACCTTTGTCTATGCTGTACTATATTGATATGTCCTATTTCCACAATTCCTATGAGTCTGTTTTCAGACTGCCTCTCACCTTCTTTCACCCACTGCCATCAAGCTGATTCCAACTCATGACCCTATATACTCAAAATTCACCACTCTCGGAAACCCACAGGATGTCACTATGAGTTGTCATGGACTTGATGACAATGAGTAAGAGCTCTTTATATCTTCATTTCCTCTTTTTACTTTCAAGCATTCTAAAGAAAAAGCATACTGCCATCAAGTGGAGAATGACTCAGAGAACCCTTATAGGAAAAGTAGAACTGCCCCTGTTAGTTTTCGAGACTGTTAACTCTTTATGGGAGAAGAAAGTGCCATATTTCTACTGAGGATCAGCTGGTGATTTCAAACTCCTGACCTTATGGCTCACAGCACAACAAACGTAACCCCTATGCCACTTGAGCTCCTTTCACTTAAGGTGCTCTATAGTCAAGAGCACGTTTCAGAGTTTCTTTTGACATCCACTTTGGTCTACTCTTTTTTTTTCTATCTTTTTAATGACCTTTTGCTTTTATATTATCATAACCTTGATGCCATCTCACAACTCTCCTAGGATGTTTGGTGCATCAAATCTATTCTTTTTTTTAAAGATCATTTTAT
The DNA here is from genome assembly GCF_050624435.1 of Tenrec ecaudatus. Classification (NCBI taxonomy): domain Eukaryota; kingdom Metazoa; phylum Chordata; class Mammalia; order Afrosoricida; family Tenrecidae; genus Tenrec; species Tenrec ecaudatus. The sequence goes on along the minus strand of NC_134539.1, from coordinate 93,875,427 downwards.
TGGGAACTCTTACAACTCTTGTCACAATCCATACATCAATTGTATCTGACATAGAAGTCCATATATTCCATCGTTCTTTTCTAGACATTTACTTTCCATTGTGAGCCCTTGGGATCAGCTCCTCTTCCCTGCCCCCCTTCCATAGCCCCCCAATCCTTGTGGCCTCTTGATAGATTATAGATTGTTAATTATTTTCTAATCTCACACCGACCACTGTCTCCCTTCCCCTCTGGTTTGTTGTTCTTCCTCCTGGATCCAGGGGTATGTAGTTATGTGCCATTCAATGCAATCGGTACCTCCCTGCCTCCCTCTCCCCCCCCCCCACCCCTGGACCCCCTACCCTTTTTATATCACTATTCCTATTCCTGTTCCTGGGTTCTATGTGTCGTGAGTTTTGTCTCTTGCCTATACCTATGTACATGCTCCTAGTCTAGTCCAGAGTGGGAAGCAGCAATGGGATCATGATAGTGGGGGGTGAGGAGGCCTCAGGGATCAAAAGTATATTGTATGATCCATTGGTGCTCTACTGTACCAACTGACTCATTCCCTCCCTGCGATCCCTCTGTAGGGGGATGTTTCATTGGCCACAGATAGGCTTTGGGTCTCTACTCCAACACCTCCCCCCCCCCATTTTCACCAATACATTTTTGTTTGTTTGTTTGTTTATTGTTTGTTGTGAATCTTCTGATGCCCATTGCCCAGTCTCGATACCTGCCGGCTGGTGTACTTCTTCCATGTGGGCTTGTTGCTTCACTGTTGGATGGGCACTTGTTTAACTTCAAGCCTTTAAGACCCCAAGTATTATATCTTGTAATAGCTGGGCATCATCATCTGTCTGCACCACATCTGCTTATGTACCCAGTTTGTCTTCAGCAATCATGTGTGTGTGTGTGTGTGTGTGTGTGTGTGTACATGTGCATGTGTGTACACATGCGTATGTATGAGGGGGGTAAGAAGGGAGCATTACAGAATGCCAATTTGTTAGAACAAAGGCCTGTCTGCAAACTCAGTGTATTGCCTTATAAATATATGTACATAGGCTAATACCTCTATTTTTAGGGATTAATGTATTTACGTAAGTGCACCCCTCTGTTAATATCCCTCGCTATACCTTTACTTCCCAGAGCTTGCCTTTGTTTCCTTTTCTCTTCTCCTGTCCAGCCATCACTTCCCCTTCATCAACGTCTTAGTGCTTTCTCTCTGCGGGCTTGGTGTTGCTCTAATACTCACAGGATCTCTACCCTCTCCTAGATGTTGCTTTTGATTCCCTAGTTGTTCCCATGTAGAGTCATATTTGGGCACTCATAAATTTTTTTTATTGAAAATTTTCTTCAGCTTCAACTTGTTGTACCTGCACATGGTCTACTAAACAGTTCCAGGGGCCCTCAAACTTTTTAAACAGGGGGACAGTTCACTGTCCCTCTGACCCATTGGAGGGCCGGGCTATAGTTTTTAAAAACTATGAACAAATTCCTATGCACACTGCACATATCTTATTTTGAGGTAAAAAACAAAACAGGGCAAAACCACCCAGCGGGCCGGATAACTGTCCTCGGCAGGCTGCATGTGGCCTGAGGGCCACAGTTTGTGGGCCCCTGAGTTAGACTCTTGCCTTTATGACTGATGATACATTTCCACAAATGGAGTCAATGTGACTACTGTGTTTTCTTTCCTCAAGCAAGTTGTACAAGTAGAGTCACAGGGTATGTTGTGAGAAAAAAAAAGTATTCAAAATGATTAAGCCACTGGTTTTGTAAATTTATGTCATGCTCTCTCCAGTATGGTGTTTATCACCAATGCCATATTTTCCCTCTACTAATACTTATTTCCATCTTTCTCATTCTAACCACCAATAATCATCAATTGACTATATAGTTGATCAATTTCAGGCTGCAAAACTTAATAAAATTTTCTTCATCTTTGAAAGCATTCGTCAGTGTGTAAACGTGACTGTTACTTACATTAATTAATCTTCCTTATAGTGCTTGGATATTATCTGACCACAGACGGCACTGTCCTTTAGGACACAACATGAACTGTTCTTTTTGATGAGGAATGCAACACCATTACTCTTCAATTAGTCACTCCCAACGTTATAGACCACATGATTATTCCATTCAAAATGACCAGTGCCACTCCATTTGGCTAATTAATGCCTAGGACGTTAATATATATCCATTCTATTTCATTTTCCCTAGAGTATTGAGATATATATATATATATATATATATACTTATTTTTAACATATCTAATTTACCTAGATTCCTACTTAGTACATCCCATATTGCAATGATCTATGTTTACAGTGTTTCTTCTCATTTTGAGTAGTTTCACATGCGCAAATGAAGCTTTTCTATATTTGTCATTAATGTCAACTTTACTTTTGAGGAGGAAGCTATTCTTCCCAAATCATGCGTGACTATCTTCCACCCAAGGGGCTCATCTTCAAGCACTGTATCAGACAACATTTAGTTGCTACTCATAAGACTTTCATACTGTACCAGACAATGTTCAGTTGTTATTCATAAGGTTTTTACTAGAAATAGATTGCCAAGCTCTTTTTCTAGTCTGTCTTAGTCTAGAAGCGCCAATGAAACTTGTACATCATGGTATTTGAAGTGCTGGTGGTATAGCTTCCAGCAATATACAAGCCATTAAAGTACAACAAACTACCAGTCAAGTAGTGGAATAAAAGCATGGAGAGCTAAAAGAATGACAGAAAGAAATGGGAAGAGAATATTCTTGGGTGATGGACATATTCCAATGTCAACTGATTATTAAATGAATATACATATTTACTAAAATACATTGAGCTATCCAAAGAAAATCTGTGTATTTTATCTTTAGTAAATTATACCACAACAAAATAATTTTAGCATTGAAATAAATAACTAGCCTAAATTCTAGAACTAGGCAAAGCATTCAGCTTAACAAAATTGTTTGTTAGGAACCAGGACAAATTAAATAACTTGCATCAGAATGTAAATGAAACACACTGCTTCCCACAGATAAAGTTTTGCTGTGGACAGAATATCAGCTGAATTAAACAGTGGGTTGAAATAAACTGTATCAGAAGATACACATTCTAGTGAAAATCTGCATGTTAAGCACCATTTTAAAGACAAAGCCCAGGGGAACAGGTCAGTGGAGAGAAGGAGTTTGGGTAACAAGAGATGGAGAAGAACAAGAAAAATAAGGAACATATTAGAGTTCTTGGGTTAAGTTAGAACTATTAACTAGAGAGCCTTAATGAAACATGAAACAATTTATATTTAAAAAATAAGAGAACAAAATGAAGTAGAATACCTACATAAATACATTAAACTCACTGGTTAAAATAAGAATATATGTAAAACTTTTATCAAACTAGCTGTTTGTTATATATCGAAAGCTTGAAATTATAGTAATATTAATATTTGAAATAATAAGAGTTTCAAACTCAAAGTTGGATTGGGCCTAAAGGAGATCACTAAATAATGACTTAAATGTCCAATTCACTAGGAAACTACTAAAAGACGTACATACGTAACAGAATAACTTTAAAATATACAAGGCAAAAAATCAAAAGCATTTCAGAGCAAAAAATGGTAGATCACTAAAATGTGGGTGATAGCTACACTAAACACTCTTCTCAATTTTTTCCATGCACAAGACCCTCTCAAATATATCCTGCCTCCAGTGTCCTAAATTAAAAGCCATGTAGAGAAAAACGTGTATCTTTTTCCAAAATGCAGATTGACCATTTTTGTTGTATACCATCTTAGATTTAAGAGACTAAGTAGCAACCTTTTGAAGTTTTAGCTATATGCATTGAAGTCCTAAAGGTGAGCAGTTCAAAACCACCAGCTGCTCCTCCTCATAAGATGGAGCTTTCTACTCCCATAAACAGTCTCAGAAACCCACGGGGAGTCTCTGCAAGTCGGCATCGACTTGATGGCAGGGAGTTTGGTTTTTGGTTTTTCTTTGGCCCTGAAGAGCCCAGGTGGTGCAGTGGTTAGGCACTATCCTACTAACTAAATGTGAGAAGTTTTGAACCCATCAGGAGCTCCAAGAAAGATGTGGCCCATCTGACTCCATAAAGCAATGGTTCTCAACCTTCCTAAAGCCGGGACCCTTTAATACAGTTCCTCATGTTGTGGTGACCCCCAACCATAAAATTATTTTCATTGCTACTTCATAACTATAATTTTGCTACTGTTATGAATCATAATATAAATATGTGATATCCAGGATGTATTTTCATTGTTACAAATTGAACATAATTAAATATAATTAAAGAATAGTGATTAATCACAAAACAATAATTATATATTGTGAAATATTTATGTGTTTTCCAATGGTCTTCGGCAACCCCCCTGTGAAAGGGTCATTCGACCCCCCAAAGGGGTCGCGACCCACAAAGACTTACAGCCTTGGAAACCCTTTGGGATAGATAGACCCTATCCTATAGGTTCACTTGAAATCAGAGTCAACCTGACATTCATGATTTTTACATAGCCCTGATGATAAGTTTAAGTGCTTGGCTAATAAAAAGCTCCTCCTCATCCTTACCTTGAAAAAGACCTGGCAATCTGCTAGAGACTGCAACACAGGAAACCCTACAGAGCAGTTTTACTCTATCACATCACACGGGGCCTCTGAGTTGGGATCAACTAAGCAGCAGCTAACAGCATTTTGTCCCTAGTTACAAGAACAGTGAGTGAACTCAGGGTTGAGTTGGTCAATAGCTCTATTGTCTTGTCCTAAACAACACATTGCTGCCATCTGCTGGGCACACTGTTCATTTCTACTTCAAGCATCTTAGTTACATATTTTTTAAGTTCTATTAGCACATAAGGCCATAAACAGAACAGTCTCTGAACTTCCTTTAGCTAATGAAATAGATAAAAGCTTTAAATTAAATGTGTTCCACACTCTGTTTGTGCAACTTTAATTAAGTAGCCACTGATAATAATGTTTGTTTTCCAAGTCACAGGTTTATCTGCATGTACAAAATTACACTGATTGAAATTTAATATATTCACAAAGACTAACAATTTTCCTACGCAACTACTGGAAAATCCAATTTTACACAGTGAGTAACTACAATGAGTCACTCTGAACACACCACTTTGCTCATGTGGCACTTTAATCCTTCTTTCTTGCCCTTTTTCCTAACCCATAAATCCTCTGAATAATTCAAACAAGCTCTCCATACACAGGACACTGAAAAATTTCTCTTCTATGTCACTTCATTCAATTTGACTTCTTGATCTTTTTGACTCCCTTGAAATGTTTTCATTTCCATATGAAAAAATGTGCACTAAGAATTAATGAGGGCTGATAATACAATTTTTCTTGATATAACTATTGAATTGTGTGATATGTGAATTGTGTGCCAATAAAACTGTTCTTAAAAAGAATTCTGGATAATATCTTTATGAAAAAATTCTACAAGCAGTTGACTTGTACAGTTATTAAAAAACATTTCATCATTGAGCAATCTTTTAAAAATCTAAAAAATGTGACTGTCTTCAATGAGTTCATGGGAAAATTCCATTATCTTTCAATTTTATCTTTCTCTTAATTTCTTAAAGCTTCTTTATACAACCATGCCTCTACTGGGGGAAAAAAACACATTTTTTCAAGTGAGCTATTTCACAAAATAATTGATCCTTGATTGATACAGTATGGGAAAGATTACTATCTACAAATTACTTTTACACACAACACAAAATAAAAATCCAAACATGATTTTTTAGTATATGTTTGGAATAGAATTTTTAACAATAATTTTAAAGTAATTACTTAACTTCTGCGATCTTTCCTCTGCCACGTAAACATGGCATGAGTGTAAACGGACACTAACCAAGTCTCAGATTCAGGAGAGAGAACTTCAAGAACAAGTTAAGATACAGTACTGCAACCTCACTGTCACTCATTTCTAATTATGTGTTGACTATGAAAATACTTGTGAAAAATTAAGTGGATTCCTGCCCCTCCCCCGAAAAGAATTTGTTTCAAAGGATGCCATTGATTCTGCAGCTCAGGGAGATGGACATGTCTGATCAGAGCACACGGGACCAGATGAAGGGGCAGGAGGAGACAGTGGAACACAGCCTTGCCCACGAGGCCGTGATGATGATGTTCCTGAGTAGAGCAGCCAGTCCACAGAGAGAGCAACATGGCTGGCCCTACTATGAGACATGATGCCCCTCAGTGACTAAGGGCAATACAGGGGATGGCACCGGAGACACAGTGTGGGAACTGCACCTGACCTGATCCCACCACACCGAGGCAAAGCACTGGGGAAATGCAGTGGAACAGCAGGGGAATGGAGTGGCAAGGTCCCCAGGGAATGCTGAAAGTGGACTTTGGGGCCAGGGCGTTGTGCCCCAACAGACTGGACTGGAAAACGCTCCTAAGGGCCAGCAAACGATCCTTGAACGAACTACAAGCCTTTCTTTTGTGAAGTGTTTTGTTTTGTTCTTTGTCAGTGGTTTGTTTATGTTGTTTTATTCTCTGGTTGTATACTGTTGCTTTGTTTTCCTCTGTCTTGTTTTCGTGCATGTTAGTGTCTCCACAGGTCTGTCTGAATAGGACAGGCTGGATGAACTATCTGGAGGAAAAACAATAGGACAGACAGTTCCGGGGGGGACAGACAGATCCGGGTGGGGGAGGGGGAGGAGGGTAAGGAAGTGGTGTTAATAAACACAGGGACAAGGGAACAACATGGGACCCAAAATGGTAGTGAGGGGGGAGTGACATGCCTGATGGGGAACGATCAAGGGTAAGGTTGCGTAGAGAAGAGGTATAGCTGTAGCCCAGGTGGGGACGGAGCATGGTGGTGGGGCAGGAGGAAAGTCAAGGGAGAGGGAGGAAGGAGCTAGGAGTCAAGGGACATTTAAGGAGGTCTAGACAAAGACGTGTACATGCAAACATATATAAGAGGACGGGGAAATAGATCTAATTATCTACATTTATAGGTTTAATATTAAGGTGGTGGAAGGACCTTGGGCCTCTACTCAAGCACTTCCTCAATGCATGAATACTTTCTTTTATTAAATTGGTACTCTATGATGCTCACTCTCCCGACACAACTGCTGAAGTCAAAGTGGGTGAACAAGTAAATGTGGTGAAGAAAGCTGATGGTGCCCGGCTATCAAAAGAGATAGTGACTGGGGTCTTAAAGGCTTGAAGATAAACAAGCGGCCATCAAGCTCAGAAGCAACAAAGCCCACATGGAAGAACACACCAGCCTGAGTGAGCGAGTGATCCCAAAGGGATCAGTTAGCAGGCATAAAAGAACAAAAAAATCATCATATCATTGGCTGCACACCTCCATTATAGGATCGCTGAAGACAAATGGGTGCATAAGCAAATGTGGCGAAGAAAGCGGATGGTGCCCAGCTATCAAAAGAGATAGTGTCTGGGGTCTTAAAGGCTTGAAGATAAACAAGCGGCCATCTAGCTCAGAAGCAAAAAAGCCCACATGGAAGAAGCACACCAGCCAGTGCGATCACGAGGTGTCAAAGGGACCAGGTATAAGGCATCATGCAAAAAAAAAAAAAAAAAGAATGTGTGTGTATGTGTGTATATATATATATATATATATATATGTTTATATATATACCACATTGAATGAAGGGGGAGGTGCAGAGTGGAGACCCAAGGCCCAAGTGTCGGCCATTGGAGATCCCCTCATAGAGGGGCTTAGGAGAGGAGATGGGTCAGTCAGGGTGCAAGGTAGTACCGACGAAGAGCACAGCTTTCCCCCAGATCCTGGATGCTTCCTCCCCCCAACTACCATGATCCGAATTCTACCTTGCAGGGCTGGATAGGGCAGAGGTTGTACACTAGTACATATGAGGGCTGGAGGCACAGGGAATCCAGGGTGGACGATATCTTCAGGACCAAGGGTGTGAGGGGCGATGCTGGGAGAGCGTAGGGTGAGTGGGTTGGAAAGGGGGAACTGATTACAGGGATCCACTTGTGATCTCCTCCCTGGGAGAGGGAAGACAGAGAAGGGGGGGGGGCCCCCCCCGGATAGAGCAAGATATGACAAAATAATGATGTATAAATTACAAAGGGCACATGAGGGAGGGGGGAGCGGGGAGGGAGGGGGGGGGAAAAAAAGAGGACCTGATGCAAAGGGCTTAAGTGGAGAGCAAATGCTTTGAGAATGATTGGGGCAGGGAATGTATGGATGTGCTTTATACAATTGACGTATGTATATGTATGGATTGTGATAAGAGTTGTATGAGTCCCTAATAAAATGTAAAAAAAGAAAAGGGAAAAGAAAGAAAGAAAGAAAAGAAAATGATTAGGGCAAAGAATGTACAGATGTGCTTTATACAATTGATGTATGTATATGTATGGACTGTGATAAGAGTTGTATGAGCCCCTAATAAAACGTTTAAAAAAAGAAGAAGAAGAACAGAGAGCCTTGATAGCTCTATAACTCTCTCTGTTTTAACTGGCAAAAAAAAAAATACTTGTGAAATCTTTCCTAAAAAATGTTCTTCGAAGGGATCAGGTATCAGTTATCAAAAAACAGAAAAACATATCACTTTAAATGAGGGGGTGAGTACAGAGTGGAGACCCAAAGCCGATCTGGAGGCAACTGAACACCTCCTTACAGAAGGGTCACAGGGAGGAGACGAGCCAGTCAGGGTGCAGGGTAGCAACAATAAAACATATAACTTTCCTCTAGTTTTTAAATGCTTCCTCTCCCCCACCCCCTAATCAGGATCCCAATTCTACCTTACAAATCTGGCTAGACCAGAGGATGTACACTGGTAGAGATAGGAACTGGAAACACAGGGAATCCAGCCAGGGCAGATGACCCCTTCAGGATGAGTGGTGAGAGTGGTGATACCTGGAGGGTAGAGAGTAGGTGAGGTAGAAAGGGGGAACTGATTGCAAGGATCTACATATAACCTCCTCCCTGAAAGATGGACAACAGAAAAGTTGGTGAAGGGATATGTTGGGCAGTGTAAGATATGACAAAATAATAATAATTTATAAATTATCTAGGGTTCATGAGGGAGAGAGGAGTGGGGAGGCAGGGGGAAAATGAGGGGCTGATATCAAAGGTTGAAGTAGAAAGTAAATGTTTTGAGAATGATGGCAACAAATGCACAAATGTGCTTAACACAATGGCTGTTATGTATGGATTGTGATAAGAATTGTAAGAGAGCCCAATAAAATGATTTAAGACAAACAAACAAGCAAAAATATGTTCTTCTCCGCAGGCAAGCAAGGCCTTGCTCTCAGTCCTGCATACCCTCGCTCTAGTGTGTATATAGGCCTCTTCTCAGCAACCTGAGGACAAGGATCCTCTCAGTCCTCTGAAGATAGACCTTCTGACTTCAGACTCCCTGTTGTGAGCAACTCACCATTAAATGAATAAGCTCATAGACCGTAGAGCCTATTTGTTCTGCTCTTGGCTGCATTCCTAGCAGCAGGTTTCTGCCATCACTGACCCTGCCACAGGACCTCTTCCAAGCCTCTTCCAGCCGTAAGATGTGTTAACTATTTTAAGAGTTTCCTTGTTTCCTCTCTCTCAGCTACGCTCTTCTTCCTTCTTTCCTTTATCTTCATTCCTGCTTTTTAATGTCTGCCAAGCCCTGTGGGGTTCGTATGTACATACACACACACACACACACACACATGAAAACTGGTGAATTTCAAAGTAATGGCCCATCCACCAGGGCCATGAACTGACAATTCCTTCTTAGTAGGTCACAGACACTTCATTTGCATGGTAATCAGCCACTCATTTGCATAAACATACTGACCAATTCCTACACAATATGCAACATAAACTAATCAAAGTACAGACTATAGTCCAAGGTGAGATAAATAGTATGAAACTACAAGTTATTTTCAGCTTACTAAGGAAATGTCGATCAACTTGGACAGAAGTAACAGGCCCTCTGGGGTAGAAGACAAAAGTACCTTCCTCAAAGTTTAAGGAGAAAATCTCTCATGAAGCATGGGGAAATAACACATAGAAGAAATCATTTCAAACCAGATTCCTGAAGAAGGAATGATTTGTATGGCCAGATCAATGCCAGGCCGGCTTCTAGCAGCAAGTGACCTTGAATCTCCCCCACACGTGCGGAGCTGACCAGAGCTGGCTGACACAACTAGCACCAAGTGGCCTTGAATCTCCCACACACACCTGCGGAGCTGACCAGAGCTGGCTAAGTAACCTATCAGCAGTTTTGCAAGTTTTTTTCTTTCTTTCACTCACGGTCCGTTTTGCTCACGGCTCGTTTGACTCAGTGCCCACTTTGTTCTCAGGTCCGCAGCTCTACACCCGGTAGGAATACACCGGAACCAGAAAGACACCTTACATTCCAGAAACCCGGACATACCTGCATCTCCTAACCCCTGACTACTTTACCTTATGTGGACTCAAAGCAGCCCAGTCACATGTTCTCTGGCAATATAAGCACCACCCCCATAGTCTGGGGCACAACTCCCCTGACCCAGACACTGTGGACCGTAGGACTTCACCCAGGCTGAGTTTTTCTCCCCAATAAAGCCTGTTTGCTCTAAGGCGCCTCTCAACTACCTTGCATAATTCTGTCCTGGAGAAAGCACAGTCAAAAGGCTCCTTAGCAGGAAGAATGAGGCTAATCCTGCTTATATTAGACATGCTATCAAGAGAGGCTAATTCCTGTAGAAAGCTACCATGCTTGCTAAATTAAAGTGTTAACGAAAAAGAGATCTTTAACAAGTGGACTGACACAATGGCTGCAACAATGTGCTCCAACATATGCACTGTGAGTATGGCACAGTACTGGGCAACATTTCACTGTTTAATTCAGAGATGATCCGATGGCACCTAACAAAAACAAAGGTGAATTCTCAGTTGTCAAAGTTAATTCATAAGGTTAAAAAAAGTAATGAAAAAATGTAATCATCATTTACAAATATAAAGTTTAAATTGGGATATAAATCCATACATACTATACTGTTCATCTCAGAGGACTCATAACTTCCAACAGGATGCACATTTCCAATGGGCTCCAAGCCTTCTTCATCCCACATGTATGTACCATCAGAGCTATCAGATGGAGAGAGTTCAAAGGAAGAACCAGCTCTGTAATCTGTGTCTGGTGAAATCAAGTTATTCCCAGCAGTGTGCTTTGTACATTCACTCGTGTCTTCAACTGAATATTGAAAAAGGAAGAGAAAAAGAGCAGTTATTATTTCATAAAAATATAATTGTTGCTAAAGCTCTAAATATGTATCCTCTAATATCATCTATTACAGAAAAATGGTTGACAAAATAATATTCCAAACAGTAAAATTTTTTAATTTCTATTAAAAATGTCAAACATCAAAATGCAAAATCGTAAAAGAAAACTTCTGAAATATTTCCCAAAAGAGATTTAGAAAAATTAATTTATCCATCTTTTGCTTCTAAAATATTTCTAGACAATATAAATAAAATCTTTTATTGCCCAAAATATTATTTACTTTTAACCAGAAAAAATCTCCTTCTACTGTGGATAACTAGAGAGTGTCAAGCAAGAAACTGAATTCCTCCTTTCAAATATGAAAATTGCTTGGGATAAAAAAACCCATTGGGTTGGACATAACCTTATGATCTTATTTAACCTTTCTTAAAGCTTTAGTCTTAGCATATAACAATGATCCATTACCTAAGAGATGAAATAGTTTTATGGTATACCACTAATCTGAGAAAGTTGGGGAAAAAACATTTTAAAATACTGCCTTCACTGAGTATGAATAAGTCTGTATATAATAACCAAGAGGAGGTAAGGAAAGAGTTTTGTTATTGATATTCTTGGTAAAAATAGTACAAGGTATAAAAATCACTGAGTAAGGAAGACAAATGTTTCCCTTCTTAAATTTTATCTGGATCCAAATTCTCCTTCTAATAGGCATTTAATATAAACTATGAACTTGATAGTACCTTATAATTAATGGGGGATAAAAAAAAACCTCCCAAACCAAACTCACTACCATCAAGTTGATTCCAACTCATATCCCTGTAGGACAGGGTAGAACTGCCCGTGAGTGTCAGAAACTGTAGCTCCTTGTGGGCATAGAAACTTCCATCTTTCTCCCACAGTGCAGCTTTTTGGAACTGCTGCCCTTACAGTTAATAACCCAGCAAATAATCACTGTTTTAACAGAGCTCTCAATTTATCAAGATAAGTTAGATTATGAAGCACCCACAAACAAACATTAAGATATTGATATTTACCAGATACATTTATATCTATCCATTCCTCAGTTTTAATGAAAGATTTTTCACTTTCCTTGGGGGAATCCAATATATCCGTTGGAGGTATCCGTTCATGCTTTTCTTCTTTGAGAGAAACTTCCTCTGGAGTTACTTGAGTTCTGTTAGAGTCTTCCATATCTATGAAGTCATCACTAAAGTCTTCACTTAAATCATTCTTATCAGAAGAGGATAAAGAGGACAAGGAAATGTCATCCACATCATCACTCAGGTACCTAATTTTGGCATCATTCTTCATAGTCTGGTCATTTTCTGTTCGGTAACTATCATTTTCAATTAGTTCTTGGTCCTTGCTTGTAGTTTTCTCATTAGCCAAATCTGCAGCATGTTCCTCTACACACGTGTTAACAGGTGTGTTTTTATTACCATCAACTGTGATACTCCCAGAAAATGCAGGTCTACTGGATTTCAGTAAAGAAGGATGAACCATTCTATAACCCAAAGTGGAAGTGACACCAGAGCCATTAGATAAAGTCAACTTCTTTCCACTAGCAGGATATGGCCTGTTATATCCATACCTTAAATGTTCATTCCCATTGAGTACTTCCGATTGCCGGGCATTTCTTGTTAGCATGCTTGACCGTAGAGGCACTCTCATGTGTAGGTGTTGGTTCTGGTAAGGCTTAGTAAGATCTACAGCTCTGTTGAAGGAATGTGATCTGGTGATAGATGACGGTGGAAGGAATGAATTCTGAATGGAATGTGAAAAACTTTGTGACCTTACCATTTTATCACAAGCAATAGATTTACTATTGTCTGGGGACTGTGCTAAGCTTTCTCCAGAACTGCTTCTAGTAACATAGGAGTTTGCTCTAGGCCTTTGCATGCTACCAGCTGATCGAGTTCCATAAAATCCATTCAACTGTGATTTGGGAGCACTGACTGAAGAATAGGAAGTCCTTCCTAATAATGTCCCTTTGGTGAATTGACCCAAATTTGATGGTCCAGACAAAGATTTCTCATGTAACTCCTCTGTAGATGATACAAACATAGTGGGTGGCTTTGCTACCTGGGATGTGAGGACAGAAAGACTTTTCAAAGTTCCTTTTATCCTACTTTTATCAAACATTCCTTGGGTAGGAGCATGTTTTTCAGAATCAATTAATTTATCAAGTGAATTCTGAATATCATCAGGCTCTCTAGCACTTTGTTCACTGAGTTGGTATCTATTTGCCTTTCTCCAATTAAATGAACGAGACAACGCACAATCTGAGCCATTGTTTTTGATGTAACTTTTTACATTGCTACTCTTGGAAATGTCTAAGAAGGTAGCAGGTGTCGCATTTGGCATTGGTTGCAGTGTACTTCTTACGGATTTTGTTCCATACTTTGGCAACTTCGAACCCAAAAATGTCTTGATATGAGTTTTTTCTTCCATGAGCTAAAAGGTACATTTGTCCTTAAAGATTGACAGAATCTGTGAAGGGGAGGGAAAAAGAGAGTTGTTATTACTAAATATGGACTAATACAAGGATTATCACATATTAAGAACATCAAAACCCTACCGTCATTGAGTCAATACAACTCATAGCAACCCTATATAGGGTTTCTCACACTTGTAACTCTTTACAGGATCAGACAGACTGACCTTTCTCCTATAGAGTAGTTGGTTAAGTTTGAACTGAAACCTTTGAACTGAAACCCTGTGGTTAGCAGCCCAGATCCATAATACTAATACATATAGTATTTTTTACAATTAGATTCAGTAAAATTAAAGAACTACTACTATTCTTACAAAATCCTTCTTAGATAATGAGTGCATTTATTATATATTAGAATAGAGTATTTTATAAATATTTTCATAACCTTGGGTTTTAGATGATATTAACGTCCAGAAATAATAAAATTAGATTGTCAAACTTGACTTTCTTTAAAAAAAATTAATACTGTCAACTCCAGTACGAGGAGCAACAGAGGAAGAAGTAGAGTTGAGAAGAAGGAAGTAATGGAATGTGTGACTAAATGCCTTCGGGAACAAATGCCTCCCCTTCGCCATGAGACTAGAAGAACTGAATGGTGCCTGCCAGCATTCATTCATTGTCATCAAGTCAATTCTGACCAGTAGGAACCCTATTCTAAACATTTAATCAAAGATTCCATAGGACACCTCTAAATAAGAGGAAAAATAACAGAAAAGAATTTTAAATTCTCATTCATCTAGAGTTTCTAGTGGCAGGGAAGGCAGATGAATCCTGAAATTATTACCTTGAGATAATCATTAAACCTTACACCAAATATCCCCAAATCATCTTAAAACCAAAGAAACTTCGCTGAGCTTCCAAACCAAATAAAACTCACTGCCAATGAGTCAATGCTGACTCAGAGTAACAACCCCTGTGGGTTTCTGAGACTGTAACTATTTACAGGAGTAGAAAGCCCAGTCCCTTTCTCCCTGGTGCTTTTGAACAGTCGACCGTGCTATAACAAAGAAAGGAACGGTGACATCTACATGACATCTACATGTAGGTGACTACATGTAGGTGACATCTACATGAGGTGACTACCATTCCTGTTTTGACAAAGGTCTTCTCCTCTACACCCCATCCCCCACCATGCATGCACACAAATGCGCTTAGGATAGTCAAAAAGCAGTAGAATGATATTAATGATCCAGGGCAGTCATTGTGAAAATTAAGTGTTCTATCCTCCATTAATTCCATTTGCGAGCCAGAAACCTATCACAAGAAGACTGAAGAGAGAATCTTCTATTCTTTCACTTCTCTAGGTTCCCGCTTTCCTGTCTAAAGCCAAGGCACTGCATGTCATCTCCCAAGAACATCTTAAGCATTAATAACTTAGAGATAGGCCCATAAGAAAAAACATACTATGAGTACAAAATATTCAGAGTACCACTTAGGGGAAAGACATATTAATAGTAATGTTAGAACCTGAGTGGACTGTTTTCTTTTTTTAAAATACTTTTATTGGGGGCTTTTACATCTCTCATCACAATCCATACATTCATCCAGTGTGTCAAGCACATTTGCACCTATGCTGCCATCATCATTTTCAAAGCATCCTCTTCCCACTTGAGCCCCTTATATCTGCTCCCCATTTCTTCCCCCTTCCTCTATTGTCCTCCCTCCCTCACGAGCCCTTGATAAATTATATTATTTTTTTTGTATCTTACATCATCCTCCGTTGCCCCTCACCCATTTTTCTGGGTAAACCCCTGGGAGGGGTTTCCAGATTGATCCTTGTGATCGGTTTCCCCTCCCCCACACATACATTCTCCCCTAATCCTCCTGGTATCTCTACTCTCCTTGTTGGCCAGGAGGGGTTTGTCTATCCTGGATTCCCTGTGTTGCGGGCTCTTGTCTATAACAGTGTGCATGTGCTGGTCTAATGCAATTTGTAAGGTAGAACTGAGGTCATGATAGCGGAGTGAAGGAAGCACCAAAGAACCAGAGAAAAGTTGTGTGTTTCATCGGTGCTACACTGAACCCTGACTGGTTCATCTCTTCCCTGTGACCCCTCTATAAGGGGATGTCCAATTGTCTACAGATGGGCATTGGGTCTCCACTCCATGGTTTTATTCTGGGTCTTTGATGCCAGATATCGGATCCCAGAGTAGACTGTTTTCTATCAAGAATAGTTACTCATTGTTAAATATATAAATAAATGTATTTAAAATAAAATCACTTTGGACCTGTGGTCTAAAACATTGATCTAATGGCTCAACTATAAAACTTCCATATCTATTTACATTCTGAACACTGCCATTTCATTTATTGACAGTGAGCTTCATCTACTTTAAATGTTCATAAAACTGCGTTCTCCTACCAAAAAATAAACTTAATGTCACCTAGTCAATGCCAAGTCATAGCAACCCTATAAGACAGAATAAAAGGGGGCATGTGAGTTTCTAAGACTGTCCCTCTTATGGGACAAGGAAGCAGCTGGTGGAGGAGCTAGTGGTTTGGAGCTGCTGCTCTTGTGGATCACAGACCAGTTTCCAAATGAAATAAACAGATTTTGTGAACCTAGCTTACATGTTATGATGTCTCTGATGTACTTTACCTGATAAAAAAAACTGCTAAAAGTGTAAAAAAGGCAATCCCCAAAATTTTTAAATTACATTTGCTGTGATGTTTTAATATTGTCTATAAACTTTGGTTTTATGCTCAACTAAGAATAATATATATAGCACAAAGCTTAGGAAAGTCTACAATATTTCAATTTCTGCTAAGAAACAAAAAAATTATAGTATGGATATTTATAGTACTAGTATTTCACTTTGGAAAATATTTAGAAATTTCTATTTCAAAAACTAGTAAATCAGTTTTTCTTTTAAAAGGAAAAGGAGGTAAAAGAAGGTACAAATATTATTGCGCATGGCAGATCACTTAATCCTTTGTTGGCTCTTTTAGTCTTCCTAACAGTATTAGGAGATGATAAATTTCATTCCATTTTAAATACATTAAGCAGGATTAAGAAAGAGTACTAGACTTATCCAAAGTCACAGGTTCACAAACTGCTAAAGATGATTGAAGTTCAAGTCAATATGATTCAAAGCTTAAAGGAAATAAATTTTTTAATGAAATATCCAGAGTAGTTTACTAATTGGCTATACTAACAAGTCCTGGTGGAGTAGTGGTTATGAGGTGAGCTGCTAACTCCAAAGCCAGCAATTTGAAACCACCAGCTACTGGAAAAGGATGGGCTTTCTGCTCCTATAAAGATTTATAGCCTCAGAAACCCACAGTGGCATTTCTACTTACCGTAGGCTCACTATAAGTCAGGCTCAACTCAATGGCATTGAGTTTTAATAAGTAAAGGAGGAGCAAGATAGCTAACATTAGAAGACTACCATAGAAACTGAAAGGACCTATGCATTAATTAAAGGAGGCTTTTCATTGAAACGTAGCAGCTTTCACTTTCTCAACCTCCTTTCATATCCACTTGAAAATGCCTGACGGTACAGTTAATCCGCACTTGCCTGTTAACCACATGGTCTCTGGTTCAAACCCAACAGCCAACCCACAGAAAAAAGATGTAGCGGTCTACTTTCGGTCAAAAATTACAGCCTTCAAAACTCTATAGAACAAAGTAGGCAACTCTACTCTGACTTATAGGATCACTAAGAATTAGGATCCACTGAATGGCATTTTCCCCATATATCCATTACCTTATCTTGTGAAGAACAATCTTATATTATATGCTCGTTACAATTTTTCAATTAGCTTTGCAAATATATGAATTGCTTGTATTATAGGGATTTACAGAGGCATAAATTCACTACTGAGTTGAAGAGCACTTATCTGAAAAAGGCTAATCAATGGCTATGTACAGATAATCAGCCACTTCTAAATCTGTCTTCACATTCACATACATCCAGTTGCCATTTAGTCTATTACAATTCATGGAACCTTGTGCATATTACAGTAGAAATGTACTCCATAGGGTTCTCAATGGATGATTTCTCAGAAGTAAATCACCAGGTCTTTCTTCCAAGGCATCTCTGAGACTAAAACCAACATTTCATATTAGCCATTCTCACAGCCCAAGAGAAGAGCTCTGCACAGCCAAATAACCACCTTTTAATAATTTTGTTTGTTTTAAAGTCGTGTTACCACACAGGTCTCAACATTTTTCAAGAAAACGAATGAAAGCCAGTCAGAGACCTAAGGGAAGCATCTCTCAACTGCACAGGCATTTAAGAAATTATTAGAAGTTACCAGGAGACAAGCCCTTGGACTGCTCACTTCACTGTATTCTTCTATGCTACAATGAAAATGCCTTAAGCTGCTTGAGAAGCACTCACTCACAAGGTGTAAGAAAAGACCAGTGGTAACAGAGGCAGGAGCGAAAACAAGCCGTCCTGCTTCTTGATAGAAGGGTAGAAAACCCATTGTTCCTAGGATGAGGAAGAAAACCGTCTTGGGTTTAAGATCCTACACAAAGTGCCCTTGGGTGAGGAACAGAAAATTCCTACCTACCATCACGGGCCATATACAAGACAAAGTGTAGCCACCCTATGTAAGAAGGACAGAAACACTGGGAAAGCCCCACCTTTGGGCTTTGGATTTAGCACAAGTCAGGAAAACAGATAATCCCCCAGGTCCCCTATCAATTCATAAGTATTATCAGATTACCACCCAAAATAAAACTCACTGCATCAGTCGATTCCGACTCACAGCTACCCTAGAAGACTGCCTCTGTGTGGGTTTCAGAGACTATACTCTTTACAGTAGAAAGCCTCGTCCTTTTCTCCCTCTGATGGCTGGTGGATCCAAACTGCTGACCTTTTGGTTAGTAGTCCAACTCGTAACCCAGTACACCACCAGAGCCCCTTTTATACCCACTAAGGAGGTAGATATAAAAGCACAGAGGGCTCTTCTGTGGCCCCGATCAATGAAAGCTGAGGAAGGGGGCAAGGTAACAGCAGACCATCACGATACAAACTGAATTCTGAGTTGATCTGAAGGAAATGAAAGTAACAACAAAATGGATATTCTCAGCTTAACTCCTGACTAGGCTGACTAAACTAATAGTCTACCAAAAAAGTGTGCCATTTCCAGGCACATCTACTTTTAATGTTAGTCTCCACTGTGCTTCCTTCCACACATAATGACCAGGATTCAGTTACAAATTAGGAGATATACAGAAAAGCAAAAAGGAAAAATAATAAATCAAAATAAAACAAATATTTTAAGATAAAGCCATCAACAAAACTAGACTCAGAAATATTACAACTATCAAGCAGAAGCTTTGAAACGATAATGAACAATATATTAAAAGAACTACTAGAAAACAGAGACAACATGAACAATTGAGAATTTCAGCAGAAATAGAAGCTATTAAAAGCATTAAACAGAAATACCAGAGTACAATACATAATATCAAAAATAAAGAATTCTTTCAACGGGATCACTAATAAATGTAACCCTGCTACAGAAAACTCAATAAGGTTTAAGATAAATCAAAAAAAAAATTTTCAGTCTCTGTGGAGACCGTCAAAAATTGCCAATGCTGACTATCTTTCAAGTTGTCACGGCAGGGTATTGGAAAAAGTTTTCAATTAGCAATAATCACACCTCAGGTAAACCTCATTAGCTACGATATTGCCACTGTACAAAGCTAAATCAATTTTTTTATAAAAGAATCATAAATAATAATTGCAAAAGAAATGGTGGAATTTTAAAATAAGATAATCATCACTTTGCAATACCTGGGAACTAAAGAGTGTAGTAGTGCTTCAGAGGCCAAATTACTGCCTTCCATGTGAGAGACCTAGAGGTCTATAATGTGGATGGAGGTCAACAGACCTCAAGCATGGCCACCACCCATCAGTGGGGGCTTGTGTACTGCTGTGATGCTTAAGAGATTTTAGTGAGCTTTCAGACTGACAGACTTAAGGAAAAACCTGGCAGTCTACCAAAAAACAGTCAATGAAAGTCCTATGGATCACAAGAGTCTGATCCCATTTACATGTGCTTGCCATGAGTCAGGAACTGATTCAATAACAGCTAACAATAGCGAACTAATGGAGTGAAGCAGTATTCGTCAATATACACTAAATCCATCATGTAAGAAGATACCTAAACCTAAATCAATCTTAAAGTCTCACGTAAGCCAATAGAAATACAAAATATTCTTGCCACAAGCAAATTGAGTAAATAAATCTGAACACATTCACACCTCTAGATATAACAGATTTTAGAGAAGACTAAGAGCAGATAAATATGTCAAACAACATAGGATGTAATCAGTCAAATATGGAGAGCAAAAAAATTCTACAAAAGGAAAGATTCCATTTCTTTCCTCAACAAATAAGGATTGTTCTAGCGCTTAATAGATACGGTAGCTAAATGAGTGAATCTTGTACAGAAACAGAACATTTAAGAACCTTGTTTTTCCAGGTTTTAAAAGTTTTCCACCTTTCCCACTAGTAGTAAGAACTTCTCTAACAAACCCCATAATCATTTGCCTCTGAGCTCTGCTTGGTCACGCCAACAGATTATCAAGCCCAGAAGAAAAGAAAAACAAGGGAGAAACAACTGATTTAAAAATTAATAAAAAGATTGAAGGGAGGTTTGAGGCATGTCCTGTGTCCAAATTATAAAATTATGCCTAGGATTGTGGGAAACAGAAGGATTTATCTCAAGCTGTCTCCCCCACATATATGCCAAACTTAGCTGCTTGCGAATGACTATACACTTGGAGGTCATCAGGAGTAGATTAGGGGTCATTCTCCCTAAGAGTTATCAGCCATCAAGAGCAAGCAGACACCACTGTTTATCCCACAAGTAGGGCCCACTCTCTTCTGATAAGGAGAGTAGTTGTCTGTTTCCTTGTAGGAGACCCCAGAGAAGTCAAACCCGCCCAAGGATGACCAAGGTTAAGCTGCCATCCTAAATCTATGATCCACCCATTTTGTCACATGTATACCCCCAATCCCTCCTCTTCCTATGGCGTGTATGTCCCTAGACCACCCCCTCTCATTACTGTATTACTTATAGCATAGCCCCTGTGACGTATGTCCTCACCTGTAATTAGGGGGCTTGCATGTCCCCAGAGAATATAAAAGCTTGGGCTAGCATTAAATCTCTCTCTCCCTCCATGTGAACCACCAAGCAGGGCTGAGGTGAGCATGCTACCATGAATTGTGTCTGACTCCATTTATTTCAATATTTCTCTTCTATCTCTTATGCTCTCTATAATCTTTACTTATCGCTGTACAATTGCGCCTACCAGACCCGTAATGATGTGTTAGGGGCTGGCTTCTCCTGATATAGGATTATGCCACAGGCTGATGCCGAGTTTGATTCTCATTCCCCTTACTAAGTCAAAAGAGGTAAGGCACCGCCCACAGGCCATTTTTACAGGCAAATAAAACAAATATGTCAGAATGATGAAAACTCTTAAAAGCTGAATGATATATAAACTTGACGTCTAATAATATTCTATTACTACGTTTGAAAGGCACCTGGTAGCATAGTGAGTTACACTTTGGGCTGCTAAACACAGAGTCAGCAGTACCGACCCACCAGCCACTCCTTGGGGAGAAAAAGAGGGTTTCTACTCCCATTAAGATTTATAGTCTTAATATTTTAGTTTATTAAGTTTGAAAGCATCTATATAATTTTTTCTTTAAAGAAAAAGACACCATAGAGTTATTTAATCTTTAAAGGAAAAGATAAGTAACCCTTAAAGGAAGATGAGGTATATACCAAACCTTAGTATATTCCGTGTTATCCTGAGCTGAATACTCATTTTTTCTTTCTTTCTTTCCCTTACTTCCACTGTCCAGAAATTAATGGCCTCAAATAAAACAAAGGCATCCTGACAGCATCATAAGTTGTACACTACTAGGACCAGAGTTTGGATTCCAGATAGTATGAAATAATAGTTAAGGCTACAAAGGTACCCAGTTAGAATCTCATATTCACGAGTCCTAGGAATATGGCATAACACAAGTTACTTGGTCTCTTATTGAGTCTGTTTCCTCACCTGCAGATAAACCAGAAAACCATGACGTTGATTCCCATTCATAGTGTTATAGGACAGGGCAGAACTGCCCCTGTGAGTTTGAGACTATAGCTCTATATAGGAGCAGAAAGCCTGACTTTCTCCTGTGGAGTAGTGGTATCAAACTGCTGACCTTGTGGTTAGCAATCAAACTCATTACAATAACGATGATGCCACCAAGGCTGCTTCACATAAGAGCTAAATAAAAATACCTAATTGTTGGCATTGAAGAGCTTTGATGGAGCAGTGGTTAAGAACTTGGGTGAGAACAAAAAGGTTTGTGCTGCTCTATGGTTGAAAAATGTAGCAGTCTGCTCTTCTAAAGATTTGCAGCTTTGAAAATCCTACGGGGCAGTTCTACTCTGGCCTACAGGTTCAAAATGACTCAGAATTGACTCAAGGGAAACAGGTTTGGTGGTGGTTTATTTATGATTTTCATCTTAGGTTGTCTGTCAAAGAGAATAATCAGATGAGACAAATCATTTGTCAAAGAAGTTTGTATTAAACAAACAAAACTCTATCAATAAGTAATATGAGCAACAGACAGCAAATAACCTTCATCACACCACACATGCCACCCTGAGAGAATAGGGGTGCAGCTCAGAGGTCATGCACAAGTGCCTGTGACACGTTATTACTTTTACAAATGGGGAACATTTAGTAACTTGTTATTAAATACAATCAAATGTACACACCAAAACAGTCACATGCTATGCATCTATTTTCAATTTCAAATCAGTATGACAAAGAGCTCCTCTTAATGTCTCAGCTTCCTTCCAATGTTTAAGTTCCAAAAGAACAGGATTTAATAAAGTTAATATGTTAAATCACAAGACTCATTTTAATGTTCATTTCAAACACCACTGAACAACAAGGATTTAAACAGTAAAGTCACCTGGCAAGATTAGGGGATAAATTACTCTGATAACCAAATATTGAGCAATGGATAAATGCTAAACTCTTTGAACCCACTGCCATCAAGTCAATTCTGACTCAGCAAACCGGAAGTACACAGTAGAATTGGGTTTCCAGAGCTATAGTCTTTGCTGAAGCAGGCTGCTGCAACTTTCTTTCATAAAGTTGCTGGTGGGTCTGAACATTTCATGCTGGCAGCCAAACGCTTGAACTACCGCACCACCAAGAATCCTCAGATAAGTGCTACGTATACAAAATCGGTGGCAAAGAGGGCACAGAATGTCTGGTGGAGTTTGATCAAGTACAATGGAGCCCAGAGGAAGTACAGAGAGCCAAATGATGGTCAAACATGGAATAGGACGAAAAATAAGAGGAAAGTAAGAGGAAATAGAGGAAAGAACTAGGAGGCAAAAGACATTTATAGAGGTATAAACATAGGCATACACATGCAAATATAATAATATATAACAATAGGGATATAGGTCTATATATATATTTATAGGGTAAGTATTAAGCTAACAGACTGTAGTAGTTAAATAATCTGATGTCAATTTGGGACTTGAGAAGATAGTAAAGGGGTGGAGTCTAGCTGTCAACAGATCATAGCCAATGAGGCCTCTGTGTGGGAATGGCCTTCTGATAATTCTGGGAAATCAGATTATTTCCCTCCTTGGAGTGGGGAGAAAACTCCCCCCCCCCCCCGTCCCCCTTCATGGTGCTACACCCTGGGAGCTGGATAAGTCAAATGGACTTATCCTGATGCAGCCCCATAGCTGGAGAAGCCACATGGAGACCCCTGCCACTGCTGAAATGCTTACAACACCACTGGATCCAAAGAGTCTACCCACTGGCCTATGACTGTCCTTTATTTGGCATCAATGCATGTGTTTCATAAGTCTGAAGGTGGCTTTATAGATTGGTATAGGGCATTTGGGCTAATATCAGACTTGGGCTTGGACTGAACTGGACTGGGATGTTTTCTTAATGTACAATTACCCTTTATATAAAACTCTTTTATACGGGTTTGAGTTTCTATTTTTTCTCCATTTATTATGATGTTATCTATTGGCCCAGTTGTGAAGATTTTTTAATTTATATATTTAATCATTTATTATTTAGTGGCATTACAATCTATATATACATCAGTTGTGTAAAACGCATTTGTACATTCATTGTCCTCATCATTCTCATCCACTTAAGCCCCTGCTCTCCACTTAAACCATTGGCATCAGCTCATTTCCCTCTCCCTTCCTACTATCCCCTCCCTCATGAACCCTTGATAATTTATAAATAATTTTGTCATATCTTGCCCTGTCCAATGTCTCCCTTCACCCACTTTTCTGTTGTCCGTCTCCCAGGGAGAGGGTTATATGTAGATCTTTTTAATCGGTTCCCTTTTCCCCACCACCCTCCTTCCACCTTCCCAGTATCGCCACTCTCACCACTAGTCCTAATTCCCGGTGTCTCCAGTTCCTATCCGTACCAGTGTACATCCTCTGGTCCAGCCAGATCTGTCAGGGAGAATTGGGATCATAATAGTGCGGGGGGGTGGGGAGGTTTGTGGTAAGGGGGTAGCATTTAGAAACTACAGGAAAGTGATATACTTCATCGTTGCTACCCTATACCCTGACTGGCTCATCTCCTACCCACAATGCTTCTATAAGGGAATGTCCAATTGCCTACAGATAGGCTTTGGGTCTCCACTCCGCACTCCCCCCCTCATTCACAATGATATGATTTTTTGTTCTGATGATACCTGATACCTTCGTCACCTTGTGATAGCATAGGCTGGTATGATTGTTCCATGTGGGTTTTTGTTGCTTCTGAGCTAGATGGCTGCTTGTTTACCTTCAAGCCTTTAAGACCCCAGACATTTTATCTTTTGATAGCCAGGCACCATCAGCTTTCTTCACATTACGTTTGAGTTTCTATGGATTTGTTTCTCTAATCTACCGAGACTAACACAGAGATGCACATTGGGCCTTTACTCAAGTCCTCCCTCAACACAAGAACAATTTGTTGTAAAAACCTGGCATTCTGTAATGTTCACTTTCTCGACAAGATCACTGAAGACAAAATGGTTACATAAGCTAATGTAGTGAAGAAAGATGATGGGGTCCAGCTATTACAAGATATAAGCATCTGGGGTCTTAAAGGCTTGAAGTTAAACAAACGACTATCTAGCAGAAAAGCAATGAAGCCCACATGGAAGAAGCACACCAGTGTGATCACAAGGTTTTGACAAGATCAGATATCAGTCATCAGAAGACCCAAAAATAAACAACCATTTCAATGCAAGTGGTATCAAAATGGAGACCCAGAACCCATCTGTAGACAATTGGATATCCCCTCACAGCAGGCTCACAAGAAAAGGAGGGGTCAGCCCCTCAGGAACAGTAATGGGAGCAACCATACCACGAGGGTAGGGAGAAGGTGGGAGAAGGGGAAAAAGGGTTAACTGATCGCAATGATCATTGTACAATACCCTCCCCTAGGGGGACAAACAACAAAAATATTGGAGAAGGGAGACAGCAAATGGTATAAAATATGAAAATAAAAATGATTTCTAAATTATCAAGAGTTCACAGTGTGAGAGAGCTGGGGAGGGAGGGGAAAAAAGAGGAGCTGATACCACGGGCTCAAGTAGAAAGAAAATGTTTTGGAAATAATGATAGCAACATATGTACAAAGATTGGTACAATTGATGTATGGATTGTTAAGAGCTATAAAAATCCCCAAATGATTTATTGAAATAAAAAAAACTGATTACCTAGGGACACAGAGGGGGGGGATGGGAAGTCAACAACATGTAAAAGAAAGTAGTTAATGGGGCAGGAAATGTATGGATGTGCTTTATACAATTGATGTATGTATATGTATGGATTGTGGTGAGAGTTGTATGAGTCCCTAATAAAATGTAAAAGAAGAAAAGAGAAAAAAATGATTAGGGCAAAGACTGTACAGATGTGCTTTATACAATTGATGTATGTATAGGTATGAACTGTGAAAAGAATTGTATGAGCCCCAATAAATTGTTAAAATAAAAATTTTTAAAAATCCAAAAAAAAAAAAGAAAGTAGTTAAGGTTCCAAAGTTGATTGTAGCACATTTGCACAACCCTTTTGATAGGATTGCACTACTGAATTATATATGTTAACTATAAATCAATTATTTTTTTAAATAGATGAAATAAACAGTCATTGTGCCAAAATTAATTAGTCAACATTCAACCACTTCAAGAAGCATATGATCAAGAATCAATGATATTGAAGGAAGAAGTCCAAGGTGCCCTGAAGGCAATGGCTAAAAATAAGGCTCCCGGAATTCATGGAATACCTTTAAATGCTAAAAATGCAGCACTGGAACAAACCATTCATTACTTTATGGCTAGAAATTTAAAAGGCAGTTACTTTTTCAATCCACGGGAAGAGATCCATATTTGTGCCAATTCTAAAGAAAGATAACCCAATATAATACAGAGATTATTGAACAATATCATCAAAATCACTAGCAAGTAAAATTTTGCTAACGATAATTCAAAAATAATTTCAGCAATATAGTGAGTTCCAGCAATTCAAGCTGAATTTGGAAAATTTGGAATGAGAGCTAACTTTGCTGACGCAGATGGATTCTGGCTAAAAGCAGAAAATATCAAAAAGATATTTGTGTTTTATTGATTATACAAAGGCTTTCAATGCT
This sequence comes from Tenrec ecaudatus, assembly GCF_050624435.1. Taxonomy (NCBI): domain Eukaryota; kingdom Metazoa; phylum Chordata; class Mammalia; order Afrosoricida; family Tenrecidae; genus Tenrec; species Tenrec ecaudatus. Next base: position 93,849,077 of record NC_134539.1, on the reverse strand, counting down.
TTTGATCATAGAAAAATATGGATGGCATTGGGAAGAATGGGAATTCCAAAACACTTAATTGAATTCATGTGGAATCTGTAAATAGGCCAAGGGGAATTCATTTAAACAGTACAATGGGACATTATATAGTTTATAATCAGAAAAGTGATTTTCACTATCAAAATCTTGATTATCTAATGTGGAAAACATGGAGTAGGTATATCTACCCAAGTGCTGGGAATTCACTGTTTTTTATTGGGGGCTCTTAGATCTCATAACAATCTATACATCAATTTTATCAAATACATTTGTACATATGTTGCCATCATCATTTTCAAAACATTTTCTTTCTGCTTGAGCCCTTGGTATCAAGCTCCTCTTTTTTCCCTTCCTTCCTTCCTCCACCCTCATGGACCCAATAAATTATAAATTATTATTTTCCTATCTTACATCCTCCTCTGTCTCCCTTTGCCCACGTTTCTGTGGTTCGTACTCCTGGGGGCTGGGGGTTGCTATACATCGATCACTGTGGTGAGTTTCTCTCCCTTCTCTCCCCACCTCCCCACCCTCATGGTATGGCTACTCCCATTCTTCTTCTTGAGGGTATTATCTGCCCTGGATTCTGTGTGTTGAGAGTGTTATCTGCACCAGTGTACATGCTCTGGTCTAGGCACATTTGTAAAGTAGAAATGGTGTCATGATAGTTGGTGGGGGGGCGGGGGGAAACGTACCATTAAAGAACAAGATGAATGTTGTGCTACCTCAGTGCTATGCTGCACCCTGGCTGACTCGAGTTTTCTATAACCTTGAATTACTACTATCAGAAGAGGTTACAAGAGGCCTTATGAGTAAATCAGAGACCTATGTAAGCCACAGATATGTGAATGCTTTTTGAGCCCACATTTAATTATAGCCTCAATCTAAGAAAAATTAATTCTTATGACATGGCCTTGCTTGACACTTGCCCTCATAAAAAGATCACTGAAGATAAGGGTGCTACCACAAAGTATGGTGAAGAAAGCATCAAAACAAATAGTCAGTCTTAAAGACTTTTCAAACAAGCAGCCGTTCTAAGTGAGGCATCAACATGGAAGAAGTACACCAACTTGTGTAATCCAAGGATTATAAATAATAAAATCCAAATCCAAAGGAGGGAATCATATCAAAGCTAAATTGTGAACACCTGGTTTTCAGAAGGCTATGGAAAACAGCGGAAGTCCAAAATCCATTTGCAGAGCCCCTACATGGATTAGCTTTTGGTGAATCCCCTCTGACCATAGTTTAGGGATGTGAATAAACTTTCTAATCCGACAGAGAGCACTGTAAACTCAATTGTGGTACCTTATCATTTATGTCCCTTTGGAACCATTTTTAAATTGTTTCATTTTTTAAAAGTGAAGAGTAAATACACATAGATTGAGCCTCCAGTGACTATCCTCTGACCACGGACCAGTAATGTGAATAACTTTGCTATTCTGCAGAATGAAAGAGAAAGATTTGTGACAGAAACAGGTTAAAAGAAAACACCTTGTGATAGTTAGGCTTATTGTGCCAACTAGGTCAATAGGAACATGTGGATGTGTTTACACAGGTCATAGCTTGACTGGAGGATAACCAAATAAAGACAGCCAGCATTCCACCCCCCTCTTACTCCCTGGTGATAAGACTATCATGCCACTGCTTTGGCTCGTTCTCTGTCTCAACTTGTGTGCTAAGCTACCTGTAGGCCAAGCCAACCCAACCCACTGATGGTGGCACTAGAGCTTGAGGCTCCTTCGAGACTTGCTTCACCACATTTACATTCCTTGAGCTTGAGGCTGGTGGATCCTGTCACTCTGCTTAAGTTCTATAGAGATGCCATGGGGCCTGCTTCACTAAGCACAGGAGCTACTGACTGTTGCTGACCCACCCTGCTGTCTGCTACATGTGGGCAAACGCTGGCTGCCTTGCTTGAGGAAAGACTCGTTAGTCGGCTTCCTTGACCTTGGACCCAGCAGCCCACGTGAGTTGAAGGACTTCCTCTGTATTAACTGTTCCATGAAAGTTAACTGAACTGAGCCTTCTGTACTGCTGTGTGGACTACTTAGCTAATATATTCCTTCTCACTGTGCAAACCTATCCTCACATATAATCATAAGTGTCCTGGCGTTAGAGAACCCTGCCTAACAAAGACCTTATCATTTGATCTCCCTTTTGACCCTTTTAAAAATTTTTTCTGGCTTTTGATAATTCCTGCTTTCTTTTTGATTGGAGTTTTTCTCTGGTTTATTTTGTTATTGTTGTTTTTTAATTTTTTGCAGGGTAGGGAGAATGTTTTCCAGTATATGCAATTCAGGATGGGTAAAAAAGTATAGCAAAAGCAATTGGATTAATGGCTCATTGGACTGTGGGGGAGAGAGCAGGGGGAGTGTGCCGGAGGACAATGGGGAGCTGACAGTAGTAAGTACAGGAAGGAAGAAATGTTCTGGTACTGACTATGGTGATAATTGTGCAACTTTTAATGATACGACCAATTGAGGTGCATGATGTGTGAATTCTATGTCAATAAAACTTTTATTAACCCTTTTGATAGAAAAATTGACAGGATAAATCAGGACCCAAGGACCATCAGAAAGAAGCAGAAAATGCCCAGGGTTCACAGATCTCACACTGGGTAGATCTTCTACCACGAGCATTCCACACAGGAAGCTCCATACAAGTGAGCAAAACCAACTGAAAAGTTTCTTGGTAATGCCAGCAATCAAAGGAAGATATTAGCAATTGCTTACAAACCAATTTGCAAACAAACATTCAGAACTTAAAACTGTTTTAAAAGAGTTGGTAAACAGAAAAAGATTAGAGGTGGAGGTTTGGTAGGAGCAGGGGAAGCAATTACAAATTAAAAATTATTTACAGGCAATTCCATCCATCATTTACATTAAGAACATACTATAAGGTGCGTTTCTGTGGAAAGACATGACTTTTCTGAAAAAAAAATTCGTGCATACATACCTATCATAATAAAAACATGTTACCATGAGTGATAGTAATATCAGAAATATATGAAGGGTGTCAAGGAGTTTAAAGAAAATAGAAATGAAATATGATATTTTTACACAAAGTTTTTGAAGCTCTGTTGTACGCATTTTTCTATATAAATTCAACTACTCGAGCCAGTGCTTACTACCTAAAGCTGTAAGAAAAATCTACTAGGTTCAAAATGGGTTGTCATTTGATTTTTCAAGGGAAATTTTGACTATACGTACTCACTTACTGACCATCTTGTTAAATACAATTTCACATACCATATACATATACTCAAGTATAAGTCGACCCGAATACAAACCAAGGCACCTAATTTTACCACAAAAAGTACATTTAAAATGTGCTGAAAAACCTGGCTTATACACAAGTATGTACAGTATACCCAACTTTGAAGAAATTATTAGGGGGTAACTCCATGGCCTAAAAGACTGTCATGCCTGGGATGCCTTCCACAAGTAGGTCTGAGAGACAATCAACTGGCCGAGGGACTATACTCCCATTCTAATGCAACGCCTGGTTTGAGCTAGAGATGGCTTGAGGCAATGGTGATCTCATGGAGATTTCAGCAGGCAAAAGCCGTGGATAACGCCTTAATGTACTCGGAGGTCAGTGAGGGGAGCTGAATAAGGTGCCATGTGGGGTTGAGGTGGGCGGAAAATGAGCATGGTCTTCACCCAGGGTGATGGTGGACAATGCTCAACCATCATCAGCATCACCACCAACACACTCAACTCCCATGGGATACCCCATGGTATTAAATGGGTCACAAAATTCCCTGGGTATCTTGAGACCCACTGGAGAGCAAATAAAATGTCCCAGGGTAAGAACAGAACATTACATTTGAGTCAAATTTGATTGTGCCATGTAACTCCCACCAAAGAACCTTTCCTTGCATGGGTCTGGCAGGAACATAGGGTAAGATAGTAATACACTTCACCTATGAGGTCTGTTTGCTCACAAGGTGCCAAAGGGATCAGTTATCAAGCATCAAAAAACAAATAATCATATCATTGTGTGCTCACCTCCCTGATAGGATTGCTGATGGGTTCATAAGCAAATGTAGCGAAGAAAGCTAACGGTCCCCACTATCAAAAGATATAGCATCTGGGGTCTTAAAGGCTTGAAGGTAAACAAGCAGCCATCTAGCTCAGAAGCAAAAAAGCCCACATGGAACCAGCCTGTGTGATCACAAGGCGTCGAAGGGACCAGGTATCAGGCATCATCAGAACAAAAAATCATTATCATTGTGAATGAGGGAGGGAGTACAGAGTGGAGACCCAAAGTCCATTTGTAGGCCACTGGACATCCCCTTACAGAAGGGTCTCAGGGAGGAGATGAGCCAGTCAGGGTACGAAGTAGCAACAATGAAACATATAACTTTCCTCTAGTTCCTAAATGCTTCCTCCTCCACAACTATCATGATCCCAATTCTACCTTGCAAATCTGGCTAGACCAGAGGATGTACACTGGTACAGATAGTAATCGGAAACACAGGGAATCCAGGGCAGATGATCCCTTCAGGACAGTGGTGAGGGTGGTGATACTGGGAGGATGGAGGAAGGGTGGGTTGGAAAGGGGGAACTGATTACAAGGATCTACACGTGACCTCCTCCCTGAGGGACGAACAACAGAAAAGTAGGTGAAGGGAGACGTCAGACAGGGCAAGATATGACAAAATAATAATATATAAATTATCAAGGGTTCATGAGGGAGGGGGGAGTGGGGAAGGAGGGGGAAAATGAGGAGCTGATGCCAGGGGCTTAAGTGGAGAGCAGGGGCTTAAGTAGATGAGAATGATGAGGGCAGTCAACGTACAAATGTACTTTACACACTGATGTATGTATGGATTATGATAAGTTATATGAGCCCTAATAAAATGATTTAAAAAAAATTCGCCTGTGAGTAATTGTAAGTGGATTCCCTGCAATGCCATCCTGCTGTGTATAAAATGAGCCCAGTGAGTAGCAGAGGGTGTGAGCTCATTGCCAGCAAGAGTCAGGGGTGAAGTACATCCTCTGGCCCCAGCATCTGGCTTACCCCTACCTGACCTTCAGACTTTGGACTGAAATGCATCCACCAGTCTCATTTCCTCAAGGTGATATGAGCTCCTGAGCCCTAGAGGCATAGTGGTTACCTGCTGAGAAGCTAACTGTGAAGTCAGCAGTTCAAGACTGTTTTTCAGGAGAAAGGTGAGGCTTTCCACTCCAGTGAAGAGTTAGTTTCAGAACCCATGGGAGATGTTCTACCCTGCCCTATAGGATTGCCATTCAGAATTGACTAAATGTCATTGTGTTGGGGGGCCTTATGATTCACAGGACCCAGAGATGCTGAAGGAAAATATTCAAGGAAGGAGTTGAGAAAGATGGAACAAATTATCATCTTGCAAGAGTTGGACTTTGGGGAATTTTTCAATATGGAACTTCTTGGGACTAGTTTGATGTTAATTCCTAGAAAAAAGTAAAGTAAAAAAAAAAAGTAAAGTATTAAAGGTGTTTTTTCCTTCTCTCCAACTCTCCCCCAGAGAATTCTGCACCCTTGGATTTATCAACTCAAAACTCACAACCATAGTATCACATGATTCTGACTCAAAGTAAATCTTACAGGACAGAGCAGAACTCTCCCTTTGGGTTCCTGAGACTGAATCCTCACAGGAACAGAGACCCTCTCTTCCTCCCATGGTAGGGCGACTGAGTTAACAGCCCAACGCAGCAACCCACTACACTGTGTTAAAACTAGTTTGCCATCCTCAAGGAACCAAACCATGTTCTTTTCCATCTTCTTTTAGAACTTTTGGAACAAAAAGAAATCTGAAGAGGTGAGTGCAGACGCAGAAAGTAAATGGGATACAGTTTCCGAAGGAGATCCTCACAGGATAGTCCTTGCCACCCTCAAAGAATAAGCAGCTGTATTGGTATTGTCATGATGAAACAATTCCTCAATATAACTTTCCTGACATTTTTCTCCCAATGCCATTCTCAGTTTTCTCAAAAGTTCAGAATAACCTCCCATATTCATTCTGTGTTCTTTGAGAAAATCCGAATTACCCATTTGAAATCTCAAAAGAATGTTATCACAACCTTGTAAGTTGCCGGACCTCTCTGCCTTGAATTTAAATGGCCCAGCAGACCCCCCTCAAAAGCCACTGTCTTAATTGGACCTTTCTTCTGAAGCCGCCCTAATGAGACAAAGGCCAGTATAATACTAAGAGAATTTGTCCATAGCCACTCACTGATTGCATTGGAATAAACTCCTGTATGAACTGAAACCCTGGCAGCAATACTTTTTTACTAACTCTCATACACTAGAAACCTAGACCAACAAGAGACAACAGGGCTTGTTGGTGGTGGTGGTGGTGTTAGTTCCGACTCATATTGACCCGATATACAAGAGAAAGAAACACTGGGCTGGCCTGTGCCATCCTCACACGTATTCTTTTATCTGAGTCCATCAACACAACCACTGTGTCAATCCATTTTGTCCAAGGTCTTCCTCATTTTTGTTGCCCTACTACTTTGGTCATACATGATATCCTTCTCTAGCGAATGGTCTCTCCTGACAACATGTCAAAAGAACGTGAGAAGTCTCACCATCCTTGCCCTAAGGAACATTCTGGTTGTACTTCTTCTAAGACAGACTTGTTTGTTCTTCTGGCGTCCATGGTACTTCCAATATTCTTCACCAACACCATAATTCAAGTGCATCAATTTTCACATGCATATGAGATTTGAAAATATGGCTTTAGTCGGGAGCACGTTAGTCCTCAAAGTAACATCCTTACTTTTCAATTTTCTAAATAGGTCTTATGCAGCAGATTCACCCAATACACATGTGTCTCTTGATCTTTACAGGATATTCCAAGAGTACTGATTGTGGATCCAAGAAAGATAAAAAAGTCTGAACAACTTCAGCCTTTTTCTCTATTTATCATAATGTTACCTATTAGTCCAGCTGTAAGAATTTTGATCTTCTTAACATCAAGTTGTGATCCATACTAAAAGCTGCATGCAAGTGCTTCAAGCCCTCCTCACTTTCAGCAAGCAAGGTTGTGTCATCTGCATATCTAAGGTTAAGCCTTCCTCCAAACCTGACACCATGTTCTTCTTCATTTCACCTAGCTTCTCTGATGATTTGCTCAACAGACCGATTGAATAAGGATGGTGAGAGGCTACAACCCTGTCACACACCTTTCCTGATTTCATACCAGGAAGTAGTCCCTTCTTCCATTCTCACAACTGCTTCTTGATTCACGTACAAGTTCCACATGAGCAAAATGTAGTGTTCTGGAATTCTCATTCATCTTACGGGCTCTCCTGAGTTTGCTATGCCCCAGGTTAAATGGCTTAGTATAATCAATAAAGCAGAAGTAAACATCTTTCTGCTGTTCTCTGCATTCAGCCAAAAAAGCAAGATGGAATATTCAGGGTCTCTAGGAACATTTTAAGCAGTCTTCTGACCAGGATTATTTCACTATTTATGAAAGCTCATGGTGGTTTTGTTGAGGTTTGGGAATCAAAATAGTCATAAGAAACCGGCCCAACATCATCATGTGTTCTGCAGTTAGTTTGTTTTTTTTTGTGGGTAGTACACAATCCTTACCCTTCACACTCCCTTATATGGTCATGTCATTTTTTGCAGAACTCAATCCCAGCAGGTGAGGTGTGGGCTTCTATTTCTTGATAGTATACACAGAAATGCTCCTCTGGGTTATATTCAGATTGAAGGCTGAGTTTTTTTGAGAATACACACTACGCCTTTCATTTATGTTTTCTCACCTAGTCCCAGGGTACATGCAGTCTGACATTGAACTGGTGTTTTATAAAGGTTGGTTGAAAATGTGAACAGGCATATTCCTTTAACAGTGTCTTGCTAAGAATTGTATGAGTTCTTGCTTCAAACCTACACTACTAAGACTTACCTATGCAGGTAGTCACCAACCTCCATTCATTGTAAACTGGCTCTGACACTTTTTTAGATTTCATTATCTAGTGACTTTTACTATCAAAGCCTTCATAAATCTTATTTTTACTCATGTGGGGGGATTGGAAATATTAAATGTACAGTTACATATAAAGATAACATCTGCAAATTACATGCTGCAACACTATATGTAATACATATTACTAGGGATAAAATATATTCCAATAAAGGGGGAGGGATGGTCATAATTGTGATTCATGGTAACTTTAATACACAATAAGGAAAATGAATATATATATATAAAACATTAATACCCAGTTTATCAAAACCTAGGTAAAATAGGCATCCAAATTCTCTTTTTCCCTACTTTTCCAATAAACCATAGTGAACTATTTAACTTAAAAAGTAAGCCAATTTATTTCCTGATAACTTTCTTCTTGCTTAATAACTTATTCTGATTTCGAATTTCCTTGCCTACCCACCACATGTATGGTGCTGAATTCTAGCTTTTACAAGAAGGAACTCTTAAAACTCTTGGCATAAAACATCAAAAAAATAAAAATACTACATTAAAAGTTAGAAAAGTTAACATATTCTTAGTCTAACTGTGCACTTTTAATGCTGCCTTCCTTGTTTAATTATAAAGTATTTTAGGTAATTACTTACATACATTTTAATAGCAACTAGGACAGCCCTACTTAAGAAATTTTTAAGTAAAAATCATTAAACTTGTAAGCAGTTAGTACTTAATCAACCCTGAGTATCAACACTAACAATCTTAATTTGTCAAAATGTGCATCCATAAGTTGACTATGATATAAGACATGATGGTCAATGAGCATAAGGGTAATCTTACAATGCTTGGGCCCAACACAGTTCGACATCCTTTATAGGGAGGTGCCACTGAATCTACAGCACACCTCCAAGTTATATTAACACAATTTTATTGAATATTTATAAGATAAGATCCTGAAAAATAAGCACATTGGGTAAGATACAATAACTGCAATGATACGCTCATAATGCAGTATGGAAGAAATGTCCTCATTACTGTAATAGCTTCACTATAATCATTCTGTTACCAAAGTTTCCTTGAAAACTGATTATGGCTCTGTGCTGGAGGTTACGACAACATTAATACATTCCAATACATGGAAAAAGATACGAAGACAAGAAAAAAGGCAATTAAGTGTTTTAACAATACTGGGACACACACAAAAAAAGAAAAGGCTCACCTGGGGAAAGGATGTATCATATGACTTTAGGAAGCAATGCTTGAATGGAATCTCACAAGACAAATTATAAATATTAAGAAATTAGATGTGGCAAAAAATAAATTAGATGTGGAAAGTCCTCCAGGATGAGTAAAGAGCATAAACAAAAGCAAGAAGATACATAAGAACCATGTGATACAGCTAGAAAATTTTAATTAGCTGAACTAAGTTGAAGAACGGAATCCAGAAAAATGCATTAGGAGACAAAAGAACACTAGACAAAACTAAGTCTATGGAGGGGTGCATGTACCAAACTAAGTACTTTGGCTTTGCTCTGAGCAATTAAGGGACAAAGGGAAAACAATGATTTGATGATATTTTGAAAAGCCCTTCAGATTTCAGTATGGAGGACAGACTAGAGGAAGACTGAAAGATGCATTAAGGTGTTTTATAACATGAGAAAGATAAAAAGGATTGTAAGAATAAGAATGAAGAAATAATTATAATTTATAAATTATCAAGGGTTCATGAGGAGGGGGGAGCAGGGAGGGAAGGGAAAAATGAGGTGCTGATACCAAGGGCTCAAGCAGAAAGCAAAGGTTTTGAGAATGAGGGAAACAAATGTACAAATGTGCTTGATACAATGGATGGATATATGGATTGTGATAAGAGTTGTACAAGCCCCCAATAAAATTATTTTTAATCTTTTTTAAAAAGTTAAAAAAAAAACGATGCTTCCATAGGTTTCAGCTGCCTCAAAATGCATTAGGTGTTGGCAATGTATGTACAAATGTGCATCAGACAATGGATGTATGTATGGATTGTGATAAGAGTTGTATGAGCCTCCAGTAAAATGATTAAAGGGAAAAAAAGAAAAGAAAAAGAAAGGTAGAGAAAGGAGGCGAGGAGGGGGAACCAATCACAATGATCGACACATAACCACCTCCACGCTCCAGGAGGATAAATAACAGAAACCGAGGGGAAGGGAGACAGTGGTTGGTGTAAGATATGAAAATAATAATAATTTATAATTCATCAAGGGTTGGGGCAGGCAAAGGGAAGAGAAAAAAAAGGAACTGATACCAAGGGCTCAAATAGAAAGCAAATGTTTAGAAAATAATGATGGCAACACATGTACAAATATGCTTGATACAAATGATGTATGGATTGTTGTAACAGCTGTAAGTGTCCCCAATAAAATGTTTTAATTTTTAAAAAAAGAATGAAAAGGGCCAAATACCAGATATTCACAATATTGAATCTTAAAAATTTTGCAGCTAATAGCAGGCACAAATTAAAACAATCAATTAATTAATTGATGAATACAGGGCTGGTTAATTAGATGTGGGGGATGAGGAAGGAATTAAGAATTCAGGTTGATTTGACTAGACTCTGTAGGTACATATTCTATCTTAAAAGGTAGATAGATGATGAGTTTAGTACATCAACCTAAATCTAAAGTACCTAGAGAGAGTGCAGGTGGGGTGCAGACTGGATAGTCAGCAAAAGGTCTAAAGTTCAAGAATAAAGTCTGGATGGGAGATGAGGATTTGGGAATTGTTAACAGGAAGGTGGATGATGGCTAAACAACTGACCAGAAAAAAGAATGAGGCATCTCATGGAAAACACCAACATTTAATGCACTCTAAAAAACAAAAGCAGCAAAGAATGAAAAGAATGTATAATCCCAGAGGAAAAAAAGAAAACTATAAGAGTAGTCAAGGAAGAATTTGGAAATGGCAAAAAGCCAAACCAAAACTCACTGCTGTTAAGTCAATTCCACTCCTGGCAAGTTTGCAGACTAAGGTGTTGTTATTAGGTGCCACTGAGTCAACTCCAACCAATAGCGACCCTATGGCACAACAGAACCAAACACTGCATGGTTCTGAGCCGTCATCACAATTATTCCTAGGCCCCTGTGTCAATCCATCACATCGAAGGTCTTCCTTTTTTCACCACCCTTCCACTGTACCAAACATAATATCCTTCTCCAGGGACAGGTCTCTCCTGACAACATGTCCAAAATATGTAAGCTGAGGCTTTGCTATCCCTGCCTCTAAGGAGCACTCGGGTCGTACTTCTTCCAAGCTAGATGGGTCTGTCATTTTCACAGTCTATGGCACTTTCAATATTATTCTCCAACACAACAATCGATACGTCGATTCTTTTACATCTTCCTTATGTCCACCTTTCACATGCATACGAAGCAATGGAGAATATACTATGGTTTGGGTCACGTGCACTTTAGTCCTCAAAGTAACATCCTTGTTCTTCAATACTCTGAATAGGTCTTGTAAAGCAGATTTATGCAATACATCTTTTGATCTCGATTGCTGCTGCTTCCATGAGCATTGATTGTGAATCTAAGCAAGACAAAATCCTTGTCAATTTCAACCTTTTCTCCATTTATCATTTTACCTATTGATTTGCAATCCATAGTGAAGACTACAATCCTTGATCTTCATCAAGTGCTTCAGTTCCTCTTCACTTTCAGCAAGCAAGTTTATGTCATCTGCCTGCCACGGGTTAAGCCTTCCTCCAACTCTGATGCCACATTCTTCATGTATCTGGCTTCTCTGATGAACAGGGGGAAACTGTCGATGTATCCAAGGCTATAATCTTTATTAAAGCAGACTGCCACATCTGTGAAACACCTAGTGAATTTGAACTGCCCTTTACCTCCAGGGTTCCTCCAGGAATAAGCAGTAATGCAAATTCTACAGGTAAGCAAAGAAAAAATGAAAAACTGAAAGAAATGAATGACCACTTGGAGGTTTTCACTTGATAGTCACTCTGAAAGACCAGTGTCAAGAGATATGTGAGGCATGCACACATGACAAGGGTACAACCCCCAAAAAAGAATTTTTTAAATCATTTTATTGGGGGCTCATAGAACTCTTATCACAATCCATATATCCATCCAGTGTGTCAAGCACATATGTACATTGGTTGCCCTCATCATTCTCAGAACATATGCTCTCCACTTAAGCCCTTGGTATAAGCTCATTTTTCCCCTCCCAGCCTGCTCCCCCTTCCCTAAAAAGAATTTTAAGATCATTTTACTAGGCTCTTACAGTTCTTATTACAATCCATGCATCAATTGTATCAAGCATATTTGTACATACTCTTTTACCCTACCTCCCCACTCCCACCCTCATGACCCCTCGATAAATTTTAAATTATTATTTTCTTATCTTCTTAGACCATCCAATGTCTACCACCACAGTTTCTTCCCCCCCCCCCCCTTCTCTTCCCACCTTCTCCCTACCCTCCTGGTAACACTATTCCCATTTCTGTTCTGAGGCAGTTTATCTGACCTGATTCCATGTGTCTGGAGCTCTTATATGTATCTGTGTACATGTTCTGGCCTATCCCACAGTGAAACACAGGATTGGGGTAATGACAGTGGGGTGTGGGGAGGAAGCCTCAAAGAACCAGAGATTCATCAGTGCTATACTTTACCCTGGTTGATTCATCCCTTCTGTGAAGGTATGTCACATTGTCTACAGTTGGGGTTTAGGTCTCTGCTCTGACCAGCTTTGTTCTCAAAAATATTTTGTTTGTCTGTTTGTTTTGGATCTTCTGATGCCTGTTATCTAATCCCGTCTAAACCTCATGGTCGAATAGGCTGGTGTGCTTCTTCTATATGGGTTTGTTTCTCTGCTACATGGCCACTTGTTTAACTTCAAGCCTTTAAGACCCCAGGTGCTATATCTTTTAATAGCTGGCCACCATCAGCTTTCTTTACCACATTTGCTTGTGCAACAATTTTGTCTTCAGCAATCATTTTTCCACAAAGCTATGTATTTAAATATTTTTTGCAAAACAAATTTGATACCTTCAAGGTTCTCTCCATTCCACTTGATACATTTGTCAAATCTGCGATTCCATTCTTGGAAACTGAGGTAGTTAAGAGTTTATTGTGCCAACCTGGCCGATAAATACATGTGGGATTAATTGAAGGGCAGAGGGATAAATGGCTCCGTGAGTCTCGCCTTTTTAGTTCTCAGGTCTCTTCCTTTCTGATCATCGGACCAGGGTGCAGCTGCCTTAGCAGTTCCCTGATTCAGCTTGCAAGGCTGACTTCCTGGAAGACATCCCTAAGGAGAAGCCACATGGACCTACCCCAATGCAGACCTGGGTGCTGGAGCAGCCCTGTGGAGACCTCTGTCAGTGCTGAGATGTTTACACATTCAGACTCGGCTTTCCTCCTGCAGTTGGCGGCATTATTGCGTCTGTTTTGTGAGATGGAGGAGGACGTTGTGGATTGGTGTTGGACATATGGGTTAATGTGGGACTTGTGCGCTTGGGCAGCACTGGGTTGGGATGTTTTCTTAATGTTCACTTAACCTTTATATAAAACTCTCTCTTATACATGAGTTTCTGTGGATTTGTTTCTCCAAAGTACTCAGACTAACAGAAACATTTTGCAAGCTCATCTGTTTGGATGGCTGACAGCACCTTCCTCTTTTTATCTTCATCTCTTCTCTGTTGTCAAATCACTGTCCATTCATGTCCCTCTTCATTCGTGGAAACAAAAAGAAGTTGCACAGAGCAAGGTCAGGTGAGTCAAGTGTGTGGAGAGAGAGGAATGCAGTTTGTTGCCAAAAACTGGCACACTGAGATGGCTGTTTGAGCAGATGCATTGCAGTGGGAGCAAAATAGTCCCTGGTCTGCCGCAAATCGGGCCTTTTTTGTCTCTCACTTTCAAGCAATCTTTTCAGAATATCTATATAGAAAGCCTGATTAACAGTCTGATCCGGTAGGACGAACTCCAAAGGAGTGGACACTTTTGTCCGTTAGGAAATTGACATACACCCAGAAAGAGATTTGTCATCAATCAACATTTTACCTGTATTGAAATAAGAAAACCACTCGTACACTTGAGTTTTTCCCATAGTGCTGTCCTTGTAAGCTGTGTTCAACATCACAACCATTTCTGTGGCATTTTTCCCAAGCAAGAAACAAAATTTCACAGCCACATATTGTTCTCTTAAATCAGCCATCACACACACACACACACACACACACACACACACAAAAGCAAAATGGTTCAGGCAAAATGGCTTTTACAAAAAATTCACTGTGACCAGAGAGCCTTCCAAAACATCATTACTGGGTACACTAACTCAGAGCAAGTTGCTCGATGCTCACCAAGTGTGAAAAAATGCATATTATAAAAGCTCCCCTGTGCTCAGTGCCATTCTTGGTTTTTTGGCAGTATGCCCTCGTATATTGAAGTCACCAAACCAAAAAACCAAACTCTCTGCCAGAGTCTATTCCAACTCAAAGCAACCCTTGGAGGACTGAGTAGAACTGTTCTTGGTTCTACTGGGGAATGATAGTTTCGCCAAAACTGTAAATCTTTACAGGAGCAGACAGCCTCATCTTTCTCCCATAGACTGGCTCATGGGTTTGAACGGCTGATTTTGCAGTTAGCAGTCTAATACTTACCCCACTGCACCATCAGGGACAAAAACTGTCTGAAAATAAAGAGAAATTTATCATACTTGGAAAAATGTTAGACTAAGGTAAAGACCAACCATTCTTCTATTAAAAGATCTTTTTGAAGTGGTGCTCTTTAAGATGTTCTGAATAGTGAAAGACACAAATGCATACTGGTGGAAAACCATTTTCAAGAAAATATCTGATGCATATTTTTCTACATAGGCATTCCTTGAAATATAAAGAGAAACTTCTGCATGCACGGAAACTTCGTGACCAGTATCTCTGACTCACTTCCCTTATTCTTCCCCTCTACAGCCCTTATTCAGTACTCAGCTGACCGCAAAAGACATGGCCATCTGATGCCCACCCTAACTTCAAAGTTTAGATCTGAAGCCTCAACAGGATTATATAGTCACAGAATAAGTTTCCAGATGGTCTGTCATCACTTACATGGGAATTCTCATTCCGCACAATTTCTTGTTTTAACACTGTCCACAGCATTTTCTCCAATAAATATGAGGCCAGTGGTCATATGTGGCTATAGATCACTTAAAATGTAATTAGTAGAACTAGGGAACTGATTTTTAAAATTTATTTAACTTTAATTCATTTAAATTAGCCGCAGGTAGCTAGTGGCTATAGGAATAGGCAACAGAATCGTATACACAAAAACAGGTTATTTATCCTATCCACCTTTTGGTCATCATACACCTGCTGTTATTATTTTGAGAGATGAAAAACAAAACTCTCCTTTGTTTTCATTCCAGTTGTGACCATAAAATATGTGTGAGCAAGGCAGATAAACCTTCACAAAACTAAATGCCCCATATAAAAAACCTTTAGTGATCAAGACACATATTTTAAAGTAAAATTAGAGTAGAAAAACAAAAGTGCTATTAGTCTCCATAACCTTGAAAAAACCTCGGTCACATAATGCATGTAAATTGAGAAATTATACATCACATAGGAAATTGAGTCCAAAAGTTAAATGATTTGTCCTTCATACAGTGTGTCGACTACAGAGCCGGGTTCCGACACAGCACATGCTCAGAAATTGTTTCAGAATCTTAATTTGCACGAAAGCCACTTACTGCTAAATTATCAGACATGCATTATAAGGCAGAAATCCAACCCTCTGAAGGCGCTCACACTTAAGTCTTCATTTATCTCCTTCAATAAACCTGATGTTTCATATATGAATAATCAAATGTTTTAAAAAGTTAAAAGTAAAAAGAATAATCAAAAGTTATAGTTTTAATCATTTTAATTTTCTTGGTATAATTACTGATGTCATTTTCTATTCTATTAATTGGCAAATATTTTTTAAATCATTTTATTGGGGGCTCTTACAGCTCTTATCACAATCCATACATCCATCCATTGTGTCAAGCACATTTGCACATATACTGCCATCCTCATTTTCAAAACATTTTCTTTCTACTTGAGCCCTTGGTATCAGCTCATTTTTCCCCTCCCTTACCCATCCTCCCTCCTTCATGAACCCTGGATAAGCTACAAAATTTTTTTCATGCCTTACACTAACCCCTGACTCCCTTCACCCACTTTCCTGTTGTTCGACAAACATAATTTTTATAGGAGAAAAACACTTCACCAGTAACAAAAAAAAAAAGTTTGGACATTACTGTAATTCAAAAGTTATTTTACTATAAAATTCAATAACAGATTTGTATTTGTTTTTAATAACTATATGCTTATTCCTTATCAACTTTCTAATTATCTGACATTTCACATCCTTAACAACAATAGCAAAATCTATGTGGTTATTTTGCATATTAACAACTTGTGCCTGGCAGTAATGAACACCAACATTTAAAACAAGAGTAACACTGGCTATGATGGTTATGGTTATGTGCCCCCTTGGTCTGGCCATGATTATAAAAGTTATCATCTACTTTACACAACAGTGGGTTTTGCATAATATCCTAGGTCTCTGAAACCTAATCATGTCAATAAATACATGTTCTCAGAAGCATTCTTCTAAATTTTAGCTGCGATTACCATTGAGCATCATTTAAAATAATATTAAAACAATATTTCAGGACAACAAAAATTATATTATTACTAAAGAGAATTCAAATAATATATTAATGACCTAATGATTTCATACCTTAGGAAATATGAAAGTGTCACAAAGAGACAAATTAGCAGTAGAATGCCCTAAAAACTCTTTACGTCATTTAGCCTTATCTCTAAGCTAACTTGATGTGTCACTGCAGAAAACTTAAAATGCTTTTAAGCCTCAAGAAAATTTGAAATTTTCTATGACTTAATTTAACTTCAGCAATTTTAATTAACAAGTTTTAAAAGGGGTTAAAGTACTATGTCAAGAAGCACCCATGCTGAGAAAACCCTGAAAAAAATATATTACCTAAATCAGAAGAGTTATGCAGCCTACTGAAGTCCCAATTTATTTAGAATAGCATTAAAAGTTCTATACGCTATATTTTCTCCTGTCTTTTCAACTAATTATGAAATTCTTTATTTTAAAACTTCTTCTAAAATTCTATCAACCTAACAAAACCATTCTTCAAAGACCCTTCTAAATTTAATCTACTCTTAGTTATAAAACTGCCTAGATAACAATGTTATGTCTTACTTTTAAAATATCGTTTCGTAAATATTTCCCACAATTTTTATATAGTTAAAAAATCGTCTTAATGATTACATATTACATTGAATTAATGTTATGAATGTTATCTTTATTCTTTGATATAGCACTTTCAGAGTTACTATGGTAGACAATAAACTATCTCAGTTACCTTGGTAAGTTAGAAGAGCCCTTGTGACACACAGGTTAAAGCGCTCAGCTGCTGATCAAAAGGTCTGCTGCTCCACAGGAAAAAAAATCTGCTTATGTAAAGAGTGACAGCCTTGGAAACTCTAGGGGGCAGTTCTATTGTCCCATATGGTCACTAGGAGTTGGGAGCGTTGGATTTGACAGCAGTGTACTATGGATTTTGATGGGTTCTATATATACAAGGAAGGGTAATGGTAAAGAATTATGACACAAGATAAAAAGCTACAACGATTACAATGTTTTACTCTAACAAAACCAGAAGATATGACAAAAAATATTTTTTTAAACAGTTGCCATTGAGTCGATTCTGTCTCATTGTCACCCTACATGTGCTGAGAAGAACTGTGCTCCGTAAAGATTCAGGGCTGTGACCTAGAATCAGATTGCCAAGCCTCTCTCCTGAGGGGCCTCGGGATGGGTTCAAGCACCAGCCTTTAGGTTAACAGTCAGGTGTTTAATCAATTTTACCACCCAAGGATTCAAAGACATGACAGCTGCTTCCAAACAGTTTAAGATATAAAGTGTGTGTATGGGGGGGTTGGGGGGGGGGGCGCCGGTGCAACATACTTTTTCCTATAAAGGACTAGCACCAGTGAATGAAAACAAGAAATGATGGTTTTCGACCCAAACTAAAAAAAATCTTTCAAATTATCAGAACTATTAAGTAAAATATTAAGATAATAATTCTAAGCTGCCACTTAAAACTATGTAGTCAACCTCTGAATATATACAACAGGCATCCTAAAACTACAACCCGCAGGCCACTTGCGGCCCACCGAGGACATTTATCCAGCCCACCAGGTGTTTTTACCCTGTTTGTTTTTTTACTTAAAAATAAGATATTGCAGTGTGCATAGGTATTTGTTCATGGTTTTTTTAAAACTATAGTCTGAGGCACCGTGAACTGGCCCCCTGTTGAAAAAGCTTGAGGACCCTGATACACAAGAACAAATTGGTAAATCATGTGACAAAGAATGAAGCCTCTGATACTTGGTAGGAAGACCCATTAACCACTCAGCTGCCTTTCATTCACGTTCTCAAGTATTTACTCATCTATTATGATTAGTAGCACTGTGCTTGGTTTGATACACAAAAGTGAGCATGTTCCTATGGTTTTTGGCACTTTCTAATATTAGCCTAGAAGACTGAACAATATCAGCAATAACAAAGATTTCAGTGCTATGAATGAAAAAAATGAAATGCTATAGGAGAAAAACAGATTGGGCATTAAGGACACTCTTTCAGAAGAGAAAGACTTCAATTGGGAAATACTGACGGAGCGCTAGCAAAGCAAACAGCACTCGGGCGTAATGAAAAGCGACTGAAGTATAAGCTGGACAGTGACACAACCTGATTTATATTCTTTGGGGAAAATAAATTGAAAGAAAAAGTGGAAGCAGAGTTCACAATTAATTAGGACACTGGATGAGAAATGATGACCGACTAAACAGTTGAGGTAGATAGAAATGGATGGGTTCGAGATATCCTGGGGGCAACTGAAGCTCCAAGACTTGAAGATGGGTTTAATGCAAAGGAAGAAAAGTGAAATCAAAGATGATTCTGGTTTGCACAATTAATCTGATGGCACTGACATTTTCTGAGATAGAATCGACTGGGGATAGGGGCAGGTGTAAAGTAACAAAGGAACCTACCTTTAAGCCTCTATGATTCTTTAGACTCTCAATAGGAAATTTCCTGCAAGTGGACTATGGCAGATGTATTTACGTCAAAGGGTAATGTTATCATTTAATCTCTCTTAAGACCAATTTTAAATTTGTCTTATTTTTTTTAGATGAAGGAAAAACACATGTGGATTAAGCCCCTGAATAATCCCCTCTGACCATGGACCAGGGATGGGAAGAGCCTTGCTATCATGCAGAGCGCATTGGAAAGTGGATTGTTGCAGATGCAGTTAGGTTAAGATTTAGCACCCTATCACTTTATCACACTTATGGATCCATTTAAATTTGTTCTAGTTTTTCATATTTTCTGCTTCCTTTTCAATTGAGGTTTTTGTCTGCTTTACTTTGTCATTGTTGTTAGTTTGTTGTTATTTCTTAATGTTTTTCTGTACAGGTAATTCTATAGAGACAGCAACTGGTTTAATGGTATGGCGGGGGAGGTTGGGGAGAAATGGGGAGTACAAGTTTGAAGAAAATGTTCTAAAACTGATTGTGGCGATGACTGTACAACTCTTCTTGATGTGACTAAACTATTGAATTATATGATATGAAAATTACACGCCAATAAAATCGTTAGAGGGGAAGCCTCTCATAATTCATTCTCTGTGCTGTAAAACTTAGTCTGTACTAAAAGGAAAGTGAATCAGTTGAAAATATTGGAATACAAATGACAGATTAAACTTTCATATCAATGTCACGTTTAGTGTAGTTTGTACTTTATAATGTAGCAAAGGAAACCAGTGGAAACCGAACATTTGGCCTGAATTCATGTGAAGGGGACAAAAATGACTTCATTTTGACCAATATACACTTAAACTGTACTTGAGTTTTGGTGGCCCTGGTAGCCCAGTGGTCATGCACTGAACTGCAAGGTGGGACTTCCTGTTCCCATCAAGAGTTACAGTCTCAGTAGCCCATGGGCTAGTTCTAGCCTGTCCTACAGGGTTGCAATGCGTTGCAATCAACCCGATGGCAGTGAGTTTTATTTTTCAATTATCTGAAAGAGTGGTTTTTGCTTGCCTTGCTGATATGTGTTCCAGAAAATAGAACATCTGTGATGAGGCATAAATACGTACAGAAATATACTTATTAGTAGATCATGCTAATAGAAAATCACTTAGATTTTCTGTACCAAACCTTTTCCTACCCTTAATTATCAGACTACTTAGCATTTTTCATTTTTAATTATACTATTGACTCAACAAAACCTCTGCTCTTATATTTTAACAGAACCAACCAACATGATGTTGAAATAATAATCTAGTTTAACAAAGCTGCAAAATGCCCAGATGATCTGATGTTCCATAAAACGTAAATCTTTAGAGGTCAACCTAGTCAGTGATGGGATTCAGCTGGTTCACACTGGTTCAGCAGAACCAATACCTAATTTTTTGTTGAGTTATGCAAACCAGTTGTTAAAATGCCACTTGTAATTAGGGTTCTCTAAGGTGGGCAGCCGGGCAGCCACTCAATACGAAAATCACAAATTTACATTTCTTAGTCTTTCAACATTCATCTGCACAAGTGTGTTCTAAGCACCCTTAGTAATGTTCATTCTTTTCATAATGAAAAAATAATAAACTCACTGCCCTCAAGTAGATGCTGACTCATAACCTCTCTATAGGACAGGGTAAACAGGATAGAGCTGCCCCTATGCGTTTTGAGACTTAACTCTTTATAGGAATAGAAAGCCCCCCATCTTTCTCCTGAGGAGCAACT
Organism: Tenrec ecaudatus; assembly: GCF_050624435.1. Taxonomy (NCBI): domain Eukaryota; kingdom Metazoa; phylum Chordata; class Mammalia; order Afrosoricida; family Tenrecidae; genus Tenrec; species Tenrec ecaudatus. The sequence goes on along the minus strand of NC_134539.1, from coordinate 93,828,276 downwards.
GGTACTTTCGAACTGCTGACCTTGAAGATTGCAACCCAACTCATAACCGCTATGTCACCAAAGCTCAATGTGTCCATAAGTATAAAAAATAGATGGAACTATGCTTGTAGTATTTATTCATATAACAAGCTCATATTTTTATTCCCTTGTATTTTAAACTTATAAAGATTAAAAAGTGTCAACCAGAGGGTGACACACTGTCATTCATTTCAGCTTTGTGTTATGCTCTAAATTTCCACACGATTTTATTAGTGAATTATTAAATTCCTGAAAGCATCAACAGAGTTAAAAATATTGTCAGAACAACTGCTGTTATGTTTAGCAGAAGCAGAAAGGGGTTTTTCAATGATGGAACATAACATGCTCGGAGAAGAGCCTATTTCTAATATATCAAACACAACGACTATTGTCTAATTGGCCTACCTCGCGTCCTACAGTGAGTGAAACACACAGCCAATAATGATCTCATAAAAGTAGAGAATATTGAAAATGAGGTTGCCAATAAATAAGCAATATAGAAAATATCTTAAGTATGTAAGTTTTATGGGTTTTTCTCGGGTATTATGTAATATTTTCCCAATACATAATATTTTAAAGTCTTAGACTTTAGTTTTGTGTATCTCCTTTATTGTTCTTATTTAAATATTCACTGCATGATCTAAACTACCTTACGATAAATCATCTTTTTATACTTAAAAATGTCATGGAGGAGAGTAAAAGGGAGCTGATGTCAGGAGTTCAAGGAAGATCATGTTTTGAAACCGACTGGGGTAACAATTATACAATACTGCTTGATGTAATTGAACTATGGAACAATATGATGTCTGCATTAGCTCCCAATAAAATGGTTTAGAGGGAAAAAAATATCATTAGGGCAATGAATCTTTTTTAATTTATTTGAATCCCACCACTGTACCCACTCCCATCCCCTTGCTCATACTTGTCATTTCCACACCTTTGTTCTAACTAAAGAATCCTTGGTGCTACTGTGGGAGAAAAGTTAAGCAGCGAACTGCAAGTTTGGCAACACAAGCCCAACAACTGTTCTGAGAAATAACTAGTAGACCATCTAGTGCCACCATGATTTACAGTTCCAGAACCTCTAAAGAATCAACTTGATGGCAGAGATTTTCAGTTTTGTTCTAACTTACCTATCAATCAATCAGACATTTTTAGCTGCCTCTCTTCACACAATCACTGCCTACACCAACACCAGCAAATGAAGATTAATTTAGCTCTATTCCTGCAGACTGTGGTTTTTGCCTTTAAGAACCCTAATGGCTCCCCACACTTCAGTGAAATAAGCTACCTTACCCGTAAGATTCACTGCCTACCCAACTTCAGTTGCTTATACTCTCAATAAATCTTTTTAACTTAAATTTAGAGTGTAAGAGTTTTCTTCTTAGATACTTGGAGGGCATGATCGAGACTGCGGAGGTGCTTTGCCAGCTGTAACCCACGGAATTCAAGAACTTCACACCTCAGTGCCAGCACAAACCCTTTGCATTTATGCTTCTTTGTGAGTCAACCCAGTGTGTCTTTTGATTTGAAAGGGTTTTTAATAGCAACCCAATGTACAAAAAACCAGTTCCTGTGTGTAACACATTGACCCACTGCCTAGTCCAGCACCATCCTCACAACTGCTGTTACATTTGAACCCATCGATACAGCCACGTCTATCCATTTCATTAATGGTCTTTCTCAAACTGGTCCGTCCTGTCCAAACTCACTAAGAAGTCTCACATCTTCATTTCCAAGGAACATTATTGATGGATGTAATCTCAACCAAGATAGAATTGTTTGTCTTCCTGGTCATCCATGATACTTTCAGTATTCTTCAACACTACCAAAATTCAGATGTGTTGATTCTTCTCTGGACTTCCTTATTCACTATCTAGCTTCTATTTGCATATGAAGAAACTGAAAATAACATGCCGGTATTATAACATGCCGGTTTAAATGCACTGTAGTCCTCAAAATGACACTCTGCTCCTTAACATTTTAAAGGGGTCTTTTGTAGCAGATCTGCCCAGTGAACTAAATAAATCCTTTGATTTCTTGACTGCTGCTTCCAAGGGAATTCGGATACAAGTGGATACAAACAAAATAAAATTGTTAACCATTTCAATCTTTTCTCCCTTTATCATGATGTCTACAGGTCCAGTTGTGAGGATTTTTGCTTTCTTTACATTGAGTTGTAATCCATTCAGCAGGTTATCGTTTTTGATCTTCATCAGTAAGTGCTCAGTCCTCTTAGCTTTTAGCAAACAAGATTATTGAAGGTTGGTAATAAATTTTCCTCCAGTCTGGAAAGTCAAAAGGAAACACAGGAAAGAGCTGGGAGGCAAAGGGCATTTATAGAGATCTAAACAAAGGCCTGTACATATGCAAGTATATTTATATATGAGGATGTGGAAATAGATCTGTAGGTTTAGTATTAAGGTAGCAGAAGGACATTGGGCTTCCACTCAAGTAGTCCCTCAATGTAAGAATACTTTCTTCTATTAAATTGACATTCCATGATGCTGACCTTCCCGACACAACCGCTGAAGACAAAACAAAAAATCATATCATTGTGTGCTCATCTCCCTGGTATGATTGCTAAAGACAAATGGATGCATAAGCAAATGTTGTGAAGAAAGCTGATGGTGCCCAGCTATCAAAAGATATAGTGTCTGGGGTCTTAAAGGCTTGAAAGTAAACAAGTGGCTTAATCTAGCTCAGAAGCAACAAAGCCCACATGGAACAAGCACACCAGCCTGTGCGATCACAAGGTGTCAAAGGGATCAGGTATCAGGCATCATCAGAACAAAAAATCACATAGTGAATGAGGTGGCGAGTGCGGAGTGGAGACGCAAAACCCATTTACAGGCCATTGGACATCCCCTTACAGAAGGGTCTCAGGGAGGAGACGAGCCAGTCAGGGTGCAATGTAGCAACGATGAAACATACAACTTTCCTCTAGTTCCTAAATGCTTCCTCATCCCGCACTGTCATGATCCCAATTCTACCTTACAAATCTGGCTAGACTACAAGATATACACTGGTACAGATAGGAACTGGAAACACGGAATCCAGGGCAGATGATCCCTTCAGGACCAATGGTATGAATGGCGATACTGGGAGGATGAGGAAGGGTAGGTTGGAAAGGGGGAATCGATTACAAGGATCTACACGTGACCTCCTCCCTGGGAGACAGACAACAGAAAAGTGGGTGAAAGGAGACGTTGGACAGGGAAAGATATAACAAAATAATAATTAATAAATTATCAAGGGCTCATTAGGGAGGAGGAGTGGGGAGGGAGGAGAAAAAAATGAGGAGCTGATGCCAGGGGCTTAGGTGGAGAGCAAATGTTTTGAGAATGATGAGGGCAATGAATGTACGAATGTGTTTTACGTGATTGATGTATGTATGGATTCCGATAAGAGTTGCATGAGTCCCTAATAAAATGACATTTTTTTAAAAAAGAAACTTAAGTAATCAGTATGAAAAAAAATTTTTCCTCCAGTCCAGATGCCCTTTCATGCTATGTAAATTTACTCTCACTTTTAGAAAACTGAACCAATCCACAAATTCTTCATCACAAATTACCTTCATGGCTACATAACCAAAATGCCAAACGCACTGCCTATATGCAATTATAGTTATCAGAAAGGCCTAGAATCTTTTTTTTCCAGTAAAGTATGACTATATAAGAGCTGTTGCACCTGATTCGACTTATTTACAAATTCTTAAATGCACAGAAATAGGATCAGTAACCTTGAGACTACCTGTATTGTAAATCTGATCATGTCACCCTTCAACTTAAAGTCTTTCAATGGCTCTAAAAAGCATAAATGTCTTTAAACAGCATTAATAACAGCAAGTGATTATCTATTGAGCACATGTTTCATAATAATCCTACCAAGTAAGATACTTTCATTATTCTCCTTTTGCAAATATACAAAAATTGAAACTTGGGAGAAATCACATAATTTGGTCACAGACACAGCTTGTATATAGATAATATAGCTAAGATTGCAAAGGTCTTTAAAACCGGGCTTGGTAATTCTTTGTAGAGGCTCTCCCCTACCAAAACTCAACACACTTCACCTTCCAGTCACACTGAGCCACCTAAGAAAATCTCTGACCATGTTATACTCTCTCTCACGACTCCTTAAGAAAGAACACACAACTCCTGCCACCGAAATGCGACTCCCTTTATCTTTGTTCATTGTGGCAACTTCACTGAATCCTCTTTCCTACCTTTCACACCCCCTTAAATTCCCCTATGTAAAATATTACAAACCAAAATAATTCACACCCCTACTCTTGCCTTCAAATGCTAGAGTACAAAGGGCTCAAGCAGATTTCCAAATGTAACCTCGAGTGAAAATCGAGTGCTAGACTAATAAAGCCCTCAATTCCTAAGAAAGTGACAAAGATCAACAATATATCAGCAGCAAACACTAAATTAAAATGCACTAATACTTTTGTGATATATTGACAAATAAAATGATTTTTTGATATATGAGCAAATCATTCAGAATACAAAGTATATACGTACTTTCTGCTGCAAATGTGGAGTCTTTTTATCCTAAGATCTACTGGTAGTAACCTAAGAAATGTTCACAAAACTCAAGATCGTTTCCATTACTATAGAAGCCCAAACCCTGCTGTCAAGTTAATTCCAACGCCAGGTGACCCTACTAATATATAGGGTCAGAAAATCGCAAAGCCTTGTGAAACAGATGATGTAGAAGTACGGTGATAGAGCTACCAAACCCGCAGTGTCTGCACATTACATCACTCTTCCAGGAACATGCAATAATGGTATCTCCAGGGTATAAACACACTGTTAAATAACATCTATACTCATATCTATTAGCTTATACTTCTCCACATGAAAGCTCTCATTCTGTCTACTCAGTGTTAACGTCGTCCTGAAGTTATTTTCTCTTTAACTGGCATTGGACACTCAGAACACCAAATGTTACTTACAAACTTTTAAGCTCGTTTTTAGTTCATTAAGAAAATGCATATAAATCATTTCCAGCAATTTTCATCCCAGTCAGATTCATTTCCATGTGTCTTTTCTTGTTTAGCTTTGTTTTGTTTTTTGCTCTAATCCTAACAAACCTTCGTAATCCTTAATTATACTTCTGTGGAAAACAGAAATTATTTCAGAACAATGTATCTAATAGAGGTATTTCAGAAACTGACTTTCAGTGGCTATATAAGTAGTAGCCCACATTTCAAGCTCTGATCTAGGATGGCAGATCCAAAACTATTTTGTCTTTAGTATTCCATTTGGATATAGCCGACATATGCTTCCTGAGTACAAACACATTACATTGATATATAGGACCAGGCAGAAAGAAGCCTTACTTTGAAAGGGTTTTTTACAATGGTCACTCAGGAAATTCTACCACCCATCTCTCAGTTTGTTGTACTGTGTGATGTTGGAAGTTTTGCTAAATACCATCAGGGTCATTTATGGTAGATAGCTTTCAAATAAGTTTCCAACCCAAGGCAGGCCAAGAATGATCTACATACACCAGTGAACACAGAAGGATGGTACAAGGCTTGGCAACATTTCACTCTGTTATACATAAAGTTGCTTAGCGTCAAAGCTGCTTCAGTTGCAACTGACAGCAACTTGGGAAATTAGAACCTAACCCAAAGAAACAACAGTAGGAAAGAACAAGTCTCGGGGTTGAGAACTAGTGAAAGCAATGACGAGAGAGAGAAGAGAAGTCAGGATAATTTCCAGGTTTATAATTTGGGCAACTGAGAGTCTAGCAGCAGCATCACAAAGCTAGAAAATGGGGTTAAATATATGGTTCTGGAAACAATAATGTACAATATTTGTGTACCAAGTATCAAGTTTCCTACTAGACATTTAAGTGGTCCTTCTAGGTAGCAAACTAAAAGATGGGAGAGCTCGAGAGAAAACTGAGCAGAAGAAAAGAGCAAGAAGTCAGATAAGGCGAAGTAACGTGTTTGGAAACCGGAGCCAACTGGAAATGCAAAATGGTACAGACATGGTAGAAACTGGTGACAGTTCCTTATAAAACTAAACATAAAATTATCATTTGAATCAGCAGTTACACACTAGAAATATGCCCCCATGGATTTGTAAGCAACAATGCAAGTATGTATGTACCAATATTCAATACAGCATGATTCACAAGAACCAAAAGGTAGAAGCAACCTAAACGACCTTCAAGAGATGAATGGACTTTTTAAAATGTGATACAGACAAGAAAGCTAAAAAAAAATTCATGGAAGCTTTCCATTATCTCTCAATCCTTTTTCCCACAAATCCCCTTGTGCATATAGCAATGGAATATTATTCAGCCCGAAAGAGAAATTAAGTCTCGATACATGCTGAAATATGGGAAAGGCTGGAAGACAATACGCTGAATGAAAACAGTCAATCACAAACAGACAAATATTATATACTTTCATTTATATAAAACAAGAACAAGCAAATGTATAGAGAGCAATGTTTATTGGTAGTTACCAAGGAAAGGAGGGAAAGTGAAAGGAAAGGTTAGCCTATTTTCCCCAGACACTGTCTCAAAGACCGACATCTTGAAGACAACATGTCATCCTTGAGACTACATTCTCCAGAGAAGTCCCTGCACCCAAGTAGGAACAAAACATACTTATTAGACTGAAGTTCCCAGAATCTCTCACACCTCATGGGAACCCTACAAAAGCCTCCACATACAGGTGCTCAAGGAAGCAGCTACAATAATTCTCATGGCTTCTCCCGCCTAGGCTCCTCTAATAAAATTCTCCAACTGTCCAAAAAAGAAAAAAAATCCAGTACAACCCTGGTCCTCGACCGCATCAATACTTGACCTAATCAGATTTCGACGCAAAATATCCAGAAAATTTTGCTTCGGAGCTTTAAACAAAACACTAGAATCCGACCTGACACACGTGATTATTGTAAACAAAATCAATTCATGTTCCAGTCACTCGGCGTTAATGTAGTTAGTACGCATGGTTTAAACCCTTTGCAGCTGTGTTCCAAGCATTTTGCCATAATTTTCTTAGTTTTTGTGGCTTTGGGTACTGTTTTTATATTAAAAAAAACATGGGTCCTAAGAAAGAGTTTTTTGAAAAGAATCATCATAATAAGGTACAGATTAACTGCGTTATCGATATTGTTGATGATAATTTAGTAAACCATTTTAGAAAACAGTCAAGGAAACACAAAGAGTAGACCACATTCGATTTTTTTTTTAGAGAAAGCCAGCCAGGTGCTGGTGAAAAAAGACATAGAAAGGGAAAAACTGAAAAAGCAGCTACCAGTTGATTTTATGAAAGGGGAATCCCCTTCCAAACAATGACTCCCCATACCTCCTCTCTCTCCACCACATCCGTGTCCACAGATCCAGATCCTCATCAATCTCAAGGTATGGGCCATACCGTAGTTATTAAAAACTTTTTTAAATGTTGTGTTTCTTATATTATTTAACTGTGAACTTATTTACTTTGAAGTTTCTGTTTAATGTTTTGTATAAAACGGCAAGGTTAGGGTAAAATCTTGGTGGTCAGGAACGGTTTAATACATTTTCAGTTATTTCTTAAGGGAAAAATTGATTCAGAAACTCAACTGCATCACATCTCAATGCTCCTTCTAAAATGGATTAGCATCAAGGTCCGGGGTTCTACTGTAAAATCGAAGATGCATGGAAACAATGAGTATAAAGAACAATGAGCCAGAAAAATCTCAGCATTCAGGGCCCTGAGACCAGGAGAATTAGATGGTACCCAGCTACCCTTGCTGACTCGTCTGAAAGGGATCACAACAGAGGGTCGGAGATGGGAGTGGGAGAAAAAAAATACCATAAAATTCAAAATCAGATTAAACACTAGGCTTGTTGGTCTCATGGAAATTGGTAGAATCTTCAAGACTATGTGCTTGTCACCCTTTAAGCCTGGAACTGAACTCATCCCCACAGGTCCACTTTCAGCCAGACAGGCATACCAGGTAAACAATAACACCACTGGAGACATGCGTGCCCTCGAGCAGACATAGGACAAAGAACAGCATAACCACAGCAAAAATGTCAGAAAGCGAAAAGGGACAGCAAAGAGGGCAAATGGAAATGCAAAAAGAGGACAAAATGGGAAGAATGTTGTTATACTGTGAAGATTGCAATCAACGTCATAAAACAAAATGTGCACAAAATATTGAATAAAAACCACTTTCTTCGGTAAACTTTCAGTCAAATCATCAAAGGGGGATCCATTAAATTGACCGTAAGTTTGTGTTGGGGCAACAGAAACCTGCCACCAAAGCGAATAAACAGCAATAACTACTACAATAAACTAAGTAGGGAAGAAAATATAGGACATGGAATTATTAATAGAGTAAGCAAGGTAAAAAATATGCCTTCAAGCTCAAGATATCAATACCAAAACAAATTTTTAAAAAAAAAACCCTCACTACTATCAAATCAATTCTGACTCATAGGGACCCTACGAGGCAAAGGGGTATTTTAAAAGATTAACTGATTTAATGAGATAGATAAGAAGTTGAAGCCCCAATAAAGTGATTTTTTAAAAGAAGTTGAATGGTATGCTAAAAAATTAGAATAATAACTATATCATGTGCAGAGGCCTGTGACATCTATGTTTCTTATCCTTACAGACCCATGACAAAAGATGGAAGCCACAGCACAAGAGAAGACTATGTAACTGACAAAGATCTGACCTTTCTCTTACAGTAGAAAACATCACATGTGCACCAGAAGCCTCTATGGAGCACTCCAGGCTTCCTAAAACAGACAGCATGTACCAAAAGGAAGTGTGCAAGGGGCAGAGAAATATTCTGCAGACAATAAGGAACCACAAGTTTCAAACAACACTGAAACTGAGCAGAGATGTATTTCTGAAAAGGAAAAGTCGTCAGCCTAGATCAGTGGTTCTCAACCTTCCTATGCCGTGACCCTTTAATGCAGCAGTTCTTCATGTTGCAGTAACCCATCAACCATAAAATTATTTTTGTTGCTAATTCATAACTGTCATTTTGCTACTGTTATGAATCGGGTGACCCCTGTGACAGGGTCGTTCGACCCCCAAAAGGGCCACGACCCACAGGTGGAGAACCGCTGGCCACCATCACAGCTAGAAGAAAACTCTGATGTAAAACCAACAAAGATTGAGACGTGATTATGACAACGCTGCAGCACTAAATACTGACGACTGCCGAGTCAAACATAAGCGAACCACAGCGAGGCACATACAGTGCTGTAACGCTAACAGGTGCTTTCCACCGAAGAGTCCGACCTCTCCAGACATCAGCTCAATAATCAAGAGCAACTGCAGTACAAGAGTGGTAAGGCATCAGATAAAGGAAGAGAATAATTCAGAGAAAAAGAGTACCCATCAAATTTTCACTTTAAATGCACTTCATTTAAATGTCAGTTAAAAATTGGAGATTAAAAAATGTTTTAATTATTTTTAATGAAGCTAGCATTTCAGATAGAGTGCCAGATCAACATTTGAAACTAAGCACAAGCCCCAAGCACTGTGTAAAACTTCTGAGAATGATCAATGGAGAAAAGCCAAAGGAAAAATAAGTAGCCAATATGAAGCCATTTAATCCATTTCCCAATAATATGCTTACATATAAACCTACAGACTGGAACTGACAAAAATTTACTATGTACTAGAAAATAATGGGGTGGGAGTGTCCTTCAACCACTGCCACCATTTAAAAGAAATATCGGAATGCATAAGGAAGCAAACATACATCCTAATAATGGTATCTTGTATACATAATTTGGGAAAAAATTCATATTGTTCACTTTTCAGAGAGCATGGCTCTAGTAATTGTCCCCAGTCGCCTGCAACTTCACGTTGTTTTTTTTAAGGTGGATCATTGTATTCTACCAGCTATAGAAATATGCTAGAAAATTATCAGTCTTAAAAAAATAAAACCCCTTCACTACACGGCTCCTTCAACTACCATTCTATTTGTCAGTTTTACTTTACAGCAGGGATGTCAAACGGGCCACATGCGGCCCCTGAGGCAATTTTTTGTGGCCCACGATGCTCTGAAATAAAATGAAAATAGAAAAAATTATTATGAAGAAAATAGCACTTAGGGGAGATCGAGGCAATACCGTAAACACAATTCCCTCGTTAACCCTTTAGATACTGAAGATGAGTAGACACGTGGCCCGGTGCCTTTCCTGGGGACCTGTGGACGTGTATAAACGCACTGACTCTGGTCCTGCAATGTTTGGAAGCAATGTGTCTGCTATTCTCAGTGTCACGTAATGTAAACAGATCCCGAAAAAGTTAAAAAGAGCACTCTGGGTTGTGCTGTTATGAATCACACCTAACCGCAGTGCTAGTTAACATTTTTATAGGCAAACCATTACGACTGTGCACCACGTTTATGAGCTGTCCAACATTTTGTGCTTTTTATTAGTTACCTTGTTACATTTTCCGGTTACAACTTAAGAGGTAAATGAAGACTAGAAGGAGGAAAACACCAGCAAGTTTCAGGTAAAAATATAATTTTAGTTTTATAAATATATTAAATAAATGTATAAATAAAAGCAATTATATAGTGTTTCAATTATCCTATCCATATTCCTGAATCCTCACTTCAAAATATAAATTTAACAAAACGTGTAAATGTGTTGTGGCCGCGTGAATCTTGCCTGTTGCACCAAATGGCCCGCGTTTTAATTAAGTCTGACACGCCTGCCTTACAGCAAACTCCTTCAAAGAACTGTCTATCCTGGTGGTCCCCAATTCCTCTCATTCAATTCTCTCATTAAGCCCATTACAATCAAGTTTTCACTTCTACCATGCTTCCCAGAAACAAATAGTTAAAAGTCACTAAAGAGCTTAGTATGCTAAATCAAAGCCTCATTATAGTCCTTAACATGATCTCATTTGACACAATAGATCACCCCCTCATCCTCAAAAATATCTCACATTTGGTTTAGGGAAGGCACTCACTCCTTTTCTTTGGAGTGCTTTTTTTCTCTCTCTTTCTGTTGCTCCTTCTTTTTCTTGCCTACACAGACTGAAAAGGACCCCAAAGCGGTTTTCCCACTCCTTCAGCCACACTCCCTCACTGGGTCGTGTCGATTTCATGGCATCAAACACTCCCTCTATACGCATGATTCTAAAGTGTATATCTCATCTCAAACCTCTGCCCTGACGACCTACACACTAATGGATACTCAGCTATCTACACAAAATCTCCACTTACTTTTCAAACAAGTATCTAATACTAACACGGCAAAATTGAACCCATTATCTTCATCCCTAAAACTGCTTCTCTTGCTGCCATTGCTATCTCAGCAATAGCAACTTCACTTCTTCCAGTTCAGGCCCCAAACCACAGCCCACATGTACTCCATCCTATCAAATTCTGTTGATCCTGCCTTCAAAATACACACAGAATAAAAGGTCTTCTCACCCCCTTTACTGCTAATATCCACCCCAATTACTACAATGCAAAGTCATCTCTCTGCACTCTCTTTATTCCCTGTATGGCTGCTGAGAAAGTCTAGTGAAAATAAGTCAGATTCTACAATGCAGTGCTGCAGACTTCAACCAACTCCAGCACTAGATGAATGGAGGGCCACACGTGGTGGCAGGGAAAAAATCGTCATAAATTGTCTGCATACCCTGTTGGCTAGAAGGTCTTAAAGGATGGAGCCTCCAGATGGTCTGCAGAGTTTTCTCTTTCTTAAATCATGTTCATAAGATGACTATGCTGTTATTCTAAAATGAATTGATAATTTGTTGTTTGAAAGGGGCTTCAAAAAGCTCATGGGAAAAATCCATTATCTTTTAAATCTATTTTCCACAAACTTTTTTAAGTTCCCTCATATTATTTTAAATAATAAAAGCTCCTCATTGCCTAAAAGTTGCATGCCAGATGACAAGAATGGCTACTGAGACTGCTTGTGTACATCTAAAAATCTCATGAGATTTGGAGGATGAGGCCCAGGGTTTCATGAAACATCTCAGTTGGCATGACATGTTTCACACCTCTGTTCTAAGTAGTGCATGAGGTATTAAAAGTTTGCAAGCAGGCATCCAGTAACTGGTCTCTTTTCACCTGGAACAGAGTAAGGAAAGTCAGAAATACGTAGAGAAAATGTGACTAATTTTCTCCATGAATAACTACTTTCTTTGCTGAGATTAGAACAACTAGAAAGTGCATGCTAGCATTCCTGATCATTTTGATCAAAAACTCCATTGAAAAACCTTGATCAAAGGAGGGGAACACAGAAGAGAATATCAAATTCCCATGAGTCCATATTTTCTAGAGCCATGAAGGTTGGATGAGCCCTGAACTACTACCTCTAGATCATCTTTAAGCCTTAAACCAAAAATACCCCATGAAATCTTAAAACAAGCAACAGTTTAGCTTAACTAATAAAAAATGTCTGCCTGCCTTCAACAGTGTGCTCATTTCACAACTATCCGTATGGGACTGAAATGGCAACAGCAGTTGGAAAGGTCAGGAACATTAGGGAGCTTTGAGTTTATGGTCAGAGGGAGGACCAATGAGAAAAACAGGGGGAGAGAGGTTGCACACCTTGAGGCAGGTAGTCACTGCCACTGTACGCTACATGTAGACACTGCTGACGTAAGTATAAGTAATTCTCAACAACAAAAGTATATTTCAGAAAAGTAGCCATTGCCATAATTTTTTAAATAAATGAAACTTTACTAGTGTCCCACCTTCAGAATAAAAGCCTAAGTCATAGAATGTGCTACAACATTACATGAAGCTTCAAACGGATCATAGGAAAGTAGAATTAAAAAGTAATGGCATTTTCCACTCGTTTTTTGAGGCCCCTTTTATATGATCATATCACCAACCTCCACTCAACCTCTCTGTAACCTCTATTTCTCCACCAAGCTCCCTACTACTCCTTAAACAGATCCAACAGACTTCATCCACAGGACCTTTACATTCACTGCTCCATCTTCTTTAAATGAACTCTCCCCTAATATCTGCAAATATAACACTACTACTTCTTTCAGGCATCTGTTCAAATATCATTCATCACTGAGGCCTTTCATGGGCACCTTAGTCAAAAACATCAATACACCCCCCACATAACCATGCTCTTTCCCCCTTATTATGGCTTTTGTCTAAAGACAGTGGACATATGATTTGTACTTATATACATACTTGTGAATATGTACATGTATGTATGTACTTGTATATACATATATATACTTGTATATGTATAGTTATACATAAACACCTGTGTGTTCATTTTCTGTATGTTGTCACTGGAACAGAAGCCCTTTGAAGGCAGGAAATTTGTGTTTAAAGAGTACCTTTGACTGGATAAATGCATGAGCAAAGAAAATCAAGACTCGGGATAATGACAGCGGGTATTTATCATGTAGAACGAACAGCTCAGGGCCAAGAAACATGTGGACTTCAACAGCAGCCATAATAACAGCCACATCAACAATTGTAGTTGGGACCAATAATAAATAAGAGTTCATTTGAGATGAAATGCTAATAATAAACTTGATAAAAGTTTTAAAAATAAAGAGAAGGGGGAGTGGAGATGGCCTCTTCACCCCATGAAAAAAATACTACCAGAAATGTTCCCTGTAATGCTGGTCTACGAACTCTAATCAAAATATCCCCAGGCCCACTCTGGGCACTTAAATAGCTGCTCTGAGTAGTTCCTGTTTGTCTATGCTATGGGCTACTGAGCAGTTTGTAATTCCAAACCTAACACTAAGTGCCAAAACATAATGCTCCCAGAAAGCTCTCAAATGTCCCCAAAGCACTCAGGCTGCAAACCAAATGTCATTAACATAATAACAACAATGATTCAAAGTACCTTCTAGTGTCTCCTGTATCCTTTGTATATTCAGGGGTTCAGATATCAACCTCAAGACGTCAATATGCTGGTGTCAGAGCGGGATGAGACAAAGAGAATAATTCAAAGAAACAGGGCTGGGATTTATTTAAATATTTACTGCATTTTAAAGAGAAGTACACTCCCAGGGAAGAGAACTCTGCTAAGGCACAGATGTTACCTGGGCTTGTCTAGACCATACCAATTGAGAAATTCTCCATAGATATTCAGTGTTCCTTGGTTAAGGATTTTAAAATGTATCTTGTATCTCTTCTTTCCACGAAGAGAACTGAAGAGAACTGTAGATATGGAATAAAGATGATGGCAAAGAGAAATGCTCAGCAGTGGCCGGGGTAGGAAAAAAGAAAAGGGAACAGTAAACACCCAAACATTTTCCACTGTGCTTACCAGGTTTTAAAAAAATGACTGCAGATAAAAAGTGGCAAAGAGAAAGCAGAAACTGGAAAGTAAGGTAAATAGCAGGAGAAGAAATTGACAATATATTTTCCAACATTAGATTTAGAAAACCGACATAGGAAGTAAGTTAGAATCTGATCAAGGGAATTTAAAAAGAGCTTCTACACTTGGTATAACTATACAATTGCACAAAGAAAACAGAGATCCTAATTATTTACAATGATGCCCCTAGGGCACTTTTAGAAACAGGACTAGGATTTATTTATTGAATTATTAAAGAGAGGTACACCATCAGGGACCAACAACACACAAAGATAATCAACTATATATCCAGCCTAATTGTACAACATGGAAAAAGAAAAAGACTCCAAATGTCATGGATTCAGCTTTCAATCAGTTGGCTTCCCAAAGAGCCCCAGTTGCATAAGGGTTAAAAAACTTGACTGCTAACAGAGCAGTGCTCAGTTCAAAGTCTGAGTCCCACAAGTCACCCCATAGGAGAAATTCTGCTGCCCTGAACACTTACAGCCTTAGAAACCCAGAGCAGTTCTACCCTATTATAGGGTAGAACTTTACATTGGTAAGGACTCCCCAGCAGATTTGGGCTGGGTAGGGCTTCCCAATAACAACCAATCATACTTTACATACAAGTATAACTCTGGGGCATTAAAACTCAATTAACTCAGCAAAAGCTAAAAACTATGCCAAACATATTATTATATAATCAATTCACTTTAAAAAGGAGTGTTCTGATTCAGCCTCCACTCAAGTACTCCCTCAAAGCAAGAATACTTTGTTCTATTAAACTGTCATTTCATGATGCTCATCTTCCCGACACGACTGCTGAAGACAAAGTGGGTGCATAAGCAAATGTGGTGAAGAAAGCTGATGGAGCCCAGCTATGTGTGCTTGATATGTGGATTGTGATAGAGTTGTATGAGCCCCCAATAAAATTAATTTTTTAAAGGAGTGTTCTGATTGGCTGAGTCATGCCCTCAACATCAGTACATGAGGCAAGCAAAGGTTAGAAACCAAGAGGCAGGAAACCACAGGATACTCTGAGAAGGATAAGTAGGGAAAACGAAGCCATTAGCAAAGAAAAGATAATTTTGCACAAACTGCCCATCTGCACATCACATTAGCACAAACTATCATCAACAACTATTTGTAATCAGAAGTGGCATTCTACACACACCCTGTGCTAATGTACCCCTCTCCTTGATATCCCTCCCCTTTTCTTGGAATCCCTCCATTCTCCGAGATCGTTCCCCCTCTTGGTGAAACAAATGTCAGCTCTGGCTTCCCCACTCCTCATGCCTGCCAGCTGTCACATTCTCCAGCTCCTTCCACTACCCACTCTGCGCTTTTGCTCTTCCTTATACCTGCTTAGTCACTTGTCCTCTTCTTGCATCCACTTACGCATGCCTTCTACTCAGTTCCCATCCTTGAAAAGTCACAAACCAGCAGGGGAAGTAGATATTTAACTAGATTGGGTACATCAAAATCAGTGCTATGAAAGTATTTATAACAAAGCACTGTAAATACATATTCATTTGTCACTAACATCTACTGAAGATATGCTCTGCTCTCCTTGTAACTCGTCAGTTCTGTAACTTTCCATAATATCCTCTATCTCCACTCCACTTGTGGTAGTTATATGATCGATTGTCAATCTGAGGATTAAGAGTGAAGGGGTGGAGTCTAGTCTGTCAATCGGATCAGAGCCAATGAGGTCCCTGTATGGGTATGGCTTTCCCCTGAGAATTCTGGGAAATCTGTTTTTTTTTTTCCCTTGGAGATGGGAGAGACTTTTCACTTCCTGCAAGGCAACCCTGAGGACCTCCCCTGATGTTGCCCTGGGAAATGGAAAAGCCACTTAGACTCCTGCCAGCGCTGAGATGCGTACAACACCACTAGATCCAAAGACTTTCTACACACTGGCTTGTGATCATCCTGCATTCAGCGTCAGTGCACGTGTTTTGTGAGTCTCAAGAGGACTTCATAGATTGGTATTGGACATAAGGGCTAATATAGGACTTATAGACCAGGACTGGACCGGGTTGAGATGCTTTCTTAATGTACAATTACCCTTTATATAAAACTCTCTCTTATACATTGTGTTAGTCTGGGTACTTTAGAGAAACAAATCGACAGAAACTCATGTATAAGAGAGTTTTATATATAGGTTAAGTGTGCATCAAGAAAACATTCCAACCCAGTGCTGCCCAAACCCACAAGTCCAAAATTAACCCATTAACCCATATGTCCAACACCAGTCCACAAAGTCCTCCTCATCTCACAAAACAGACACAACGATGCCGACTGCAAGAGGAAAGCTGAGTCAGTGAACATGTAAGCATCTCGGCGCTGGCAGGGGTCTCCACATAGCTGTTCCAGCACCCAGACCTGCAACAAGGTAGGTCCATGTGGTTTCTCCTTGGGGATGTCTTGCAGGAAGTCAGCCTTGCAAGCTGAAGCAGGGAACTGCTAAAGCAGCTACACCCTGGTGCGACTACCACAAAGCAAGAGACCCTAGAACTAGAAAGGCGAGGCTCACCGAGCCATTTATCCCTCTGCCCTTCAATTAATCCCACATGTGTTTATCGGCCAGGTTGACGCAATAAACTAACTCATACACATATGAGTTTCTATGGATTTGTTTTCTAGTCTACCCGGGCTAACACATCACCTTACCATCCCAGCCTTGGTATTTTCTATAAGTATTTCAAACCCCTGTTATCATGAGCAAATTTATTTCTCACATTGCCACAAATCATCTCCCTAAAACATGTAACATACCAGCCTTCCCTTACCTTGAAACACCTAATATCTTACCAATGCCTGAGAAACAAAGTCCAACTCCCTAGTATAGCAAATAAAGTAATTCGGGATACATACTCCTCACAAAATATCTTTAATGCAGGAAGCATCAAAACAAGATACTAGAAATACAGAGTTACTTTATCAAATAAGAACTGGTCTACATCCAGCCACTTCAGGAGGCAGCAAATGATCGAGAATTGATAGTACTGAAGGATTGAGTCCAAGCTGCGCTGAACTCATGGGTAAAAATCAAGGCACCAGAAATTAACAAATACCAAATGAGATGCTTCAAAGAGACGAAAAGCTACCAGAAGAACAAGCATCTCTATCTGGGAGGACGTACAGGCAGAATGCTCTGTGTAGTAAGGATGGGGAGACATTTTTTCAAGTGCTTTAGACATGTTACCAGGAGGGACCAGTCCCTGAATGACATCATGCTTAGAAAAGTATAGGGGCATTGAAAAACAGGAAGAAATTTAACCAGATGGATTGACAATAGCTACAACAAATTTTCAAGGGCTGGGCAGTGTTTCACACAGCTAAAAATATGATCACTATGAGTCAAAACTGACTTAATGACAGCAGTAATTCCTCACTTACCTACGATTACATCCTCCAGCACTTTACATTATTTGTAACCTTAGTGAAAAATCTGCTATTCAATTATTTTGTGCAGTAATGACTTCTGTCCAGCAATACGAACAACATGGTAAGAGTAGCTCTAATTGTGACAGTCTAAGCTATGTGTCAACTAGCTGGGTCATGATTCTAAATTGTTTGGCAGTTATGTAATGATATAATTTGGCATAATAATTTAATTTGGTAGTTATATAATGAGGTGGTCATCCTTCATTTTTGCATGTTCATACAATGATCTGGTCTTTGGAACCTAAGCACGCCAAAAGGTGAGGAGTGAGTGGGCACTTTTGAAACAGTTCTCTGAGAAAAAAATAAAACTACCAAAGAACCCTCTGCTAAACTAAGATGTAGAACAGAGGACAATGAAAAGCAGGCAGACTGTCTGGGTTAAGTTCCGCTTCCACTCTTCACTAGCGGAGTCGCTTTTCTTACCTGCTAAGTAAGGATATTAAAAAAGCACACTCCCTGTGGTTGTTGTAGAGCCAAGCATCACCACTAGAACAATTTTTTAATTGTATATATACTTTGATTAGATGTATAATGTATATGTTTGTTTACTTTTACTTGTTTCTGATTTCTTCGATTGTTATGTCATTTGGACAATAAAAAGCTTTTTGGAGGTTACATGGTCCACTACACTAAGTAAATATTTCTAAAATGACTTTCAGAGATTTGAAATTATTTTCTTTTTCCCACCCACCCCCCAAAAAAATGATGGCATAGGAGTAATCAAAGGGGATACTCTCCAATAAAGGATAATCATACATGTAACTTTAGACATGCTATTAGCCAGCTGTAACCTTATTACATTAGAACCTTGTTTGTAGGAAGAAAATATATTCAATTGTATGTGGGCTCTCCATATGGTGAGCATAAGCCACTTAAGAGGGGGCATCTAAATAGAGGTCCCCAAGCACTGAGGTTAAAAAGCATCGAGGAATTTGGAAAAGGATATCAATAATGGTTGCACAACAGGAAGAGGATTATTAATGGCACTGAATTATACTCTTCATGGGAGTAGAAAGCCTTATCTTTCTCCCTTGGAGATGCTGGTGGTTTCAAACTGCTAGCCTTGAAGTTAGTAACCCAATGTGAAATCCACTATGCCACCCCTAAAAGTAGCAGCTACACAAAGGGTAGGTCAATTTGTTCTGCCTCTTGAAAACTGGCCCAAGTTCTCATTTTCCCCACAGCAACCTAGCGTGAATAAGGTCGGGAGGAACGAAACAGCTGCCCCTAAGAAGCCTTAGACATGTTACTTTCCTTTTCTAGCTTTGGTTTTTTTAATGATAAAAATTTTGAAATCAAGCCAAATAATCTGTTAATTCAAGTCCACATTCTGAAACCTACAAATACTGTCCCAGATTACAAATTCATCATTAAGAGTAATAATTAAGATACTGGGAAGCAAAACTGAAATACACAGATGGTCATGGACTGTAATCCGAGCCCTATAACTCTCTCTGCATTACCTGGGGAAATCACCACGCAAGGTGATGGTTCGGATCGATGATGCAGCGGTTACTAGTCATTCCTCTTATTCTCATCACTTAAAGATGGTTGGGTTTTCCCTTACCCGGTTTCATTTCTAACCAGCAACGGTCTTCATTCAGTCTTAGAAATTCAAAAGAACCTTGTAATTCGTCTTTTATAAGTTTTCAGATAATGAAAAGAGGCCGATCAAAGAATTAGCTGACCTTAACACCATATCCAAGAACGAAATCATTCCTAGAGTTCACAAAGTTCATGCTCAGCATTCTACTGAGATAAGTAGCATCTGGGGTCTTAAAAGCTTGAAAGTAGCCATCTAAAATACAACTATTGGTCTCTTCTTGTCTGGAACAAGAGAAAAAAAAAAGCCAAGTCTCAGAGAAGAATCTAGTCAACAGCTGAAAAGCCTACAGAAGGTGCAGACTACTCTATCCTGAGAGCAGAAAAACTAAATAGTGGCCAGCTACGACTACTTACCATTCCGATCAGAGCCACAATAGATGGGCCCTGGTAGAATAAAAGAAAACACAGCACAATTAACAGAGAATTTGACAATTCTCAAATTCTTCGAAATTCCAGACTAACTCAACCAATTGAGATTAAAGGACTTGCTGATGGTATCATCCTGCTGTTCTCTTTAATTCTTACACCAAAACTATCTAGATGTTATCTTTCTGAGAAATTAATAAATTGGCACACAAAACAACTAATTTTGTTGCATTTTGTATTACTGTATCTCACAAAGACTGCATTTCTTACATGTTAGCGCTATTTCTCCTATTAAAAGCATGCATTCACTGCATGTCTGTCACATGTTCATAATCTGCATATTTTAAGCTTTTTCATAATACTATTACACATAATAAACTAAAATACAGTGTGTATATTAACTTTTTACACAAATGGGGAAATGAAGAAATTCATACGGCTTGCTTTACTACAGTGGTCTCAACAGAAACTCACTCTATCTCTGAGAAAAGCTTACACTCACAGGATAATGCCGTACCCATGAGTATAATGCCCAATTATAAAACCAATGAGACCTGGTCAATAATTAAAGCAAATATGAAATGGCAGGGAAACTGGAGTATAAGAAATGGAACGACCAGAATACAATTAAAGAAAATGCTGACCAACTGTAAAAATTACAACTAATATCACTGTGTCTGTATGTATCAGTTGTCAAGTAGAACCTGTAAAGTTTCATTGAAAACACAATATGCCTAGTTTATTTTAAGAAGCTATTATAAAATTCCTCCCACCACCAGCAAATAAAAATATTCTCACGCTTAAAAAAAGTAAATCATTCAATAAATTAATTTTGAGCACCTATGCCATACAACAACTTATGCTAACATTGCAAATAAACAGTCCCAAAATCTGGTGGAGCACACACAATCAACTGACAAATACTAACTGCGGAATGAACGATATACTAGTGGTTGTAGTATAGGGCAATTCTGTATCAGTCAAGACAAGGAGGATGAAGTGTCTAGAGCGATCATAAGTGATATTTCAGTTAGGTCTTGGAGGCCGAGTTGTCAACCAGGTAAAGATAGAGAAAAAGAAAATTCTAAGGAAAAGGAAAGGCTAATTAAAGCCATAAAAGAACAGATCATCTACCAAAAAAAACTCCAATTATCCTTAAGGGAAGAATATACTGGTAGAAGATGAAACTGAAAATGCAGGCAAGTCCCACAACTGCGAAGAACTATGAATTCAGTCCACACAGGACACAGAAAGCCATGGAAGGACTTTTCGACACTGAATCAAAAGTTCCCCTCTTCGACTAGTCAGTGGAGATGGATCAAGAGAAGGAACACATAAACAAAATGAAGGTCTGGGGTTTGGAAGGGGAGGATGGTGACTTACAACAGGAGCGCCCTGCTCTTTGGATGACTTCTAGCAGCTTCTAACCATGGCACATTAATACAATATTGATCTAGGTCACTTTTAAGAAAATGTTTCAGGAGAAAGTGTGTACTTTTATCCAAAGACTATTTAAAGTCAATGCTGTTGGGAACACAAAAGAAAACAACCAAATAAGAAACAGGGAACAAGTAGAGAAGAATAATAAAAAGGTCTAAGAAGAACTTGGCTGACTTTAGAAATGTGTGAATCCTTATTATATATTGATTAGATAGCAAAACACATTTCATGATGTTTACAAAGAAAGAGTATTGGTAAGGCTGAAGTGCTGTTACTACTAAATCTCTTTAAAACCAGGCGAAAAAGAAATGCTACTTCCAAAAAGCTGCCAGTCAATAGGTCTCATTAATATTTTACTACTGGGGGGAAGGAATGCCTTTAAAAATAACCTCAGATTACAGGGTCTACATATAACCTCCTCCCTGGGGGACGGACAGTGGAGAAGTGGGTGAAGGGAGACGTCAGATGGTGTAAGATATGACAAAATAATAATGATTTATAAATTATCAAGAGTTCAGGGGGGAGGGGGAGGAGGGAGCGGGGAGGGAGGGGAAAAATGATGAGCTGATACCAAGGGCTCAAGTAGAAAGCAGGTGTTTTGCGAATGATGATGGCAACATATGTACAAACGTGCTTGACACAATAGATGCATACATGGATTATGATAAGAGTTGTATGAGCCCCTAATAAAATGATTTTTTAAATAGCTCTTTCTAAAAGGTGAACAACTCTCCCAAGACGACATCCTCCTCATAATAAAAGAAAATTGTAAAATAAATACAATAAAAGGTTCACAACTCAATCTATCTCACCTATAGGAATGAAACACTCAAGATGCCAATCTGGGGCCACGAGGAGTCCAGAGATCAGTATTGCCCAGACTGCTCAGGCCCTGTCTAGGAACTGAAAGTTGCATTAGCTGGGTAGTTTCAGAGATGAATTGGCACTTACTGAAAAATTCTAACTCGAGCCTAGCTGAGAACGTTTTTCTACAGGAATCTCCTATCCTCCTGTTAACAAAATAGATGCACTAAATACAAACAAACCAAAAACAATCTCACAAAAATAACATGCCTAAAGGGGGGGTGCGGAGGAGGAGAGCATCTGTACCTATGGCAACCATGTGGTCCAGGAAAGTTCTGTCTCGGAAGGTGTTCAAGGTGTGTCTTTGTTTGGGCTTAGCAATGAACAACACTAAAAAAAAATTAAAGAAAGAAAGAAGACAGAAAAGGCCATGCCTGGGCACCTCGGTACTTTCCGCGCGCTGGCTTCGCGAGCATCCTGGCTCGGAAATCCCAGCGCCCCGCGGCCTCGCCCCGTTTCTCCTCAGAGCAAGGCGCTGCCTCGCGGCCCGGCTCGCCTGTCACCGCCCGGGAGGCGGGGACCGGGCGCGTTCGGCCTCCCGGGTCCCTCGGACTCTGCCCCGCGCGGCTCGGCTCGAAGGCAGGGGTCGCCTCGGAGGACGCCGGCCGCCACCGCCTCCCCGCGGCCTCGACCTCCGCGCCCCCGGCCGCGCCCCTCGCCCCAGGACACGGTCCTCAGCGCCCGCCCCCTCGGCCCCGACGCCCAGCCAGTTCTCACCCCGCAGAGGTCGCGCTGCCTCCGCTGGGCCGCAGCCCAACTACGGGCCCCAGCAGCCTGCGGGCCTGAGGATGGAAGGGCGAGAGGTGAGCCGAGGAACCTCCGGTCGCATCCCAGCCGTCCGACCCGCAGCTGCCAGCAGCGCTGCCCGCGGCCTAAGGGAGCGGCGATCCGGAGCCACGGCGCTCCCACTCGCCGGCGCCCTCCCGGGCTCCGCCTTCGGGCCGTGGAGCACGCGCGCGCGCGCGCGCGCACAGCCCCGCCCCTCCGTTCGCGCGCAGGCGCCTGCCTGGTTGGCCCAGGCCCAAGCCCCGCCCCGCCGCCCATCGCCAGCCTCGGCGCACGGCTGATTTCGAGCCTGCCGCCTCAGGCTCCGCCCCCATCTCAGACACGCCCCTTTACTGACCTTGCCTCCTTGCCCCGTGACTCACCTCTGCTCTTGGCCTGGGACGCTGTCTGTCTTCTGGCCGCACCGCCAGCTGACTCCGCAGGTTAGTATTTGTTTGCTGACCACCTTCAAACCTGTCAGTTCCACCTACAGACCCAAAAAGTTGGCAGAGATCTGAGCATCAGGGAAAAAAATGAAGCCCTCCCATCGCTGTACACACACACCTATTCAACTCTTGGTGATCTAAATATCACGCACATTTGTGTCTCAAATCCATCTCTGTTCCTTGCTCTCCTTCGCAGCAAGCCTGAGACCGCCCTCCCCCACCACCACCACCACCCAACCACCACCACCACCCCATCGCCTGCCACACCCACCGCGGCAGGGATCTTGCTGAAATCCTGGGGAAAGGCCGCTCAAAGACGGATTTGGACGACTCTAAGGTGCCATTAACCTGAGGTTGAGGAACCAAGCTTTCTCTGGTTCATCCATCCCCACCCTACGGGCAAGTTCAGAGGCTCCTATCTTCGCTGGTGGCCAGCCCCTCCCTTGAGTCCCCACACAGATAAGAGGCTGATGTTAAAGCCCTGGGGCTATTCCCATCTGTGGAAGGCAAGCTGCTCTCTCTAAGTCCTTACTGGCCACTTTAATCAACTACTTTTGTCTCCTGAGTGGCGCTTTTAACTACTTTGGGTTCCAGCCCCTCAACCTATCTACTAAGAAAGATGAGGCTGCCTGCTCCCCTAAAGATTTGCCGTTTTAAAAACCCTATGGAGCAATTCTACACTGTCCCATCGACTCCCAGAGAGCTGGAATCCCCCTAGTAGCAAAGGACTATTTGGTCTTTTGTTTCTGTTTGTTTGTTTGTTTGTTTGTTTATCTCCTGGGAGAAGGAAAGGGAGAAAAGGACACTGGTATGAGGGGACAGGTGTAATTTATAAAGCCACATTTCACAAGCAATTGGGAACTGTGAACGCATTTCATTTTTTTAATCATTTTATCAGGGGTTCATACAACTCTTGTCACAATCCATGCATGCATCAATTGTGTAAAGCACATTTGTACATATGTTGCCATCATTCTCAAAACATTTGCTTTCTACTTGAGCCCTTTGTATGAACTCATCGTTTTCCCCTTCCTCCCCACTCTCCCCTCACTCGTGAACCCTTGATAATTTATAAATTATTATTATTTTGGCATATCTTACACCATCCTGTCTCCCTTCACCCACTTTCTCTGCTGTCCATCCCCCAGGGAGGAGGTTATATGTAGACCTTGTTATCTGTTCCCCCTTTCTCCCTCACCTTCCCCACACCCTCCCGGTATCGCCACTCTCACCACTGGTCCTGAGGAGCTCATCTGTCCAGGATTCCCTGTTTCCAGTTCCTATCTGTGCCAGGGTACATCCTCTGGTTCATCCAGATTTGTAAGGTAGAATTGGGATCATGATAGTGGGACGGGAGGAAGCATTCAAGAACTAGAGGAAACTTGTATATTTCATCATTGCCACCCTGCACCCTGACTGGCTCATCTCCTCCCCGCAACCCTTCTACAAGGGGATGTCCAAGGTATTTCATTTGTAAATCTATCTTTAGTCAAATTTGTGGACCAATTTGGTATCTCATGCCACTTAGTCAGAAGTTTGTCTTCTCAGTATATTCTATAGTATATACTGTACCTTTCCGTGAGTAAAATTTTAAAAGGAAAAAATAAAACATTTCCATATATATGAAAATATGTTTAACAAAATAATACAGTAATAATACTAAGTTTGGTGGCTAATCAGTGTAACAGGTTTGGGGGGCTGGTTTGTTCCCCACTCCTGAGATTGTACATAAGTCAAATGTTTGTTACCTGAGAACTGCTTATACTTTTATAAAGAGTCATTTTCTACATTTGAACCACTAAAAATTAAAATTGAGCTTTTGCAATCAGTGTTCGTTTAAAGTGTTTACAAAGATTGGTTTTAAACACTAATTTATCTTTGGACTAACTCAGGTAATTAGAAAGACAAACACTAAAATACACTTTAGAACACAAGCACGTCTCCTGGAAGAGATGCATTCACAAAATGTGCCTCGGGGTTTATATCATCAACAAAATTGATAACCGATACAAGCAATGGCCCCTACCATTTGTTTGGGGGATTGGGAAATGGTCCAATGGTCTTTATGTGAGAATCTGGGAAAGGAGAGGAAGATCTCTCCATTCATCAATCTGCTTCCCCCAACTGCTGGATTACTATCTCCTGCCTGAACTCTCGATTGATCCATGTTTCTAGGGTTTTGACCGTTGCTAAGTCCTGTGAGTTGTAATCAGTTTGATGACAGTTGTTCTTGTTCTTGTTGTAGTAGGTGCCTTCAAGTTGGTTCTGACTCATAGCTACATCCCATATAACACAGCGAAACACTGCCTGGTTCTGTGCCTTCTTCACAGTTGTTCCATGTCTGAGCCCATTGTTGTAGCCACTGTGTCAGTCCATCTCACAGAAGCGTGGGTGTCTCTTTTTTGCTGACCCTCTACTGAGCACGATGCCCTTTTCCAGGGACTGGTTTCTCCTGATAGCACATCCAAAGTACCTATAGTCGTAGTTGTTGTTGTTGTTATATGCTGATGAGTCAGTTTCAACTCATAGCAACCCTAAGTACAACAGAATGAAACACTGCCTAGTCCTGCAACATTTTCACAATTGTAATAAACTAACAATCCATCTGAATACATTTATATATATATATCCCCATAAAGGCTTCGTTCTAAGATTCTGAAGGCTGAGATTAAGACTGAAGTTAGGAGTAGAAAGAAGACAAAGCCAAGAAGGAGATCTCAAACTCCAGTGTGCATCAGATTCACTGCAAGTATTGTCAAAACGTAGGTGGTTAGTCTAAGGTGCTAGCCTCAGGGTATCCAATTCAGTAGGTCTGGGTAGGGTCCAAGAATTTGCATTTCTAATATATTCCCACTGGTTGCCATTTTTCCAAGTATCCCAGTTTGAGAACCACTGTGAGTGCCTCCTCAACAAATCGCACCCAGGCAGGAGGGACTTTTGAGATAACAAGTGTCCTAGACTGTCACATAAGCAAAAATCATAATTGTGATAACTTTCAACACAGACTCAGCCTAGAAGATAAGAGTCGTGGAAGCCGGGGTAGAACACAGCACCTTAAACTGGCACAGTAATAAAGAAGGTAGATGGTTCGAGGCAAATGGCAAAAATACTGCAGTGGGCACACCATTATGAACAGGGTGCCATGACCCCTCCAGCTCCACTTTCTACCTTTTTCTCTATGTTTCCTTTCATCCTTCTCTTTCTCATTTATTCTCTTCCCTTCCCTTATGCCCCACACCCAGCCCCCACTGAAGACAGCAACTGCATCCACACTTCCAAACTACATCTGTCCCTCCTGTGCCCCACCCACTGGACAAGGGCCATCACCTGCTCCTATACCACTTGATTGACAGCACAACTGGCCAGCAACAGCCCACCCTGCCCTCAACTCCATCACTCAGCAAAAACAGATCTGGGCACACCATCCTATGCACTCTCACACTCACCAGGAGACTAGGGGGGAGTGTCCCTGTGCTACCAAAGTAACATGACCACCTGTCTACCCAGAGATGGCAAAACAAAATAAAGCATAAAAACCTAGGTGGGATATACCAACATACAATCCTCAAATAAATTCAGGAATACCACCATATCTCTGAGACCAAAGAGAACCTCAGATCCCAGACATAAACAAGAGAGGGTAGTTCAATCAAGTGATCAAAATCAGAACCAGAAAACTTTTGGGGGGTAGGGGGTGGAGATAGAAATGGTGCTGGAGTGCTTGCTTCGGCAGCAAATATACTAAAATTGGAACGATACAGAGAATATTAGCATGGCCTCTGAGCAAGGATGACACACAAATTCGTGAAGCATTCCATATTTAAAAAAAAGAAGAGGAAGAAAGAAAGAAAGAAAGAAAGAAAGAAATGGTGCTGGAACTACCTGATAAAGAATTCTATTAGCATTCTTCAAAAAGTTTGTGGAACATAGAATTTTAAATGATGGAATTTTTTCCATGAAAATTATAAAGCCCCCATGCATTTAGAACCCTGAGATCAATGGAAAACACAGTGAAAATGCTAGAAAAAAGCAATATGACAATTCAAGAACAACTTGACAAAGTAAATGGGAAAACTGAAATCATGAAAAGTGACTAAAAATTTAGAAGATTAACAGTGAAAATTCAGAAACAGTCCAAAAGTTCATGGAAATTTCCCATAATCGTTCAAGTCCATGTTTCTGTGAACTTTTTTATTCAATCATTTTATTAGGGGCTCATACAACTCTTATCACAGTCCATACATACATCAATTGTGTAAAGCACATTTGTACATTCATTGCCCTCATCATGCTCAAAACATTTGTTCTCCACTTAAGCCTCTGGCATCAGCTCCTCATTTTGCCCCTCTCTCCCCACTCTCCCCTCCCTCATGAACCCTAGACAATTCACAAATCACTATTTTATCATATCTTGCACTGTCTCCGACGTCTCCCTTTACCCACTTTTGTGCCGTCTGTCCCCCAGGGAGGAAGCCATATGTAGATATCTTTGTAATCGGTTCCCCCTTTCCAACCCACCGCCCTGGTATCGCCACTCATACCTCTGGTCCTGAAGGGATCATTAGTCCTGGATTCCCTGTGTTTCCAGTTCCTATCTGTACCAGTGTACATCCTCTGGTCTAGCCAGATTTGTAAGGTAGAATTGGGATCATGATAGTGGGGGTGATGGAGGAAGCATTTAGGAACTAGAGGGGAGTTTTATGTTTCATCGTTGCTACACTGCACCCTGACTAGCTGTCTCCTCACTGCTACCCTTCTGTAAGGGGATGTCCAGTTGCCTACAAATGAACTTTGAGGCCCCAGTTCACACTCCCCCTCATTCACAATGATATGATTTTTTTGTTCTGAGGATGCCTTATACCTGATCCCTTCGACACCTCATGATCACACAGGCTGGTGTGCTTCTTCCATGTGGACTTTGTTGCTTCTGAGCTAGATGGCCGCTTGTTTACCTTCTGTGAACTTTTTAAAGCACTTTCATACAGAATGCATTTAAGGGCAAAGTGGTAGTTAAATCTAAGAGTGTGAATTAGGGAAATGAACAAATCTCTGAATACTAATCTAGTAGAGAACAATCAGGAAAAGAGAGCAAAAATGAAGAAATCTTAAGAATTGTATAGGAGAGACCATCAAGAGGAATAACTTATGTGCGATTGGATTTCCAGAACAGGAAGCAAAATATATATATATATATAGATATATAGATATATAGATATATATATAGATAGATAGATAGATAGATAGATATAGATATTTGGGGGTCAGATATAAGCTGGTGTAACCTTTGAGACTAAGGACCTTATTCGCCCTTCAGGTCTGGAAATAAACTCTTGCTCATAGCTCACGTTTCAGCCGAACAGTAGACAAGTCTTTAAGGGGAGCAATGGCATCAGTGATGTAAACGCTCCTTCGAATAAACGGCCGTGGGAGATCAAAAAGGCAGCAATTACTCGAGGACAGAGTGCCGGAAGGGAAAATATCAATAAGAAATACTGGGAGGAAGTAGGTTTCATGCTGTTACATTGAGGGGACGGCAACAATGAGATGATACAACTGTCTGTGAGTTGTTGAATGTAAAATGGATCATCTGTGCCAGGAACCTTGACCCACTCCACAGTGTGAATTTTACAAAGGCAGCAAACATAGGCATGATTACATACGCAGTCTTTCAATAGCAGTAATAAGAATCTGTAAGCAGATCCCGCAGAAGCCTAAGTGGAGCAGTGGGTTACTTGGGCTGCTAACTCTGCCTGTGTTCCACAGGCAGAAGAGGAGGGTTTTGACTCTGGCTTAGGTGATCACCTCCTATTGAGGTGGAGGCGTTTTCCCTTCACTTAAGCCCTTTAATGATTTTCTATCTGAAGATCTTTCTATTATCCACGCAGAAAGCCTTTAAGTCTGACTTGGCTTTCTGCAGAATCTAGGGATTTGATTGTGTTTCTTTGTGTGTGTGTGTGTGTGTGTGTGTGTGTGTGTGTGTGTGTCTCCTATTCAACAACATGAATGTAGATGTAGCTTCTCGCCAAAGCTTCCGATGCTAGAGACTCTTCACAGGTAACTAGGATTGCAGGGGGGAGGGGTGGTTGAAGAAAATTATACAGCCTTGCAAATGTCATCCACTGAGGTACTCTACTCAGAGACTGCCATCTCGCCTCTTCCCTCCTCCGTGGACCTGCTTCCTCAGGAGAGCCATATTCTTCGACCAGTCCCAAAGTACAACTGCCCGATTCTGAAGAGAAGAGCCCAGTGGAGAAGAAGTAAAGGCCAGGGCAAGAAACAAAGTCCTAACTATGGCCTCTCAGGCCCTGCTGTGCTTACTGGAAGACCAATCTCAGAAACCAAGACTCCAACAGATGCAAGAACTTTGCCAACTTCTGACTCTGAGCTGCAGGCGGGTTCCAGAACCAGAGAATGCACTGTAAGAGGGGGCAGAAATCCACCCGCTGGTCAAAGAATGCCCAAGGTGTGAGACTGAGATGGTCTGTGCCCCTACAGATGCCTGGACGTCTGTGCTTCCTATCACCAACGATGCCTCCCTTCTGGAAGCCTTCCAATGGGAAGCAAGCAGAGCTGGAACAGCCAGACCTGGGACAATCAGAGCTGGAACAGCCAGACCTGGGACAATCAGAGCTGGCATAGGCAGGCTGGGAGCCATCGGACCTGGAACAGCAGCCAGGTGTGGAATAGGCAGACATGGTGCACTGACGCCTGGAACAGTCAGGCCTAGAGCAACCCAGTCCAGAACTGTGGAGAGGAATTCCTGCTGCCCAGTTCCAGCAAACTTTAGGATCGAACCTCAGCAACAGGAGCTAAAAGGACAAAGATGTGTGGCGAAGGATTATTCTTCTTACTAAACAATTTAGGGATGGCGAAAGATTGAGCCATGAGGAACTCCATATTGGTACAAACATATCAAAGAATATCCATTTTACCTTTAAAAATATTTATAATATATAGTAAAATATATTAAATATATTTACATTTTAAATATATTAATTTAATATATAAATGAATTTAATTTACATATTTTATATAAAATAAAACTAATTCTATAAAATAACTTTATAATAAAATACATTTAAAAAGAGACAGTTCTACTCTATTTTGCCCTATAGGCTTGCTATGACTCAGAATCACTTTGATGGCAGTGAGGTTTTTTGTTTTTTTTAATAAGTGGATACATAAATTGACGTGTAGGTTTAAAGAGGTAAAAATCAGGGAGATGAGTTGCTTGTTAAGATGACCTACTTGTTAAGAAACACAAAGTATGATGTCCTAGAATGTCCAGAGCAGGAGAGTCTGATTTATCAGACATCTCTTTGATTAATCTAGAGAAAATCAGAGAGCATACTGTAAACATTTTTCAAATCTATTTTTTTATTTTTTGAAACTGTATCTGCAGTATAAATATAGAAGATTTTGCTTACAAGTTTCTCTTATATACACCAAGCCAAAAAGTACCATCCCACTAGCATCAGGTTAATGCTGACTTATGGTAAGCTTCTGTGGGGTTTCCAATGCTGTAAACTTTTATAGGAACAGATAGCCTCATCTCTATCCCACACAGCAGTGAGTGGTTTTGAACTCCCTACCTTTCAGTTAGCCATCCACTGAGAGTGCCAGCAGGGTTCCTTCTTGCATACACACAATACAGCCCCAGTAGTGTTTGGATTTTGTGTAGATATCTTGATATATTTTAATTGTTTGGGATTAATAGTCTCATGGCTTCCCCTGTTTTAGATATGGCTTAAACGATACAAATTTATCATTGTGCAATTCTGAAGGTCAGAAATCTGAAATGAGCCTGCATCCTGAAACTTTTGCTGGGACCCGTTTGACCTTTTGGGAAACTTTTTGGATTCATAACAAACCGGACAATGGAATGCTTCCTGCAGTGCCCAGTTGAAAGCAGAATCATGAAATGCTCTGGATATTTCCCAAAATGCAACCAACAAGCGTCTGATGAGATCACCCTATTGTCTTCCTTCCAGTAATACTTACCGAGCACCTACTATGTGCCAGACATTCGCTTAGAGGTGCACAGCATTGAGTTGAGCAAGGACGATACGTAGTATGATTGACTTGCTGAAAGAAATCACCAGGTCTCTCCAGAGAGTGGTGAGATGGAGACTCCTTGAATCCCATAGTCAGGCAGGGGTGTCTTTGTTGCCCTACGTCTCTATCTTCTGGTGCCTACAGGCCTTCTACCTGAGATCTGGCAAGAAGCATCTCCAGCTCTAAGGGACAGATTCTCAGGTGAAAATGGAGAACGCCTACTTATCCCATGGAAAGATGGCAATAGGGACGGAAATGGAGAGAATCTCTTCAGCTCATTCTTTGAGATATATATCTGCCCCAGGCCTGAAGATGAGGGATACCAGAGCAACCATGATGCCTGTACACAGGCCTCTCACTCATCCCTTCGTCCTGGCTCTCACTGACGCTACAGATCAAAGTCAGCCAGCAGCTGCATACGCGAACACTCCCACCAAGCCTATTTTTAAAAATATTTTGGAGGTAATTAGGAACATTTGAACATTTATGCATTTCACATAAAGTCCAAATGTCCTATTCTGTCCAATTTGTCAGAGCCCTCTTGTCTTGTATTTGACTCCATTTACCCCCTTGCTGGCTTCCTGTCAGTATTGCAACTTGCCATAGTTTTTAACTGGTTAAATTTAACAGCTTCATAGATAATTCACTTGGTTGTAGATTTGACTGTCTTGTAAAGAAACATCAAGCAAGCAAACATAATCAGGACTCTCGTTTGTACGACATTTTGTGGTAGGTGCTTAGTATACTGTTGGGAGTTGCTGTTGAGAAATTCCCCAATCATGGCGACTCCAAATACAATAGGAAAAATGCTGCCTAATCCCATACCGTGTTCATCAGTATGTGTTTGGCATAATATGTAACGTATATTAACTGCTTAATCCTTTAACAATGACTTAGGAGTGCCCTAAAAGCTAACAAGCATTTTTTTCTTATAATAATTTAATGAATATACCAAATAAGAAACAATTTTATTTGTTTAATCATAATGTAACCATGTGGCCTTAACAGTAAACAGAGGGATTCAATTATTAGAAAATTTGGGGGTATATCTTTCTCTACACATTTAATAATCTCAAAGAAAGAAACTCCCTTCCCTCCCACCACACACACACACACACCACCACCACCACCAAATTACCTCCAAGGTAAATGGGATCGGGAATGTAAAAACAAATGGAAACTGGTAAAGGTGTTCCCAAAAGTTGAGGCAATCAAGGATATTCAGCTTTGAATGTATGAAGGTGAGTTATTTCATGTTTTCAAGGAGGACACATAACCTGTTAGCCAGTTGCTCCTGAATTAATTCTGACTCATGGCTGACACCATATGTGTCACAGTGTTGTTGTCAGTGATTTATTTTTCAGAAGCAGATCACAAACCTGTATCATGAGGCACCTGTAGTTGAACTTGTATCTTTAACTTTTCAGTTACCAGCTGAGTTCATAAACTGTACCTCCCAGGTAGGCGTGTAGCTTGAATAACTTCCCCTTGCCTCTTTCTGCTGGTCAAACTTATCTCTTGAGCTGAGACTAACATCCTTTAGTTAAGATGTGACCAATTATAAATTGAATATAGCTCTGAAAGCATTCTAGTAGCTATACAAACCAATTGTAAAAAGTAGCATAAACTTAGAGCTTTAACATACCATAATAAGGTCACAAAAAATTAATTTCCAGGAGGCAGAATTTCTGATGAACAAGGCAAACTAGACATTCAGGTCTAATTCTCCATCCTGAAATCCCAACTATTCTAAGTACACCAGTCATGGTCAATGCTGTACAACCAATGTGAGATCACTGAAAGCAGAGTAAGGAAGAGGTGCCCACAGTGAGCTCTCAAAGGACAGTAAAAGCCAGTTCCACCCACCATTTAACTGTGTTCAAAGAAATACATAGAGCTAACCTGGAGGTACAGGAGTACTTCTCTGTCCCTGTGGCAATGACAAAGCTCTGAGGACGCAGTGAGTCTTCAAGGTTGACGATCTTGGTGGATCCTCAGTCAGACTTCTGGTATTTATTTGGAGAAGATTTTTTATGTTTTGGCCCTTGTGATAGTTGGGTTTTGCGTCAACTAGGCTTGACCAGGATTCTCAGAAGTCTGGCAGTTGGGGTTTGGTAATCCACCATGATGTAACCTAACAGTGTAGTCAGTTTAATGTTTGGATCTATTGTAGACAGCAAAGCAGTTGTAAGAAGATTAGGGAGTTGTCCCCTGTAGGGCTATGGGTGAGTAAGAAGTGTCATGTCTCATAGTGGGGCCGGCCATGTGGTCCTCTGTGTCGACTGGCTGCTCTAATTAGGAACATCATCCTCATGGCCTGGTGGGCCAAGATGTGCTCCACTCTCTCCTCCTCCCCCTTCATCTGCTTGCGTGTGCTCCGATCAGATATGTCCCTCTCCCAGAGCTGCAGATTCAATGCCGACTTTGAAATAAATTCTTCTGGGGGGAGGGGCAGGTGTCCGCGTAGTAGTTGGGAATGGGGCCAGGCCCCTAGACCTCTCCTGCTCCACGCTGGGATGTTGCATTCACATCTTGGAACACTGGGTTGAACTCTAGTCCCTCTTTCTCATTGAAGATATAAACAATACCTCCCCTTGGGTGGGTTAGTGCCCTAAGTGTCTGCTACCCATTTCTTTTTTATGATTTTTTTACCTTTTCCCACCTCCTTTTTAGTTGTCAACTATGTGTATCCCTGTATTGGGTCTGGTCCCCGCCATACTACCTGGTCCTCACCCCAGGAATGTGTGTATGCAGTAGTTTTTTCCCTATGCCCCTTTTGAATTTTTTTAAAGCTTACCTCAGCAGACTCATGTTGTACTTGTCCTTTGTGCTTCACTTACTTCACTTAGCATGATTTCCTCCAGTTCTTCCCATGCAGCGATGTGCTTCATACGTTCATCACTGCTTTTTAGTGATGCGTAGTACGCCATTGTATGTATATACAACAGTTTTTTAATCCAATTGTCAGTTGATGGAAATTTGAGTTGTTTCCAACTCCTTGCAATTGTGAACTGTGCCGCAATGAACATTGGAGCACAGATGTCTGGCCGTGGTTTGTTTTTTATCTCTTCTGGGTATATGCCCAGTAGGGGGATTGCTGGGTCCTATGGTAACTCTATTTCCATCTGTTTTAGATATCACCAGATCGTTTTCCATAGTGGTTGTACATACTTACAGGTCCACCCGCAGTGGATGAGAGTTACTGTCTCCCCAGAGCCCCTCCAACATTTGTTGCTTTCTGGTTTTTTGAATTGGCCTCTCATTGAGGGTGTTAGGTGGTACCTCATTGTTGTTTTAATTTGCATTTCTCATATGTTCATTGGCCATTTGGATTTCTGGCCCTGTGAAACTTCTGTTCAGGTCCTCTGCCCACATTCTCAGTGGGCTTTTTTTTTTTTTTAAGCTAGCAGAGTATTGTAGATTGCACCTGATCTGATCCCGCCACACCGAGGCAAAACACTAAAGGGGTACAACAGAACAGCAAGGGAATTGAGCAGCGAGGTCCCCAGGAAATGCTGAAGGTGGACTTTGGGGACAGGGCATGGTGGCCCAACAGACTGGACTGGAAAATACTTGTAAAGGCCAACAAACAATCCTTGAACTAACTGCAAGCTTTTCTTTCTTGTGTTTTGTTTTTTTGTCACTGGTTTGTTTTTGTGTTGTATATTGTTGCTTGGTTGGTTTTGCTCTGTCTTGTTTTTGTGCGTGTTATTATCTCCACAGGTCTGTCCAAATAAGATAGGCTGGATGAACAATCTAGAGGAGAAAACAACTGGACTGATAGTTCCAGAGGGGACATGGGCAAGGGGGTATTGGGGGGAAATGTAGTGGTGTTAACAAACCCAGGGACAAGGGAAAAACAAGTGATCCAAATCAGTTGTGAGGAAGGCGTGAGGGACCTGGTAAGGCATGATCAAGGGTAATGGAACCAAGAGGGATTGCTGAAACCCAGGTGGGGACTGAGCATGGTGGTGGGACAGGAGGGAAGTCAAAGGAAATAGAGGAAAGAGCTGGGAGGCAAAGGGCATTTATAGAGGTCTAGATAAAGGCATGTACATATGCAAATATATTTGTATATGAGGATGGGGTAATAGATCCATGTGCATATATTTATAGGTTTAGTATTAAGGTAGCAGAAGGACACTGAAGCTCCACTCAAGTACTCCCTGAATGTAAGAATACTTTCTTCTATTAAATTGGCATTCTATGATGCTCACCTTCCCGACACAACCAATGAAGACAAAGTGGGTGAATAAGCAAATGTGGTGAAGAAAGCTGAAGGTGCTGGCTATCAAAAGATATAGCATCTGGGATCTTAAAGGCTTTAAGGTAAACAAGCAGTCATCTAGCACAGAAGCAAAAAAAGCCCACATGGAAGAAGCACACCAGCCTGTGTGATCACGAGGTGCCTAAGGGATCAGGTATCAGGCATCAAAGAACAAAAAGTCATATCATTGTGTGCTCAACTCCATGATACGATCACTGAAGACAAATGGGTGCATAAGCAAATGTGGCAAAGAAAGCTGATGGTGCCCGGCTATCAAAAGATATAGCATCTGGGGTCTTAAAGGTTTGAAGGTAAACAAGCGGCCATCTAGCTCAGAAGCAACAAAGCCCAAATGAAACAAGCACACCAGCCTGTGTGACCACGAGGTGTCGAAGGGATCAGGTATCAGACATCATCGCAGTAAAAAATCTTATAGTGAATGAATAGGGGAGTGCGGGGGATACCCAAAGCCCATTTGTAGGCCACTGGACATCCCCTTACAGAAGGGTATCAGGAGGAGATGAGCCAGTCAGGGTGCGATGTAGCAATGATGAAAAATACAACTTTCCTCTAGTTCCTGAAAGCTTCCTCCCCGTCCCACTATCATGATCCCAATTCTACCTTGCAAGTCTGGCTAGACCAGAGAATGTACACTGGTACAGATAGTGATCGGAAACACAGGGAATCCAGGGCAAATGATCCCTTCAGGACCAGTGGTGTGAGTGGCAATCCTGGGAACATAGAGGGAGGGTAGGTTGGAAAAGGGGAACCGATTACAAGGATGTACATGTGACCTCCTCCCTGGGGGATGGACAACTGAAAAGTGGGTGAAGGGAGATGTCGGACAATGCAAGATATGACAAAATAATAATTTATAAATTATAAAGGGTTCATGAGGGTGGGAGAGCAGAGAGAGGGAAGAAAATGAGGAGCCAGTGGTTTAAGTGGAGAGCAAATGTTTGAGAATGATGAGGGTGATGAATGTACAAATGTGCTTTACACAATTGATGTATGTATGGATTGTGATAAGATTTGTATGAGCCCCTAGTAAAATGATTAAAAAAAGGATTAGGGAGAAGTGCATTCTCCTTCCTTACTCAGGTCACAGCCTTGATACAATTGAAAGGAAGTTTCCTCATGGGTGTTGCCTATTCCTATAGAAGGAGAGACTCTGAAGACTTTTCCACTTTTGCTGGACTGGATCTTGTATTTGACTCATCAACCCATCTTGTTGCCTGCCAACCCTGGATGTTATCAGCAGCCTGCCATATTGCCTGCCAACTGTGGATTTACCCAACTTTCCCACCATAAGCCTGACGTACTCACCTTGAAATTATCTGCCTCTTCCTCTGCCCAGCTGTGGTCTTTCTGCTTCCGGTTTTATCTTTTGTTTCCTAGTTCATAAGCAACTGCAGCTAAGTGAGTCATGGAAAAAAAAAAAAAACCTTCAGTTTAGCATCTGACCCACAGACTTACACCAGACTGGATTTACCCACTTCTACAACTGTGTGAGCTACTTCTCTGAAATACTTCTTTTTTCTCTTTCTTCCTACTTTTCTTCCTCCCGCTGGCTGCCTTATTGCCACAAAGCAGGTTTCAGACACACTTCCATGGTCCATCCTTCTATACCTACTCCAACACTAATCTCTCCTCCTATACCACTCTACATCTGTGCAGGGCTCCAAAATTCATTGTAGTGGTCACACAGAACTCACAGACTATACTCACAATTAAGAGGGGTTATTAGAAAAGTTAATAGGTTACCACACGTCAAGATCAGCAAATAATAAGGATACAGTCATTGGTCTCCTCAGCCAGCAGCCAAGTCTTTTCCTTGATTCTCAGGCTCTCAGCCACATGGTCCCTTGGCTTTTGTCTTCATGGGCCAGGACGTCAGCCTGTTACATGTCACTCTGCCCAGCAATTCCAGAGTCTGGGGCCAAATTAGCAGAAGGGACTCCAGAGTCTTCGGACTGCTCCTCCGAGTCTCAGTGGTTCAGTCTATGATGCATTTTGTCTCAAAGCCTCCCCTACTTCAGACAGAGATCTTGATGTGCTTTTCCAATGTCTTCTGGCTCTCTTACTTCTCTGCTGCTTCACACATCCTCACAGCCAGGGGAGCGCAATGAAAACTGACCAGTTAGCTTTCTTAGGGTGTCACATACTCTGTTTGCATAGCCCCATCTAATTACAGATTTAGGTAAATGAGCATATTAAGAAATTTCACTCCACCACAGAGACCAAGAAACACTAATCATGAAAGAATAAATCAGAAAATTGGACAAAATTAAAAATCTTTATTCATCCAAATATACCATTAAAAATGGATAGGAAAGTCAGATTTGGAGGTTATCATTCATAAGACATATGTGAAAAAAACAAAACCAACACTCATTGCTGTCAAGTTGATTCTATTTAAGGCAAAATAGGGAATCACTGTTTAGGGGATACTGACTGAACAAAAACCTGGAAATAGATGGTTGCACAACATGATAAGCACAGCATTGTCACTGAAATAGACATATAAAATATTGAAATGGAAAATGTTTTATTCTGTGTAGATGCTTACTATAATAGAAAATAAGTACCTTGAATCATTAATAGAGAAAGCATACAATCCAAAATTTAAAATGGGTAAGTCATGAATAAACTCTCCCCAAAAGAAGATACATGAATCAGCACATGAAAAGATTCTCAACATTATTGGTCACCAAAAGCACAAATTAAAATCTAACTAAATACCACTTTACACCTACTATAGTGGCTACACTTTAAAAGACTCACACCTGCCATTTGGGGGAAGAGCATTATAGTGCTCAGATTCTGCTGAAGAGAATATGAATCTTACTACTTTGGAAATTAGCCTCATGAAGTTGTACATACGCTTATTCTGTGACCCAGCAACATCATTTCCAGGCATTTATCCAAGCAAAATTAAAGCACATGTTCTCACATACACACAAAAAACAGCAAACAAAGTTTTAACAAGATTTTTCATAGAAGCAAAATCTGGAAACAATCGCAGGACAATTACCAGGTGATGGATAAAGAAATTGTTCTGTAGTCAAACAATGACCAGGAATGACCTACTGGTTCATACAAATGAAAATAGTACATACTGGATTGTTTCATTTATAGGAAATGCTGGGACAGGAAAGATTAACATATCATAATAAAAATCAACAGAACTATTGCCTTGCAAAGGATTGGTGGTGATTTCCAGGGTCCTGGAAATATTCGTTGCCTTGTTTGATATGCTAGCTTTATTTGGAGTATAAATTTATAGAAAACCATTGAAGTATATGAATAAAATCTGTCCATTTTATAAGATAATTATATCTCAATTTAAAAAGACGTTTTAAAGTATCATTTCTTTACTGATTTGAGGTACTACTTTTACCATATATTACTTTCCATAAGCAATTGAGTCCATTTCTGTACTTTCAAATTCTGTTCCATTGGTCTTCCTATGTATTAATGAGCCAATAAAAAGTGCTTTAATTATAGAAGCTGTATAATACACTCAAATGCCGGGTAAGTCTAGCCCCACCTCTGACATGATTTTGTTTATTTCAAGGATTTCTTGGTTATTTTTCCTTCTGTTCTTCCAAATAAATTTTATAATTAACTTACCAGAAACAAACGGTGTTTCTATTGGAATTGTGTAATTTAGAGGGAACTGACATCTTATGAGGTTGGATCTTTTCCTCTGGCAGCTTGTCATCACTGTCTACTTTTTAAAAATTCTCTTTTGTGACTTCAGACTTATTTTACACTCTTCCTGTTATGGCTGTTATATCATATTCCTGCCTTGGCATCTGTGTGTCAGCATGCATGTGTGCTGTAATACGTGGAATCTTTTTACTATTTCCTGCTGTTTCTTGTTGTTTAAAAAGTCTTGTTGATATATGCTAATTTGATTAAATATTCCGATACTTTGCTAAATTCTCTTATTTTCAGTTTTTTTTGGGATTTCCAGATATAATAATAACTGTATAAATGGGGTAAACTTCCAACTATTCTATTACATAGTGCAGGATAAAGTAACTATATCCAACTATTCTATTACATAGTGCAGGATACAGTAACTATATCCAACTATTCTATTACATAGTACAGGATACAGTAACTATATCCAACTATTCTATTACATAGTACAGGATATAGTAACATCACTGTTATACCAATTACTTTAGCATAAAAGCTAGCAAGAGGATGGCTTTTTGATTCTGGTATTTATTTCATCATACTAAGGACATATCTATCAATTCCTTGTTTATTGAGTGTTTTGATGGGGAAAAAAAGCCTAAATATTTGGATTTTGCTTTTGTCAGATGCCTTTCTACCTCTGTGGAGATGGTCACAAATTAATGGATTTCTGAAACCAAACCCCTTTTTGACCTTGGCATATGCTCTACAATATGTCTTTTAAATTTGTTGAGGTCATATTTCTTTGACATTTGCACATTTGTGTTCACGGACTTGTACATAGTTTTTTTGTAATATATGTCTGTTTTAACTCATCATTTAGCCTTCTAATTTCTAGTTTTATTTGTGTTTCTTCTCTTTTTAATGCGTAAGTTAGCTAATGGTTTCTTTATTTTTTTGAGCTTTTCTTTTTAAAAAAATCATTTTATTAGGGGCTCATACAACTCTTATCACAATCCATACATCCAGCCATTGTGTCAAGCACATTTGTACATTTGTTACCATCATCATTCTCAAAACATTTGCTTTCTGCTTGAGCCCTTGGTATCAGCTCCTTTTTCCCCTCCCTCCCCACTCCTCCTTCCTTAACAATTTATAAATTATTATTATTTTGTCATATCTTACCCACTCCCTTCACCCACTTTTCTGTTGTCCATCCCCCACGGAGAAGGTTATATGTAGATCCTTGTACTCAGTTCCCCCTTTGCACCCCACCCTCCCTCCACCCTCCTGGTATCACCACTCTCAGCACTGGTCCCCAGTAAAGGACATCGTGATTGGTAAAGTGGTAGGTCAGTGTAAGGAGAAAACCCACGATGAGATGGAGTGACTGAGTGGCATCAACCATGGGCTCAAATTTAACAGCCATTGTGAGATGGCACGAGACCAAGCAGTGTTTTATACTGTGTGCAAGGGTCGCTATGAGTCAGAACCTACTGGACAGCACCTAACAACAACACTGTTCCCAAT
Source organism: Tenrec ecaudatus (assembly GCF_050624435.1). Lineage (NCBI taxonomy): Eukaryota > Metazoa > Chordata > Mammalia > Afrosoricida > Tenrecidae > Tenrec > Tenrec ecaudatus. The sequence goes on along the minus strand of NC_134539.1, from coordinate 93,787,533 downwards.
ACAAGTGTCCATCTCTGTAGTAAAGAGCGTTCTCATCGATCCTTAGAAATCCGGTGGCTAATCTTTCTTCCTGAAGAAAGGAGATGACATTCTTTCCCTGTGCCTCTGTTCCTGAGAGTGCACAGAAGCTACGTGCTAAAGCAGCGAAGGCGTCGATATAGATTTGCTTTGCCTTGGAACAAAATGCAGATTGTTGGATGACTTTTAAAACAAATGCATTAGGCATACGCTTATTGACCTGGAAACCTATGATTGGTAAAGTGTGTTTAGGGGAATAAACTAAGTCCCAATAAGTATGTTGAAGGGAACACAATAAGTCCTTGCACTGGTGAAGAACATGGGTCCAGAGTCCACCCACGTGGCTGAGTCCTGACTTAGTCTCTTGGCATGTATATTTTGTGAGACTTTGGACAATATACTTTATTGCTCTGTCCTTAGTTATCTTATCTGTGAATGGTGATTAAATGGGCTGTTACAAGAATTAAATGAATCAGTTTATGTAAACACTCAGACCAGTGTCTGTCATACTGGAAAGTGCTAATGAAGGACTAGATATTATATCATGTTCCATATTATTCTAAAATTAAACATGTCACAGGGATAAAATATACTTACGTTATTATTTGTATATGTAAATTAATATAAATGATCTAATTTAATTTGGCCTTTTTCCTGAATCCTGATTTAATAATTATTTGAAGAACAAAACAACAACAAAATAAAATGTCAATCTCTTTAAAACTTGGACAAACTGGTTGTTCAATCATTCAATTTGGATATGAAGAAAATTAACATCCTCAAAACTGAATTAATAAACATTGAAGGTACTATTCTACTTGGATAAACATCTATATAAGTAGCAAACAATGTGTTGCTGTCTTATAGGAAAAATCTGTTACCAAAACCAATGAAAGTTTTTGAAGGTTTAAAAAGCAAAAATACCACTTTGATGATTAAAGTTCATTTGATCAATCCAAGGCCTCTCCAGTTCTCACGCGTTTGTGTAAAAGCCAGAGCCTGAAAAAGAAAGACAGAAGCAGCATCACTGTCTTTGAACTTGGGGAGGAATATTGCCAATTGGGCTGCCAAAAGAATGAACGTCTTCATCTTAGGAAAAAATACAACCAGAATATCCCGTAGAAGGATGGTAAATAAGTGTGACAAGTTCACAAGTTCTCAGTGCTCAAGACTGAAGGAAAGCAGAGATCAGACACTGTTCGGTGGCATGATCAATAGGTCACTCACAGAATAAACAGGACAGCGATGAAAAAAAACAGCAAGCATCACCATCAGCCAAGGGCCTCCGAAGTTAGGCTCCGGTCCTAGAGTGGGAATGTTACCATCACGTCCAAGCCTGCCCCACTTAGCACCGTGAGCGAGGGATCCCCAGGATATTCTCTCCCAGGGTTAATATACTGGCAAGCAACAATGACTAGTGTCAAACCTCCTGTACAGAGGAGAATGCAGGAAAAAGGATAGAAAGGGGGAAAGGGTAGTAAAAGGGAACAGCCCTCTAGCAGAGACGTCTCCTGATAAGGCTATTCTAGACTTGCTGGAAGCAGTAAACAATCCTTCCTCCTTTACCCACTAAAAGAATCGATTACTGTTTGGGGTCTCAAGAGGCAATCATCTTCCCTAAGGCACACACTTTGTGTCTATTAGTAGCTCCGCTGTCCATTTGTATCTATGGAGACGGTGGAAGCTATTAGACTACCTCTAGGCAAGAGCAGGGCAGCTTTGACTCACTTTGGACAGAGGGCTCGTTAGCAAAAACCATGAGCTACACCATGACATCATGTGCGGTAATGTGAAGATCCTGGGAAAACAAGGAAACCCTCCGTGACCCAGTAGCTACTGTGAGCTCAAACACCCGGAGCCTGATCATTAACATGGTGCAGGAAAGGGCAGGTTCCTTCTGAGTTGGAGCCAGCTCTATGGTAATTATTAGCAATAACTGATATTTTAAATATATGAGTGTTCAGCCACTTCTGGCTGAAAACATTCAGTAGCTGTCTTAGGTCCCTGTTTCCTTCTCTCAAAAGAAGCTACTTCCACCTATGGTAACAGATAAACATTCTCTTGGCTTGTTTTGTGCTCAGTGACTGCACCCTCATCTCCCACCAACACAGAGACCCCTCTGAAGTCTGTCTGCAACCCCACTCAGTTCTATCCGGGACAGTTGAGCCACCAGCTCACCAATGAGCACAGGGATGACAATTGATCCTAAGGCCTGAGGACATCACAGGGAGGACCCCCCTGATGGAAAAGAAAGGGTTTTGAAATTAGTGTACTGTGGCCACTGAGAATATGAGATGCATTCTAATCTAATATTCACACCAGACTGATAACAATAGATGAGGATTTTCTTTTTTCTTTTTTTTTTAAATCATTTTATTGGGGGGTCGTACCATTCTTATCACTATCTATACATCCATCCATGTGTCAAGCGCATATGTACATTTGTTGCCATCATCATTCTCAAAACATTTGCCTTCCACTTGAGCCCTTAATATCAGCTGCTCATTTTCCCCCTCCCTCTCCACTCCCCCCTACCCCATGAACCTTTCATAATTCATAAATTGGTATTATTTTGTCATATGTTACACTGTCCGACGTCTCCCCCTGCCCTCTTCTCTGCTGTCCATCCCCCAGGAAGGAGGTTATACGTAGATTCTTATAATCAGGTCCCCCTTTCTATCCCACATTCCCTCCACCCTCCAGTCATCGCCATTCTCACCACTGGTCCTGGGGAGTCTAGATGAGGCTTTTCCAATTAACAGGGGCATTCCAAGACATTTTGCAGTAGCCAAGTGACCTACCTGGGTTAGAGCTAGACAGAGGGCAGGGGGCCAAGCATCAGTGACCCCAGGAAGTTTCTCTCAGAAACTAGATAAATTATACTGGGCTTCCAGCTAGTATAATTCAACCTAGTAGGCATGATCAACAGAAAACCGTCTGCAGAGTGATCTTCCTCACATTTTCCTATGCTGATTCTTCCTCGGATCTTTGTGGGACTTTGGACCAATTTGGGAAAGATCCCCATGTGTGTAGCCCCTATAATTTCTCGAAGTCATCATCACCGGAGTAGGATGATTGCTCATCTAATCACAGCGGTGCTCTTTTAAAAGAGGAGACCAGACAGAGAGACAGAAGAAAGAAGACCGTGTAAAGACTCATCTCCTTACCAAATAATGCCTAGGGCTACAAAGAAGCTGGGAGAGATTTAAAAAGAAAAAGATCTACTTTGTTTCCCAAAGTGGGTGATGCCACCCCCTGAGATGCTGGAAGGATCCAGGCGGGCTGCAAAAGTAGATTTTACTCACTGGCTGTCCCCGTAGGACAGAAGGGAACTGCCCAAGGTATCAGACCCATTGTAGCTGAGTCAATTAACTCTATCAGTACAGTAGACCTGCCCCGTAGTGACTGCAACATTATGGAACCAGAAAGCCACATCTTTCTAAGGAGTGGCTGGTTGGTTTGAACCACTGGCCTGTGGGTTAGCAGTCAAGCATTTCACCACTGCACCGCCAGGGTTTGTTTAGTATAAAGTAGATGCGGGGGGTCCTGGTGATGGGGTGGGTAGTGGGGGGTGACTTTCATGGGTAAGTTCTTGGCATATATGTGTGTCTTCACTAGATGCCTCAAATTAATTCTGAACACAATCTTGGTCTACTTTCTATAGTGGGGAGACCGTCTCCCTTAGCCCCAGGGCCTCCCCCCCACCCAACCCTACTCATGAGCAGAAGGAAATGAGCAATCCCCTCCCCATCTCTAATGCTACCATCCCAAACTGGCAAGAAGTAAATTAGGGAGAGGGACATATTTGGGGTCTAGGGCCAGAGAGAGGGCATGATTGGGTCATTGGTGTAATGGAACTGGCCCTGTGCCCTCTTGCCGTAAGTAGACTCTGGGGCCTCCGCTCAGCTTGGACAGGAAGGAGGGGCCCACCTGATTGCAAGCAAGTGCATAAAAAATTAATTTCTCACATATAAAACTCCAGCTCCCCACTTGCGTGGGGGTATGTATGCCCACAGGCCAGGGAACAGTACATGACCCCTACCTGAGTGAACATTGGACTGGAGCAGTGAGGGTCAGGGTTAAGGTCATTGCAGCCCTCTTACCCTGCCTCTCTATTCTGGGGGAGGGCTCAGTTCAGACCACCGGGAATCTTGGCTCCCCTTCATGCAAACCTATGAAGCACAGGACAGCTTTGAAGGAGACCATTTATTGAGAAAGTTATTCCCACTGCCACTTGGGCCTCTTTGAAAGCCCAGTGGAGGCCTGGGTGGGAACAAGGATGGGAGATGATCTCATATTCTCCTCAGTCTGCCTGCAGGGCTGAGAAGACAAAGCAGTCTGTGTGCTGTTTGGGGAATGACCCACCAGGCTCTCAAATCAATCTGTCATGAAGTGGATTGAGTGAATTTGTCATGATGTAGATTGAGGTGAATCTGTCATGAAGTGGATTGAGGTGAATTTCTAAGAAGGACTTCCTCATTGGGACTCAAGAAGCTGGTTTGGGAGGATCTGAGCCAGTCTCCATCCTCCCTACAAGCCTCAGGTGATGACTTGTCACTATGGAGCGACCAGACATTGCCCAGCAGAGGCAAAGGGTTGGACAGATGGCCAATGGGGAGTTTTTATTTTTTTTTAAATAGCAAAACTCAAACGTGGCTGCAACTGGATCAAAAGTTACTTCTCTTTCATGAAAATTCAGGAGGAATGTAGTCCAAAGTTGGAATGGGGGCTTGGCTCCATCAAGTTGTTGAAGGTCCCTCTGCCCTCTCTAGAATGCGACCTTTATCCTCAAGGTCTAATCAGCTCCTGAGTTCCAGACAGCAGGGTGGAGGAAGGAAAGCAGCAAGAGGCAAAGGGCTTCCACTGGCTATCTCTTCAAGAGGGTTCTTGAAACTGGACACAGGGCACTGCCCCTCGTCTCTTGTCAGTCCACACCCACACCTAGATATGGGAGGGGGGAAGGGCTTCCAAGTTTGTTCGCTCTTCGCTCCAGCCATGCAGATTGAGACTATGACTCCTGAAGACAGAGAATGGCCATCAGGGGACAGCTCCTGCCACCGACGATTTCAGTGCAAGGTCTGTTTCCTACTTCTAAACCTCTCCCCCGCATTCATTTGATTACCAGGCCACATGAACCAGTGAGGCCAGGAGAAGTCTGGGCGAGTGACCAGCAATGAAACTGTTCAGTCTGTCATACTCCAAAGTATTATCCAAGGCAAAAGTTATAAATGAAGCAGACAGTTTTCTGAGCCCCCTGCCCCCACTGCACCACTGACAACAATTCTAACTCATAGCGACCCTATGGGACAGGGTAGAACTGCCCCTAGGGGTTCCTAAGACTAATTCTTTATAGGAGAATAAAGCCTCATTTTTCTCCCTATGCATAACCACAATACCACCAAAGTGTATAGGAGGGAAGACTGGAGAAGAAAATAGCATAAGCTAGATTGAGAACAGGGATCCAGCCTCCCTGTGTGCAGGTGTATTCTTGGGGCCTAGAATACAGTCAGGTCGTGGTAGGTTCAATGGCAGAATTCTCACCTTCCCTGCTGGAGACGTGGGTTCTGTTCTTTGACAACACACTTCACGCACAGTCACCACATGTCTGCCAGCGTTGGACAGCTTATCTCTATGATGCTGAATAACTGCAACATTTGAAATACTAGCTGCATTAACTTGTCTTCCTCGTGGGCATATGAATATTATCCTATCACTGACTGCGCTGTACTTCAATCAACCTTGCAGTGTTCTGGTGGGCAGTGAATGCAACACTATTCCTCTTAAATTTGCCACTGCTGACATAGTAGACTATATGAATCTATGATTCAAAATGGTCAGGATCAGTCTGTTTCAGCCCACCAGTGCCTAGAATATTAATCTTTATGCATTCATCGCATTTTGTGTAACTTGCACGTTTCCTCTGTCCCGTTTGGACAATGCACATTGTAATTGTTGATGGGTGTTTGCAGCTGCTTTTTCTCCGTTGGAGTCATGCCAGTTGAGCAAATGAAACTCTACTCCGTCCACATCGTGAAGGTTGAACTATTTGAAGAGGCAGCTCTCCCAGTGAGACATGGGTGCCTTCCACCTGGAGGGGTTCACTCTGTGACACTGTTATCAAACATGGTTGCGCTACTGTTCAAGAGGTGTTCATTGGTCTGTCATTTCAGAAGCAAGCCACCAGGTCAACTGAATGATGGTGTTGGTGAAGAATGTTGACTATACCATGGAATGTCAAAGGAATGAGCAGGTCTCGGAAGAAGTACATCCAGAATGTTCTCTGGAAGAGAGAATGGCGGGATGTTGTCTCATGTACTTTTTACATATCATCAGCAGGGAATAATCCTTAGAGAAAGATATCATGCTTGGTAAAATAGAGAGTCAGCAAAAAGAAAGAAAGACATCGTCAAGCTAGATTGACATCCTGGCGCGACAATGAACTCAGAGGCATGATTGTAAGGAGGGTGCTGTGTTCTGTTCTGTTGCTGTGAGGTGGAACTGGCTGGATCGCACGTATTAACAACAGTGACATGACACTGAACAGGTTCTAGAGGAACTTCCACACTAAAACAGACTAGGATACAAGGCCTGGCTATCTACTCAAATTAGGGGCCCTAGTGGTGCGGGTTATGTGTTGTGCTGTGATCCACATGGTTGGCAGTTCGAAACCAACAGCAGCTCTGAGAGAGAAAGACTGAGCTTTCATCTCCCATAAACAGTTACAGTCTTGGAAACCCATAGGGGGTTGCTATGCATCAGCATTGACTTAATGACAATAAATGAGATCTACTGGGGAAAAAATCAGCCATAAAACCCTGTAAATTACAACAGACTATTGTCTCATGTGCAACCAGTGTTGGGGAGGGTGTGTGATCTGACAGCTTCTTTATTGTCCTGGAGTTGCCATGAATCGAGGGCCAACTGCTAACAACGGCATCATGCCCGAAACAGAGAAGACCTGAAACAGAATCAGCATTCATTCAAGAAATCTTTGTGGAATCACTGAAACCAATGCTAACTCTGCAGGACACCGGGATCCACCAACCTGCCAAGAGGCTCTGTGCTTGTGACTGTACGGCTTGCACACCACAACCGAGGGGCACAGAAAGTGCACTATCATGCAGCTCCAGAGTCCCGAGAAAGATGCTGACTGCTTGTCTGGTGAGGTGACCTGTGGTTTAGCCTAAAGGAGGAACACGCCTATAAAGCAGGGCGATTTGCTGATTTGCCATTGCTGCGCCTTGCTCTTCCTGCCTACGTGCCATTTGTCTGATGTGCCAGGAAAGGTTTTGTGCAGCTGGGCTCCTTGCCAGGCGTCAGTATGTCATTGTTGAAGGTCCACAAACCCCCTTGGGAAAAAAAGGCCATTTCTGTGGCAGCTCAGCTCTTCCAGGGGAGAAACAAACGTGCTGTACCTCGGACTGGTCATTCCGCTGCAACACTGGCAGCAAAGCCAGGGAGTGTTGTCCCCAGAAGGTGTGAGTCCTCAAGGGGAGTGTGAGAGACAGGAGATACCGCTCACTGGTTCGGGGTTTGAGCAGGTGCATAAAATCGCTGTTCAAAGAGGAAATGGGTAAAAATGATCAAATAATTTTCAAAAAAGTATTATTTTTCCAAAAAATGATTGTGCAAAAACAACCTAAAAGCAAAATACTAGAATCTAAGGTCGAAGCAAGGAGGACTGAGTCATGAAGACAGGCTTGGGAACTGGATATGGTGAATTTTCCTATCATGGCAATGTATCTGCTCATTTTATCAGTGTAGCAGGAGCTGACCTGAGATCATGTGAATGGGCAACCTTACCCCATCCACCTTCTAGGCTTGGTCTTTCAGACCCTCCCACCCCACACCCCCCACACTCTTAGAACATTTAAAAGGAACGTGGGTTAAGTCCCTTAAGGATATCAAAACTGCTGATATGACATGGTATAAATTCGAGTGCAGAATTCTTTGGGGAGGGGCTAGACACCTTCATAAGTGTCTAGGCATAAAGGAAGGCTATGTTAGAAAACAACTGTAGTAAACAGCAGTAAAGGGTCATATCTGACTTGCTCAGGCTTCCCTATTGTCTTCCCAGGAGGTAGACCAGCCTCCATGATCCATCCTTCTTCATCTATAATGACACCAATCTTTCCTCCCTTGTGCTAAGTTTGATACGTAATTGCAGTGGTCACACAGAACTCAGGGACAATATTTATAACTAAGGGGGGGTGTTCATCTGGGTAGACTAGAGAAACAAATTCATAAACACACATATGTATACAAGGGAGAGATTTATATATAAGAGCAATTGAATATTGAGAAAACATCCCAGCCCAGTCCAGATCAAGTCCATAAGTCCGATATTAGCCCATATGCCCGATACCAATCTATAAAGTCCTCTTCAGACTCAGAAACACATGCAATGAAGCCAAATGCAGGATGATCACAAGCCAATGGGTAGAGTCTTTGGGTCCGGTGCCATTGTAAGCATCTCAATGCTGACAGGGGTCTCTCTGTGGCTTCTCCAGCTTCAGAGGTCTGGTTACATCCATGTGGCTTGTCTTCTACAATGTCTCCCAGGGAGTGACAGAGACAGAGAGAGATGTCTTCCACTTCTAAGAAGGAAGTACCAGATTTCCCAGAATTCTCAGGAGAAGTCCGTGCCCACAGAAGTCCCATTAGCTATCACTACATTGACAGCCTAGACTCTACCCCTATACTCTTAATCCCTAAATTGACACCAGATTAGGTGACTACCACAGGGGGTTATAAGGGAAGCTAGTATATTACTACAAGTCAGGGTCAGCAAACAGTAATGACACAGTCATTGGTCTCCTTAGGCAGGAGCTAAGTCTGTCTCCAGTTCTCAGCCTTTCAGCCACATGGTCCTTTGGCCTTTGCCTCCATGGGCCAGGAAGCCAGTCTACCAGTTACTCCGTCCCACAGTTCTATAGTCTCAGGCCAAATATGCAGGCGGTATGCCATGGTTTCTGAAGTTGCTCTTCTGAGTGTCCTTGCCACAGTCAGTGGTTCATCTGACCCCAGCAGTACCCCCCAACTCAGAGATCTTGAATGTGCTCTTCTGAGGTCCTAGGAGTTTCCCTCTGCACCTCTGCTTCAAAGAATGCTCATCTAGTGTGGGTAGTCATGATAACTGACCAATCCCCTCTCTTAGTGTTACATATACCCTATTTGCATTTGGTGGGAGTTTCAGTGACTAGAGGCATATTAAGAAATTTCAGTCCACCAAAACCATAGTTTACAGTTGGATATTTTTGTTTAACAAAGGATTCTGTGAATTTATAACAAGACTTTTGACTTACCTTAGTATAATGAATATGAATTTTTGTGCAACAAAATTTCACACAAATTATACAAGAATGTCTATCAATGTGAGCTTTAGGAAAATTAACACTACATTTAAAAATAACAATGGCCAGGCTTTTAAAATGGCAATAACTAGAATTTAGTGGGGCCAGGGGCAATAGCAATCCTTTTGTAGAAATCTTTGCTTCCTTGCAGGAGATCTGGGTTTGATTTGTGGCCCTGTACCTCATATATAGTCACTACTCATCTGTTAGTGGGGGCTTTGGAGCTGCCTAGATGCTGAGCGTGTTCCAACAGACCTCAGGACGATGATGGACAAAGGAAGAGAAGGCTGATGATCTCCTTCAGGAAACCAGCCAACAAGACTCTGGATCACCAGGGCCCATCTGTAACCTGCCTTGGGATGGCACAGGGCCTGGCAGCATATGGCTCCATTGCACATGAGGAGCAGCTAAGAACACGAGAGTTTATTGAGTGCTTACCGAGTGGTATGTCCTGCTGCAAGCGTTTTGCATACATTCATTTGTTTAAATATGAAAGCTATCCTCTAAAGTAGGTAGTCTCACAACTTCATTTCACAGTTGAAGAAGCTGAGGCCGGCAGAGCATATAAGCACCTCCCCAAGGTCACCCCATTGGTCAGTGGCAGGACTAGGATTCTAGTCCTCTGAGAAGATCAGACTCAAACATTGTTAACCACTGCAGTGTTATGTGTTTAGATTTGCTACTAGATGATACCAGATACCTTTTAGGTCCGAAAAGGTATAGATTCAATGGGTGGTGGTGACGGTGTCCATAAGAGCATGTTAAATGAATAAAGCAAGACAGAGATGGGTATGAAATAGGGCTGTCTCCCTCTCCTTCTCCACTAGTGGAGGTAGAAAAGGTTCTGAGATGCTACTCAGCAGAGGTCCTCCCACAAGTGGTCCGCTGCAGATGCTCTGCCCTGGAAGTCAGTAGTTGCTCCATCGCAGGATGCAGCCGCTAGCCCTTCTGCAAGGCCGCACAGGTCCGTGCAGGAAAGCAGAGGCCAATCCCTTCAATCCTAAGGACCACCCTCCCTACATCAGGCTGTCAAGGTGTGCACACTTTATTGTTCTGAAGGGCTGGGATTTGATTTTCCTCATAGATTAAACGTTCTTTAAATAAAAATATCATGCCAACTTCATTTAAAGTTCTAAAAGGGTAATAAAAATAATAATAAGGCAATGCCTTACACCACCTCTGAACGCAGCCCAGCTCTCCCCAAGGAAATGCTTGTGAAGTCTCTAGTTGTTTCTTCTTAGCCTTATGTCCATATCTGTAAACAACACATACTCTGCTTTTCATGATTTATTCACTTTAGATATTATCTTTTTCTTCCCATAGATAACGATTTAGCTCTCTTCTATTCCTCTCCAAATATACTTCTATTACTATTCTTTGAGATTAAATCCAATCAACTATTGTCACTTCATTGTGTCTATATTAATCCTTTGTTATTTTTTGCAGAAGTAGGGCATATGTTACCACTGTATTTCTCTATGTGTTTAGCTGAGGTCTGTGTTAGTCTGGCTTGACTAGAGACACAAAGCCAGAGGCACTCATATGGATAAGAGAGAGCTATATATCAAAGAGCAATTGTATATTGAAAAAACATCCCAGCCCATTCCAGACCAAGTTCATAATTCCAATATTAGCCCATATGTCTAATACTTATCCATAAATTTCTCTTTAGACTCATGCAGCACATGCAATGATGCTGAATGCAGGAAGATCACAGGCCGGTGGGTGGGAAGTCTTGTTGATCCAGTGGCAGTAGAAGCATCTCAACGCTGGCACAGGTCTCAAAGTGGCTCCTCCAGCAATCTGAGTGTCTCAACAGCAGAAAAGGGAAGGAGGAAAGAGAGAGAGTTTCTCCGCCAGGGAGGAAGAGAGGAAGTTCCCAGAATCCTTATGAGAAGGCCACGCCCACAGGGAAGCATCATCAGGCTGTGTTTTGATAGGCTAGACACTCCACCCCTTCACTATATTTATCAGTTGACTGAGATTATGTAACTGCTACAGGGCCTTTCTGTGGTTCTAACTTTGTTTCTGTCCATTATATAATAATCACAATAAAAAAGACTTCTGAGATGAGGCATTCTATCAAGAGCTGTCCTTTTCCTCATGAGGAGAGTCCCCTCTCAGCAGCATCTGTCTGTGCACCCCGAATCTAGGCTGCCATTCAGGGCCTATGATAGGTTAGTTCATGAAGATGGTTTACCAGAGAATGGGGTCAGTAGTACTTTTCCCCGGACTAGAGAGGGACAGACCAGGGCACCAGGAAGATATTCTCAAACCTCTGGCAGAGAATGCCAGCCAAATCCACACCCACACATATACAATCTACTTGTTTGTTTTACTTTCTTCCAAATAAAGCTTGTCAAGTTGAGAAAAACAGCTGTGGGCTCTTGTCGATGAACACTTCACGAGCGCTTCCACTGCCTCCATGGTGCAGGGCTCAGTGGCATTCTTCTGGCCCAGTTGCTTTCAGGACCCCTACAGAGTCCCACTAGGATTTAGCCTTCTAAGGGGCCTAGAGAACTCCTAGCACACTGGGGGACTGTGGATGGCATATTAAAATGGTAATCAGTTTATCAAATATGAGAGCATTTTCCATAAGAGGGGTTCTCCCAGTGTATGTATGCCATTGCGCCAGAGTGCATAATTTTGGAAGACAGCTTGCAGGCCAACCAACTAGAACAGGTCCCTATTTTGCTCATATCAAATAGAGGTGATCCAGTAGAGTGTGCAACTTATCAAAGAAATATGAACATCACATGGCAAGTAAAATTTTGCTGAAGATAAAAATGGTTACAGAAATACCTTGACAGGGAACTGCAAGCAATGTAAACTTGGCTCATAAGAGGACATAGAAGGAGGAATTTCATGACTGATGTCAGGTGGATCTTGGTTAAAAATAGAAATACCAAAAATATGTTTTACCTGTCTGTTACTGACTATGCAAACATCTTTGACATTGTGAATTATAACAAATTATGGATACCATTGTGAAGAACTGGAATCCCAGAACACTTACTTGTGCTCATGTGAAACTTGACAGCTTTCAATGTATAGAAAATAACCATGTCGCCCATATGACTCTTTTGAATTTTATATATAAAACAAAAGAGGGAATTGTGGGAAACAGAAAGATTTCTCCCAAGTCCTCTCCCCCAAAGATATGTTAGACTTAGGACATGTTAGACTTAGGACAGAGCTTGCAGCTAATAGTAAATGATTGTCAAGTTACCTCCCTGAAGGCAGTCAGTTGCTAGACTACTGTCTGGTCCCACCGCAGGTAGGGCCCACTCCCTGCTGTTAAGGATAATGGGTTACTTCTCCCTAAAGGCTTGTGACCATTAGTCTGGTCCCTGTAGGTGGGGTTTACACCCTACTGCTAATGGTTTCAATGGCCAGAGAACAGGTCAAACTGGCTCAGTGACATCCAAAATTAGGCTGCCACCATGCATCTAGGATCTGCCCATCTTGTCACATGTGTACCCCATCACCTCCCCTTTCTATTCTGTGGATACCCCTAGATCATCCCACTCTCATTACTGAATTACCTATAGCACAGCCCTTTCGTGTGATGTATGTCTTCACCTGTAATTAGGATGCTTGCACATCCCCAGAGAATATAAAAGCATTGGTTAATAATAAAGATCTCTCTCTCCCTGTGGACCACCAAGTGAGGCTGAGGTGAGCATGCTACCATGAAATGTGTCTGACTCCCTTACTTCAATCTCTCCTTTATCTCTCATGCTCTCTATGACTTTACTATAATCTTTACTTATTATGGCTGTACAATTGCGCCTACCAGACCTGTGATGATGTGTTACGGGACGGTATAGCCTGACAGAGTCCCTATGAATCAGAATTAACTTCATGGCAATGAGTTTGGTTTGAGTTTTTGGTTGCTTAATTTAGTGCCCAACTAAGGTTACTCTTGTTGTCATTAGGTACCAGAGTTGGTTCTGACTCATAGCGACTCTATGCACAACAGAAGGAAACTCTGCACGGTCCTGCACCGTACTCACAGTTGTTCCTGTGCCTGAACACATTGTTGCAGCCACCGTGTCAATCCATTTCATTGAGGACTTTTCTCTTTTTCACTGGCCCACCACTTTAATAAGCATGATGTCCTTCTCCAGGGATTGGTCTTTCCTGACAACATGTCCGAAATATGTAAGATGAAGCTTTGCCATCCCTGCCTCTAAGGAGCACTCTGCTTGTACTATTTCCAAGACAGATCAGTTTGTCCTTTTTTGCAGTTCATGGGATTTTCAACCATCTTCTCCAGCTCCCCAATTCAAATGCATTGAGTCGCCTAAGGCTAGCACCCTTCAAAACCACCTGAATAGCTTTCAGACTTTACTCTTGCTGTAGAGAGCAACCAGAGAGAAGATCCCCTGGAAGGGATGGGCACCCCTGTGGAGGCATATCTATGGTGTGACAAGCATGGTGTGTTAGGTTGGGTTCTTTAGAGAAGGGAAATCAATAAGGCTTATAAACATATATACAGAGAAAGAATTAGATCAAGAAAATGGCTTGCACAGTTGTAGAAGCAGGAAAGTCTAGTCCGTTTTCAAGTCTGTGGGTCAGATATTAAACTAGAGATTTCTCCTGACTGTTTTAGTCTGAGAGTTTGAGGAAACCAGGATTGGCAGGACTACCACAGACTGCAGAGATGGATTAGTCCATGGTCAACAGGTCAGAAGGCAGGCTTCTGATGACTCCAGATTGGCAGGCAATATGGCATGTCATTGGTTCAAGTCCTAAGAACTAGAGGTTAAGAAATCAGATACAGGACCCAGATCCACCATAAAAGCAAGCAAAGTCCCCCACCGTGTCCACTTAGACAGGACTTATGCCACCCCTGGAGGAAATGTCTTTTCAATCTCTTCAGGGCTGTCACCTGAGTAAGGGGTTGCACTCCATCCTCATCTTCATGCAGCTGCTTCACTCTTCCCAGCAGATCCCTTATGAAGCTGAGTTTATTGTGTCCTGCAACTCCATGGGGGAGGATGAGGCCCTGTCAACCCCCTGAGAATCCTGACCCAGCCACGTTGACACACATCCTTACAACCACATAGGACATGTGCCCTGGGTGACACTTGAAGGGGGCTGCCTCTGAGTGGTTGTTATTAACCATCACAGCTTTCATGGACAGCTGGCTGTGAGAGGCCATTCAAGAAATAAAGTCTAATACGTTATCATTTGAGAGCCTCCATGAGAACGAGAAGAAACTGGAAGGAAACATGATTTCAAGCACAATTTTCAGCAATGAAAGCAAAGAAGGAGCAGCTGTAATTTTCATATAGTACCATGATAGGTAAAGTAAAATGTTAATAAACCAGGCTTGGGTACTTGAACTGATATTTTGGTAAAGTTATCTAAAGAGATCTCTGCATCCCACCGCTTGACTTCACTGCTCCTGCCTGACTTTACCTTTTTGGCAACACAAGTCTTTCCAGAAGTAAAAGATTTCATGTATCACCAATCTCTTTATCCAGCTCCAGTACCGTTCCCCTCCAAGCAGCTCTCCTCTGCTTCAATTGAATGCTAGAGAAGCCTTCCTGCCTTCCCCTTCCCCCTAACCAAATTTCCTGGTGTTGAACTTAGGCTGGCAACTTCTACTCCCCACCAGTGGGAGCCTCAGACTATCTGCTTCCTTGAATTAGGCACGGCCTGTAAAGCCAACCATCTCTTCCAAGGAGAAATATGATTCTTTGTCAGGGATGGTGCCCAAACCCAGAGTGTGAAAGAGACAATTTCCTTCAATAGCCTGGTAATTAGAGGTGACCCTCCCCTTTCTCGCTAGTCAATAAGCCGCATTGTTACATTGTGGCTGCTTGTTGAGTTTATTTCCTGCCTGCCTCAGGGGCTGCCAAAGAACTAAAGGAGCTATGCTATCCTTCAGAAGGGGCTCCCTGGGATCCCGGGAGGGGTAGGGAAATGTCCCATCTAATGAAGACTTCATTTCATTCTCAGCCAAGAGCTTTTGTTCCTCCAATCCATCAGGAGGAAAGGGAGAAAATGCACAATTATTCCAATTACAAGGAAGTGCAGTAGATTTCCAATTATATATATATATATTTCCAATGATACACGTGTATATATAATATACATGTATTTATGTATGCAGATCTATATTTCTATCTATAGCTTCAAGGAAACACAACCAAATGAAAGCAATTGTTATCACTAGATAAGTGACAATATTCCTTTTGCATATTTTGCTGCCTTTTCCTGTTTCTTAAAATCTTATCTACCAATAAGTGCTATTTACCACATGTTTTAAAACGCAAAAGATCATGCATAATGTAGCAGGGGTAAGAGCCTATCTGGACCCACCTATCTGGACACATCTGAGTGGTGATGTGATTGGGAGCCGAGGTCTCTTTGCAAGAGCAAACACTTGGGAGAACCAAGACTGTGCGAGTCACTTCTCCATTTCCAGCATTAGGAGCTGGGTGGGGCTTTCCCAGGAAGAGGGAGGAATGCCAGCCCATAGAGCAGGATCAAGTCCAGAAGCTGAGTCCTCAGTGAGGAAGCTGGCCTTGGCGCCTCTCAGCTTTGCCCTTAGCCCAGCCTTTTATGTCTGAGCTCCTAGAGAACATGATACTGCAAGTGAAAACTGAGAGAGCTGTCATCCTAAAGACAAACTGCCCCAATTTCTAATTGCAATAAGAAAACTGCAAAGCAGAAGGCAGGGACTGGATGTCCACTCCCTGCCTCCTTGGAGCCCTTCCCCTTCTCAGGGAGGATGGACTTTCTGGGAAGCAGTGGTCAAGTGGAGCCTTAGGGGCGGAGAGCAGCAATGAACATTTCAATTCATCACTCCCTGATGTCAAGTCAATGCAGACACATAATGATCCTGTAGGGCTGAGTAGAACTGCCTTTGGTTCCCAAGACTGGAAGTCCCTTTTGCGGGGTGCCAGAGGTGGGTGGATGGGGGAATCAAGAGACTTTATTTGGAATATTTAATTTTTAAAATCTTACTTAGCGAGCTCGTCGGGGTGCAGTGTAGCAATGATGAAACATACAACTTTCCTCTAGTTCCTAAATGCTTCCTCCCACGTGCCCCCACCCCCACTATCATGATCCCAATTCTGCCTTACAAATCTGGCTAGACCAGAGCATGTACACTGGTACAGATTCGAACTGGAAACACAGGAAATCTAGGAAGGATGATCCCTTCAGGACCAGTGCTGAGAGTGGTAATACCGGGAGGGTGGGGTGGAAAGGGGGAACTGATTACAAGGATCTACATATAACCCCCTCTCTGGGGGGACGGATAACAGAAAGGTGAGTAAAGGGAGATGTCGGACAATGCAGGATATGACGAAATAATAATTTATAAGTTATCAAGGGTTCATGAGAGAGGGGTGAGCAGGGAAGGAGGGAAAAAACAAGGAGCTGATGCCAGGGGCTTAACTGGAGAGCAAGTGTTTTGAGAATGATGAGGGCAATCAATGCACAAATGTGCTTTACACTATGGATGGATTATGGATTGTGATAAGAATCATATAAGCCCCTAATAAAATGATTTTAAAACATCTTACTTATGGAGTGTGCTAGAGAAGTGTCGATACAATAGAGGGCCTATTAAACCTCTGCCCAATCTGGAGACATCAGAAGGGCAATGTGTTTCCAAGAAAACATAGGTGCCCGGGGCATGCCGGGTCCTGGAAGATGTAGCCTTAAAGGACCACACAGTAACCAGTCAGCCTCTGGGTGCTCAAGAGACCTGACCCTCCCTCAGTAGGGGGAGGAGTCCACCAGGAGGCCCCACGGGAGGGGCTTTGGTCCAATATTCACGGGGTCCATTCCCTCTTTTAGCCTGGCCCACCAGTCAACTTCCACTTGGCTTAGCCTGACATTTTGGCAAACACTGGAGCTCGCCCTTCCCAGGGTGAATGTTTCCATCAGTTTATGACAGAGAATGCACTGCCTTTGACAGTTTGGTGGCTGTTCCCCCTGTGGGGCCTGCTTGCTGTGGCCATGGCTGGGATGCTCTTGTTCAGCAGACAGTCCCCCAGTTCTTCACAAAACCCTAGAGCTTCGAGCTATGGGCACAGACCTGGCATCAACCAGTTTAAAAGGGATGTCCAGAAGCCAGGGACTAGGGAGCAGAGAGGCAAGTAGAGCCTGGAAGAGAGACCTTGGGCAATGAACAGGGTCTTTGCTCTGAGTGGAAGGGGTCAGAGACCCCAAACTAGTCAATTATGGGGAGCTCCTGTTATATGAGGAAGTTTGCTTGTGTTTTATTGACTATGCAAAGCCATTCAATTGTGTGGACCACAACAGACTATGGGTAGCCTCGAGAAGAATGGGAATCCCAGCACACTTATTGTGTTCATGTGGAACCTGTCCATGGATCAAGAGGCAGAATGGGTAGACTCTAGAAACAAATTCATAGAGAAAGGAAGGTGGGGTGGGCAACCAACCCAGGGACAAGGGATCTGCAAGTGAACTAAAATCAATGGAGAGAAGGGCATAGGGGCCCTAGTGGGGTGTAATAAAGGGCAATGTAGCAGCAAGGAATTACTAAACTCGAATGAAGGCTGAGCATGATAGTGGGACAAGAGGAAAGTAAAAGGAAATAGAGGAAAGAGGCAGGAGGCAAAAGGGATTTATAGAGGTCTAAATGCAGGCATGTACATATATAAATATATTTTTTATAACAGGAGGGGAATAGATCTATGTACTTCTATCTATATGTTAAGAATTAAGGCTGCAGATGGACATTGGGTCTCGACTGAAGCGCTCCCTAAACGCAAGAAGACTTTGTTCTAACACTGGCATTCTGTGATGCTCACCTACCTGACCCAATGGCTGAAGACAAAAATGGGTGCATAAGAAAATGTGGTGAAGAAAGCTGATGGTGCCCAGGTATCAAAAGATATAGCGTCCGGGGTCTTAACGGCTTGAAGATAAACAAGCAGCCATTGAACTGAGAAGGAACAAAGCCCACATGAAAGAAGCACACCAGCCTGTGTGATCATGAGGTGTAGATGGGATCAGGTATCTGGCATCTAAGACCCAGAACAAAATCCTACCCAATGTGAAAGGGGGAGGGGAGGGTGTGGAGTGGAGACCCAAAGTCCATCTGTAGAAAATTGGACATCCCCTCACAGAAGGGTCACAAGGAAGAGAGGAGCCAGTCAGGGTGCAGTGTAGCACCAATGAAACACACAACTTTCCTCTAGTTCTTTGGTGCTTCTTTCTCCCCACTATCATGATATCAATTCTACCTTAAAAATTGGATTAGACCAGAACCTGCACACTGCTACACATAAGAGCCTGAAATACAGGAAATCCAGAATATAAAAACCCCTCAGGGCCAACAATGAGAATAGAGATACCAGAAGGATAAGGGGAATGTGTGTGTGTGGCGGGGGGGGAGGGGGGGGCGGGGTTTAAGGGAGGAATCAATAGAAAAGTGGCTGAAGGGCAACCGATGATATTATTTTCATAAGATATGAAAATAATAATCTATAGTTTATCAAGGGTTCATGAGGAAGGGAAGAAGGGAGACGGAGGTGGGAAAAATGAGGAGCTGGTATCAAGGGCTCAAGTAGAAAGAAAATGCTTTGAAAATGATGGCAGCATATGTACAAATGTGTTTGATACACTGGATGAATGTAAGGATTGTGATGGGAGATGTACGAGCCCCCATTACAAGTATTAAATAAAATAAATCTAAAAGCCTTATATACAAGAGTGAATGAATATTGAGAAAACATCCCAGCCCAGTCCAGATCAAGTCCTCAAGTCCAATATTAGCCCATATGTCCTATACCAATCTGTAAAGTCTTATTCAGACTCACAAAACACATGCAATGACGCCGAATGAGGGAAGGTCTCAGGCCAGTGGGTGGGAAATCTTGTGGATCCAGTGGCATTGTAGGCATCTCAGCGCTGGCAGGGGTCTGCTCATGGTTCTTCCAGCTCAACTCTGGCTGCATCAGCGTAACTCCATCAGGCTCATTGTCCATAATGTCTCACAGGGAGTGAGCGTGTGTCCGCCTCCAATGAACTATTGATCTCTTTAGCATCCCCAAATGAGACCATCCAGCTGCGGCCTGAATGACAGGCTAAACTCCACCCCTTCACTCTTAAGCCTCAGCTTGACAACAGATTATGTAACGACCACACAAAACCAGGGCATCCTGCATGGTTTAAAATCGAGAACAGTGTATGTCAGGGTGGTGTACTCTCACCATCGTTGTCTGTGATGCTGAGCAAATCACCAGAGAAGGCAGAATTCATGAAGCTGGATTCTATGAGGGCAGCGGCAGGACCGCCATGGGCAAAGAGTACAATCTTCCTTGCTGAAAGTAAGGAGCATTTGCAGCACTTGCGGATGAAGACTGGGGATTCCTGAGTGTTATGCATGGATTACAACTCAATGTAAAGGAGACTCAAATGCTCACAACCAGACCTCTAGACAACATTAGGATAAATGGAGGAAAGACTGAAGTTGTCATGGATACTGTCTTGCTCTTCTACTTTACCAACCAGGAGGTCCTTTCCCAGGGTTTGGGCTTTCCTGATAACATGTCCAAAATATGTGAACCAAGTCTCACCATACGTGCCTCTAAGGGGCATTCTGGCAGTACTTCCTCAAACACGGGTTTGTTGGCTCCTTGGCAGTTCATGGTACTTTCAATATTTTTCTCCAGAAGGGAAAAAAGGGAGACCCTCAACAAGATGGATTAACACATGGCTGTAACATTGGACTCAAAAATAGCAACACTTGTGGGGATGGCACTGGACCCAACCATGCTTTGTTCCGTTGCTGTGAGTCAGAATCAATTCTATATCCAGCTCCGAACAGCAGTAACTTATCAAGGAAATCTTCCCTTCGGAAGTGAAAGCTGCTGGATTTCCCACCCAGGAGCCTGACCCTTAATTCTAGGAAGATAAGCTGCTAATGACACCCCTGACCTGGCCACCACAGTAATCAGGAGGGGCCTTGGTGACTCATGGATGGGTCTGAGGTGAATGACACTCACCACCAGCTTCCATCGGGTTTACATCACAGCCACTTAGTCAACCAGAAACTGGGAAATACCTCTAATACCAGTAATTGCCTCCACTTCCAAGGAACATGATTATGGCATATTAGCAAATTCTCTGGCATCTGGCATCGACATTGCCAACAATCATCAGCAGAGATGTTAAATTTGATGGCCATGTGTGCGCCCCCCATCTGCCCCCTGCGACACAGGACACATGGCAGGTGTGGGTCTCTGGTGAGCGTTTGGAGGCAGTGGCAGCAGGTGCTGCAGCGCCACATCCCAAATAACTAAACTCGTTGCCCTCAAGTCAATGCTGACTCATAGTGACCCCTGTGGGTTTCTGAGACTGTAACCATTTATAGTCTTTCCTCTGGGGAGCTGCTGGTGGTTTCAAACTGCCAACTATGTGGATTGTAGCTCCACACAGCTGGCCTAAAAGAGCCCATAATGGCCCTTGCCAATGATTACCTTAATGTTGGTGATGATATTATGGGGATGGAAGGCGATCTCACCGTGGCCTGTGGACAGGTACCAGCTGTGATCCTGAGGTCGTGTTCATGCTTGTCGTAGGGGCTGTCCTCTGCTTGGTAGTGGTCCTGGGCATCTCCAGTGGTCTCATAGACAGCCTCGGGGGCCTCGTGGTACACTGGGGCCTGCGGGATGCTGTGCTCACAGTAATTGTCTTCACTGTGCGTGGAGCTGGGGCTCGGCGTCTCTGGGGCTCTGCTCCACGTGGAATGCAGTTGTGTCCTTGTAGACCCTGCTTGCAGGTGGCCTCTCTGCAACCGGAGGGACTGGGATGTGGGTGGTGTCCATTCTGTGGCTCAGGCTTGCTTGTCCAGTCCCCTTGTGCTTCTCCTTTGTCATCCTCTGCTCCATGCCACCTTTGGCTGGTCCTCCAGGTCCCGCTCCTTGAACAGGTTCTCGAAGTTAACCAGTACATTGCTTGTCTTGCTGTTCACGCATCAACAGGGACAGTCTTCTGCAAAGTGGAAGGCCCATGGTGACATCCTCAAAGGTGAACACATTCTTCTCCATCTAGTCTTTCTCCTTGTCCCCAAAGCCCATGGAAGGAGGAGTCCTGCCTCTTGGACTGGACACCACATTTGCCTCTGGAACCAAATGGCCCTGCAATCTTTCTGAGACTCGTGCAGCTGGGCCTTCTGGTGTTCCCAGCCAAAGGCAAATCTGTCTTGTCTGTCTATCTGTCTGAACACCAAACTTTCCTCCAAACCCTTTCACATAGTCTTTCTGGAAGACCTGCTTCTCCTTCTTGCCCTAGTACTCAAAGCTGACAGCGATGGATCCATTCTGTCCATCTGCATATCGCATTGGCCTCCAAAGCCCTGGGCCAGGTTGACTTGGGAAGACTACATGAGGAGCTTTGACAGGGACCCACAGCCCTTGGCCGATTTGTCTGTCCTGTCTTGCCCCATGACAACCTTACCCCTGTAGCCATGGAAAGCTTTGGGCCCTGTTTCAAGTTCCTTCTCCTGGAGAGTCCGGCATTCCACAGAAATATTGTCCTTCGGCTTACAGATGTTGATGCACTACTGGCTCCTCGGCCCCTGCACACTCTTGGCTCCCTGTTCGTACTCTCTCACATCATTCCCCAAGGCGGGGCCCTTTTCCCAGGCAACCACACCTTCATTGTCCTGGGTAATGGGCATGGCATGGCATGGCATGGCTGGCAGAGACTTTTCATATTTTTCTAACTGGGGGAGAGCAATGCTCTTGTTCACAAATCTAGATTTATACCTCAGTGGTCCAGGGAGGGACTGAAGGCATTTGGGGATGCTCCAGTCCAGAGAGTCAGCCTGTCTCCCTTGTCCCTGAAACTCCCAGCCCCTGCTCTACTTCTGGTTCCTGACTACAAGTCTTTACTGAAGCTGAATGACACACATTTTCTTCCCCCCAAGAAACAGAGCTAGCATGTTGGAGCTCTTTACCCACCACAGCACCAGGGGTCTTTAAACTCAGGGACAGGTGTGATTAAAATTCAGCAGCTGAGTATGTGCTGGGCTCTCGTACAATCTTCTAGCTGGAGGAAACTCCAGAGAGTTTTAGGGAGACAGACAAATGATTAAGGGGATTTTCCTCAAGTATTAACAATGTGGATGAATCCTTCCCTGGTCACACCTGAAAGTGGATATTTCAATGTCTATATTATATTAGTGCTCTTATTGCGATTCATTTTTCCAGCAACGAAGCTGGTGCCAAGCTTAGGTCTTTTCCATTCTAGGTGATGCGCCCATAGGAAATGCCCTGTCTTAGGCTGGGTTCACTAGACAAGCAAAACCAGTGAGGTAGATATAGCCCACAGAGTTGAGGGAGCAGGCAAGTCCAAGTCCAGGCAGGTTCTAAGCCCATGGATCAGTTGTTAGGCTGAAGGGCTTCTACTAACTTTCATAGTTTCTGGAGCTGCTGATCAGCTACAGAGGTGAGTGAATCCCAGGTCAACAGGTCAGGCTTTTGGCAGCAGAGGTGAATGCATCCAAGGTCGACAAGTCAGATAGCAGGCTGCTGACAACTCCTAGGATTGTCAGGCACTATGGTAGTCCACTGAATGAAGTCCAAAGAACAACCAGGCCCAGCAAAACGAAAGAAAGCTTTCCCACAGTATGCACGTTGATTGTCCACCCCTGAGGAAACCTCTTTTCAATTGATTGCAGCAGGGCTGTGACCTGAGTAAGGGTATTCCACCCTAATCTTCTTAAAACTGATTGGCTGAGATCACATTGCGTTAGGTCAGGTCCTGGGGGATTAGTAGGCATTGACTGCCAAGCCACTGAGAATCCTGACCCAGTCAAGTTGATACAAAACCTAACTATCACATGCCCCAGATCATCTCCCAGCGGACAGAGGCCAAGTGGAACAAGTGTTCGTAGCTCAGTGTGTCTCTGGGTATAATTTGTCCACTGAGTCCTGTAAATAAGGGTAGCATAGACACAGAGATACACAGGGATGAGGGAAACACCACCCGATATTGGAAGCAGATGCACTTACAAGTCCAGAAGCTCTAAGATTGCTGGCTACTACAGGCTAATATGCACGAGGAAAGACCTCCCCTCCAGAACCCACCCTGAATTTTGATTTCGGGCCTCCTGAACTGCGAGGGGGGAAAACTCCTGTTCTTTAAAGGTACCCCCGTGTAGCATTTTTCTTATGGCAGCATCAGGGACGTGAGAGAGAAAGCTGTGACTATAAGCGATTTTGTGATATTGCAGAACCAAGCGCAATCACTTTTGCCACTGCCGGTTCCCGTGTCTCCATAGCAATCAGCAAGCCAATACTGAAATCCAACTGAGCACTACGCCTGCCTCAGGTGCAGCAATTCAGTTATACTGAACTCCGCTGTCCTGTCCTCGCGGAGGGTGGGGGGGGGGGGTCACAATCCTGAACAGATGATGGGTAAGTGACAGAGTAGAGAGCTGGCAGCTGTCTGGAGTAAGGAAATGCCCAGGAACCATCATGAGTTTAGTACAATGACATCTTGTGTACTTACGAGACCTAAGGAGGTATTGATTTGTGGAGAAGGTTAGGAAGCCAGATTAAGGCATGGCAAGACTTGGGTGCCCCTTCCAGAGAAGTGGATCACAGTGCTCAACTGGGTGAGGGGATTTACAGTGCCAGAAAGCCAGGTAAACAGATCATCATGCCAGCGGCATTCCTGTCAGTCAGTACACTCACATAAAGAATGTCCTTAATTGTTAGCCTAGGTTATGGGAGTGTACCTCCTGGGCCACACTAATCAGGTAGGGATCCAAGCACAGACAAATGTCCAGCTGAGAAAAACAGCCAGAAGCAAGCAAGGCCAGATGAATAAGGACAATAGAGCAGGAAAAGGGCGGGTCACACTCAAATGCACTAAGAAAGAGGCTTGGTATGGCACAGCTGCTGGGTCTTGGCTTTGATGTCCTCAGTTCCGGTTGGAAATGTCTGGGAGGTGGGTGGAGGTTCATCAGAAGAGGACCATCAGCAGGGAGGGCCTGGGGCAGTGAGATCAAGTTCATCCTGTCTTTCTAGGTCTCCTTCTGGGAATACAGAGACAAGTAAAGGAATGTCTCCCTTTAATTGTTGGTAATCTGCACCTTTCCCTCCAGTGACCTGCATCTCTGCATGGTAATGATCATGATCTAATACCTATAGCTAAAGCTTACTGAAAACTTTTTCTAGGCAAAGCATATTACGTACATTGTTTAAAGCCAACCCTTTTATCAACTCCATTTTACAGATGTGAAAGCTGTGCACATGGGAAGCCGGACCGTGAATAAGGAACATCAAGGAAGAATGGACACTTTTGAATCAATGGCCATGGAGACAACTGCCAAGAGATCAAAAGAGGCAAGGCATTGAGTACATCTCCTGCACAAGTCTCCTTTACGATATTGAAATAGTGAATATTGAGTCAAGCCAGAGTATTTTTCCATCGCCTCATATGCATGTGAAAGTTGAACATTGAATAAGGCAAACCGAAGAATGTTTAGATTTGAATTGTTCTGGAGAAGAATATTGAAAGTATCATGGACTGCTAAAAAGACAAAGAAAATTGTCTTGGAAACAGTATGGCCAGATTGCTCCTTAGAGGCAAGGATGGCAAAGTTTTGTCTTACACACTTTGGACATATAATCAGACGTCCCTGCAGAAGGACATCATGCTTTGTAAAATGGAGGGGCAGCTAAAAATGAGACATATTGACACAGAGGCTGGAAAAAAATGGGCTCAGGCATACGTACAGGAACAATGGTGAGGCTGCCTTAGGAATGGGCAGTGTTTTGCTCTGCTGTGCATAGAGTCATTGTGGGTTCGAATCAACTCCATGGTACCTAACAGTAGCTTGGCAAGATATATGGAATGTACCATGAGCTGCCAGAAAACTGAACAAACATTTCTCAGAAGACGTTTTAATATAGTCAGAAAGCTCCTTTGGATGAACCTTTCATGTACTTTGGACATCTTATTAGGAGGGATCAGTCCCTGGAGAAGGACATCATGCTTGGTAATGTAAGGGGCAGTAAAAAGGAGGAAGATCTTCCATGAGACGAAGTGGCAAAATGGCTACAATTACCTAAAATATAGGAATTATTGTGAAGATAGTGCAATACAGGGCAGTGTTGGGTTCTGTTGAAATCAATTAGCTATCACCTAACAACAGTAACAACACACAGTTACTTGAAAGTTAATTTGACCTTCGGTTTTTGAAGTTGGAAGTGGACAGTTAACCACCATGCTACGATTATAGTATAAAAAGTTCCTCTAAAAGTGTGGCCATTGTTGCCCCGATCACATCTTAGTCATGACTTCCAAATGAGCTCCCATCTCAGTATGGGAAGTCCATTTAAACAAATATGTTTTCTAAGCACACGCCAGGACAACAAAGGTTGTTGTCAAGCACGTTGCTTTAAGGACTTCCCTAGGATATTTCCAGGAGAAATATCTCCGAAGGCTGAAGAAATAATATTTATTCGTGATTTATTAAATTATAATTTTTGCTACTGCTGTTTCCAGTTTGATACTGCTATTGATATTCATTAATAAATAATGAGTATTATTTATTAGTGTGTTTTAGTTCAAGGTGTCATATTGATTTTGGAGACAGTCTCTGACTCAGGTGGAATATACTCAAGGATGTAATTGTTGTGGACTAGTTTTAATTCTGTACAGCTTCAATTTGAAATTGCATATGAGCAGTTGATAGTCTGTTCTATACTTGTGTGATAGTTAGGTTTTTTGTGCCAACTAGGCTCCTGTAGGAACACCTGGGCAGAGTTTCATCAGGTTGCAGCTTGATTGGAGGGCAACCAAGATAAATGGTTCTCCAAGGCTGGCTTCCCCCCCCCCTCTCTCTCATGATTGGAGCATCATCCTGCCTGAGTTAGCTCCTCTGCTTCAACTGTGTGCTGTGCTACTTGTGGGCTGTGCAGTGCTCTGCTCCACCTGGACAAGGCAAGCCATGGACCGCGGTGGACCGTCTTGCTATGCTGTGCTGCTCCATGAGGGGACACTGCCCCAACCTGCAGCCTGAGGGCCAGTGCACACAGTGGAATAGTAACAAGAACAGCATCTATGAAGAATGCAAAAGGAATGGATTGTAGGACTGACCCAAGACCAGGCAGTATTTTGTTCTGAGTCACAAGGTTGCTATGAGTCAGGACTGACACCTAAAAACAATAACAATCATTCTGAGATCTACGATCTGAGTATTGTTGTAATTTTTGAAAAAGCAGTATCCAGTGTACATGAAGCTGGACTTTGGGCAGAGGGACACATGGAATTAAATTCCTTCCCCATTGCTGCTTAGCATAAATCCTCTGAGTCTTGGGATATTCCTCAATAGGACATATAAACATTGCATAATTTCCTGTGTTTCTTAAGACTGTCATACCAAATTACCACAGAATGAATAACTTTAAAGAACAGAATGTTATTGTCTCACAGTTCTGGAAGATAGGAGTTGGAATCAGGTGTCAACAGAACTGTGCTCTCATTCTGTTGGCTGTTTGGGAAGATCCTGTCTTGTCTTTTCAGCTCTTAGCAGTTCTGGGCATTTCTTGGTGCTTCTTGACGAGGTGGATCTTGTGTTATGCTGGGTTCTCTAGAAATCAAAACCAGTGACGCTTGTTTGTATATGTAAGATAGCAGTGGTCCTCAACCTTCCTAAATACCACGACCCTTTAACACAGTTCCTCATGTTGTGGTGGCCCGTCAACCATAAAATAATTTTCATTACTACTTCATAACGGTAATTTTGCTACTATTATGAATCAGGCAACTCCTGCGAAAGGGTTGTTTGACCCCCAAAGGGGTCACAACCCACAGGTTGAGAACCGCTGTTATATACGAAGATATTTATATCGAGAAATGACTCACATGGCAATAAAAGTGGATACGTTCAGTCCAGTTCAAGTCCATGGGTCAGATGTAAGCTCAAGGCTTCTCCTGACTCCTGTAGCTGCAGGGGCTGAAGAGCAGGAAGCAGGAAGGCCACAGCTGGGATATGCCAAGCTGAATGGATCTGGGATCAGCTGAATGAATTCAAGTCTGGGATGGGCAGGTGATATACGAGGTCAATGAACCAGGGGAAGGATTCAAATCAAGCAGTAAAAGCTAGCTTCCACACACTGTCAATTTACACTAAAAGTAGACCACAGCCTGAATGAGTGTGACCAGCTTAGGGATGTCTTTTCTCCCCCAACTGCTTGGCTGCTTTACAGAGGATCTCATCATGGAGTTGACCACACTGGGTTAGAGCATCTCATGGGAGAATCCCAGCCCACCCACGTTAACAAACAGCCTAACTCTCATCGATATTTACATGGTATCTTCTCCTGTGTGTGACTCTCTCTGTTTGTTCTCCTATTTTATGTTACCACTCAGAAGGAATTAGGACCCAGCCTATTAAAGTAAGTCCTTTAATTTAACTTCAGTGATAGAATAAACATACTATTTTCATTGAAGACCACATTTAGAAGGACAGAGGTTAGGACTTGAACATATCTTTTTGGGAGACACAATCAATCCATAGCAAGATGGTCATTAGGACTGAATGAAATATTATTTATAAAGCATTTGGCTCCACAGTGAACACAGAGTATGAAACCTACCAATGTCTATTATCTGATTCTTCCTCATTAAAGAGGCATGTGGATGTAAAGGAAGCTCACATTGGGCCAGAAGTTTTGGCTGGTTCATTTTATTTTATAGTCTTTTAGGAGAATTTTTATTTCTATGGCTCCCAGCTCTGCTAATGAGTGTTTCTAGTGGTGTCCAAAAGGGAACTGGGTCCATATGCTGCTACTGGGCTGAAGTCAAATTCCCTTTGAGGGGAATAAGTGGGCTAATTCAGCACTGAGGTCAGGAACCGCCCCTGTTCCCTTGAATTCCTTGTTTCGATTCTGGGGATTAAATTCTAGCTATGTTATTGAAGCAAATTTTCCTAACTGTGGAGCAAATTTTCCTAACTGTGACCAGTCTGGACCTGGCTCCTGGTCAGGCTCTGCAGTTAACCTCCACAGCTCTTTACTAGAGTAACTTGTCCAGCCAGGAAGATGCTGAGACAGGTTGGAAATTATGAGACAGGCCCATCCCAACAATCTCTGATTCAGAGTTCAACCTAATAACTGCTTTCCTGCTTAGGATTGTAATGAGAGTAACAATGCTGACAGCTAGCATTTATTGAGTACTTATTATGCTTCTGGAACAAAATCTGGTGCTTTACGCCTATGATTAAGTAAAGTAGCGACATAGAAGAAGGCTAAATAGGTGTACAGTAAGCAGCAAATAACTTGCTTTTTTTGTTATTGTGATGTGTTTTTTTTTTTCATTTAATTTTCCCAAAACTATGGCAAGTGGATGTTTTCATCCCATTTTACAAGTGAAGAATCTGAGACCCAATGCATGAACATGGAAGCAATTTAGCCAGTAAGTAGCAGAGATACAATTAGACCCCAAAGCCTTGTTCCTAATACTGTTGTCAACATTATGGCACTTTCTTGAGATACCTTTTGTCATGTGCACAGAGGTCAGTAAGACTCTTGATCCCATGGGCTTGTCCCTCTATTTCTTTTGAGTCTAATCCACCGAAGGGCTGGAACGGCTGAAAACAAGGTGAGAGAGCCCATTGTGCACATTTTATCTTACCTCTGTGTTCACTGACATCAAATTGGCAGCATAAAATTATCCATGGTGAGAGCATTTAGACCACAGTATTTGATAAAAGGCAGTTAAAATGATTCAATGTAACTTAGAAAAAGTCTAAATAATGTGATGTAATTTGATACATTTTATTTTTAGATCATGCACTTGCTATAAGTAACAACATGGGAACTGAAAGTGTATCAAGGGATTTAAGAAGGCTGATGAAAAAAGAGACAGTCAATGCAAGAACACTTTGTTCTAATGACCTGGCATTCTATGATGCTCACCTTCCAAACATGATCACTGAAATAAAAATGGTGCATAAGCAAATGTGGTGAAGTAAGCTGATGGTGTCCGGCTGTTACAAGATATAGTCTTAAAGGGGTCTTAAAGACTTGAAGCTAAACAATTGGCCATCTAGCAGGGAAGCAAAAAAGCTCACATGGAAAAAGCACACCACCCTGTGAGATCATGAGGTGCTGATGCAGGATAAGTTATCAGGCATCAGAAGACCCCAAAGAAATAAATATATTGATACAAATGATGGGGATAGGAGCCCATCTGTAGACAATTGGACATTCCCTCACAGAAGGGTCAAATTCCAATCCAAGGGAGATAGCCAGAGTGCAGCACAGCACCAACAGAACACACGACACCC
Source organism: Tenrec ecaudatus (assembly GCF_050624435.1). Taxonomy (NCBI): domain Eukaryota; kingdom Metazoa; phylum Chordata; class Mammalia; order Afrosoricida; family Tenrecidae; genus Tenrec; species Tenrec ecaudatus. The sequence continues at coordinate 93,757,860 of NC_134539.1, read as the reverse complement.
CTCTAGTTCTTTAATGCTCCCCCCCCACTATTTTGACCCCAGTTTTGCTTTATAAATTCAGCTAGACTGGAGCATGTACATGGGTACAGCTAAGAACTCTTGACACATGGAATCCAGGACAGATAAACTCCCCGGGAACAGCAAAGGGAGTAGCAATACCATGAGGGTACGGGGGGAAAGGTGGTGGGGGGAGAAGGTGGAGAAATGGGGAACTGACTACAATGAGGTATAAGTACCCCCCATCCCCAGGGGTAGGAACGACAGTAACATGGATGAAGGGAGACAGTAGGCAGTATAAGATATGAAAATAATAATAATTTATAATTTATTAGGAGTCCTTGAGGGTGGGAGGGTTGGAGAGGGAGGGAAAAAAAGAGGAGTTGATACCAAGGGCTTAAACAGAAAGAAAATATTTTGAAATAATGATGGCAATATATGTATAAATGTGCTTGATACACTTGATGTATGGATTGTTATAAGAGCTGTAAGAGCCCCCAATAAAAGGATTTATTTAAAAAGAAAAAAGAGAGGGAGAGCCATCAGAGACATAAGAAACTGTTACAGTGAGTTTGTCGTATTCTGGTGGCTTGTGTGATGCTGGAAGCTAAGTCACTGTTATTTTTGAATGTCAGCAAGGACACCTTCCTAACAGCTCTTATAAGGTTGCAGTGACGATACTGTTGAGCCTCCAGCCACCTGATCCAAGAAGATCAGAACAAAGCCGGGGCTGGAGGCACTGAATGGATTGGCTCACTCATATGGCCAGGAAATTCATGGTAGCTGGATAAGAGGCCTTCGCTTCTTACCATCTTGACATCTCCATAGGGCAGTGTGTTATGCTAGGTTCTCTATAGAAGCAAAACCAGGGACACTTATATGTGTATCAATACAGAATATGATTTATATCAAGAAATGGCTTGATTTCAGTTATGGAAGTGGTTAAATTCAGTCTAGTTCAAGTCCACAGGTCAGATAAAAGCTGAAGGCTTCTCCTGACTTCCGTAGCTGCAGGGGTTAAAGAATAGGAAACGGGAAGACCACAGGCTGGTAGATGCCAAGCTGAATGAATTTGGAGTGGGCTGAATGAATCCAAGGTTAGCAGTCTGCTGATGGTTCCCGGGATAAGCAGGCAAAGTAAAAGAGGCAATGAATCAGGTGCAGGATCCAAATCCAGAAGTAAAAGTCAGCTAGCTTCCACACACTGCCAATTTCTACTAAACATAGATCACGCCCTGAATGAAACTTCCCTCAATTGTATCAGGAATGTGACCAGATTAAGGATTTCTATTCTCCCCGCCACAGTTTGGCTGCTTCACAAAAGAGCTTATCATGGAGTTGACCAAATTGTGTTAGATCAGAGCAAGGGAGAATCCTGGCCTATCCAAGTTGACGTAAACCCTGACCATCACAGGTGGCTTGAGGGACTTCTAATAGAACATCCGGCTTTCCTTAAGGAGAATGGTCCAAGAGAGCAAGGTAATAGCTGCAATGCCTCTTATAATTTAGCCTCAAAATTATACTCTGTCATTTCTACAGTACTTTATTGGTTACACAGGTTAGTCCTATACAATATAAGAGAAAGTGTGAATACCAGTAGCCTCAACCCATGAGAGAACTCTTGGAGGCTGACTAAAGAAGCTGGAATTCATTTATTTTTCTGGGCTAATAAGGAGTCTTTTTTTTTCTTTCTTAACCACATTGCCACCTGCCTGCTATCTGCAGCCAATGCTTTTTTCCTAGTCAGTAAAGAAGGGGGATGTTTGTTGGGTAGGCAAACAAATAACAACTACAAGTATACATTTCTAAACAATAAACCTCTCTTATGCCCACTATATAATCAATCGGTCTCTACATGGCTTCTCCCTGCTTATTAAGCAGAAGAATTTGCTCTTGTATCCCTTATGCTAGCTTTGTACAAGCCAACGTTGTCACTCTGATTGAATAGACAGACAGGCTTCTCATGGGTCAGGGCTGGACCGATGAATGGCTCTCTGGGCAGTAAGAAAGGGGAAAATAACAAGGCTGATGTGGAAAAGAGAGTTGGTTTCTTCCTCTCTGGGGAGCCAAGAGTAGCTACTGCTTTTAGCACGTTGGGCTAATCACAGGTGCTTCGTTCTGAAGCGATTACTTGCTGGGCCGATGGCCAGGCTGAAGGAAAATGTTCTGTGACGGCTCTCAAGGCAATTGTTTTGGGAAGTGCTGGAAGCTTTTTCCAAGAAGTGTGCAATGAAGGAAAGAGACAAAGGCGGTTTTTATTACAAAATGTTCATGGTTATTAACATTTGATGCTTTGATAATATAAATGACACAAATGAGTTTCAAGGAAAAGCGATGTCATCTCCTTGATATTCTGTGCCGTGCTTGTCATTTAAAACTTCAGTGAAAAGAACTCCAAGTAAGAAGTAGTTAATAAACCTTTTACCAAAAAAATCTTTTCCTTGTGCAAAGATGTGGATAAAGCAGAAACCACTAATTTCTCCCTACACTCTCAAAGCCTCAAATGGAAGACAATCCAAAGATTCTGAAATAAATAAAGGTTTTTGTTTCTCCAACCAAGATAGCTCGACTTGGTACAAAATGCTTTGAATGTAACTTTCCGTGTGAATTAGCCCCCTCTAAGGAGTGTGGTGTGTAGGAAATCACACCCAGCATATGCTGTACCAGAAACGACGGAACCATTTGCTGCCTTAACACAAATGAAACCAACTGCCACTGAGTTGATTCCTAGTGACCTTATGGGGGTTTTTGAAACTGTAACTCTTTCTCCCTTGAAGGTGCTGGGTGAGATCTTATGGTGAGATCAATGCCTATTCAGTAACACCACCAGGGGTCTTTCTCCCCATCCCCACCTTGCTTCGGCAGGCAAATTAAAGAATTGCTTTAGACGGTGATTATCTGGTGTTCATCAAGGGACCCCGTGTGGGTCTTCCTATGATTGTGAAGATGGAAATGGTATATGGAGGCCACATAGCAATATTGTAGAGGAAGAATAGATTGTTTTGAAAAGGGCTCAGTTGAGGATCTCTCTATCCCTTAAATGAGTATAATTCACTTTCTTTCTTATAAACTGTTAAATATATCATGTCAAAAATCCTACCTGCGATATTCAGAAGCCAATATACAAAAGCACAATCACTTGGGGGATATATATGTATACACATATGCATATCTGAATACATATATATATCTCCAACCAGACATTTGCACACACGCACAAGCATACACTGACATCTAGTTGTTGTACATATGAACTGGAATTTGGTTGCTATATATAGCTAGAGTCATGGGCGCCAGTTCATGCTTGCTATGCATGGACTTCTTCCAAACAAAACCCACTTAAGCATGTCTCTGTGATACGTAGATAGCTGCAGATAAGTTCTCGCAGTAATATGCTTGTCTTCGTCTAGCCAGAGTGCCTTTGAAACAGACCCAATCCAACAGCGCCTGATGAGAGGATCTGACAGGCCAGTTACATCTGAGGCCCGGAGGTCAGTTCAGAAGGTAATGGTGACCATTTGTTATATTCCAAAGAGGCCAACTTGATAGATTTTCCTTGAAGGACACAGGGCATGTATTATGAAGGAATTCCAAGAAGACGGAAAGCTGCATGGATGAGGAACAGGCGAAGGACTGGACACCAAGGCCTGTTTGTTTTCCTATCCTGAAAATTCACCTGCTCAGTCATCAAACGTTACAGAAGGGCTGTCCTATGAGAAATTCACTGGGAAGCATGATCTCATCTCACCCCAGCCCTCATCTTGCCCCTGTAGAGTTTTTTTTGGGGGGAGGGTGTTTGTTTCCCAAACCCAAAGAACATTTAAAAGGAGCATGATCTGACTTCCTCCGAGATGTGGAATTGCTGTTTGACATGATGTAAATCAGAGTCTAGAATATTCTTCAGCTAGGGCTGGAGTACTAGAGCAGGGCGGGCAAACGGTGGCTCTTGAGCCATCTGCAGCTCTTTTGGTATGTGCATATGGCTCTGAAGTAAAATTTTAAAAATTTAAAGGATATTATTCAAATAGTGGTGATTACATTTGTTTGCAAAGGTATATTGATGGCTCCCCAATAATTTTGAAATTGCTGTGAGGGACAGGATTGGCTCTTCCATCTTGAAAGTTTGCCGACCCCTGGACTTGAGCATAGGCCCCTAAACTTATTTAGCTCATCTTACCCTTTTCAGAAAAAAAATTACTCAGTGCCTCCTGCAATTAAAAACTTTAGTATTTGTAGACAAAAATCCAGGATAGAGTGTAGATATTTGCTCTTGTAGCCCTTCTGGATTATTCCAGAGTCCCACAGGGGAAGGTAGCTCCCATTTTGAGCCCACTGGGGCAAGGAACCCTGGTGGAGTGGTGATTATGCATTGGGTTGAGATATGCATATTCTACAGTTCAAAATCACCAGCTGCTCTGTGGGAGCAAGGAGGGGTTGAAGAAAGAAAAAAGGCGGGGGGGGGGGGCTTTCTACTCTTGTGGAGAGTGACAGTCTCAGAAACTCACAGAGGGAGTTCTACTGTGCCCTAGAAGGTCACTATCATCCAGCATCGACTCGATGGCAGAGAGTTTGGTTTTTATGAGCTTGGGCTAGAGAGATAGAAAGATCACCATCAGCAGTGTATAGACCTCTGTGGAGGATATGTCACACACACACAAAAACAACAATAGTTACATATTTGGTATTTTTGTTTAATAAAAGTTTCTATGATTTTATAACAATACTTTTTGACTTACTGTCATATGTGATACATGTATCATATGCTGCCAATATGTTATTTAATTATGTTCAAAGCTGGATAAACCATCTCTACAGGCTTCGCTTCCTATCCGATGCTACAACATGAGTTTTTCAGTTCACCTTGGGAAAGGAGGGGGAAGGAATGGAAGATGAATAGAAAATAGGTTGGGGGAGGGGGGTGACAAGGACAGTGTGAGCTGGCATCGCCACCAAAGAATTGGAGCTGATGTTAGTAGCTCACCACTTCTAATTTTGAATGTATGTCTTCCCTTTCCCTGGAGCTAACCACATGCCTGGCCATGAGTTGAAGCAACAAGAAGATTCATGGGAGGATGTCATAGTTGCTGGCTGGTTTCTTGCTAACCCGTGTCAACATGCAGGCCAGCAGATAAATGACTCGACAGGAGAGCTGTTTGCCGCCCCTGCATGATCTGTCAAGTGTTAGAAAAATACACCTGTGGTTTCATTTTGCTGTCACATGCCCCCTAATAATCCAACCTAAACGGGCAAGTAACTGTACCACTTCAGATGAAAGTGGTAAATGCCTGTTCTACCATCTTGTTCTTGGTTATCTGTCCATCAATCTAATAATTTCATCATCTAATATTCTGGACTCCCTTTCTTGAACATCTCTATCCTTAATGAATTTCTTATCCATTCTACCTTTTCCATAATTCTCACAGTCATCCTTGAACATGTCCCAATTCTAAGTTTTTTACACTCAGCCTTTCATTAAACGTCTCTCCCTAACAGCTTTTCCACTCAGCTTTCCCTTATACGTACCCCACTCTGTTCTTGGACCTCATTGGGATCATCTGTTTGCTGGAATCATCAGCTCTCTTCTCCGTTATCCTTCTAATTCAGATTCGATGCTGTGGACCATCACATTAATGGCCTTAAACTCTGCATGAACCCAACTAGCTTCCATCTCGAGGTTTCACCTGAGCAGCCAGTAACTGCTTGAGGAAGTTAACAACAGTGCTGACTGCCAACACTGGAAATTCAAAAGGACCACTGATCTCAAATGGGTCTTTGCTACTGTCCTGAATTCCATTCTATATCGATATCATCTCTATCTTGATCTGAATATCTACATACCAGGAGAGGAGAAAGAAGGCAGGAGAGAGAGAATTATTTTTCCCCAGACAAGAAATAACTCTTGTATGCTGTGCCTATTCTCAATGAAAACATTTTGCAACATTATAATAATATAATATCACAAGGATATTAGTATTGATCTCTTTCAAACTTTCTATTGTATTAATTGATGTATTTTCTGTTTTCAATATTACTTATTTCTAGTCTTTATTATTTCTTTTCTTCAACTAGGTTTCTTTCACCTTGCATCTTTCATCTGAATGACGTCAGATATCAGGCTTCTGGCAGTAGGTAAGAATGAATCCAATATGGCATTTAAAATGGAAGGTTGCTGACAGTTAGAATGGGCCAGCAACATGGCAAGTCAATGGCTCATGTCAAAGAACCAAAAGTCCAATGATGATGAGCCAGATCCAGCAAAAACAAAACAACAATAACAACAAAACAAATATTCTTTGCTGGAGCATCCACCTATATCGGAGAAGGCCCCGTGCCTGGAGAAAACTCCTTTTCAATGGACTCGCTGCTCACAGCAGATCTCAAGATAGGGGTGATTACACTTTATGATAGTATACAGGGGGTGACTACATCTTGTCTGCCAAACCACTGAGAATCCTGACCCAGGCTAGTCGACACACAATCTTAACTAACACAAGGGCCAATACGCGATGGGCCTTGCTTACAGAGAAGCTTCCACTTATATTAGACCTTTTATTGCACTTTCTCCTGCCTGCTTTTTGTAAATGCTCTTTTGCATGTAGACAGCAGGGCTGACCAATTAGAATTTAATCCCAAGAGAGAAGAATTTAGGCATTCTCCTCCTAATACATGAACAGAGGCATGCTATGCATTAGCTCTAACCCTGTGGACAAGAGTCTAACTCTGGGGAAACTAGCCCAATGATGACGTATGATGGTCTACGGATCCCTATTCAGTCTACACTGTGAATAATACACACCTGTTGGTCACATCATTAGAATTAGCTGGTCTGTGCTCTGCTTCCAACGTTCTTCACTAAGAATTTTGCGAGTTGCAATAGTCATCAGAGTGTGTTTTAAACATAGTTATGAACAAATGTAGTCCTGCTAAAAAGAAGCTTCCATGGAAGAATGGGTTGACAAATGGGACTTGGAGGAAAATATGACTGTGATATAGAGGACAGGAAGATACTATGAAGAACTATTGGAGAGTAAGGTAAGATGTTATTATTCTGGCAAGGCATTCGTGTGGGAAAAAGTTGAGAGTCCATTAATTTTCATATCCCTGAGAGCTATGAAGAGATCTTGTGTCATCTCCTCAGGGAAGCTTTTTCTGTCTGTAATAGCATTTATTTCCTATGAATAGCCACAATTGGTGTATATGTATTTAACTTAGTGGGACATAATTAAACAGCACAAATTTTACCCTGTTAAATGTATTATTCATCACTCTTTAGTATAGTCTCCAAATAATACAATTGCTTTGTTGTTATTAGCTGTTATTGAGTCTATTCCTTATTTGTGAGATCCCATGTACAATGTCCCTATGCCATTCTTGTGAATAAGGGCAGATTGGGTTGTGATTCATTTATGTATTCTCTTAATCCATTTTAGTCTGCAAACCCCACTGAAAGTTGTTCAGCATTGTTGTTGTTGTTGTTAGGTGCATCAAGTCTGTTCCAACCCATAGCTAAATGTTGCATGGTTTGACATTATCCCAAAATTGTTGGTATGCCTGAGCCCACTGTTTCAGCCCCCATGTCAATCCATCTCATTGAGGGCCTTCCTTTCTTTTACTGCCCCCCCCCCCACTTTACCAAGAATGAAGTCATTCTCCAGGAACTGCTCTCTCCTGACAATATATCCCAAGCATTTTTTAAAAAGTAACAATATATTTTATTTGATTCAGTATATCCAAAATATCATTTCAACATGTAACCAATATTTAAAAGCCACTGATAATCCTTGAAATGTTTGAGTGTTTCCCTCCCCCAGTGCACGGTCATATATCAAGTAGCCATTGGTCCCTGCAGGTAAGTCCTGGAAAAAACTGAACACTTGCTTCTCCTTCAGCCCAGGGGCTCCAGGTGCAACACTAGCTCAGACCTGGAAACTCCGCAAAGGGCCATGATCTTAAGAACCCAGCACCCGGCCTCTTTCCTTCATGGGCACACCTGAGCAGCACTTTGGTTCGCAGTTCACCTGTGTGGGTCCCAAGAACGTGGGATCTGCCTTCAAGACTCAGCACGGTGTTATGTTTGGATAACTGTCTGCACCTGGCCTCTGCAGGACAGCCCAGGGCTGTGGCAGCCCCCCTACCACCCACTGCAGGCTGGAATTCCTCAGTTACTAGGCGCCTACTCCCCAGCGTTAATGTGGTTCTAAGCCTCCCGTTAGGGCTGTCACATCACACTGACCTCCAGGCCAGCAGGAGTGGTCCCTTCCTGAGCCTTTGCATCCCTCCCCTTCCTCCACCGGCACAGAAGTTCTGGTGTCCCTCTGTCAGGATGAGCCACCTGTCGAGTCCCGGTGGCAAAGCAGGTTCCATGTTGGGCTGCCAACTACAAGGTCAGCAGTTAGAAGCCACCAGCTGCTCCTTGGGAGGAAGATGAGGCTTTTGACTCCCCTAAGGAGCTAGTCTTGGAAATCCACAGGGGCAGTTCCACCCTGCCCTACAGGACCACTGTGAGAACTGACGGTAGTAACTGGGTTTAGTGTGGGTCACTATTTTCTGCTTCGCTGCACACACCAACAAAGTTCAACTTCGGTGCTGACACTTCACTCCCTTCTTAGGGACAGAGATCAGGCTGTAAGGATGTCGCCAATGTGAAGACAGATCCCTGCTTTGCCACAAGGTGCTCACAGGGGACACTTCTGGCGGCAGAGTGTCAAACTAAGCTCTCCTGCTTCCTTGGCTTCTGGGTTCTGGGTGTGCACAGAAGTCACGAACACTCTTGTCCAGACAGTGCTTGGTTCAAAGGTCAGGAGGACTCTGACTTACCCTCCATGTGAATTTGCCCTGGCTTTGACTTGACTGAACCAACCCCCTCTCTAAACAAATTCTCCTTCACAGTCGCAGTCTTTTGCAGCATCTGCAGCCTTTAACGCCCTGAAAGGGCCCAGTCTTCTCTTGTGCTACAGTCAGGAACACTAGGAGCTGTCTGCACCTCTCTGCCTTCCCTACAAACTGGGTGCAAAGAAAACCGGGTCAGCTCATTCTCACTCGGACCTGGAGACTCCGTGTGGTCGCAGCCCATCAAAATGAACTGGTTCACAGAAAGGACAACCAGGGCTGCTGCTGTCAGGTCGACTGTATACTCTGTGACTGATAGGGAAAGAAGACTGAGCTTGTGTGTCTTTGCGCTGCACGCAGGAGGAGAGGGATTTTAAAAAATACACTGATCATCCAACACTGGATGGAGAGGCCAGTGGGAACAGCCCGGGTTATATAGCATTACACTGAAGCTGGCTCCAGAGGGACACACTGGAGGCTGATAGACAATGGGCCTCCAGGGACAGAGATACCTCCGGTAAACAACAGAACAAGGAACCGTCTCATTTAGAAAGCGAGGACCTCAAAGAGCAACAAGTCAGACCTCTCTCTACAGTAAACGCAAATAAATTAAGCTCCTGCTGCTGAAATGTAGCTAATGCCTCTGCAAGAAGACTCATCAATATTAGAGAAACAAGGCAGCGCACGGATAACGATGGAGGTGGGTGTTTCTGGGGCACAACTGTTTGGTAGCATTCATGCATTTGTATGCAGATACCCCACCCTGAGATGGGGACGGGAAGAAGGAGGTGTCTTTGGTGTGGTGTGTACTGGGTAATGGCACTCGCTGTTTCCCACGAGTGGCCTCAGGCATGAACACTTTGATCAACTCTTCTTGTAAATCCTCTGCAAACCCAGAAGCAGGTGACAACATCAACATGGCTTTTTGTCGGCAGAAGAGGCAGCTGGATGACCAAGGTCTTGACCAAGGTCTCACCAGCTTCCGTGCTTGGGCAAGTGGCGGGAGAAAGAGCGGCTACCTCCACGCCACCGCCAGCCTGGTCCGCATTTCCTTCTGAATGCCGCCGGATGTCGGAGCACTGAAGAACACGTGCTGTGTGCACTTAACAGGCGCCTTCTCTGATGTGTCCTAATCGTCACGCGGGACTAGAGTCTCAACCCCCCCCCCCCCGTGACTGTGCTCAATTCACGTGCGAACAGGGCTGTGTTCTATGACATCGTCTTACAAACCGCCACCACACAGTGCCGCCCTGTCCGCGCACCCTGCACCCTCCGCATTGTTGCCTGGGACATTTGACCCAGGCTGGCCATGAAAGAGCTCACCTAGGGCAGCCGAGTCGGTCTATTTACAGCGGAGCATCCTCTGCTCCGGGATCTTGAGCTGGGTGTCACGGCTCACCTGGACAACGCTGCTCTTGGGCGACGCTGTGTGCACGCGCTCTGTGATTGTATCTCGGCGCGCACCCCTTCCCCCCTCACCCCCCCACCCCCGTGTTCACCTGCAGCCCCTCCCCCACATCAGGAGGGCCCTCTGGCCCCACCTGCGTGGCTGCCTCAGGGCTTGTCCCCCCGGGGTGGACTCTCTGGAGGACGCTGAGCTGCGACTTCGGGCGGAAGGCCTTGCCGCACAGGGAGCACACGTAGAAGGCTTCTCCCCGGTGTGGATGCGCACGTGCAGCCGGAGCGTGGACCGCTGGCTGAAGGCCTTGTCGCACTGGGCGCATGCATAGGGCTTCTCGCCCATCTTCATCTTGCGGTGGATGAGGAGGTTGGACTTCTCAAAGAAGGGCTTGCAGCACTCTGCGCACGCGTAGGGCCGCTCGCCCATGTGGATCCTCTGGTGATGGTGAGCTTGAACTTCTGGGCTCAGGGTTTGCCACAGTCCCGGCCCGCGTAGGGCTTCTTCTCCCAGTGGGCGCGCAGGTGCACGATGAAGTTGGCCTGGTGCGTGAATGGATGCGCTGGTGCTTGATGAGGTTGACCTTGTGGGACAAGGTCTCCTGGTACACGTTGCACTCGGAGGGCTACTCACCCGTGTGGACCCGCTCGTGGCTGACGAGGAGCGATCTGAAGGAGAAGGCCTTGTCGCAGTAATTGCCAACGAAGGGCTGAGCCAAGTTTTTGATTTTCTGATGCTTGAAAGTGGCTTCCGTGTGGCCCGGGGCTCTCCCACTCCTGTTGAAGGCCGGGGAGGTCTGCTCCTGCTTCAGACACAGGACGGCTCTCCCAAACTCAGCCTGTTTCTGCGCGCAGCTCCCGTTGCGACTCAGCCAGTCGGCTTTGCACCGCAGCGTTTTTTTCCATAGACGTCACGTTTGTAAGGTGCTTGTCCCAAAGCAACAACGTCCGTGCTCAGATTGAATGCTTTCTCAAAGAGATTACCTCTCTCCTCCCCGGGGGCTTGGTTCTTGAGGATGAGAAACGGCCTGTCCTGCCTGTAGCGGTTCCTGAGGTCCCGCGCCATCTGGTCATCTGCCTGCCACACATCTGCTGAGAGTAAGTTGCTGTAATTCTCCAGCATCACATCCATGTACAGGATCCTCTGCGCAGGGTCCAGGCGCTCCCATTCCTCTTGCATAAAGTCCACAGTCACATCCGTGAACGTCGCCGAGCCCTGGAATCGGTTCATTTTCTTCAGCTTTTGGGTGAAGGGAGAGCTGCAGGTGCATAGCCGCCACTCGCGGCTCAGGGCGAGGTAGGGTCAGGGTGCGTGGTGGCAAAGACGCCCGGAGACTCATATCCCAAGCACTTAAGACAAAGCCTTGAAGGAGCGCTGTGGCCATACTTCTTCCAAGATAGATCGGTCTGTCCTTTCAGCAGTCTATGGTTCGTTCGATATTCCTCACCAGTACCACAACTGAAATGCATCGGTTCTTCTACCAGTCTTCCGCACTCAGTGCCCAACTTTCACATTCACAGGAGGCAATTGAGAACACTATGACTTGGGTCAGCCACAACTTAGTCCTCAACATAACACCTTTGCATTCCAGTACTCTAAAATAGAGGTTCTCAACCTGTGGGTTGTGGGTCAAACGACCCTTTTACAGGGGTCACCTGATTCATAACAGTAGCAAAATTACAGTTATGAAGTAGCAACGAAAATAATTTTATGGTTGGGGGGGTCACCGCATTAGGGGCTTGAGAACCACTGCTCTAAGACGTCTTGTGCAGCAGTTTGATCTAATGCAGTGTATCTTTTGATTTCCTGGCTGCTGCTTCCTGGAAAGTCACTTGTAGATGCAAGAAAAGCAATATCTTTGTCAACTTCAACCTTTTCTCCATTTATTAATATGTAGTCTACTCATCCAGTTGTGAGGACTTGGGTTTTCTTGACATTGAATCATAATCCATACTGAAGGCTGAAATCCCTGATCTTCATCAGCAAATGCTTTTAGTCTTCCTCGTTTCAGCAGGCAAGGTGTGTCGTCTACATAGGGCAGGTGGTTAATAAGCCTTCCTCCAATCCTGATGCTGCATTCTTCTTCAAATAATACAGTTTCTTCAATAATTTGCTCTGCATACAAATTGAATAAGTATGGTGAGATGATACAACAGTGTAGCACACCTTTCCTGATTTTAAACCATGCAGCATGCCCTTAGTCTGTATGCACAACTGTCTCTTGATCCGTGTATGAGTTCTGCAGGAGCACAATGAAGTGTTCTGGAATTCTTAATTTTTTTCCCTCCAGGTTATCTATAGTTGTTATGATCCATAGAGTTGACTGCCGTAGTATAGTAAATACCAAATAAATCGTTCTGGCATTCTCTGCTTTGAGTCAATATCCATTTGATATCAGCAATGGTATCCCTTGTCCCACATCCTCTTCTGAATCCAGCTCCCTGGCAATGTACTACTGCAATCATTGATGGATGATCTTCAGAAAAAGTTTACTTGCATGTGACATAAATTATATTGTTCTATACTTTGAACATTCTGTTGAGTCACTTTTCTTGGGAATGTGTACAATTTTGGATCTCTTCCTATCGCTTGGCCAAGTAGCTGTCTTCCAAATTTCCTGGCAGAGTGCTTCCAATGCTCCATTAGCTTGTTGAAATATTTCCCTTGTTATTCCATCAATTCCTGGTATCTTGGTTTTGTTAATGCTTTCCTTTAGCATCATTGAAGTTGATGAGTTCTTTTGGTATAGTGATTATGTATATTCCTCCCATTTTATGATAGACATAAATAAATTAAACATTCCAATGACAAGGCAAAATTGGTAGAATGGAGTTAAAAACATAAAGCAACAAAAGTCTCTCTTTAAGAAACACATGCTATATTCACAGACAGATTGAAGGGGATGGAATGGAAAAAGAACACCTTGCAACACATCATATATGTAAACACATAAGTACTACACCACTATGACTTGCTCTACTAACATGGTACATTACAGAGTGTAAGAGATCTTGTGGTGCAATGGTTATGTGTTTTTATATTTGATGTATTGCAAGATAGAGCTTCTCCAAAACAAGGCCAGGGGCTGCCTGTGGAACAGGCCACCAATTGCATTTGTAGAATCTCCAGCTGAAGAAAATGAAAACAAAACCATGAGAATCACGATAGGATTTGAGTAAATCCCACTGGAGTTTGTAAACATCTTAAGAATAGATTTGATTCATTGAACACTAATGATGAGCTGTGGGATAACGTCAAGAACATCATCTATGAAAAAAGCAACAAAAAAAGACAGGAAAGAAAGAAAATTTCAAAGTTGATGTCAGAAGAGACTCAGAAACTTGCTCTTGATCATAGAGTAGCTAAAGCAAACTGGAGAAATGATGATGTAAAAGAACTGAACAGAATTTTTCAAATGACAGCTCATGAAGACTAAGCAAAATATTATAATAAAATGTAGAAAGATCTGCAGTTAGAAAACCAAAAAATAAGAACACATTCAGTATATTTCAAGGTAAAAGAATGGAAGAAAAATTTAAACATTGAGTTGCATTGTTTAGATAGTCAATAGGCAAAATATGGAATAATTCAGGAAGTATCAAAAGAGATGGAAGAATACATAGGGTCATTGTATAAAAAATATCATTTGAACAAGTAGCATATGTTTAAGAACCAATGGCACTGAAGGAACAAGTCCAAGCTGCACTGAGGGTGTTAGCCAAAAACAAAGCTCCAAAATGCCAATTGAAATGTGTCAGTGCCAATTGAATGTGTCAATAAGCTGATGAAGCACTGGATGCACTCATTCGCCTATGCTAAAAATTTTTGTGTATTTATTTTTTAAGAACATTTTCATTTATTTTTTAAATTATTAAAATATTTTATTGGGGTCTCTTACAGCTCTTATAGCAATCCATACATCAATTGTATCAAGGATATTTGTCTATATGTTGCCATCATTATTTTCTAAACATTGAGCCCTTGGTATCAGTTTATCTCTTCACCCTGCTCCCCGTGACCCTTTGATAAATGATAAATTATTATTATTTTCATATCTTACACCAACCGCTGTCTCCTTCCCCCCATGGTTTCTGTTGTTCATCCCCCAAGGCGGGGGGGGGGGGCAGGGGAGTAATGTGTCAATCATTTATGCTAAGAAATTTAGAACACAACTACCTGGTCAGCGGACTGGAAAAGATTCATATGTATACCCTTTCCAAAGAGCGGTATCCCAAAAGAATGCAGATATTATAGAAGAATATCAAGTTTTTGTGAAAATCATTGAACAATGGTTACAGCAGTACATTGACAAGAATCTGCTACAAATTCCAGGTGGATTCATAAGGTGATGTGCAATGTGTCATATCATTGCTTATGCCAGATGAATCTTGTAACCAAGCAAGGAATATCATAAAGATGTTTACTTGTGTTTTATTGACTGTACAAAGGCATACAACTGTGTAGGTCATAACAAATTATAGAAAGCATTGAGAAGAATGGAAATTCCAGATAATTTAATTGTACGCACGTAGAACCTGTACAGGGACCAGGAGATCCACTGAAACAAAATAAGAGAACTCTAAGTTGTTTAAAATCAGGAAAAGTGTGTGTCAGGGTTGTATCCTTTCACCATACTTATTCATTCTATATGTTGAGCAGATGTGTTAGTCTGGGTAGACTAGAAAAACGCATTCATAAACATACATATGTGTATAAGAAAGAGCTTAATATAAAATAGCAATTGAATATTGAGAAAACATCCCAGCCCACTCCGGATGAAATCCATAAGTCCAATATTCACCCATATGTCTAATACCAATCTATAAAGTCCTCTTCAGACTTAAGAAACACATGCAATGATGCAAAATGCAGGAAGATAACAGGCCAGTGGGTGGAAAGTCTTGTGGACCCAGTGGCAGTAGAGGCATCTCAGCACTGGCAAGGGTCTCCATGTGGTCCTTTAGCTCCTAAACTCTGACTGCCATAAGCCTGTCTCCATGTGACTTGCCAACAAAAATGTCTCTATGGAAGTGAGTAGAGAGAACGTGTGTCTCCAAGGAGGAATACAGGAGTTTCCAGAATCATCAGGAGAAGGCCATACCCACACAAAGGCCTCATTGGCTATGACCCAATTGACAGCCTAGACTCCATCCTTTCACTCTAAATCCTCAAATTGACACCAGATCATGCAACTACCACACCAGTTAATCTGAGAAGTTGGACTAAATGAAGAAGAGCAAGGCACCAGGATTGGAGGAAAGTTTATTACTAACCTGAGATAATCAGAGAATACAACCTTGCTTGCTTGAAATATGAAAGATTGGAAGCATAAAGATCAAGGACTGTAGCCATCAGGATGCACTGCAACTTAATATAAAGAAACCCAAAATCTTCACAATTGGACCAATAGGTATGATCATGATAAATGGAGAAGAGATTGAAGTGCTCAAAGATTTCATCTTGCTTGGATCAACAATAACTATTCATGAAAAGCAGTATTCAAGAAACCAAGCAACATATTGCATTGGATAAATCAACTGCACAAGACCTCTTTGAAGTGTTGAAGAGCAAGGATGTCACTTTGAAGAGTAAGGTGCACCTGATATAAAATCACATCGTATGCATGTGAACATTGGACTGACTATGAATAAGGCAGACCAAAGGAGAATCAAAGTGCTTGAATTATGGTGCTGGTGAATAATATTGGAAGTATCACATACCACTAGAAGAACAAACACCTTTGTCTTGGAAGAAGTACAGCCTGGAAGCAAGGATGGTGGGATTTCATCTCACATACTTTGCACATGTTATTGGGAGACCAATCCTTGGTGGAGAGCATCATGCACATAACAGCCATTGTGAGGATGGCACTAGCCAAGGGAATGTTTCGTTCTGTTGTGCATAGGATGGCTATGAGTAGAGCAGAATTAACAGCACCTAGCAGAAACAACTCAAAAATTATATATTCTAGCGTACAATTTTAATTCACTTGTTGGGTTCTTTTAACTCTTTTTTAAAAGAGTTATTTTCTAAGTGGTTGCCCTGAGACTTACAAGGAACACTTTAATTGGCAATTTATTTTGGATTATTATCAGCTTAATATTAATTGTTTACCTAAAAGTTACTCTACAAAGCTCCATTGCCTCCCTTTTATTGTGTGCTATTATTATTGTACAAATTGCATCTTTATCATGTGTGTGCCTCGCAATTCAGATATAAAATTATTGCTTTGTGTAAAGTTCTTTAAGTAAGATTAAAAAATGAGCTACAAATATAAAACACATTTACCCCTTGCAAAAATATTTACCTATCTATTTACCTTTATTAATTGATGCTCTTTAATATTTCATATAGATTCAAGGTATTATCTCTTATTGTTTCAATTAGTCCTGTAAGACTGCTTTTAGTATTTCATGTAAGGCACTTCTGCCACTGAAAATTTCTCTCTCTCAGAGTCTGAGAATATCTTAGTTTCTCTATATTTTTTGAAGAATAGTTTTGTTAGATTCACCGATATTATTTTTCTTTCAGTACTTTGAATATGCCATTTCACTTTGTATAACCTCCTTTCAGATGAGACGTCAGCTGTCAATCTCACTGAGCATCCCTCGTGCTGGAGTCGTTTCTCCTCTTACATTGCTTCTTTCTTTTTCTTTGACTTTTTTTCACTTTGATTTTGATGTGTCTGGGTGTGTCTCTCATTTGTGTTTGTTGCAAATAAACTGAAATAGAAAAAATATGGGCACATCAGAATGAAAATGTCAAAAAGCCAAAGAAAAATGCTTTCCCCTATAGTTACCTTCTTTGTATGTTCAATAATTTATTTCATAAAGTTTTGAAAGTTTCTGACCTTTACTTCTTCAGATATTATTTCTTTCCTATTCTCCGTCTTCATGCATTCTGAGGGTCCCATTATAGACATATTGTATGCTTGATGGGATGGAACGGAACAAGTCTCTGAAGCTCTATTCATTTTGCTTCATTGTTTCTCATTTTTCTGTGGGTCAAGCTGGACAACCTCAATTGACCTATATCCATGTTTCTTTCTGCTGCCAGGTCCAGTGTTGTGATGGCTCCATGTATGGAATTTCTTATTTCAGCTATTATACTTTTAAATTTCAGGAGCTCAACTTGGTTCTTTTTTAATGTAATTCCTAGCTTTTGATCGATAATTTTGTGATACATTGTTTCCACGTTCTTCTTGGGTTTTTGATGATTTTCTTTAGTCTTTCAACTGTATTTAAAATGCCAAATGTGAAGCCTTTGTGTAGCAAATTCAGTGTTTAGTCGTCATTAGGAATAGTTTCCACTTTGCCGTACTCCTCATCCCAATATATGGTACATTCTTTCTTATTTCTGTATGTCCCATAATGTGGTTGAAACTATTTAGTCATTTTTATTGGATAAATTCTTGTTGAATTATTGTAAGCCTTTTATTAATTTCCAGATTTGGAAAAAATGATTTTGATAACATTTGTTCATTTTCTCATTGCTCTTGTCAAGGAGAGGGTTTTTCAGAGATCTTTATCCCAGCAATCTTACTGCTACCTGAGTGCCTTGAAAAGACTTCTACGACAGAACTTGTAAGGCATGCACATATATAGCCTACTTTAATTTCTTGCTGGTGTGTGAGCCTCTAGTGGTGTTCTCAACTGTCCTAATGCCGCGACCCTTGCATACAGTTCCTCAAATGGGTGACCCCCAACCATAACATTCTTTTCATTGCTACTTCATAACTGTAATTTTGCTACTGTAATGAACGGGGTGACCCCTGTGAAAGGGTTGTTCCACCCCCAAGGGCGTCATGACCCCACAGGTTGAGAACCACTGCTCTAGAGGAAGGAACAGGTTGTTTGCTTGTTTTTAATCTATTTATTGTATCCTGCCAGACCAAAGTTAGATGTTTGATAGCAGCAGTCCATTGTTGAGGGAATGAATGATTGAACATCCGAAGAAGGTAACTACGGAGACAATTATCATGTTGTCTGGGGATGCTGTGCTTATCCTTTAATGTGAAAGAATCGGAGAGTTCTGGGAAACCTACACTTACATGTGCATCTATGTATTCGTGGGGGTTTCTATTCCAATCATACCATTTGCTAGCAGGGATGTCCTCAGTCAGATTCCATAATTCTGCAGCACCCCAGCTTCCCCATATATGAAATGAGGGTAATGATAGTTTATTCAAAGCCAAAATAGACTCACTGCCATAGAATCAATTCTGACTCATGGGAACATTGTAGGACAGAGTAGAACTGCCCCCTTTGGGTTCCTGAGACTAAAACTCTTTACAGAAGAAGAGAGGCTCTTTCTCCTGCAGAGTGGCTAGTGGGTTTGAACTGCTGACCTTGTGGTTAATAGCTCAATATCTAATTATCAATTACCGAATTCTCTTTGTAATATCACGATTACAAAACTATGATCAACACTCTGAGATACTTTTGTGATCATGGTATTTCTTAGAGGATTAGATATCACAGGTAAATCTCATAGTACAGTGTTAGACACTGTAGCTTCATAGTTATCAGTACATTTTCTCTTTGTGAGCCATTGTGAGCCCTTGAATCACATCCTGCATAAATTGGACAAAGGTTTGGCGAATGTACCTGCCAACAGCAATAGATGAGCCATGGTGTCTGTAGTTCTCTGAGGTCTGAGTTTCACAGAGGCCTTCTTTGAAAACCAGGCAGGAGGAACAACCAGGTTGACCAAGCCGTCCATACATGAGGTTTATATACTGATGGAAAACAACTATTTGTGTCACTGTGCCAAGGTGGGATATGCTGACGTTAGCAAGTGTGGAGACAGGGATTATACAGGTGGGCTTCTTAGAGCACTTGAGTATTAGAGCTGGGGGAGGTAGGTTACCCCAGGACTTACCTATGAAAAAAGAAGCCTAAGGATTCCTAGGAAGCAGAATATAGAGGCCTTCAAATCTTTCATGAGGATGCCCTCAGGCAGCATCCTCTGGGACCTCATTTCAGGAGGAGGATGGGCTTCTCCTCATTGCTCCCTGTAAACACTTGATGGGAAACATTTTGCTGGGACCACTAATTTCTTTATACTTCCTGGTGTGGTTTTACTCAGAGAAAATGCTCTCATTATTCTGTGCTTTTTAGTTTGAAAACTGCTGAGTGAGTTCAACCCCTTTATTAGATAGATGAGGAAACTCAAGTCCAGGGACATTTTGTGTCCCATTCAATACCACTCAGGAAAGCACCCATTCCTGACTGGGTACTCTTTCTGCCCGCCTTAGCAGTTGACTCTTTGCTAAGTCATCTCCCACAACATCTGAAAGATGCATTTTAGCATGTCATTCGAGATCTTTGTTTGTATATCCTTTGCCTACTAGAATATCTTTATCTGGCTACAGCTGTTTAGTTATGTAGGAAATTGAGACTAGGCTTGAATTCAAGAGGACCAGATTCACACATGCTGTGCAGCAACTCGTGTGGTTAGTGGAGTTACTTGCAGGCCCAATCAGTGGGATTCTTTACCTGTTTCCCTTCTTTGGTTGTTCTGAGGATCACTGAAATAAGAGACATGAAAAATATTTTTTATGTTTACATTTTTATTGGAATTCTATAGAACTGCCAATAATTGACAAGATATTAAGGAGAAAAGCAAAACACAAGGAACACAACTTTAAACTTACACTGCTAACATATTTAGACTTTATATATCCTTTTCAGAATATCCAAGAAAGAACTTTACATGAACTGTTCTGGAAATACCTTGACATCTACAATTAAAAAATCACTTTCTTTCCTATCAAAACCAATAGAAACCCAAAGGAATTTTTTTTGGACAATGAATGGCAAACCGCCAGTTTCTGACCAAGGAACAAAACCCCAAGATCTGTTAACTTTGGAAAGGTTCAAAACATCACATTGCAATGCAAATGATTATTTCCACATTAATGCCCAGTCCTCTACGTGTGGGCTAAGGGATACAGAGGGGAAAACCTAAACGACAACATATGGAAATCTTGCAAGGCAACACACTCACATGACCAGGAACACATTTTGAAATGCTAATTTTCATCAAATTCTCTTGTTCACTGTGTTAGTCTGTGTACTTTAGAGAAACAAATCCACAGAAACTCATGTATAAGAGAGAGTTTTATATAAAGGTTAAGTGTACATCAAGAAAACATCCCAACCCAGTACTGCCCATGCCCACAAGTCCAACATTAACCTATATGTCTGAAACCAATCAACCAAGTCCTCCTCCATCTCACAAAACAGATACAATGATGCCGACTGCAGGAGGAAAGCTGAGTTAGTGAATGTGTAAACATCTCAGCGCTGGCAGGGGTCTCCACACGGCTGCTCCAGCACCCAGGGCTGCATTGGGGTAGGTCCATGCGGCTTCTCCTTGGGGATGTCTTGCAGGAAGTGAGCCTTGCCAGCTGAAGCAAGGAACTGGCTAAGGCAGCTGCACCCTGGTTCGACCATCAGAAAGCAAGAGACCCAAGAACTAGAATGGTGAGGCTCAAGGAGCCATTTATCTCTCCGTCCTTCAATTAACCCCACATGTGTTTATTGGCCAGGTTGACACAATAAACTAACTACCTCATTCACTAAGATCTTCCATTTGTTCTTTCAGGGGCAGAATACTTAAGTCCATGGTTTTATTGACTTGGAGGATCACTGACTCTCTAACCTCTTCATCAGAATCCCCTCCTTTCATTCTGATTCTGGACTCTTAATGGGAGACAGTGCTAGTGGTCTGGTTATAAGGTCTTTGAATGGGAATATTGTTACACTGTCCCTAACAGAGGTGTGTTGCACACTCAGAATTCCAGGCAATGAAGGCAACTTCTTCCAAGGACAACTGCCTGAGGGCCTGCTCGAATTTCCAAATGTCCACCTGGTCTGGTGCAAACACCTGCATGTCTAAGAGACATCTGGATTACTTCCTCACACGTTTGCACGTCTTCCAGATTTTAGCATAGTCTAAAGGTTATTCTTAGGCTCTCCATGACCTTCAAACCTAATATAGTCCACATCACATACATTGCATTTTTTCCTGTACATATATTATGCTATGCCTTATGCCATTTGCATAGGGTTGATGATCATACCTCTACTTTCAAGATAGCTCCAATAGAATCAAGTCAAGCAAGGGAATCTCATTCCCTTAGTCTCAGCAATTGGTTCATTAGGAACAGGGAATGTCATGAAGGTATTAAACAAATCAGCCTGACTAATTCCTGGCAACAGGGCTTGCTTAGAAATGACCCAATTGAGCTCAAGCTCAAGCTCAAGAATTTTTTTTCATTATTGTTGCAAATGAGGGTTGCTGCTTCTCCACAGAAATCAGACTTCTTTGTGAACAGAGCCATCATGCAGCCCTGTGAGGAAAAGGACAACATAAGAATAAAGTGACAAAAGAATGAAACGGAAAGATGGGATAGGACGGGGAGAAGGGGACAAATGAGATCATGGCCCACATTAATTTTGTCTCAAGTCCATCCTTCACCAGGCTTTTCATCTGTGCAAATCATAAGTTGCTTTTATTTTTAAAAAACAATTAATATTGGGCTTTCTTAATATTATAAGCAATAACATGCATATGAACAAATGAATTCAAACTACTTGCAAGCCCAATTGAATCTGTCTTTAAATCCAGTACCCAACCTATCCATTTCTCATTAATATCATGCCTACCACCCTAGTTCAAGGCAGGATCCCTGACCTGAACATATATATATATATATATATACACATATACATATATATATGACATTACTGCCTCTGTTTAATCTTCCTACTCTAGGCTGCTCCAATCTTGCCTCCACACACAAGCCAGAGAGATCTGTTGAAAATAGAAATAAGATCTACTTGCTTTTCCAATAAAATTTTGCCAAGGCTTTTATTGATTGTAAAGTAAGAACCAAGCATCCCTCCCTCTGCCTTCTATGCTGTGGGATATGGGCATGCTAATATCTATGATGTCTCCTTAGCCCCTCTACTCCAGCCTCCTGCCTCTTTCTTCGTCTTCCCACCCTGGCACCTTCTACTTGCTGGGTCTTCTTCGTGAATGCATTTCCCTTACTTTCATTTTCCTTCCATTCAAACATTGCTCACACATAGTGGGTGATTTGGGGTAGCCTATCACAAGTCAGTCAGTTCATGAGGCAGGGGCAGAAGGGAGAATGAGAATATTTACTGAATACTAGTATCCAGGAGAGGATTCTGGGTACTTTTTATTTCTGCAAAACTTTACAATCTCAGAAACCCACAGAGGGAGTTCTATTCTATCCTATAAGGTTGCTATGAGTTAGAATCAACTTGATGGCAGTGATATTTTTGGCTTAATACCCAGGAATAGAGGACGAACTGGGTCAATGAAAGCCTACTTCCCTGAGCAATAGGTTAGGAGGTATTTTAGAATCAGGGTGGGGGAAGTGATCTTCTGGAACATTCTGGCTTAGGTGATAGTTCCTTCAGTCCTCAGACTGTTCTTTCTACTTGAAAGTGCAATTTCCCAAAGCAACTGTATACAAACATTCCTGGGGTGAGGTCCAGGTAGTAAGGCAGGGGGTAGACCAAATACAGGGGTACATATGTTAGCCAACTAAAAAGGGGGGGAGGAAAAAAAGGGTAGTGGGGAACATGGCACTAACCCACCTAAGGGGAGGGTATTGTTTATATCTCCATAGGGAAAGAGGGACCAGACTTCAACCCAGTGCTCCAACATGTGAATGCAACATACCGGCATGAAGCAGGGAACCAATAGAGACCTCTGAGGGGCCAGCCCCATTCCCAACTACATGGATAGCTTCTCCTCCCCTCTGAAGGTTTTACTTCAGAGGGCACCACTGAAGCTACAGCTCAGGGAGAGGAACATGTCTGATCAGAGCACATGGGAGCAAATGAAGGGGGAGGAAGAGAGAGTGGAGCACATGCTGGCCCACCAAGTTTTGAGGGCGATATCCCTTCTCAGATATTGAACAATAACCAATTTCCCTTTTCAGATATCTCTTCTCAGATATTGGATGATATCCAATTTACAGAGAGAGCACATGACCGGCCCACTATGAGACACGACATCCTTCACTGACCCATCGTCCTACAGGGGACAACACTGGAGACACAGTGTGGGAACTGGTCCCGATCTGATACCACCACACCAAGGCAAAACACTAGGGGCGTGCAACAGAGCAGCAAGGGGAACAGAGCAAGGAAGACCCCAGGGAATACCAAAAACAGACTTTGGGCCCAGGGCGTGTCACTCCATCAGACTTGACCAGAAAACACTCCTAAAGATCAACACACTGACCTTGAACTATTTACAGGTTTTTCTTTTTGTTTGTTTGTTGTTGTTTTGCTTTCTTTTGTTGCCTTGTTTTGCTCTGTCTTGTTTTTGTGCATATTATTATCTCTGCAGATCTATCTAGATAGGCAGGATAAACAATCTGGAGCAGAAAACAATGGGACTGACAATTTGGGGGTGGGGTGGGGGGAATATGGGGGAGGAGGGAGTGGGAGAAAGGAAGTGGTGTTAACAAACCCAGGTACAAGAGAACAACAAATAATCCAAAATCAGTGGCGAGGAGAGTATAGGAGGTCTGGTAGGGCTTGATCAAGGACAAAGTAACCGAGAGGAATTACTGAAACCCAAATGAAGGCTGAGCATGATAGTGGGACAAAAGGAAAGAAATAGAGGAAACAACACAAGAACACTTTGTTGTGATGATTTGGCGATCTGAGATGCGCACCTGTCTGGCACGATTGCTGATGACAATGGGTGCACAGGCAAATGTGGTCAAGAAAGCTGATGGTGCCCAGCTACCAAAAAATATAGCACCTGAAGTCTTAAAGACCTGAAGATAAACAAGCAGCCATCTAGTTGAGAGACAACAAAACCCACTTGGAAGAAGCACACCAGCCTGTCCGACTAGATTGCTGAGGACAAAGTGGGTGCATAAGTAAAAGTTGTGAACAAAGCTGATGGTGCCTGGTTATCAAATGATATAGCATCAGGGGTCTTAAAGGCTTGAACACAATCAGGCGGCCATCTAGTTAAGAAACAACAAAGCCCACAAGGAAGAAGCACACCAGCCTACCCCAACGCGAATGCTGAAGACAAAGCGGGTGCAAGGGCAAGTGCGGTGAAGAAAGCTGATGGTGCCTAGTTGTCAAAATATATAGAATCTGGGGTCCCATAGGCTGGAAGATAAACAAGGGGCCATCTAGCTGAAAAACAACAAAGCCCACATGGAAAATGCACACCAGCCTGTGAGATGACAAGTCATCGAAGGAATCAGGCATCAAAGACAAAAAAAAAATCATATATTTTGAATGAGAGGGAGTGCAGAGTGGGGACCCAGGGCCCATCTGGGCAAATTGGACATCCCCTTGCAGAAGGGCTGTGGGGAGGTGACAAACCAGTCAGAGTGTAATGTAGCAACGATGAAACATACAATTTTCCTCTAGTTCTTGACTACTTCCTCCCCCCCACTATCATGATCCCCATTCTAACTTACATAACCGGTTGGACCGGGAGATGTACACTGGCATGGATAGGAACTGGAAATACGGGAATCCAGGACAGATGAGCCCCTCAGGAACAGTGGTGAAAGTGGCGATATTGGGAAGGTGGAGGGAGGGTGAGGGAGAAATGGGAAATAGATGACAAGGTCTACATGTAACCTTCTTCCTGGAGGACGGACAGCGGAGAACTTGGTGAAGAAGACATCAGATGATGTAAGATATGATAAAATAATAATTATTTATAAATTATCAAGGGTTCAGTGGGAGAGGGGAGCAGGGAGGGAGGGTAAAATTGGGGAGCTGATACCAAGGGCTCAAGTAGAAAGCAGGTGTTTTGAGAATGATAATGGCAACATATGTACCAATGTGCAGGACACAAATGATGTATGTATGGATTATAAAAAGAGTTGTATAAGCCCTAATAAATGATAAAAATTATATTTAGTTAATAATAAATGTTGGTTGAACTTGAAAAAAAGAAATAGAGGAGAGAACTAGGAGGCAAAGGACATATATAGAGATCTAAATACAGGCATATACATATGTAAATATATTTATATATGATGATGGGGAAATAGATCTATGTGCATATATTTAATAGGTTTAGTTTTAAGGTACCAGATGGACATTGGGCCTCAACTCAAGTACTTCCGCAATGGAAGAACACTTTGTTCTATTAAACTGGCACTCCATGATGCTCACTTTCCCGACATGATCACTGAAGACAAAGGGGCATAAGCAAATGTGAAGAAAGCTGACGGTGCCCGGCTATCAAAAGATATAGCATCTGGGGTCTTAAAGGCTTAAAGGTAAACAAGTGGCCATCTAGCTCAGAAGCAACAAAGCCCACATGGAAGAAGCACACCAGCCTGTGTCATAACGAGGTGTCGAAGGTATCCGTTATCAGGCATCAAAGAACAAAAAAGTCATATCATTGTGAATGAGGGGAAGTGCAGAGTGGGGACCCAAAGTGCATCTGTAGACAACTGGACATCCCCTTACAGAAGGGTCATAGGGAGGAGAGGAGCTAGTCAGGGTGCAATGCAGCAACAATGAAACATACAACTCTCCTCTAGTTCTTAAATTCTCCTCCCCACCCCCCGCTATATGACCCCAATTCTAACCTACAAATCTGGCTAGACCAGAGGATGTGCACTGGTACAGATAGGAACTGGAAACATAGGGAATCCAGGACAGATCAACCCCTCAGGACCAGTGGTGAGAGTAGTGATACTGGAAGGGTAGAGGGAAGGTGGGGTAGAAAGGGGAAACTGATTACAAGGATCTACATATAACCCCCCCTCCCTGGGGGACGGACACCAGAAAAGTGGGTGAAGGGAGGTGTCAGGCAGTGTAAAACATGACAAAATAATTGATAAATTATCAAGGGTTCCTGAGCGAGGTGGGTGTGGGGAGGGAGGGGAAAATATGAGGAGCTGATGCCAATGGCTTATGCAGAAAGCAAATGTTTTGAGAATGATGATGGCAACACATGTACAAATGTGCTTGACACAATGGGTGTATATATGGATTGTGATAAGAGTTATATGAGCCCCCTATAAAATGGTTTTTAAAAAAGAAAAGAAAGTGCAATTTCCCACCCCTCTGCAGGTATTATCAGTCGAGTTCTGCCTTCCAGAAGGACATCTGCACTCTTCTCAATGGCAGCAGGAAAGTTTTGTCAGTTCATTGTGAATTCTTAAAGGGTTGTAAGATTGTAACAGAAGGAGAGGAGCGTTTGGATGCCTCAGCGTTTTACTGAGGCACACGGCAACATCAACGTCATCTCCTTCAAGTGACCTTTCCTACCGTTCCCTTCTCCCTGCTGCTTCTCATCTTGTGTCTTGCGTATGCCATCAAACTCAAAACCAAGTTCACTGCCCTCGAGTCGATTCCACCTTGTAGCTACTGTATAGGACAGGGTAGAATGTCCCCCATGGATGTCTTCAGAGGAGCAGAACATGCATCTTTCTCCCTTGGATTGCTTGGTTGGTAAGTTGTATCCAGTGACATTGCATTTAGCAGGCAATGCCTACTTGGAACCTACTATGCCCCCAGAGTGCCTTTGTGCATGCTCTACAATGTGCTTATGATTTTCAGTAATTAAAAAATACATTTAGTGGTTTATCATAGACTGTAGGTCCTTCGGGAAAACCTTGTCTATATGATTTAAACTGGGTCCCTGATTTAAAGTTAAAGTCAATAAACTGTTGTAGATGCCCCCAAGGGCTGTTCTACAAGATGAAGTCTCCTAAGAAGATGTTCTCAGAGTGTCATTCACCGTGACCCCTATGTACAATGTAAAGAAACACTGCGTATCCCTGCACCATCCCTGTGATCTGTTGTGAATCAGATCCTTGTGATCCACAGGATTTTCATGGATTGATTTTCAGATGTAGAGCATCAGGCCTCTCTTCATACTCTGGCTTAGTTTGAAAGCGCTTCTAATATTCTTCCCCCTCATAACAACTTAAGAACTTGCAAGTCTCTACTGACAGGTCTTAGCCCTGCACTGACAGTGAATTGAACCTGGGCATCCTGTGTGGAAGGTGAGCATTTTACTGCAGCACCAATGTCTCCTTTGAGACCAATCACACACCTTGAAACCTTTGGAGGAATCAGCTGGCAGATGAGAGCTTGTGCCAATACCTTTATCATTTCCAGAGCAGCAAAGGAGAGACAGGTTGGATTATTGTCTGCTGATACCGCTATGTACCTTGCAACTTCAGCAGCTTCAGCTTCACTTGAATGCTTGTTAAAAGACCAGAATCTTGGCCCTCCCCCAGACCTACTCAACTGGAGTCTGCATTTAAGCAGACACTGCCCCACCCCCATGATCTGTGCTCATCTTATGGTTTGAGTAGCAATCACTGCTCGGTAGCATCTTGCACGTACTGCCTACTGTGATAATTGGAAAACCCAGGGCCAGAACGCAGGAGCCAGGCCTCACTACTTATTGATGACCTTCATCAATACTTTTACCCTCGTTATGCCTTCGTCTGTCCACCAGTCAAAAGACCTGGCTGGTCCTGTTAGCTTGCAATTACTATTATGATGAAAAATGAAGAGCTTCGGTGTAAGGTGCTCTTTCTGGCCTATCTATAGAGAGAGACACGGGGCCAGCAAGGTGAATAAAGAATAAATGGATTTACAGTGTAAAAAACAAATTCAACTCCCCCCACCAAAAAACCCCAAATGACCTCAGAAATTACCTAAAAGTAGCTAGATGTTATGTTAACTAGGGACTCCTGGCTAAGGGCAGAGGTCAGCTCACCAATTAAGTCACAGCCTAATAATGCCTTCTTGGGGCCCTGGCCTTTTTATAAGGAAGAAACTGGGAATGTCTCCCTTTCTCTCTTGCCCTTTGCTTTTATCCTTGCCAGGACTCTGTGTCTGCCTCTGGGGGGTGGGAGTGGAGTGGGGTGGGGGTGGGGGCGCGTGGGGCTGCCAGCCCCTCAGAGCTGTCCATGCCTTGCCATGTTTCCACCAACCTCGGATCCACGTGACTCCAAACCCACTGGCCTCTGAACTCCCTGCTTCTCCTTTCAGTGTCAATGGTCGGTAGCTACACTAGTCTGAAGAGGGTGCTGGCTAGCCTCGGACTCCTGCACTTGAGTTGGACGGGACTGGACACCTGCTTGAGGTAAAGCTGCTGCTTGATATAAAGTTCTTTCTTGTGCACATGTAAGTGTCACTGGTTTTGTTTCTCTAGGTAAACAAGCCTCATACGCTATCATTTTACCAGCCAAATCACTCTCCATTCACATGGAAACACCCACCCAGTCCTCAAAAGCACTGATTCTCAATGCTGGCTTCACATGAGAGTCAGCCAGGATTACCCCAAACCTCAGGGGCAGGTAGCACACCAGACCAAAGTCACCAGAATCTCTGTGATTTATAAGCCCTCCCTGAGTGTCTCAGTTTCCTAAGTTGTCAAAGGGTTTGTATTCACTTGACCTTCCATTCTTGGAAATCTTTGACCTCCACGATCTGTGAGCCAGCAGCCTGCCATTAGACCCGCTGACTTTGGATATAGCCACCCTTGTAGCTACAGGATTCTGGAGAAACCTCCAGGTGCACCTCTGAACCACACCCACAAACCCTCCACAGCCTGTGACCCAACAGCTTCACATTTGATATAATCATTAGGAGAAACCTCCAGGTTGATGGCTGATGTGTGGACTAAGGATAGTTTTCAGACACTGCAACCTTAGCAAAAGTGTTTTGCATACAGTTACTGGTTCTTTGGGACCAGAGACCATTTTGAGTTAACAGTTGAAGTTCGATAAATATTTGTTAGATGAGGGAGTTCAAGCTGCCTTCCACTAAGCTCCACTGCCAAGGGGCCTTACTTTTCTATTGGCTATAGACTGCAGGTGCCTTCCCTAACTGTAGCGAACTAGACAACACCATCATGCAGCAAGTACGCAGCGAAGCTGATTAATTCTGACCAGGATGGCGGGGGAGGGTCAAACTGTGATTACATTCGCCTCATATTTCTCACTTTCTTTGGAATATGAGATTGCTTGCCCGGAAGACTTGGTTAAAATATGAATCTATTACATGGAGGGAGTAACTTATCACACTACCATCCTCCACTGTCACACTAACAGATTGTTTATTAGACTTGCCCCAAGAATTAGTGAATCCAAGATAAGCCAAAACTTAGGTTTCCAGATATTGGCTTATGTGATTAAGAGAAAAGTCTGGATGTTGGAATGGCAGGTGGACAGTACTGTTTGAGGCCAAACGTTTAAGCACCCTGAGAAAGCAGTAGAAAGAAGGCACCAAGTGAGCACTGTGAATGAAAGGAGTAAGACCTGTAATAACGCCACCACGTGTCTGTTAGTTTGTCACATTTGGGTCACTTGTGTGTTGCTGTGATACTGGAAGGTATATTATTGATATTTCAAATGCCACCAGGGTCACCCATGGTGGACAGGCTTCAGTGGAACTTCCAAACTAAGACAGGCTAAGAAGGAGGACCCAGTGATCTACTTCTGGAAAAACTAGCCATTGCAAACCTTATGCATGCAAAAGAGCAATGTCTGGTACAGCCCTGGAAGATGAGCTCTCAAACTGGAAACACTGGAAAAGCCACTGGCGAAGAGTTGGCCTTAGTGATGTGGATGGGGAAAAGCTTTCAGGACTTTCATTTGCTGATGTGGCATGTTTCCCAATGGGAAGAAACAGCTGCAAGCCTACATTAACATAGGAACATGGAAGGTAGGCAGTGTGAAGCCATCAAAAGTGAAGGGCAGCACATAAAGATTGATATCTTAGGCATTAATGCATTAAAATGGATTGGTATTAGCCACTTTGAATTAGTCAATCACGTGGTATACTATGCCAGAATGATAAATCTAAAAGAATGCAGCCACGACTGCGGGCCCCGGACCCTCGTGTGGAGGGTGCTGTGCTCAGACCGGGGCTGGGTAGCGGTGCGCCGAACCCCTTCTGACCCAGGCCCCGCCGGCGTCAGCGCGGACACGGCCCAGAACCTGAAGGACTTAGCAGGGCGGCTGCCCGCCGGCCCACGGGGCATGGGCATAGCGCTGAAGTTGCTGCTGGGCGCCGGCGCCGTGGCCTACGGCGTCCGCGAGTCCGTGTTCACCGAATCCCCTGGTTCCAGTACCCCATCATCTATGACATCCGGGCCAGACCCCGAAAAATCTCCTCTCCCACAGGCTCCAAAGATCTGCAGATGGTGAACATCTCCCTACAGGTACTGTCCCGGCCCAACGCCCTGGAGCTCCCCAGCATGTACCAGCGCCTGGGGCTCGACTGTGAGGAGCGGGTGCTGCCATCCTTTGTCAACGAGGTGCTCAAGAGCATAGTGGCCAAGTTCAATGCTTCCCAGCTGATCACCCAGTGGGCCCAGGTGTCCCTACTGATCCGACGGGAGCTGACCGAGAGGGCCAAGGACTTCAGCCTCATCCTGGACGATGTCGCCATCACAGAGCTGAGCTTCAGCCGAGAGTACACAGCTGCTGTCGAAGCCAAACAAGTGGCCCAGCAAGAGGCCCAGCGGGCCCAGTTCTTGGTGGAAAAGGCGAAGCAGGAGCAGCGGCAGAAGATGTGCAGGCGGAGGGGGAGGCCGAGGCCGCCAAGATGCTTGGGGAAGCCCTGAGCAAGAATCCTGGCTACACCAAACTGCGCAAGATCCCGGCAGCCCAGAACATCTCCAAGACGATCGCCACGTCACAGAATCGGATCTATCTCACTGCTGACAACCTCGTGCTCAACCTGCAGGACGAGGCCTTCACGCGGGGAAGCGACAGCCTCATCAAGCCTAAGAAATGAGCCTGCTGAGCGAGAGTTTCGCCCGAGACGACGTGGACGCCCCTCACCTGCCCAGCATCATGATGGTCCCCTCTCCGCCCCTCCACCCCACCCCTCCCGGATTATTGAAGGACTGGCCCTTTTTTTTTCAGGGAAATGACTGTCCTCTTCCCCCATTTCGTCCAAGGAATCGAGTGTGATTGATTTCTCAGTGATTTATTCCGTACCGGGTGAGTTCCCTCCCTGGAGACTGGGAGGAGAGAACTGTCGTCCCAGGAATTCTCAATAAACTTTTATTATGCAAACCGAAGCAGAGACCTCCTGCCTCTGAGCCGAGCTGGGGAGGCCCCTGCGCACATGGCACCTCAAAAAAAAAATAAATAAAAAGAATGCAGCCACATTCATGATCAAAAAGAATACTTCAATATCTATCCTGATGTACAGTGCTTTCAATAATAGGATGATATCCATATGCTTACAAGGAAGACTAGTGGATATGAGTGTTATTAAAATTTTACATATTTACTCATAATGCTAATAACAAAGACATAAAAGGTTTTTACTAATCGCTGCAGTATGAAATGTATTAAACACGAAATCAGGATACATTGGTAATTACTGGTGATTAGCCCACCAAAAGTAGAAACAAAGACGAAATATTAGTAGCCGGAAAATATGGTTTAAGGGATACAAATGATGCTGGAGATCACACGATGGAATTTTGCAAGACCTATCTTTTGGAAAATTCTTTTTTTGAAACAATATAATTGGTGACTATACATGACTTCGGTGCATGAAATACAGAGAGGAATCAAACTGGCCACATTTACAGAAAGAGAATGAAGAGATCAGTCGGAAGAAAGACAGAAGACAACTGTGGAACAGACTATCAATTTTCACATCCATAAGAGCCAAATAATGACCTGGAGTTTGTCTCATCTGAATTTATAGACCATCCCAAGCATAGAGATGATATACGGAACACTAATGACCAAAAACCAGCAAACTCTCAGAGGAAATCAAAGATATCACCGTGAAGAAAGCATGAGGTCATTAAAAAGAAAGGAAAAAAAATAAATGAGGAGCTGATTCCAGAAGCCCAAGCACGAGGGCAACAAATGTATAAGAGTGCTTTACACAATTGATGTGTGTGTGGATTGTGATAAGAGTTGTATGAGCCCCAATAAAATGATTTTTTAAAAGACATGAAATATATGAGAGGAAAATGGATGTCCAAGAAGCTCTGAAACTTGGTTTTGAACATAGAATAGCCAGAGACAGAAGGAACGATGAAGTAAAAGAGCTAAACAGAAGATTTCAAAAGGCAGCTAAAGAAGACAAAGTAAAGCATTATGATGAAATGTGAAAAGACCTGGAATTGGAAGTTCCTCAAGGTGAAAAGACTAAAGAATACATTCAAACCATGAGCTACAATGTTAAAGGATTCTATGCCCAAAATGTTGAAAAGTGGGGAGGTTACTTTGAGGATGAAGGTGCATCTAACCAAGGCCATGGTATTTCTCAATTGCTTCTTCTGCATATACAAGTTGGACATTGAATCAGGAAGACAAATGAAGAATGAGAGTATTTGAGTTGTGGTGCTGGTGAGGCATATTGGAAGTATGCCAAAGGGACAAATGGTCGAAAGGACAAACAAATCTGTCTTAGAAGAAGTACAGCCAGAACACTCATGGAAGGCAAGGATAGGGAGACTTCATCTTACAAGGTCTGGCCATGCTGTCAGGGGAGACTGGTCTCTGGAGAAGAACATCATGTTTGGTAAAGTACCGGGACAGTGAAAAGTGGAATGCCCTCTGGGAGATGGATTGACAGTGGCTGCAACATTGGGACACTTGTGAGGATTGTGCAGGACTGAGTAATGTTTAATTCTGTTGTGCATAGACTCACTAAGGGCTGGAACTGCCTTGATGACA
Organism: Tenrec ecaudatus; assembly: GCF_050624435.1. Classification (NCBI taxonomy): domain Eukaryota; kingdom Metazoa; phylum Chordata; class Mammalia; order Afrosoricida; family Tenrecidae; genus Tenrec; species Tenrec ecaudatus. The sequence goes on along the minus strand of NC_134539.1, from coordinate 93,724,918 downwards.
CCTAACATCATTGATTAGATATTGAATGATTCAGATCCCTTCAAGGGAAGATGAAAGATATACTGAAAAGGGTTGCTTGGTGTTCCAGCATTTCAGGAGGTAGTATATGATCAAGAACTGGTGGTATTGAAGGAAGACATCAAAGCTGCTTGGAAAACATTTCCACTGGAAGAACAAAGCCCCAGAAATTGATGGAATACCAATGGAAATGTTTCAATAAACTGATGCAAGTTATCTGTATCAAGGAATTTGGAAGATGGTTACCTGGTCAGCCATCTGGAAGAGGTCCATATCTGTGGTTATTTCAAATCAAGGTGACCCAGCAGAGTTTAGAAATTATTAAACAATATCATTACCATCACACACAAGTACAATTTTGCTAAAGCTCATTCAAAAACATTGTCCAGCAGTACTCCAATCAGGAACTTCCAGATTTGGATGAGGACGTGGACTGGGGGAATCTCATTTCTGATATAAACTGAATCTTGTCTGAAATGAGGAAATACCAGAAAGATGCTTACCTGTGTTTTATTGACCATGCAAAGAGATTAATTGTGTGAATTATAAAAAACTGTGGATAGCATTGCAAAGGATGGAAATTCCAAAGCACTCCCTTGCCCTCACGCAGAAGCATAGGCTGGTGTTGAAACAGAACAAGGTTTAAAATTAGGAATAAGATGTATCATGCTCATATCCTTTTACTATGTCTATTTCATCTATATGCTGAGCAAATACTCCAAGAAGCTGTAATACATACAAAAGAACATGGATCCAGATTAGAGAAAGTCAGTCACAACATGAACTATGCAGATGACACAGGTTGCTGACAGTGTAGAGATCTCAAAATACTGAGGATTAAAGACCGCAGCCTTCAATATGGATTACATCTCAACATAAAACAAAACTCCTCACAACCTGACCAATACACAACTTCATGATAAACAGAGAGAAGACGGAAGTAGTCAAGGGTTTCGTTTTACTTGCAGCCACCGTCCACCTTCAGATAAAGCAGCAGTCAGGAAGCAAGAGGACTCATGGTGATGGGCAAATCCCACTGAAATGGGCCTCTTTAAAGATTTCAAAAGGCCCCCCCAACTGTCATGATCCGAATTCTCCCTTGCAAGTCTGGCTAGACCAGAGGATGTACGCTGGTACAAATAAGACCTGGAGGCACAGGGAATCCAGGGCGGATGATCCCTTCAGGACCAAGGGTGTGAGGGGCAATACTGGGAGGGTGGAGGGAGAGGGGTGTTGGAAGGAGGGAACCGATTACAAGGATCTACATGTGACCTCCGCCCTGGGGGACAGGCAGCATAAAAGGGGGTGAAGGGAGACATCGGACAGGGCCAGATATGACAATAATAATTTATAAATTATCAAGGGCTCATGAGGGAGGGGGAGGGAGGGGGAAAAAGAGGACCTTGTGCAAAGGGCTTAAGTGGAGAGCAAATGCTTTGAAAATGATGAGGGCAAAAATTGTACAGATGTGTTTTACACAATTGATGTATGTATGGGTTGTGATAAGACTTTATGAGCCCCTAATAAAATGTTAAAAAAAAATAAAAGATTTCAAAAGCAAAGCTGTACTTTTGAGAAGGAAGGTGCACCTTACTGATTGAAGTCATGGTATTTTCAGTCACCTCATATGAATGTGAAAAATGTACAGTGCATAAGGAAGACTTGATACATCTGAATGACAGCAGGGCAAAGAATATCAAGTATACCCTGGCTTGCTGGAAGAATCGACAAGTCTATCTGGGAAGAAATACAGCCACAATGCTCCTTTATAGTGGAGCTGGTGGCTTTGGCACGTTATCAGGCTGCATCAGTCTCTGGAGAGAACCACTCCTGCTTGGTAAATTCGGGGTCAGTGGCCAAGAGGAAGACTGTCCCTGAGAGGAATTGACACAGTGGCTGCAGCAATAAGCTCAAATGTGGCCATGATTGTTAGGATGGCTGGGATCGAGCAATGCTTCCTGTGGGTTGATGTGAGTTGAAACTGTCTTGATGGCACTAACATCAACAACAACACATTTGTGTGTGTGTGTGTGTGTGTGTGAGTGAGTCAAAAGTATTGCTACTTCATCATAGCACACTTTATTAAACACAAATATCAAAATGTGAAGGTATTATTTCTTGGCACATCCTACAACTAGGTGTATGCATTTCTGAAGATGGTATGTCCATCTCTCTAACCCTTCCTAAAGAACTCTGTGCTTTCTGAGTTTTGACATCAAAACAGTTTTTTAATTTTATTAGGGGCTCATCCAACTCTTATCACAATCCATGCATACATCAATTGTGTCCAGCACATTCGTACATATGTTGCCATCATCATTTTCAAAACACCTGCTTTCTACTTGAGCCCTTGGCATCTGCTCCTCATTTTCCCCCTCTCCCCGCTCCTTCTCCCCCTCCCCCGTGAACCCTTGATAATTTATAAATTATTATTAGTTTTTCATATCTAGCACCATCCAGTGTCTCCCTCACCCACTTCTCTGTTGTCCATCCCCTGGGAAGGAGGTTATATGTAGACCTTGTAATCTGTTTCCTCTTTCTCCCTTACCTTCCCTCCACCCTCCAGATATTGCCACTCTCTCCACTGGTCCTGAGGGGCCCATCTGTCCTGGATTCCCTGTGTTTCCAGTTCCTGTCTGCACCAGTGTACATCCTCTGGTCCAGCCGGATTTGCAAGGTAGAATTGGGATCATGAGGGGGGTGGGGAGAGGAAGCACTCAAGAGCTAGAGGGAAATTTCATATTTCATCGTAACAACACTTATGTTTGATGTTTTCAACCTACCTGGCAGTGCAGTGAAGAAAACACCTGGGGAGTTTCTTTCTGTGAAGATTCCAAGCCAGAAAAGGAAACTCCCTGGAGCACATTTCTACCCTGTAATCTATGGGGTTGCTATGCGTCACCATCATCATCCTGTTTTATTTGTGTGTGTGCCTGCCTTTATTTCTCAAGTTTATGGTACCCATAAATCACCAGGAATCTTGCTAAAGGGAAGACTCGACTTTAGAAGGTCTGGAGACCCTGACATCGAATGAGTTTCTAACATCTTCCTAGGTGAGTTTGATGCTTCTGGTTCACAGATACCTTCTGAGTCACAAGGGGATTCAACTGTGCAGGCAAAGTTGAGAACTAAACTCTTGAGGATGCTGTTAGGATGTTATTGGGATTGCTAATCACCCTAATCCTCTACACCCTTCGATGGTTACCTTGATGTATCTACTTGGCTAGCTGTGCTTTCTGGTTCTAGTTGCTCTGAAGGTATTTTGTAGGCATCATTAGCATTTATAGCAGTTGACTTACAGGTTAGTCTCCAAAATATGAGTGAGCCTCACTCAAATCTCTAAAGACTGTAAGAGCAAAGACTTTAAGAGCAAAACCCGAGGTTTCCTGGAAGAAACTCAAAGATGTGCCACATTTATTCGACCCATTTAGTGGGATTGGAGCAAACTCAGACAAGTTTGCTTGAGGTAGGTACTGAGTTAGTGGCAAGTCCTGGATTGGTTTTTGCCTACATCTTTCTGACACGTAGGCCAGTTGCTCTCCAAGGGTCTCGATTCCTTTCACACAGTAGAGCTGTGGGCAGAGATAGGTGGGTTGGCAGGTTTGGAGCTGCTTGACGAGAGATTTAGAGAGACTATGGAGGCCCTGAGGGGCAGCCAGATAGGTGGCGAAGTTTGTAACCATGGACCAGTGGGCCATTTAATGAGGCCCCTCTGTTCCTTCAGCCAATAGGAGAGGGAAAGCTTGGGTTTATTTCTACCTTTGATGCTAACCAGATATCTCTAGACACCCCCTATCAGGTATTCATCTGGATGCTGGCTCTGTCCCTAAACCCTGAGTCAAGAATCCTCAGTGGCCACACAATTAGAATGGAAGAAATGCACCTCCTCCAATATCCCTGAATTTGCAGCTTACTCTCAGGTATATACTTAGAGAGTAAGTGGTTACTACCTTCACTTTCCAGGTGAAAAACCCAAGGTCAGAGCTTTGTCAGTGAGAGATCTCCTAACCAGGGAGACTTCTGACCCAGGAGTCCTCACACTTTTTAAACAGGGGCTAGTTCACTGTCCCTCAGACCGTTGGAGGGCCGGACTATAGTTTTAAAAACAAACTATGAACAAATTCCTATACACACTGCACATATCTTATTTTTTATATTGAACCAAATGTTTACTAATAGTTGCATATTTATTTTGTACAATTTCTCTTCAAATGAGGATTTGATAAATCTACTTCTAAGATAAAGTCAAGATTAAATGTTTTCACAGTTACTGATATTATCCAAAATTATAAATGGAATATTTTTGAAGTTCATTTCATACATATAATTTAAGGGCTGTCTCAAATGTTTTTCTTTTTTTCTTTTAACCATTTTATTAGGGGATCATACAACTCTTATCACAATCCATACATATACATACAACACATATCTTATTTTGAAGTAAAAAAACAAACGGGGCAACAACACCCAGCGGGCTGGATAAATGTCCTCGGCGGGCCGCATGTGGCCTGCGGGCTGTAGTTTGAGGACCCCTGGTAGAATTTCAGTGGGCACAGTGGTGGTTCCCTGGTAGAATTCTTTCTTGTCTTCCATGTGGGATGCCGATGCAGGTGTCCTGGCCAATGCATGTCATACATTCACCATCCATTTGTCGTTGGAGGGCTGCATGTGACGATGATGCTAAGCAAGTTCCAACTGAGCTTCCTGACTCTGTGGACTAGGAAGAGGGCCCCAGTGATCTGCTTTTTCAAGGCAGCCAATGAAAAGCCTATGGCTCTGTCAGCTTTCTGCCATGGGCATGGCGGAGGGCCAGGTGGGGTCTTGCACTGTGTGAATGGGTTGCTCTGACTAGGGCCCACCCCACAGCTCTGTACAATGACTGACTTTTCTGAAGTGCCCCGGTAGTGCAAATGATGACTGCGGAAAGTTTGGATGTTGGAGTTAACCCAGCTGTACCGTGGGAAAAATCAGCGATTGATTTACCCTGACACATGTGTAGCTGCCACGAATCAGAATCAACTTCATGCAAATGGTTTAGACATTCAATGGCTGGATGACAGACAGCAAAACCGGGAGTCCCTAGGGCCCCCAGGGACTCCCTGGCCATCGGGGATGCAATTCTGTTTCTTTCAAGGAGAGCTGTAGAAATTGCATCAACATTTGAATTAGCGAGGCCTACACCTCTGGCTTTGTTATAAAAGTGGCCAGAGGAAAGCTTGTCAGAGATCTTGCCAGTATCAATAACTCACCCACAAGGCCATGACGGGAAAAGCACATGCCTTATAGAAAAGCTTCTTCAAGCCAGTGGACAAGATGAATTTATCATTGAAGCTACACTACCACCTTGTGGTATACACTGAGCATTGCCACACACCAACAAGCAGAGCAGCGGTTCTCAACCTTTGGGTCGCGACCCCGTTGGAAGTCGGCCATCTTTTTGTAGGGGTCGCCTAAAATGGTCTAAGGAACGGAGACACCGCTCCTCTTCCATCTCTAAGCTGGTCCTCCCACATGCAAATACGCCCACATACAAGTACCGGCACAAAGACCATGGTTAAAGACAAAATTTCATTTATTTGTAAAATTAGAAATATATATTTCACAATATATTTACATATTGTTTTTATGATTAATCACTATGCTTTAAGTATGTTCCGTTTGTAACAATGAAAATACATCCTGCAAATCAGATATTTATATTATGATTTATAATAGTGGCAAAATGACAGTTACGAAGTAGCAACGAAAATAATTTCATGGGTTGGGAGTCACCACCACATGAGAAACTGTATTCAAGGGACACGGCATTAGGAAAGTTGAGAACCACTGCTGTAGCGCAATTCTTCGTCCCTCCCCTACTTTTTCTCCTTAGTTTGATGAAAAACATAAAACAGGGAGCGGATGTAGTGGTAATTAAGAGGAAACCTGTATTTGAGCACATTGAACTATGAGTGTCTCTGACCAGAAAAACGGCAGAAATCTTGCAAATTGCGTGCTAAGATGAGAGATACAGATAAATTGAACAACATGTCTTATCCTTGCATTTATCCACCTACTTAGAGAATTTGCATACTATTCTCACCTTTAAGAGGAAAAATGGAAAAATTTTAGAAAACATCCAATTTATATTTACATCTTGCTCTTCAGTCAGGAGCACAGACCCTTCGTGACCCAGGAACATTGTCCCCGTGTAGGTCATCAGGATGAGGCGGGACTTGGCACTTTTAGATTTTTTTAAATGCACATGCGAAGATATTTTTTCTTAAAAGGAATTCCACCTCTTTATTGTGATTTTGGTGGAGCACATACATTTTTTCCTATGGTCATTTCATACACCTGTTTAATTAATTAAAATAATTTTATTGGGAGCTCTTACAGATAATATAACAATCCATAATTCAATTAGATCAAGCATAATTATACAATTACTACCAGCATCATTTAAAATTTTTCTTTCTTCTTGAACTCTTTGATATCAGATCCCCTATATCTCCTCCCTCCCCCACCCTATCCCCCAGGAACCCTTGTTCCTATATTATAGTTATTATTATTATCGCCATATCTTACACCACCCACTGTATCCATCCCCTTACAATTTCGTCATTTGTTCCCCTTGAGTGGGGGTTGTGCAGTCATCTTCTCGTACTCCCAGGTCATTGTGGCTCCCACTCCTATTTCCCACGGGCTTATCTAGCTTGGATTTCAAGCATTGATCAATCTTCATTATACAAATGAATATTCGCAGGTCTTACATACTTAATAAGGTAAAACTGGGCCCTTAATAGTAAGGGAGGAGGATATTAAAGAATTAGAGGACAGGTATGTGTTTCATCAGTGCTATACTGCATCCTGGATATATCATCCCTTTCGTGTGGCCCTTCTATGAGGAACTGTCCAATTATCTCACAGATGGGTTTTTGGGTCTCCACTTTGCCTACACTTCTTCACCTTGATTTGATTACATGTTTTGAACTTCTGATCCCTCATGTACCCTTAATAATTTATAAATTATTATTTTATCTTATGTTACACTGCCCGCTGTCTCCCTTCACCCACTTTCCTGTTCCCCATCCCCCAGAGAGGAGGTTATATGTAGATCCCCGAGATCGGTTCCCCCATTCTACCCCCCCTTCCCTCCCGGTATCATCACTCTCACCATTGGTCCTGAGGGGTTCATCTGTCCTAGATTCCCTGTGTTTCCAGATCCCAACTGTACCACTGTGCATCCTCTGGTCTAACCAGGTTTGTAAGGTAGAATTGGGATCATGATAGTTGTGGGAGAGGAAGTGTTTAAGAACTAGAGGAAGGTTGTGAGTGTCACTATTTCTACACTAAACCCTGAGTGACTCATATACCCCCCCACTACCCCTCTGCAAGGGATGTCCACTTGTCTACAGATGGGCATTGGGTCCCCATCATGTGCACCCTTCCTTCATTCATGATGATACTACTTTTTTTGTCCCCCTCCCTGCCTTTGGTGCTTGAAACCTAGTCCCCTCAGCCCTTCATGACCACACATGTTGGTGTGCTTCTTCCATGTGGGCTTTGTTTCTTCTGGACTAGATGGCCGCTTGTTTACTTTCAAGCCTTTAAGTCGTCAGATGCTATATCTCTTAATAGTTGGGCACCATCAGACTTCTTCACCACACTTACTTATGCACACATTCGTCTTCAGCATTTATGTGGGGAAGGTGTTCTTTGGTGTCTGCTACCTGATCCCTTCAACACCTCGTGTTCACTTAGGTTTGTGTGCTTCTACTCTGTGGGCTTTGTTGCTTCCGAGCTAAATGGCCGCTTGTTTGCTTTCAAGCCTTTAAGACACAAGATGCTATATCTTTTTGATAGCCAGGCACCATCAGCTTTTTTCACCACATTTGCTTATGCACAGACCTCTGGTGCTGGGCTATGTTGGGGGGAGGGGGTGCTCTTCAGATCAGCAAGCCCTCCCAGGTCCCTGCAGGCCTGTAGAGGTGTAAGGTAGCATTGGGATCATGATAGTGGATGGGGAGGAAGCGTTTAGGAACTAGAGGAAAGTTGTATGTTTCATCATTGCTACATCACATCCTGACTGGCTCATCTCCTCCCCGAGACCCTTCTGTAAGGGGCTGTCCAGTGTTTGTCTACAGAGTTGACCCTGCATATTTTGAGAGGAAGGTGGAATCAGCCAGGCTCTTGTCTGCCAACTGTGATTTGTTTTAAATAATGAGTTTGGCATAAATTCTTATTTGAAAAGAGACTTATTTTTTATTGTGGTAAAGATATATGTAACAAAAAGTGCCCTTTAAACAGTTTACAAGTACAAGTCAGTGATATTGTGTGCATTGTGTTGTACCACCATCACCGTTGTCTGTTTCTAAAATGTTCTGTCACTCTTAACAGAAGCTCTGTGTCCCTTAAGTAAAGAGTTCTCCTTTCTTCCCTCCCATTTGCCTTTGCTAGCCACGGACAAACTTTGATCTTTAGACAATTGCTTGTGCTTGATAGTTTATATTGATGGAACCATGCAATATCTGTTCTTTTTTTTACTGCATTTCTCTCAGTATATGCTGTCAAGTTTTATCCAAATTGTGGCAAATATCAAGACTTCCTTCCTACTTATGGCTGAGTAATATTCTGTTGAATGTACATACCACATGTTGCTTACCCACACATCTGTTGATGGGCTGTTTAGGTTGCGTCCCTTGCTGGACTATTGTAAACAATGCTGCAATGAACATTATCTTTTTCTCTACAGTGGATGCACCATCTTACATTCCCATTAGCAATGGATGATGGTTCAATTTCTTTACATCCTATTTCTTTCCATTTTGAAATGACAGCACTATTAGTTGGCTTGAAGTTCTATTTCCTGGTGGGTTTGATTTTTGTTTACCTAGTAACCAATGCTACCACGTGTCTGTTAGTTTGCTTTATGTTAGTGGCTTGTATAGTGCTGGGATTCTAGAAGCTATGCCATCAATAGTTTAAATACCAGCACAGTCACCTAGAGTGGACATGCTTAAGCAGAGCTTCCAGACTAGAAAGAAGGAAGAGCCAACCTACTTTGGAAAGATTAGTCACTAAAAGCTTTTAAAACAGCCATAGAACAATGTCTGATATGGTGCAAGAAGATGAGTCCCTCAGGTTGGAAGAAACTACTCAAAATATAACTGGGAAACTGATGTCTCATCAGAAGAGAGTTGACTTTAGTGATGTGATGGAATACGCTTTTTGAACCTCTAATTGCTGATGCTGTACCACTCAAAAGAAAAAGAAATCGCTGCAAACTTCCAATAATCATCGAAACGTAGAACATATAAAGTATGAACGAGGATAATTGAAACGTCTTTTTATACTAGGCGTTAGTGAGCTGAAATGGACTCATGTTGGTCATTTTTAAAGAGACAATCATATTGTCTACTATACTGAGAGAGACAAATTGAAGAGGAATGGCATTAAGTTCATTGTTAAAAGAACATTTCAAGATATATCCCGAAGTACAATGCTGTCAGTGATAGATATTATCCATAAGACTATTATTCCAATTTGCCTGCCAACCACTTATGTCAAAGATGAAGAAATTGATGATTTTTTATTAACTTTTGTAGACTGAAATCAATCAAACATGACATCAAGATGCATTCATAGTTACTGGTGATTGAACTGTGAAAGTTAGAAAAAAAGGATCAACAGTTGGAAAATATGGCCTTGGTGATAGAAAGGACATACTGGTAATAGAATTCTGAAAATCCAATGATTCATTCATTGCACATACTTTGTTTAAATAAGCAGTGACTACAAATCATATTCACTGGATGGAATACACACATCGACTATATTTGTGGAAAGAGATGATGGAGAAGCTCAATATCATCCATCAGAAGAAGGCCGGGGAATGACTCATTTGCAAGTTCAATGTGAAGCTGAAGAAAATGAAAGCAACTTCATGAGACCCAAAGTATGATCTTGAATATATTTCACCTGAATGTAGAGACCATCTCAAGACTAGATTTGATGCATTGAACACTAATGAGCCTTTGCAAAGCTGTGGGACAAAACCAAAGACATCATACATAAGGTCATGCAAAAGACAGGGAAAAGAGAAAGACCCACAGGGATATCATAAGAGAATCTGAAACTTTTTTGTGAACTTAGAATATCTAAAATGAAAGGAAGAAATGAAATAAAAGAGCCGAACAGAACATTTCAAAGGACAGCTGAGGAAGACAAAGTATTATAACGAAATGTGCAAAGATCTGAAGATAGCAGGGAAAAACATGCTCAGCATTACTCAAGCTGAATGAATTGAAGAATGATTTTAAGCCTTGAACTGCAATATGGAAGGATTCTATGGGCCAAATATTGAATGATACAAGAAGCATCAAGGGAGATGGAAAGAATACAGTCACTATACACAAAAAATAGTTGGTGTTCAACTATCTCAAGAGGCAGTACATGATCAAGAACTGATCATTTCATAGGAAGAATACACTGAATACATTGGTGAAAAATAAGCCTACGGGAATTGAGAGAATACCACCCAAGAGGGTTCAACAAATGGATACGGCACGAGAGGTACTTACTAATCTATGCCTCGAAACTTGGGAGAGAGTTACCTGGAAGAGATCCATATTCAACAGGTTCAGGCCAGATTTACAATAGGAAGTGGAACAATGGATATCATTGCTGATGTCAGACGGATCTAGGCTGAAAATGAGAGTGCCAGAAAGATGTTTACTTGTGTTTTATTGACTATGCCAAGGCATTTGACTGTGTGGACCGTAACAAACCCGGAGAAGAATGGGAATCCCCAAACACTTTATTGTGCTCCTATGAAACTTGTATATGGCTCAAGAGGCAGTTTTGCAGACAGAACAAGGAAATACTGCATGGTTTAAAGTCAGCAAAGGTGTGCATCAGGGTCCCTGAGATCAGATCTATTCCGTTTGTATGCTAAGTAAATAATCAGAGAACTCAAATTATATGAAGAAGAATGAAGCATATGGATTGGAAGAAGGCTTGTTAACAACTGCCATATAAGACACAACCTTGCCTTCTAAAATTGAGGATGATTTGAAATACTTTCTGATGAAGGGAAAGGATTGCAGCCTTCAATATAGATTATGACTCAATGTATAGAAGAACAAAATTCTTACAACTGGACCAAAAGGTAACATCATGATAAATGGAGAAAAGGTTGACGTTGTCAAGGATTTTGTCTTGCTTGGATACACAATCAATGCTCATGGAAACAACAGCCAAGGGATCAAAAAACATATTTGTGTTAGTCTGGGTAGACTAGAGAAACGAATCCATGGACACACATACGTGTATAAGAAAGAGATTTATATACAAGAGCAATTGAACATTGAGAAAACATCCCAGCCCAGTCCAGATCAAGTCCATAAATTTGACATTAGCCCATATTTCTGATATCAATCTATAAAGTCCTCTTCAGACTCATGAAACACATGTAATGATACCAAATGCAGATCACATGTAGAAAGTATTGTGGATTCAGTGGTGATGGAAACACCTCAGTGCTGGCAGGTGTCTGTCTCTCTGTGGCTTCTCCAGCTTCCGAGGTCTGATTGTGTCCATGAGACTTGTCTTCTGCAATGTCTCCCAGGGAATAACAGAGAGAGAGAATGTGAGGTGTCTTCCACTTCCAAGGAGGAAGTACCAGATTTCCCAGAATTCTCAGGAGAAGGCCATGCCCACACAGAAGTCTTATTGGCTATCTTGAAATTGACAGTCTAGACTCCACCCCTACAGTTTTAATCCTTAAATTGACACCAGATTAGGTGACTACCACAATATTGAATTAGGTAAATCTGCTACACATGACCTCTTCAGAGTGTTAAAAGGCAACTATGTTGAGAATATGCATGGTTTATCCTCAGTGAGGAAAGAGACAGCTGAGTTTAAGGTAGATACATAAAAGCTGGTGGAGATTCTGAATGATACTTCAGAGTGGTCTTGATAACCTTTCTCTTTTTTTTCCTTACTAACCATTTTATTGAGAGCTATTACAGATATTATAACAATCCATAATTCAGTTAGATCAAGCATAATTGTACAATTACTGCACCATCAATTTCAAAACATTTTCTTTCTTCTTGAATTCTTTGATATCAGCTCCCCTTTATCCCCTACCTCCCCCACCCAACCTTCTAGGATCCCCTATTATTATATTATATATATTAATATTATTGCCATATCTTACACCATCCAATATATCTGTTCACCTGACATTCTGCTATTTGTTCTCCTAGAGTGGGGTTATACAGTCATCATTGCTATCAGCTCCTCCCCATCCCTTCACCCACTGCTTCTTCTTGTACCTCAGGGAATCATTACTCCTATTACTGTTACTGAAGGGTTATCTATCTTGGCTTTCATACATCGATCTTAATTATACAAATGAACATATGCAAGTCTAACACAATTAATGAGGGAAGGGGAATAAACATTGAAGAACTAGATGCTAGTTATTTGTTTCATCAGTGCTATATTGCACCCTGGTTATATTATTCCTTCTATGTGGCCCTTCTGTGAGGGACTGTCTAATTTTCTTACAGGTGGGTTTTGTGTCTCCACTTTGTCCATGCTCCTTCACATCACTTTGATCACTTGTTTTTGAGATTTTTGATACCTATTCCCATTGACACCTCATGATCACACAGGCTGGTGTGCTTCCTCCACATGGGCTTTGTTGCTTCCCTGCTAGATGGCCACTTGTGTAATTTCAAGCCTTTAAGGCTTGAGATGATATATTGTTTAATAGCCAGGCACCCTCAGCTTTCTTCACCACTTTTGCTTATGCACACATTTTGTCTTCACATGCAGTTGTGTCAGGAAAGTGAGTGTCATAGAATGCCATTTTATTAGAACAAACTGTTCTTGCACTGAGGTAAGATTAAAGTCGAAGCCCCAAATCCATTTGCTTCAAATATATATATATATTTAACTTCCCTTTTTTCTTTCCTACTGCCCCATTATCATGTTTACTCATCATTCACCTCTCAATAATTCCTTTCAGATACATTTCAATTAATGAAACACAACCAAGAATGCTATACCCTCCACATCATCATTTTTAGAACCCTTCCTATTCCCCTGTTCCTGTCATTATTGGCTCACTGCTTCCTTCCCCGCACCTCCTCCTCTCCCATACCCCCCACCCCTGGAACTGTGGGTCCCATCGCTGTCTCCCTGGGATTGCTTATCCTGCCTATCTGATATAGACAGGCACCAAAAGAAAAACGATAAGAAAAAACCAAACAAAGAGTTCCAAGTGTAAGTGTTAAACTCACCCAGAGTAGACGAGTATCTCTGTGTTCAACAGAGAGAAGGACATGTTATCACCCATCAGTCCAATCCCCTCTTCTTTCAGGTTCCATGTCTCGGGACCTTCTTACCTGACAGCAGCACTGATATTCTTTTGGTCCTCAGCATTCGTGACAGAGGGGTGTGCCTCCCACAAGTCTCCCTTGCTATTCCTGCAGTCAGGGATGGAGTAGTCCAGTGCCCCCCCCCCCCACCCCATTACACCTTTAGATTTGCAGTATGGCCCTCTTGTGAATAACCCACAACCAGTTCCGGTGAAGTGCGAAGCGTTGTCCCCCAAGTCAGAAGTTCACAATCGGGATTCCTTGGGAGCATCATGGCTTTGCTTCCATCGCTGTTGCACTTTCTCTTGGCTTGCCCCCATGTGGGCAGGTCAGACCAGCTATTCTCCCTGAACTGTATCTTCATTGCTTTCCTCTGTAGTGCTGTCATCTAGGTAGGGGATGTCATGTCTCGAGCTGAGGCTGGCTTTGTGGTCCTCTCTGCGAAAGAGCTGCTCCAAGGAGGAATGTCAACCTCAAAGATTGGCTCACCAGAGTGAGGTCTACTCTCTTTCTCTTTCCTGTGGAGACATAAACAATACCCTCCTCTTGAGTCGATTAGTGCCCTGGTCCCCCATTGCCGTCTTTTTTCTTCATCCACCCCTCTGTGGGCTATAAAGGCATATGGGGGGTGGTAGGAGATGTCTTTCAACACAAGTGCTATCAGCATGTTTTTCTTTTTTTGATGATGTATGTATCACTGGGTTTGGTCTGGCTCTTGCCAGAATGTATGGTTCTCAACCTGGGAACGGTATGATATGTACATTTTCCCGTATGCCCATTCTGCTGCTTGAACTTACCTTAGTGGACTCAGGTTGCACTTGTCCTTTTGTGCTTTTCTGGCTTAGGTCAGCATTGCATCCTCCAACCCTATACATGAGATGAGGTACTTCGTCTTTTCATCAATGTTTTTTAGGAATGCATAGTACTCTATTGTGTGTATGTACCAGAGTTTTAAAAATACATTTGTCTATTAATGGAAATTTAGGCTGTTTCCAGTTCTTGGCAAGCGTGAACTGCATGCTCATGTACATTGGAGCACAGATGTCTAGTAGCAGTCTGTTTTTCCTTTCTTTCTTTTTCAGGATCCCGTGGGAGGATGAGAGAGGACAAGGCCCCCTTCTGTTTCTTATTTCTTTTGGGTATATTCCCAGTAGAGGAATTGCTGGGTTGTAAGCTAACTCAATTTCCATCTGTTTTAGGTATTGCCCCATTGCTTTCCACAGTGGCTGTGTGTATTTACAAGATCACCAGCAGTGAATGAGTGGTCCTATCTCACCACACTGCCTCTAACATATGTTGCTTTCTGAGTTTTTGAATTGGGCTATCTTTGTGGTATCTCATAGTTGTTTTAATTTGTATTTCCGAGAGGGCTAATTATCAGAAACATTTTCTCACAAGTGTATTGGCCATCCAGGTTTCTTCCCTTGTGAATCTTCTGTTCAAATCTTTTGCCCACCTCCTCAGTGAGCAATTTCAGTTTTCTCTTATTGTAACCTTGCAGGATTCTGTTAAGTTTAGTAATAAGCCCTTTGTCTGATATGTCATTGTTAAATATCTTTTCCCAGTCTGTGGACTCGCTTATTACTGTCTTGGTGAAGTCTTTCTATGTACACAAGTGTTTTTATCTTTAGTGTGTCCCACTTATCTATTTCATTTTAATCTGAGTGTGTACCCTATCTTATTTCTGATAGTCCATGTATTCCCTGCACTAAGGTTCTTAATACCAATGCTGTGCCCTTGGACAAAGCCTTCTTATCCTTGAACCCAGGGTCAATCTTGCAAAGTCAAAAATTAGAATTGCACTGCCACTCAACATATTATTTATGCGCTCCTTAGCCAACACTTGCCTTTCAGTTTGTTAAATTGTGGTGGCTTCTATATTTCTGTGATGTTGGAAACTATGTCACTGGTAATTCAAGTGCAATCAGAGTCCTCGAGGTGAGCAGCTTTCAGTAGAGCTTCCATACCAAGAACAGACTGGGAAGAAGGAATAGGTTGTCCACGTCTGAGACTTGACTACTGAAAACCTTATGATTAGCAGTAGAACATTGTCAATTACAGTGCCTGGAGATGAGTTCCTTAGGTTGAAGGGCATTCAAAAAGTGATGGGGACCAACTATATCTTTAACATAGTGTCAACCTAAACGACATGGTTAGAGTAAAGCTTTCAGGACCTTCACCTGGTTGATGGAGCATGATTCGAAATGAAAAGAAACAGCTGCAAACATCCATTAACAATTGGAACAGGGAAGGCAAGAATTATGAATCTAGGAAAATTGGAAGGCATCAAAAATGAAATGCATTAAGATTGTCATCTTAGGCATTAGCAAGCTGAAATAGAATGGTATTAGCCATTTTGAGTTGGACAATCCTGTGGTTTACCATGCTGAGAAGGACAAATTCAAGAGGAATGGAATCACATTCATCCTCAAAAAGAACAATTAAAGATCTATCTGGAAGTTCAATGCTGTCTATGATAGGATAATATCTCTATGCCTACAAAGAAGTCCACTTATTACAATTATTATTAAAATTTATGCATCAACCACCAAAGCTGGTGATGAAGAAATTGAAGAGTTCTATCAATTTCATCAAAATGAAATTCACCAAGCATGCAATCAAGATGCATTGATAATTACTGGTGATTGGAACACAAAATTTGCTGTCAAAGAGGAAAGATCTGTAGTTAGAAAATATAGCCTCCAGGATAGAAATGAAGCTGGAGATTGCATGATAGAATTTTTCAAGACAAATGAATTTTTTCATTGCAAATACCTTATTTTTCCTTCAACAAAATAAACAGCAACTAAACACATGGACCTCATCACATGTAATACACAGGAATACAATTACAATGTATGTGGGCAGAGATGCTCAGTATCATTAGTCAAAACAAAGCTAGAGGCTGACTGTGGAACAGATCATCAAATGTTCATATGCAAGTTCAGGTTGAAGTTGAAGGAAATGAAAACAGGTCCAGGGGAACTAAAATATGAGTATGTTCCATGTGAATTTTGAGATCAACTCAAGAACAATCTGATTCATTGAACAATGATGACAGAAAACCTGATGAGTTGTTGAAGTACATAAAGAATATCATACATGGCTATCAGTAGACAGACAAGAAATAAAATGAAAGACTAAAATGGATGTCAGAAGAGACTTTGAAACTTGCTTTTGATGATAGAGCAACGAAAGTGAATAAAAAAAAAAACTGAAAGAACTGAACAGAAAATAGCCAAGAGAAGCTCAAGAAGGTAAGCCGAACATTGTGATGACGCGTTCAAAGAATTGGAGTTAGAAAAGCAAAATGGAAGGACCCTCTCAGCGTATCTCAAATGGAAAGAATTGAAGAATGAAATTCAAGCCTTGGGTTGAAATATTGAAGGAATCTATTAGCAAATTATTTCCTTATTCAGGAAGCATCCAAAGGAGGTGAAAGGAGTATTCAGTCACTGAACCAAAAAGAATTGGTCAGCATTCAATCATTTCAAGAGGTAACATATGTTCAAGAATAGATTATGTTGAAGAAAGAAGCTCAAGCAGCATCGAAAGCACTGGTGAGAAAGTTAAGGTTTATTGTGCCGACCTGGCCAATAAACACATGTGAGGTTAATTGAAGGGTGGAGAGATTAATGGCTCGGTGAGCCTCGCCTTTCTAGTTCTTGGGTCTCTTGCTTTGTGATGATCAGACCAGGGTGTAGCTGCCTTAGCCAGTTCCCTGCTTCAGCTGGCAAGTCTCACTTCCTGCAAGACTTCCCTGAGGAGAAGCCACATGGACCTACCCTGATGCAGCCCTGGGTGCTAGAGCAGCCATGTGGAAATGCCTGCCAGCACTGAGATGCTTACCTGCTCACTGATTCGGCTTTCTTCCTGCAATCGGCATCATTGCGTGTGTTTTGTGAGATTGAGGACTTTGTCGATGGGTGTCAGACATATGGGCTAATGTTGGACTTATGGGCTTGGACAGTACTGGGTTGGGATGCTTTCTTAATGTATATTTACCCTTTATATAAAAGTATATCTTATACATATGAGTTTCTGTGAATTTGTTTCCATAGTTTACCCAGACTAACACAATTGGCATTGGAAAAACAAGGCTCTAGTAACTAATGGAAAACCAATAGAAATATTTCAGCAAGCTACTGTAGTGTTGGAATCACCTATGACAAAGAGTTTCCAGATTGAGGAGAGGACATGACATGAAGGATATAATTACTGACATTGGATGGGTGTTGATTGAAAGCAGAGAATCTCAGAAATATGTTTACTTGTATTTCATTGACTATGCAAAGAAATTTGACTTTGTGGATCATCACAAACTATGAGTAATAGCACCAATATTGGGAATTTCAGAACACTTCATTCCGCTCCTGGATCAAGAGGCAGTAGTTCAAACAGATGCTGCATGGTTTAAAATCAGGAAAGCTGTTCATCAAGGTTGTATTCTTTCACCATACTTATTCAATCTTTATGCTGAGCAAATAATCTGAGAAGCTGAACTGTATGAAGAAGAACAGGCATCCCATCAGGACTGGAGGAAGACTTATTAAAAACCTCCAGTATGCCACAACATCCTTCATATGCCACACCAGGAGGACTTGATGTGGAAACCCCACTAAGTGAACTGGGGTCTAACTCAAATTCACCTGTAGCCATCAAAGCATCATAATGTGCGAAGAAGCAGATGACTACTATACTAAGGACATAGAACTGGTGGTGGCTGGACTTTGGTTTGAATCTCTTGCCTTGAGGGTGCCCAATGAATGGTGTCCTGGGACTACCATATACTTACTATTTTAATGCCCTCCTTGCTTTATTAAGATATGTATTGATCTGCTACACCTGGTTCTGCCCTGCCAATGAATATTATTGCCTTATTGCCAACCCCCAATTGTTTGTGTAAACTGTGTCCAGTCATTTATGAGTTTAATCTGTACAAGTCAATAATTCATGTATTGTGCTTTGTAGTTAGTCTATACTTATATGATTTCCTTTTCTCAACTGGGTTTTAAATTCTATAACCTCTTGGCCATTGAGTCAATGCTGATTGTAGTGACCCCTTGTAGGTTCACAAGACTCTGCTTACGGGAGTAGAGAAAGGAGTCTTTCTCCCGCAGAGCTGCTGGTGGTTTTGAACCATGTGGATCTCAGCCCAGTGCATAACGACTACATCACCAGGACTCCTCTCTCTACATTCTGCACCACTGGGCAAATTCATGGCACTGTGATAGTTAAGTGTTTTGTGCTAACACAGCACTTGGAAGAAGAAATGGGTGAAGTTTAGCTTGTTGATTAGGTTGTAACTTGGTGATGTTTCTTGGAGGTGTGACTAAGATATATGACTCTGTGGGGGCTGGCCTCTATTTCCCTCTCTCCTTCCTTATTGATTGGACCTGCACGCTGATGAATCCAGTTGCCCTGCCTCATTACATGTGCTGTGCTACCTGTGAGCCAGGTAGCACTCCATGCCACCTTGCCATGCCTGCTGCCTGTAGGCTGGCTCCACTTGTCTTGTCACTTCTCCAGATGTGCCAGCCAGCCACCTCCCATTGCTACACTGTGAGGTTCCACCATGATTTGCTTCACAGCCCAACTGTCCTCTGCCACATTTCACCACCTCGTCATGTGACTTCTGCTTCTTTGGCTTTGGGCCTAGTGCCCGCATGAGTTGGAAAGACCATCAGTATATTATTTGACCCATGAGACTGAGCTGGACTGAGGTCTCTGTACTGTTGTGTGGACAGCTGTGCTGTTATACGTCCCTTTTACTATATAGACTTATCCACTTATATATAATTAGTGTCCTGTTTTTTTTTTCTCTCTCTAGAGAACCCTGTCACTAGGTACTGTCAGTAGGATTATATTATGCCCCAGGGAGATAAGTAATAATATTCTCTAATAAAAAAATGGTACTGATGTCACTCTCTCTTTTAACATTTTATTGGAGGCTCATACAACTCTTATCACAATCCATACATCCATTCATCGTGTCAAACACATTTGTACATATGTTGCCATCATCATTTTCAAAACATTTTCTACTTGAGCCCTTGGTATCAGCTCTTCATTGTTTTCCCTTCCTCCCTTCCCTCCCTCCCTCATGAACCCTTGATAACTTATAGATTATTATTTTTTCATGTCTTATATTGACTAATGTCTCCCTTCACCCACTTTTCTGTTGTCCATCCCTCTGGAAGGGGTATATTTAGATCATTGTGATTAGTTCCCCCTTTCTTCCCCACCTTCCCCTTCCCTTCCTGGTATCGCTACTCTCATTATTGGTCCTAAGGGCTTTATCTGTCCTGGATTCCCTGTGTTTCCAGCTCTGCTCTGTACCAGTGTACATGCTCTGGTCTACTGGATGTGTAAGGTAGAATTGGGGTCATGATAGTGTGGGGAGGAAGCATTAAAGAACTAGAGGAAAGTTGTATGTTTCATTGGTGCTATACTGCACTCTGCTGGCTTGTCTCTTCCTTGTGACCCTTCTGTAAGGGGATGTCCAATTATCTACAGATGGGCTTTGGGTCTCCACTTTGCACTCCCCCTCATTCACATTGATATAATTTTTTGTTCTGGGTGTTTGATGCCTGATACCTGATCCCATGATCACACAGGCTGGTGTGCTTCTTCCATGTGGATGATTTTGCTTCTCAGCTAGATGACTGCTTATTTATCTTCAATCATTTAAAACCCTAGACCACAGTTATATCTTTTGACAGTTGGGCACCATCAGCTTTCTTCACCACATTTGCTTATGCACCCATTTTGTCTTCATCGATTTTGTTGGGAAGGTGAGCATCACGGAATGTCAGGTTATTACAATGAAGTAGTCTTGTGGTGAGGGAATACCCGAGTAGAGGCCCAATGCCCATCTGCTACCTTAATACTCAATATGTAAATATATGTACATAGATCTATTTCCATCTCATTGTATGTAAATATATTTACATATGTATATGCCTGTGTTTAGACCTCGATACATGTCCTTTGCCTCCTAGTTCTTTCCTCTATTTCCTTTTACTTTCCTCTTGTCCCACTATCATGTTTGGCCTTCATTTGGGTTTCAGTAATTCCTCTTAGCTACATTACTCTTGATGAAGCTCCACCAGCCATCCTATACTCTCCTCACCATTGATTTTAGATCACTTGTTGTTCCTTTGTCCCTGGGTTGGCCAACACCCCCTACTTTCCCCAACCTCCCCCTCTCCTGCATCCACCTGTAACTGCTGGTCCCATTGTTTTCTCCTCCAGATAGCTTATCCTGCCTATCTTATCTAGATAGACATGCAGAGACAATGATTATCACAAAAACAAGACAAAGCAAAGCAAAACAACAAAAAAAGAAGACATACACCAACAGGAACAACAAAAACCAATGACAAAAAAAGAAAAGCCTATAAATAGTTCCAGGTCTGTTTGTTGATCTTTAGGAGTGTTTTCCAGTCAAGTCTGAGCCCTGCCTCCAAAGTCTATTTTTGGTATTCCCTTGGGACTTCATTGCTTTGCTCCTCTTGCTGCTCTGTTGCATGATCTAAGCATTTTGCCCCGGTGTGGTGGGGCCAGATTGTGCACAATTCCCACACTATGCCTCCAGTGTTATACCCATAGCCTTATAGGTCAGTGAGAGATGTCATGTCTTGAGATGGAGCTGACCCAATGGTCCTCTCTGTGCATTGACTGCTCTGAGCAGGAATATTCTCCTTGGGGCTTGGCGACCTTGAATGTGTTCCACTCTGTCTCCTTCCCTCTTCCTTTGTGTCTATGTGCTCTGACCACACGTGCCCTTCTCCCTGAGCTGTAGCTTCAGTGCTGTCCTCTGAAGTAAATTCTTCTGGGGGAGAGGAACCTGTCCATGTATTTGGGATTGGAACCGGCCCCACCAACATCTCTATTAGTTTCCTGCTGACACAGATGTCTCTAAGGTGACTCAGAGACATATATAAGCCATAGATATATGAATGGATTGGGGGCTCACACGTAATTCTAGCCCCAATATAAGAAAAATTATTTGCAATGACATTTTTCTGCCTGATACTCACCTTCATGAAGTGATTACTGAAGACATGGGTGCTGTAACAAAGTGTGGTGTAGAAACTAGATGGTGCCTGTCTAACAGAAAGAATAGTGTCTGGGGTCTTAAAGTCTTGTCTTCAAACAAGCAACCATCTAAGTGGGGCCTTAACTAAGTTCACATGGAAGAAACACACCAACTTGTGTGATCCAAGGATTGTAAATAATATAATCCAAATCTGAAGGAGGGAATTATATCAGAACTTAAATTGTGGACATCTGATTCACAGAAGGCTGTGCACGGTAGTGGAAGCCCAAAATTGATTTGCAGGGTCCACACATATATTAAAGCCCCCAGTAAATCTCCTTTGAAAATAGTCAGGGCTGTGAATAGTGAGCATTGTAGAGATGATTAGTTGATAGAGTTAGGTTAAATGTAATATCTTATTTGATTTCCCTTTTGACGTGTTTACAAGTTGTTTCAGTTTTTTTCTATTTTATCTTGTTATTGTTGTTAGATTTTTTGTCTCTTTGTTTTTGTATGTTTTATGGTATATGAAATCCAGGATGGGTGAATCTAAGTAACTGGATAAATGATTTCTTGGGGGCCTGGCAGGGGGTGCTTTCTGGAAAATGGGGCGATATTAGCAAGGAATATAAGAAGAAACATAAAATTTATTGGAATAATTGCACAACTCTTCTTGATATGATTAAACTATTGAATTGTATGATATGCGGATTCTGTGCCAATACAACTGTTTAAAAAAGAAAAATCAAAACAAAAACCTTGTGGTATGCAGATAACACATTTGCTTCCTGAAAGTGAGGAAAAAGGAGGTACTTGCTGATGAAGATCAAAGATTACAGTCTTCAGTATGGGTTGCCACTCGATGTAAAGAAGCCAAAATTCCTCACAACTGCACCAATAAACGACATCACGATAAACAGAGGAAGACATTTAAGCAGTCAAGAATTCATTTTACTTCATTTTACCAAGAAAGCAAATGCAGAGTTCTCAGCCACATCCCTCTGCACAGACTTCTCTGCACACGTGTTAAAAAGCAAAGATGTCATTGAGGACTGAAGTGTCCTGAACCACGCTGTGGTATCCTGAATCGCCTCATGAGCATGTAAAAATTGGAAAATGAATAAATAAGATTGAAGGAGAATTCGTGTATTTGAATGATGGTGTTGGTGAAGAATATGCAAAGTACCTTGGATGGCTGGAAGGACAAACATCTGTCTGGAAGTATGGTCATCTCACATACTTTGGATCTGTTATTAGGAGAGACTAGTCCTTGGTAAATCAGAGTCAACCCGATGTACTGGCTCAGTGGCTGTGAACATAGGCTCGACATAAGTAATTGTGAGGATGGTAGAGGTCTGAACAGTGTTTTGTGCTATTGTACGTAGGGCCAGTATGCATCTGAACTGACTCAAAGGAACCTAACAACAACAATGTGGTTGGAAGGGGTGGCAGCCCCCTTCCACTCTCGGATTCAATAGGCACAATTGTACAGTTGAGATACATAAATATTATATTAAAGTCATAGCAAGTGTGGCCGATAAAAGAGGGATTGAAATAATGGAGCCAGACACATTTCATAGTGCTCACCTCAGCCCGGCTTGGTGGTCCATGTGGAGGGGGGAGGGGAAGGAGGACAAGGGGAAAGGGAGCAGGGGAACAAAGACCGGAGAGGAGAGGGGGAAACGAGGAGAGGCCAGGGGAGGAACCGAGAGAGAGCTCTTTATTGCTAACCCAGGCCTACAAACCTCTGGGGGGGGGGGGGGGGAGTGCAAGCCCACCAATTACAGGTAAAGACATACATCAGAGGAAGGGGTTGCACTATAGGTTATACAGCAATGAGAGAGGGACAATCTAGGGATATACACACAGTAAGAAGAGGCGGGATTGGGGGTTTACATGTGACAAGAAGGGCGGATCCTAGATTCAGGATGGCAAGCTAACTTTGGATGGCACTGACCCGGTTTGATTTGTTTTCTGGATCTCCATAGAAACTATTATCAGTAGGGTGTGAACCCCACCTACAGGAACTAAGCTAATGGTCACAAGCCTAGAAGGAGTAGTCCATTGTCTTTAACAGCAGGGAGTGGGGGGCCTACCTGTGGCAATTGGATGCCTTCAGGGAGGATGTCTCTAAGCATCTGACCTCCCACCATATGCTGGCAAAAAGCTCTTAATGTTTGGCATGTCTTTGGGGGGGGGGGACAGGGAAAATTCTCTATAATCCCACACAACAATTTGTTCTTCAAACTCTATCAGGAACCAGAATGCCATGGAAGGGCAGTACTCAGCTTCAGAGTTTATGATTCAGCTGGGGTTGGACTAGAGAAGCAGCATTTCTCTTAAGGTCCAAGGTGATTTCAACATTTGTAGCAGGAATCACACTTGTTGCCAGCAGTCAGAGTTTAAGGCCCAAGACTTTACTTGGGGACACGGCAGAACAGAGTGCGGATGAGGAGACTGCTTTGTGGGCAGTGGTCATCTTCCTAGGGGGTCTGCTACCTGTGAAGTCATAGGCGGTGTTAAGTGTCAGGAGATTGGAGGACCAGACAGAACTCATTGGTCATAAGAAGACAGGCTCTTGGTAGAGTTGGAAGGTAGGAGAAGGGTTGGAGAGCGGAGACCTTTTCCTTATCCTTCCTCTCAGAAGTATCTATGGAGGATTCAGCATCCGGAAAGTGCTTGGGGACTTGGACAGGAAAGCCTGAAGATGGAGAAGCTTCCTGGAATCCATTTCCATGAGAAAGAGTCAGGGCTAAAGGCTGACTTGGGCTTCTGAAGCTAAAGCTGAAGAGAGTGGATTTGATCATTTCCATCATCAGCGTCATAGATCAAGGATTGTGGCTGTGTTAGTCTGGGTACTTTCGAGAAACAAATCTACAGAAACTCATGTATAAGAGAGAGTTTTATATAAAGGTTAAGTGCGCATCAAGAAAATATCCCAACCCGATGCTGCCCAAGCCCACAAGTCCAACTTTAACCCATTAACTCATATGTCCAACAGCAATCCACAAAGTCCTCCCCCATCTCACAACACACACGCTCATTGTTGCAGCCACTGTGTCCATCCATCTCGTTGAAGGCCTTCCTCTTTTTTGCCCCTTCACTTTACCAAGCATGATGTCCTTCCCCAGGGACTGATCTCTCCTTAAAACCTTTGCAAAATTTGTGAGACAAAGCCTCGCCACCCTTGCCTCTAAGGAACATTCTGGCTGTAGTGTAGTGTTTCCAAGATTGATTTGTTTGTCCTGTTGGCAGCCATGGTAGCTTCAATATTTATAAACAATTGTCAGGATGGTGCAGGACCAGGAGATGTTTCATTCTGTTGTGCATGGGGTTGTTATCAGCCAGAACTGATTGGATGGCACCTAACAACAACAACAACAATCAACACTGCTTTGGTGCCATATTAGTAATCTAGTGTGATAGTTAGGGTTTTTGTGCCAACGTGGCTCCCAGAGTAACATGTGGGTGGAGTTTAGCCTTTCAATCAGGTTGCAGCTTGAATGGAGGCAATGGAGATCAATGGCTCTTTGAGGCCAGTCTCTTCCTCTTTCTCCCTGGAGGCAGGCCACAGGCTTTCTCTGCTTCCCCTTCCTGTTGATAAGCCACTCTGAGACCTGCAAGGCCTGTGATGCAGCCACTGCCATTGGATCCACAAGACTTTACATCCACCAGCCTGTGATCCTCTTGTATTCCCCATCATTGTACGTGGCTACATGAGTCTGAAGAGAGACTAGTAACAGACTTATAGACTAGTATCAGGCTTTTGGACTTGATTTGGACTGGGCTGGGATATTTATTTGGTATAAAATTATTTCTTGATATAATACTCTCTCTTTCACCTATATATGAGTGTCACCAGGATTTGTTTCTCTAGTTCACCTTGTCTAAAACACCTGGCTAGTATGGAGATGCCCTAACAAACGTCTTTCAGTCTGTCAGCCTAGGGAATACAGAACTGGGGCTGAGGTGGCCTGGAAAACTCTGGTCCCCTGCATCCCTGAAAATTTCCTCTGAGAATAAGTGGGGGTACTGATCTATTTGGCACTCTGTCCTTCTGGTGTAACTCACGCAATGGTTCTTGGGAAAAGCAAATCACAACTTTCTTTGTTCCATGTCTTCCCTTCCTCTCCTCGCCATCCCATTCTCATTTTTTTGGCCAGGTCTGTTGTATGGTTGAGTTAGGTGGTCCCCCATGTAGATATTTAAGGACAATGGGCAGCTGGGGTGGGTTGTTACTGTAGAATGGGACCCTGACACTTTCTAGGGACCCACCCAACCTATGTGTAAACCTAGCTTTGGCTCAGGGACCAGGGATAGCCTCTGATCCTACTCCAGGGCCTAGATGAAGCTGGGCCTGTGTGGGCACTGTAGTGAGGCCAAGAGGCATCTTGCTCACTTGCTCCTGGCATAAGACACAGACTAGAGAAATATGCCATGGGAAAAGCTACACCGTTCCACTCCCAATCAGATTTGTGAAATGACCAGACCTGCCTCAAGGTCAAGGACCTCTTGGGATTGTATCTGTGTGATTAGGTTTTCTGGATCTGCAAATGGACAGGCAGGCCTTTGACCACTGGGACTCCCCAGGAAGTCCCTCCTTGAAATGTTTCAGTTCCTTCCTCAGGTTCCTGCCTACCTCTTCCATCAAGCCCTTGGCATACCTCACCACCCATCTTGACTCCCAAATTCCTTCCAGGACAGTGTGTGACCATAACCTGTTGATATGATAGGATCCTCATTGATAGTGTTGGCAGTTAATTAAAAAAAAAACCATTGAAGTTATGTCTGGGCCAAACCCCATGTGCCCATTGGCTGAGATTGGTTGGAGTGAGCACTGAGATATTTGTCAGATAATGCCCAGTATTGTCAGCACAGTCAGGTGACCATAAATCACCACCACCACATCTTACAAGTTAAAAGAGATGTTACATGAGTAGAGAAGGTCACTGGTCCCAGATCAACGCCTAATAAGTGGCATTTGACCATTGGCAGCATGACCACTGTACTTGGGCATCTTCTATGGAAGTCAGGGGTCCTGGAGGGCATATACAAGGCTTAGGAACCTGCGTGCTACAGTGGCTGGTGCTCAGTTGCTAACAGGAAAATGGCAGGTCTGACCCACTGAGTGGCTCCGGTGAAGAAAGAACTGAGACTTCTATAAATATTCAAGCAAACAAACAAAAACCCAAACCCTTTGCTATGGAGTCCATTCGGACCCATAGGCACTCTAGAGAGGGTCTTTGACAGGAGCAGATAAGCCTCTTCTTTCTCCCTCCGATCACCTGGTGGATTTGAACCACCAAATTTGCAGTTAGTAGCACAACAAGTAACTTAATATACCAGATAAAAAACCCAAAAGACCAAGCTCACTGCCATCAAGCCGATGTCAACTCAGGTTGACTCTACAGGACAGGGAAGAACTGCCCCATGTGAGTTTTTCAGACTGGAACTTATTATGGGAGTAGAAAGCTCTTATTTTTCTCTTAAGGAGCAGCTGGTGGGTTCAAACTGCTGACCTTGAGGATTGCATGCCAATGTGTAACCACTATACCAGCAGGACACTTAGAATATCCTACTGGGCACTTATACTCTGTCACACATGGGGTCGCCATGAGTCAGAATCTGACTTGACTACAGCTAACAACAACAATTGTTGACAAGTCTTAAAATGATAACAATGTCTGGTTTGGGACGAGTTAATTCTGTGTGTCCGTGTAGACCTGAGCTCCATTGGGTTTTCAATTTTTCGTTTCTCAGAAGTAGATCACCAGGCCTTTCTTCCAAAGAGTGTCTGGGTAGATTTGAACCTCAAAATTTTAGGTTAAAAACCGAGCATATTATTCTATGATGCCCACCTTCCCGATATGATCACTGAAGAAAAATGTGTGCATAAGCAAATATGGTTAAGGTGCCCAGCTATCAAAAGATATAGCATCTGGGGTCTTAAAGGGTTAAAGGTAAATAAGCGGCCATCTAGCTCAGAAGCAACGAAGTTCACATGGAAGAAGCAAACCACTCTGTGTGACCACGAGGTGTCGAAGGGATCAGGTGTCAGGCATCAAAGAAAAATAATCATATCATTGTATCTGAGGGTGAGTGCGGAGTAGAGACCCAAAGCCCATTTGGAGGCAACTGGACACCCCCTTACAGAAGGGTCATGGGGAGGCAATGAGCCAGTCAGGGTGCAGGGTAGTAATGATGAAATATACAACTTTCCTCTAGTTCTTAAATGCTTCCCTCCCCCCACTATCATGATCTCAATCCTACCTTATAAATCTGTGGCTAGACCAGAGGACGTACATTGGTACAGATAGGAACTGGAAACACAGGGAATCCAGGACAGATGATCCTTTTGGGACCAGTGGTGAGAGTGGTGATACCGGGAGGGTGGAGGGAGGGTGGGGTACAAAGAGGGGAACCGATTACATATAACCTCTTCCATGGGAGATGGACAACATAAAAGTGGGTGAAGGGAGATGTCAGAGAGTGGAAGATATGACAAAATAATAATTTATAAATTATCAAGGGTTCATGAGGGAGAGGGGAGCGGGGAGGGAGGGGGGAAATGAGGAGCTGATATCAAGGGCTCAAGTAGAAATCAAATGTTTTGAGAGTGATGATGTCAACAAATGTACAAATGTGCTTGACACAATGGATGGATGTCTGGATTGTGATAATAATTGTATGAGCCCCAATAAAATGATTAAAACAAACCAAGCATATTAACTCTTCATACCACCCAGAGACACTACTTATAACAATAGCTGTTTTTAATGAGCATTTTTTATGTGCATGAGGAGTACATATTTTTTTGTGTGTGTGTGTTCAATCCTTCAACAACCCGGCAGAAAACACATCAATATCCTTACAAAAGGATCAGGAAGGTGGTCGGGACACATTGGCTTTCATGAGGTCCTGGATTTTCTAGGTGGAGATCAAAGACCAACACTTGGACACTTGGACCTGTCTGGGCCACGAAATGGCAGGGATTGGCTGTCAGTGACGAGAGCAGGATTCTGGGTGTAGCTTCCTGGCAGGGGCTAAGTCCATCACCAGGGCGTGAAGGGCAGGGCAGGCCTGGCTGGAGCGGCTTCAAGGAGAGTTCACTGGGTTCGGTCCTGAGAACTGAGGGGCCTCCCACTTCTTTGTTGAGAAAGGAATTGCCATATCCCTCTGTGGAGCACCTTGTTCCCCAGGGTGTAGTGGCAGGCGTTGACAGTGGGCACTGCTTTTGCAACAATGGCAGGCACCTGTTGTGGCCGAAAGACCCAGAAAGAGTCTTTCACGCTTCTGCTTCCCTCCCTAGCCCTCCCCACGAATCTCACCCCGCCATTCCTCTGTTCTCTGCTTTCGTCTGCAGCATTGAAGCACTGCCCCTACCAGTGAGCGAGCAAAGCCTGGCTTCTGAAGCCCTGTGAGACTTGCTCCTCCTGGGATGCATATCCTCCCTAGCCACAGATACTAAGCATGCAGGGCATGCGCTTACCACCTGGTTGTCTAACCTTGTCATTGCACAGAAGGCCCAGGCAATGCCAGTCAGTATGCCCATGTGGCCCAGGGTAGGTGGGTGGGAGGGGAGCATCCTCTGTGTGCTACGGTTGCTTGGCAAAGGAGAGAGTGACACGGAGGACATAGGACAGAAAGAGAGGGGGATGAGTCACTTGGAGACGTAGGGATGGGCGGTCTCTACCATTGGGGGTTGGGCATTTCCATACCATCTGTAGTTTGGGGGAGATGCCGGTCACATCTGTACAGGCTGCACACAGGTACAGGAGGGCATAAGGGCCCCAGCCCAGCAGCAGTGTCCTGGTTGGCAGAGTGGTGTTCACCTGGGGAGAAATGGTCCTAGGAGGCCTTGCCCTGCTTCAGAGGCAAGCAGCCCTGAGTTGCCTGGGAAACCAGGTGAACCCTCAGTGGTGCTAAGCAGCAAGACAGGGCTGCAGGAAGATGCCAAGTGCAGGGCAACTGGACACCAGATGAACTTTGTCCTGGAGTTGAGACAGAGTCTGAGACCTCTCTGGCCTTTAAGATTGGGATTTCAAGCCTGTGATTTGTACCTACTTAACGTCAATTGCCTGCATATGGCCTGATAACACATGTTATCAGATAAATTGCTTTATCACACACAACTTATCTAGATGCTGGTAATGGACCAGGTAATAAGCTTCCTTCTGGTCTGAGCTCTGTAATAAGGTGTCTTAGGGTTCCATGCGTGGGGGGGCTATGTGGACAAGATCCAGGGTTGAGTTGCCCTCAAAGTTTAGACATCAGTCCTAGGTCCAGCTGGTGAGATCACCCTGTCCTTACTCAATTGCTCCATTTCCCAATGTGAGATGACAATCAGGGACCAGAGCTAGTCAGGGTCAGGGTGATGGCACAGCTTTATCCCAGGGCTTTCCAGGGGGACACAACTTGTGATTTCATTTCAGGAGGGAACTAATTTTTCTCCTGAGGAGTCACAGGTGGGTTTGAACCATAGACTTCGAGGTTAATAGCCCAACACGAAACTTACCACTCCATCTGATCTCCTGGGACATCTCCATAGTTCCTGCTTCCCACATATTCTCAGATACTAAAATGTATTAATGCTAAAAATGAGTGTCTATGCTCTCATTAGAGTTCCCAGGTAGTGCAAAGAATTAGTGCTACTCTAACTGCTAATCAAAAATTCTAACGGTTTAAAGCCAGCTGGAGGCACCTGGGAAGAAAGGCCTGGTGATCTCCTTTAAAGCCCAGCATTGAAACCCTCTGGGGCAGTTCTACTCCGATACCCATGGGGTCAGCGCCAGTCAGGGTGCTGGGCCACAGCTGCAGGTGTTTTCTTATTGCTTCATTCCGGCAAAGATGGCAACGCAAGTGGAATGAGGAAACCGCTGCTTCATGGAATAATTATAGGTCCCAATTCGATATCTTAAAAACGAATTGACGGAGAGACATATTCTCTTGTAATGTCCTCCATTCCAAAAGACAAAAAGTGCTTGAGGCCAGAGTAGAAATTGGCCTTTTAGCCAAGAGGCCGCCTCACCTGGAGATTGTAGAAGCACTTGATGACTCTGGGCACAATGCTCAGACCATGCCCCAGCCCCCAGCCCACACCCAGGTGTTGCTGGATGGACAGAGGGCATTCTCCAGCTTTGGAAGTGGGGTCCTTACCTGGAGGGGGCCGCTCTTCTTGAGTTTCTGCCGCATGAGCTGGTAGGAAGTGAGTGTGATGAAGAGGGGCAGGAGGAAGTTGAAAAATGCCATGGTGAAGAAGAAACTGGTGAAGTTTCTGCAGGCAGGGAGAGAGGGTCGCTTCTCAGGGTGACTGGCTCCACTCACAGAGCCAGCTGCCTGTGCTCTAGGTTGGTCTTTGAAATAGGCAGATGCCGGTGTTCAGTGTGATGAACCCCCTTCCAGAGCCAGGAACCACCGTAGGGCATAGGCCCTCATGTAACTCTAGGAACCAGGAAGATGGTGGGGGGGGGGGGGCGGAGAGGGGAAGGGGAACGAGTGCTGCTTTGAGTTCAGGTGCCCAGCCAGGCTTTCTGCAAACTGCCCAGCCCTCCTGGGTGTTCACCAGGGAGAACAAAAAGGAAGGCCTTCGAGGGGGACTGGACAGCCTGGTAACACCTGTGGGAGAGCTCCAGATGGGGGGGGCAGGCCAATGCTCTCCCCCATGGAAGCCTGCCATCAAGGGCAGGAGGTTCATAAGGAGGCGTCATGTGGCGTGTACTGCAGGCTGCAGGGGAAGCAAGGAGGGGGGAGGATGTGGTCCACATGAACCACTAAAAAAGGGGCTCTCAAAGTCCTGGTTTCCCAGAGAGTGTACCCTCTCTAGTGGCAGGGGCCACCGTGCACTCAAAGTTGTCTCCCCAGGCCTGGGTCCTGGGAATTCAGAGGAACGGAACTCCCAGCTGGAGGGATCCCTCTAACTAAGGACATGGTCCCTTCAGAGATGCGGATGTTATATTCAGGACACTGGACTGCTGAATACAACCAAGGGCTTACGGAGCGCTGTGACCGTTGCAATGACACAGGTCAGTGGCAGAGGCACAACTCTCTGCTTGATGCCCCTCCATGGACAGAGCAGTGATCGTTGACTTGCAA
Source organism: Tenrec ecaudatus (assembly GCF_050624435.1). Lineage (NCBI taxonomy): Eukaryota > Metazoa > Chordata > Mammalia > Afrosoricida > Tenrecidae > Tenrec > Tenrec ecaudatus. Next base: position 93,693,394 of record NC_134539.1, on the reverse strand, counting down.
AGTGTCCCCATCCCTCAGCCTTCAGACTTGGTGCTCTCTGTCCAATGCCAGCTCTCAGTGTCGTAACCCAGGAGTTGAACTTGGCTGGCAAATGTTGGCATTTCAACATTTGGGTTTACAGTGGGGGCACCCACTGTTTGAGGCCTTACCTGTCACCTTTGGAGTAGTCCAGCGTGCAGCACGTGCCAAGTGGCTCATAGTCATAGTGCCCCCAGCCCAGCAGGGGCAGGGCTGCCCAGAAAGCAGACGATAGCCACACGAAGAGCACCAGGGTGCTTGCTGAACTCCAAGCAAATGGGCTCCCTGCATGGCAGGACAGTGAGGATGAGCAGAGGAGAACCAACCAATCTAAAGAAAGTGAGCCTGCTGGTCAGGCAGAGGGTCCCCTAAATCCCTCTCCCAATTTTTAACTACTGGGAGCCTACACACATGGGGAGCATCTCTGAGCCTCAGTGTTCTCCTCTGAACAACGAAGAGGATGACCATCCCCTGGGGAGTTGCCAGAAGGAGAAAAGACTTCATGGAGGGTAAAGGGCTCCCAGCAGAAGCCCCCCATCATTGTCTTTAGAGGTTAGGGAGATGAAGGAAGGGGCATGGAATTACTGTGTGATCCAGTAATCCAGCCCAGAGGATTGAAGAAGGAAGGCAGGAAGCCTAGGCGGATCACTATTCTGGGACCTTGCTCATAAGCATCCACATCCATCTGGAGCTCACGGATACTTCTGAGAACTCCTGAATCAGGACCAAGGACCCTTTCTGTACACATGGCAGGGAGGGGTCCTGACAACATCCTTTGGTGTGATGAGTTCCACGGAACTCACCTCGTCCATGTTCATCATCTTCACCCATGACCTTTTGACAGGCCACACTGTAGGGAGCCCTGGGCCTAGCCTTCAGGCTTCCTTCCTCTGATACCCCTTCTCGTGCAGGACAGGGCAGGGCACGGGAATTTGGTGAAAAGAGCAGACCACCCCTCACTTCCCTGGCACTTTGCTTCCATGCATCGGGTTCACATAGCATTTGTTTGCCTGTGACAGTACTAAATGCCCACTTTTTTTACTTTCAGGCTTTAAATGGATGAGCAGAGTGACATGTTTCAGGCTACCAGGGATGGAGCAGACCCTTTGGGCCTGCTGTTTGCCTCCCATTCAATTTTCCTGTGTCCACGCTGGCCCACCATGTTCACCCCCTTCAGGACAGGGCAAGAGGGCATGGACTGCCCTACCAGGGGCGGGAGTATTGCAGTAGGGGTGGTGACCCATTGAGGGAAGCTGGGGAGCTGGGAGGAGCTAAGAGTCCTGGGACAGGAGCTCTGAGAGGAGGCAGGGGTGGCTCACTTTCAACACCGGTAACAGGAAGGCAGCCCTTTGGCGGGGAGGGCACTGGAGGGCGGCATCTGAGGAGAGATGCACAGTGGCCACTTCCTTGCCAAAGGGACCACCCCCAAGGTGGGCACATGCAGAGCAGCTCGGTTTAGGAGATAAAAGGAGTGACTGTCTCAGAAGACCTCAGCACATACCGGCTCTGTACCGGACTGGCCGTGTGACCCACGGACAAGCTACAGAACCACTCTGTTTCCCAATCTGCAGACCGAGGATTTGATCTGGGGGTGGGCCGAGTCACAGCTCCCATCCTGTATCCACACACCCTGTTGGGGAGCAGAGCACCAAGGTAGTCTATGGATGAATATACTTTTATTTTAACGGCTCTTCTCTTAGAGGGGGTTCAAGTTAGAATAATGCATTAAACCAATGATTTCACAGATACTGTTTAAAGTCAGGCTAAAACACATGGTCTAGCTTTCACAAGTGAGTCACTTTTAACAAAAATATGTATGCTACAGACCAGATGGTACCCTGATATGGCCAACATGCTGAAGACAGTATGAGATAATTGAGCTGCACTGGTCTCCCTGGAGCCTTGACCATGACGAGTTCCTGGGAATGGTGAGGTCCCAGCTCTACACCGCACACACCCTCTTCCCTGCCCCACAACATTGCCTACCCCCGGGGCCATCTTCTGTACTCAGGATCTTATTTGATTTTTAACATAAAACTGTGAGCTTGGTTAGTAAAAGCAGACCCCCTCCCCAAGAGGAGAAGACTGAGGCTCAGAGAGGATCCCTGATCTGTCTGGGACTTCGTCAATGGCACAGGGAGCCTTTCATGGCTTCTACTTGTCCTGCCTCTGCACTTTCCCATCTCTGTCCTGTCCTGAAATGAGTGCTACACCCATGCACTCTGACACCCACCCAAACTCGCCTGTGCCAGGAAACGTTGATGGGGACTTCATCCTTACCACCCCTCCCTCCCTGCTTCTCCTCCTCCCCAGTCTGTATGGGCTACCCTGATCTGGGACCCCAAAGACATACGGGTGCAGTAGTGGTGGTAGCGTTCCCAGGCAATGGCTGCACAGCTGCAGATGCTGGCCAGGGCCATCGCGAAACCTTGGAAGCCGTGTGCCTGGCAGCCGTCTGAGCCATAGGGCCAGTGCCTGTAGGGACACTGGGTACCAGTCACTCTTCCCCTCCTCTCTACCCCCTCCCCCCACTTCCCATGATCAGTTTGGAGGCCATAACCAGTCCCTAGGGAGCTGTGCTTTCCCACGAGAAGACTGAGGCTAAACAGCTCATGCCTCTCCCTGAAAGTGGTGGGTTTGAAAGCAAACTCTCCCAACTAATCATCTGTGCGTTATCCAGGGGCCTCCCTGTGTGGTCCAGTGCTGGCATCACAAGAAGTACAATAGGCTCAGAGCACTCATGCCTGTATTTGAAACACGGGGAAACTGAGCCTCAGAGAGCCTCATGCAGCAGATGAAGGTAAAGTCAAAGACTTCAGGTTTCCCAACTCTCAAGTCCATGGTCCAAGCAAAGGTGAAGTTGCAGTTGCTCTTCCTGGGTGGAAGGAGGTGAGGGGAGTATAAAGTCAGGGTACAGTAGAGGAAGATCTCTTCAAATTTAGACAGATTGACTCCCAGATGACCTTGAAATGACAAGTTTAATGTCCAAAACAAAACAACCAATAAGGAATATTTAGTCTTCCTCAGAAAACAAACCAGTGAGTTTGTTTTCTGCAAACCTGCAGCCCTGATCAGAGATTGTGGTTTGCAATAAGGAGACCCTGATATTTGATAAAACATTGTTTGCTTTCACAAACACTTATTTAGGTCTTACGTGTGTTGAGCAAGCAGCCCTGGTAGCTCAATGGTTTACCACTTAGCTACTAACCCAAAGTTGAATGGTTTGAATTGGCAGCAGGAGGAAAGATCTAGCCATCTTGCTCTTGTAGAGATCATGGCTTAGCAAACCCTATGGAGCAGTTCTAGACTGTTCTATCGGGTCACCACGAGTCAGAATTGATTCATTGGCACGCAATAACAACATGTGTTGAGCACTGTTTGAGGTTACTTGCAGCTAACCCGTCTGCATTTCTAGCTACCCATATGAGTTAGGGGATAACATGCAATGTACCGAGGAGAGTCAGAGCTAGAAACTATGGAGCCGGGTCCCTAACCCAGGTAGTCTGGGTCCCTAGAATAGTTGTGAAGCAGTCGTCCATGCTCTCAATCTCTACAGTGCACCCTCTCTGTTGACCAAGTGTGAATAGTTCCTGACCTTCAGAAACCAGTTACCACTCTGGAGGGGGAGTCTGCAATTCAGACATAGCTTAGCACAGCCTGTCCATCATTTACTCTCAGGCTAGCTTTCTACTGTGGGAAGAACTTGGCCTTGCACCTGCTGTTCTGATGCTGCTGTTCTGCACCCAGAGGTTAGCCCCGGGGTGGGCCCATAGGTCCATGGAACGCATGTATGCGTGAGGGCGGACAAGACAGACAGAGGCAGTACCGGCGGAGGCTGGATATGGCTGCAACCAGGGCATTCAGGCTGATCCCACTATCCGCCAGGGCCAAGTTCAGCACCAACAGGTGGCCAGGTGTCCGGATCTCTGGGATCTTGCAGAAAGAGAGGATGGTCAGGCCATTGAGACTGAGGCCAGAGAGTGCTGAAAGGAAGAGGAGGTTGCGGCATCAAGATTAGTGAGCCTGCTGGGGTCCAACCCATGTGCCTTGTGGTGGATGGCGCTTCAGCTTCCTTTCACCCATAGTTCTTCTATACCGCCCCCCGGTGGACCGACCCTTAGACACAGACAGCAGAGGCACAGCCCTTGACCTCTGCACTCACTGTCTAATGTGAGACAGTCAAGGACACAGTGTAGGAAGTACAGTGAGGTTCATGCTGTGATAATAGATATGGGACCTCATTCAAAGCTCTCTACACCCAGTCTTCCCCGTGTATAGTGAGAAACGGAGGCTCAGAGAGACTTGCTACCTGCATCTGATCAATAACTAGTCATTGGGGAAGCCGGTTGAACACAGTTCTCTTAAATTCCAAAGTGCCTGCTTTTCCCAATAGGGCAAGGGAGCAGAGTCCAGGAGAGTCTGGATGAGGCAGAGTGTGGAAGGAGCTGTGAGGATGGGAGGCAGGAGGTCCGCTTCAAATGAGCTGTCTCCAGCTCAGATAGGCTAGACCTAGAGTTTCGACTTGACCAAACGCCTTCAAATCTCTGAACCTTAGCCTCTCTCTCGAAAACGAAAACTGTGGGCATTTACAGGGGAAATAAATGGAGGAGCATTCCCGAAAAAGGGAACCGTGTGTACAAGGATACACAGTGCTAAAACGTCGTGGCCTGATTGGGGACTGGAGGGAGGCCGGACTGGAAGGTTCTTGGAAGAGGGGGCACCGGAACTGTGCCTGTGGCTACCATTCCCTCTCCGCTATGATTCTCATCAGGTGACAAGGTGTGTGGATCACGTCTCTGCAATTGCTTTGAACGAGGGCTAGATGCCCATAAATCCAGCCTTCGACTGATTTAGCCATACTGGCTCTGCTGTCCAGACTGGTCTCAATGAGCTTCTTAGGTGTGGGATGGGCACAGGCACTTCCTGGGCTGGATTGCCTGTCAGTGGACTTAGGGGGTGGGGGGTGGTAGACATGTGGAGCTAGAGCAGACGAAATAGCTAAATTAAAATCCCCATGTGTCTACAAAGGTAAGCACTTCGTATCTATATTAAGCTATCCTAACCATCTATGGTGTGTCAGGACTTTAATGCCAGCGAGCTGAGGGGACTTGGTCACATTCACACACACACACACACACACACACACACACACACACACACACACACACACACACACATAACTTTTAAGGGTCTGGCATTTTACAGGAGTCTAAGCAGGACCTCCTGGAATGAGTTAAACTTCCTCCTGGTTGGAAGGACAGAGAAAAAAAGTCAGAAGCCTTTAATCTTGGTCATTTTCTGTCAAATGCCCTCTCTGAAACATCAACCTCCTCGTCCCCAGCTGGGTTCCACGCTCTGAGTCCCCACATCAAGATGCACCTCATAGAGACAGCAGTTCTGCTGTCCCTGGTCTTGCACCAGGATCAGGTAGCCAAGAAGGCGCGGCACCCTGCCTGGTTTGGGGGAAATACTTGCCAGATGATAGCTGTAACTCGATTCTTGGGAACCATGGGGTTCTTGTCCTTGTCTGGCCCAACTCACCTTCCACCAGCAGCACTGTGCCCACGGCCAGCACTTCAAGCTCCCCGAAACCAGGAGGCAGGGTCCCGGGCTCCAACATACTTGAGTCCGACCCTTGTAGGCTGGCTCTTCTCTGGACGCTCAAGTAAAGCTTCCCTTTTAAAGGGGCTGCTGACATAGCAGCCCATCTCTTATGCTGAATCGTGGGCTATTCCTGCTGCCGCCCTTCAAAGTTTTGGCCCGAAGAGAAGGAATTCATTCATCAGTTGAACAATAAGACCATTGTGAACCTGGATGGAGTCCTGTCTCATTCATTTCGGCCCCACCAGACTGGATTAAAAAGCAAGAGTCCAAACAGCAGAATTGGAAAAGAGTTGCATAATTACCCAAGAAATGAATGGAATGAGGAATTTGAGCTGCAGCTATCGCTAAGAGTTGGGTAGGAGCCAGGTTTGTCCATGTTCACAGGCATTGGCAAGCTGAGCATCAGTGCATATGCATATGTGTGCACCTGGGTGTATGTATGTGTATGTGAAAGCATGGATGTGTAAATGTGAGCTTTGAGCTTTGCACGCATACATGTGTGTATATATTTATGTATGTGTGAGCATGTGCCAATGTATGTCCTTGGGTGTGTGCATGGTGTGTACATGTGTATGTGGTGTGTGCTTATGATTGAGTGAATGATCACAAGTGTTGGAGGAAGCTTGAGGGTTAAAAACGGTTTTAAAAAAGATAGATGTTGAAATGCCCTTTTGATAATGAATGTGATATCATTCCTTTTCAATTTGTCCTTCCCAATCTCATAGGTCAGATTATGGTCTGATTCAAAATGTCCAATACCAGTCGATTTTATCACATGGATGCCTAGGATATTGATCTTTGTGTGGACGCTCTTATTTCTCATGGATTACAATTTTCCTAGATTCCTACTTCACATTCCACATTTCAATTATTAGTGGATGTGTGCAGCTGTTTCCTCTCATTTTGAGTCCTGCCTCAGCAAATTAAGGTCCTCCAAGTTTGCTCCATCCACCTGATGAAGGTCGACTCTATTTTGAGAAGGCTGCTTTCCCCCACTTGTCTTTTGAGTGCCTTCCATTCGCATGGGCTCATCTTTCAGCAGTCAATTGGAAAATGACCTGCTGCAATTCATCAGGTTTCCAACAGCAAGGTACACAGTAGTGGCCTGCACCTTTCTTCCTCCTTAAACATCACTCACTGCCATCGAGTTGATTGTGACTCAGACCAATCCTACAGGACAGGGTCGAACCGGCCCTGTGGTCTTCTAAGGCTGAAAGTCTTCCCAGGATTAGAAAACCTCTTCTGTCCCCAGTTGGGCAGTTCTTCCTCCCAGTCGGTTTTCATCTGGAAGCTGTGCAGAAACCTGTCCACCATGGGTAATGCTGCTGGGATTTGAAATGTTAGTGGCACACATGCCAGCATCACAATACACCAAACTGACAGGCGAGTCATAGAAAGCAGCACAATCATGCTTATTAAACGCTCACAATGGGTCAGGCCTTATGCTATACGATTGCGTAATAATTCCGACAACAACTTCATGAAGTAAAGCCCAACATTTTAGGTGAGGAAATGGAGGTTTAAGTAATTAAGAATTGGCCTGAGGTTGCCTTGTGACTCATGGGTGGAGCTGGCACAAATGACCCATATCCTGTGCCTGGGCACTAGCACCTTCATCAGCACCCTCTGACTTGGTGTGGCCACTGTGTTCTGTCAATGTCTCTCTATTTCCCATCGTGTTAGTCTGGGTACATTCGAGAAACAAATCCATAGAAACATGCATATGAATAAGAAATAGTTTTATATACAAAAGGAATTGAACGTTGAGAAAGCATCCAACCCAGTCCAGTCTAAGTCCATAAGTCCAATACTAGCCCATATGTCCAATACCAATCTATACAGTCCTCTTCAGACTCACAAACACATGCAATGATGCCAAATGCAGGACGATCACAGAAAGTCTTTGGATCCAGTGGCAGCATCTCAGTGCTGGCAGGGGTCTCTCTGTGGTTTCTCCGGCTTCCGAGGTCCGGTTGCAGCAGGGCAGGTCCATGTGGCTTTTCCAGCTCAGGGCACTTGCAGCAGGGCAGGTCCATGTGGCTTTTCCAGCTCAGGGAACTAGGGTAGTTCCATGTGTCTTGTCAGCTGCCATGTCTTCCAAGGAGTGGCAGAGAGAGAGAGAGAAGTGTCTCCCGCCTTCCAGGAGGAAATATCAGATTTTCCAGAATCCTCAGGAGAAGGCCATGTCCACACAGAGGCCTCGTTGGCTATGATCTTATTGACAAGCTAGACTCCAGCCCTACACGCTTACTCCTTAAACTGTCAATTATGTAACTACCATGCCCATTTTCCTCTCAGAGGGGTTGTACCTACATCCAAGTGTAACAACTAAACAGAATGTTAAGATTCCTTGGGTGAGAAATACCTTAGTCCTTGGCTTCACATAAGAAAGAATTCACATTGAAGCCTGGTTTGTGATCCAAGTGGTTGTTGTTGTTTTTTTTTAAAGGACAGAAGAAGTTTAAGGTTTTACAGTCACCGAACATGGGACTGCACCCCCCCACACATGGTGACCTGAGACCTGAGAGAGAGAGAGACCACAGCATGGCCAAGTGGAAGGCAGAGAAGTAGCAGGAAAAAGAGCGGTGGTCTCCAATTTCTGGTTTTCAGGACCTTCTGCTGGTAGGCGTGGTTGATGGTACTGGTTGACCCCATTGGCTGACTTAAGCCCATTTGGCCTAGATTGGGTCAATCCAGGTATACTGGCCACCTAGGGGTACTTCTCCCTCACCCCCTGCAACCGCCTCGGGGCCTGTATTGGCGCATGCCCGGTGGACACCCTGGTCTCTGCTCTGCTACCTAACATTTCCCCACTGATGGGGCATGGACTCAAATCTTTGGGGAACTGGGTGATGCTATCTCTAGCTACTTCCTCCTGGTGAAAGTGGCATGGAGTGGGGCTTTGAGTCCACACTCTGGGAGAAGGGGTTGTCCAATCAGGGTCCTTGATAGATGGGGTTGGCGTGGTTCATGAGCTGGGGGTCCTGGAGCTGGCACACTTGGTTCAGAGGCATTGGTAACCTAACGACTTCTGGAAGAAACAAAGCAGGTGGACAGTTTAGGTGAGACGGGTAAGGCTGTGAGATGGCAGTGCCCGTGGAGGTGTGGGTTAGTGTCTTGAGAAGGTTAGAAAAGAAATCTCAGGACTGACAGGCATGGGTGCTAGTTTACTTTAAACACAGGAATGGGGATAAAGCATTTACTGGCTTAAAGACTATGATGGATCTGAGGTAGGGTTTTCTGTGGAGTACTTATCTGTCCTGGGGTGGCAGTGGAACACTCCCCAAGAGCTCTCAGTGGTGCTTGTCTGTGTGCCCTGTTTCTGAGGGGTCTGGGTGCAACAGCACCCATGGTTTCACCTGCGAATGGTGCCCAGGGTCAGGCGAGAAGGTCAGGACGGGATATGAGGGGGGCAGATCCTCCAATACCCATCTAGAAAACACAACCAGCATCACGAAAGCTCGATGCATCAAGGCCAGTGACTGCAGTTTCAGGATGCTGTGAAACTGGGGCCTCGAGCAGGTGCCCCTGTAGGCGGGGGGTGGGGTCGTGGACCTAGTCTTTGCCAGCAAACTGGAGCCTGACTTTTCTAGACAGCCCACCTGCTTGGGTGACCGTACAGGGCCTGTGGAGGGACCTACTGGCATGAGTAATTCACTAGACCTCCCAAGGTGAGACCACTGCTTGGAGTGGCCTTCCAGTAGCCGTCAAAGGTGCCCACTGGCACGAGTGGCCTTCTGAACTCCTGAAGGGGAGAAGAGATTGTCAATTGGCTCAGGGAACATCGTAGGGAAATTGGGATTCTTGGCGGGAGACATACTGTCCCAGTGGAGCTGTACCAGGCACGTGCTGAAAGCAGAATTGCTGAAAGGCCATCAGAAATAAGTGAATTATTCAGGGGCGTGGCTCCCGAATGCCTTTGGTTGAGGCTTCGGCAATGGGAAACCAGCCGGTAGGAAAAACAAACAAACAAACAAACAAACCCTAAACTAGCCAACTGGCAGAATGCTAAAACAGCTTTTTTGTAAAACCAGGAGAAAACAAAAGGGAGGGGAGGGGTAGGGAGTGCCCAATCATCGGGGACTAGGTGGGCCTAGTGAGTTCCCAGGGCCGAGCAGCCAGCCCAGTGAGCACTGCTCCCCATGTGTTTGGAGCAGTGGGTGCCATCTTGGCTGGGATCACATGGTCAGTTGTCCCACAACAAAGATGGCAGCGGACACTGGGTGGTGCCACCTTGCCGGGAACAGAGTCACGTGGTCAGGAACATGGCAGCTGCCGCATGCAGCCTGGTCAAGAGTCTGCAGGGAGCAAGCAATGGGGACCAGAGTCCCGCAGAGACTAACAGGGTTTATGCATGCATGCACGCACATGGCTGTCTAGCTGGCCGGGACACAAAGCAATCCACTGAAAATCAAAAAGGCTTTGGGGACTGAAATCCCCCAACTATAGTCTGACTCCTCCAGGAAGCCTTTCTGAGGAGATGGGTATCCTAGAGCCGTTCCTTTGCCACCAACCAACCTCCATATTGCATTGCTGGTTCATCTGTATGTCTGTGTGCTTGTTCCCCCACACCTGTAAGATCGCCCTAGTGAACCTATTAAAAAGGGGCTAGTGAACCAGGATAAGACAGAAGGGCAGGCATCGACAGAAGCATCGTTATCTTGGGCAAAGGCAAAGGCATAGGGCACGTAGGGATGATCTTTTGTTTGGGGGAGAAGAAGGTACCGATGGGAATAATGAGAAAATGATATCAGCTGGTATGGGAAGAGGAAGGTATTTTAGTTAGCTGCACCCCCCCCCCCACACACACACAAACCTATTGCTATCAAGTTAATTCTGACTCAGAGTGACCTTATACATGGTTTCTGAAACTGTCCATCTTTATGGGTGCAGACAATCTCACCCCGCTCTTCTGGAGCGGCAGATGAGTGAGAATGGCTGACCTGACTGTTAGCATCCCTGCACCGGACCCACAGTGCTACCAGGGCTCCTTCAGCTAAGGAGCTGCCAAAGCAGAAATAGGGTGGTGCCTTTGACAAGCAGAAAGTAACTTTCTCACAGTTCTGGAGGCTAAACGCCCAAATCAGGGTGTCAGCGTTCTTATTGGAAGCCCCAGTCCTTCCTTGGTTCCTTGGCTTAAACACTGTCCTCACATATCACCTGTCTGCCTTCTCCTTTGTATGTGTGTGCATTCTGGTCCTTTTCCGACTCTGAAGCATGTAGGTTTAGCACACATCCCACACTTCCATGGGCTAATTAACAACAACAGAAAACTGCCTCTTCCCAAATAGGATTACATCCACATCACTGATGTGGTTAGGCACATCATCGAACGGTTCTAACTCACAGACCCTCTGTGCACTAGAACAAAACACATCTGGTCCTGCGCCTGTCCTCACAATTGTTCTAATGTTGCAGCATCTATGTCAATACATCTTTTTTTTTTTTAAGCAAAAGGGAAGAAATTTATTGGAACCCATACGGGAAACCCTAGGGGGGCCCAGCATACCCTACTGTGTGGGCATGCCCAGCAAAGAGTCATACCATTCACTGTACCCCCATGTCCCAGAGGGACTCCCCTTGAGCCAAGTCCCAAAGCCCCAGGACTGGCTGGGGGTGGGGACAGTCAATGCATCTTGTCAAAGATTTTTCCTCTTTTCTGCTGCCTCAGTACTCTACCAAGCATGATGTCATTCTTCAGGGACTGCTCTCTCCTGATAACCAAAGTGCGTGACAGTAAGTCTTGCCGTCCCTACTTCCAAGAAGCGTTCTGGCCGCACTTCTTCCAAGAAAGATCTGTTTGTTCTTTTCGCAGTCCATGACACTCTCAACATTCTTCACCAGCATCCATAGGTGCCAGGGCTAACACTTTAACACATGTTTTGGTGTGACATCATTCAAGCAACAGCAGATGAGAACCAGCATTTGGTCTGGGTCAGTATTGTCAAGCAGGTCTTGCACGGAGCTGGACATTTCATGTGTGCACGGTGGGTCCCAGGAAATGAGACACGACCAGACTTCCCTGGGCTGTGCTTGGCAAGCCTTTGGTCACGAGGAATTGAAGAACCCTCTGGAAGACTCCAGGGAGCCAGGCATGCGGACCATGCCCGAGAGAGCAAAGCCTCGGTGTTGCCATGAAGGAAGGAATCGGAGGGAAGGGTAGTGTGTGTTTGAGATTCTCGCTGACTTATTACCTGACTGGTGTCCTGAGCAAGCGGTGGTGGGATGTGGTTGGGGGTGGGGGCCATGAGTGAAACTAGAAGTTTCTTCTCTCCCCATTCTGTGAGACACTCTTGGAACCCTCCTTGACATGCGCTACATGGAGAAAGAGACGTTTCCTGCCCTCGCTCAGAAATGCCCCGTGCCTTTGTCATTACCAGAAGGGCTGAAGCAAACGAGTGATGAGTGTGTGGACCCCCAAAGCACTCGGGGAGCAGCTGTTGGCCAGCAAACTGGCAAAACGCATGAGCCCACGGGACGCTCTCTGAGTTCCAACTCCCACCCCCAAATATCTGGATATTATTACTCCTCCATGAGCACATTATCATCAAGTACAAGCAATATTTGAGCACTCACTATTCATGCCCCATTTGTCCATTCCTTGCATCGCGGTGGCTTGCATGTTGCTATACATGGTGTCACTGGTATAAAATACCAGCATGGTTGCCCACAGTAGGCAGAGTTCAGCAGAACTTCCAGACTAAGAGGGACCTGGAAGAAAGACTTGGAGACTTTCTGAAAATTAACCCATGAAACCCTCTGGCTCACAAAGTATCGGTCTAGATGTTGCCTCTCTTACTTTGGATGCTTCATTAGGAAAATGCAATTGCTGGCCAAGGAGAGGTCAGTGATCATAAGGATCGTTCAGGACCTGGGGTTTCCAAGAGTTAGGGCTGACTCTATGGAAATCAACAACCACAACCACACAACCTGTCAAGACCTGGGGTCAGGGGCGTTATTGAATGTACTTTACCACCCTGGAGGGAGTAATGTTACTTTTCACTTTCCGATGAGGGCAGATGCGGCAAAGAGATTATGTGATCCACTCAAGGCCATGGACTGTTAAGTGCAAGAGCTGGGATTTGAACCCAGAGAGCCTGGCATCAGAACCTAACCTGTTCTGAATGACTTCATGGTCTCAGCAGAGCTCCGTCTCCATCCCCTGACCCCACACTGAGCCCAGGCACCTGGCAGTTTCTGTGCTGCCCATGGCCCAGTTAATGCAGGCAGACTTTCAGGTGGGAAGTCAGTATAGTAACTGTATGTCCTTAGATGCAGCCTACCCACCTGAGCTCTCTAAGCCTGGAGCTGTGGCTGTGGGAGGTCCCTCCCCCCAAAGCTCAGGACGGGGGGGATTCTGGGAAACACTAAGCTGTTGACTGCTGTGGCTGAAGCTCTTCTCCTAATCCCTCCTCTCTCTGTTTATCTGATGGCCTCGGGAGGGGCCCTGGTAGCAAGTGGACAGCTGGGCTCTCAAGGCTGGCGAGACGGAGCAGGCAGAGACAGGCCTGCCCAAGTTGGAGAGGAGCTGGGAGACATGAAGATGGCAGTGCACATGTTCTGGCTTCTGGTCATCGGGGGACTCCCCCAGGCCTGGGGCTCTTGCCCCTCACAGTGCAGCTGCAGCCTCCGTATGCTGGGTGATGGCAGCAGGACCAGGTACACCACCAGGAGCCGGGAAGGACTCTGCCAGCAGGGCTGAGTGGATGGGGTGGGATACAGGCTCTCCTCCTATGGCTGGTTGAGACCCCTAACCTCTGCCCTGAAGGCTTAGGGGCGCTCTGGGAGTGGTCTTCATGACATTATAATCGGCAAGCAGGGTTTGCGCAATTCTCAGAAGTAACCATGCCACATGGGTGTAGGGCATGGGATTTCAAGCTTTAGAAATCCTTCCAGAGCCCCTTTTCAGGCTCCTGGTGAATTGAAACAGGAGATGGACAGGTACTTGCCCTCTCTTATCTCTTTCTCTTCCTTCTGTGGCTTCTTCCACTCCATCCTTTTATTTGTATCGCTCCTTAACCCAATCCTATTTCGGGTGTCTCCTCCTACCCCAGGCCTTCATGTACTCCCTGTTTCTGGGTCTCTTCCGGCTTGGGACTAGCAAGTTCACGAGTACCACTCACTGTAGGCCAGATGCTCTCTGCCCTCTGGCCCTCTTTGACTTCCTTACGTATTGGAGCTCCTGCGGGAATTTCCTCTCGCCCCTTCCTCTCTGGTCCTCCTTCCCCTGGCACGTTCCCGATGCCCCCTGCTGCTGTGGACTGTCCATTTCCCGCCACCGTTCATTTGTTCCTTCTGTTTAGCAGTTTCTAACATATGGTTTGAAGAATGGAAAGAGCTCAATTTTTGATCCAACTATCCAAGGCTCGAACTCCAAATATGGAAGGTACACATTAACTCCCCAAGTGAGGGTAAGGATGAGGCCTGAGATGACTGGGGAATGACCCCTGACCAAGGACAGCATGATCCAGGCGATGAGGGCTCCCAATCCTCCACCCCCACCACACAGAGAAAGGGGCTCCATCCAGGTCCCATGGCCTCAGAAGCAGAACAGGTTCTGGAAGACAGGACTTCTGATTCCATCTCCAGATCTCCTCCCACCAGCAAGGACCAGAGACGGCTGCAGGCAGCAGTTTGCCTTCGGCTGAAAAATGACTTTCCAGGGCCAATTCCTAGAGTCCCTAACATCAGGCAGTGACCATTCCCACCTCTGGAATGAGAGCTCATTAAGTGTCTGCCCGGTGTGCAGCAGGCCACCTCCTCGGTGTGTCTTGTAAAGGCGTGAGGCCTCAGAGGCGATAGGAATCCTGAAGCCCCGGTTGGCTGAAAGCACAGTTTGCCTGACTTGCCAGAAGCCTTCATCCGGCTGACTTCATCCAGAGCCCTCAGAGACTCCAGTGCTCATGCTTGTGCCGCCTGGGCCACTGTCCTCTCTCCAGAGGCCCTTGCCATGTGCAACATGGGGTTACCTAAGAGCTCGGTCTGGGCGCATGGAGGCTCATGTTCTTCATGCACAATTGCCCCCCTGGAAGTCACGCTTGCATTAGTCTCTTATTGGTTTCCTTTGATGCTTGCCTTGACTCTTTTCTCCCAACCCCATCAGTCCCCTCCCTCACCCACAAGCAGAGCTTCCTCCCAGCAGCACCCAAATCTGCATATTTCATCTGGAAACATCCGTGCCTTAGCTGCTCTTTCTTCTCTACCTAGATTGCACACTGTGGCAAGAGGGGCACAATCTGATAATTTTCTGAATGGCCGCATTTAAGAGGGATTCAGTGTATGTGTCTAGAGCACATGGCCCAGACCCACTGACTCTGAGGCCAGACATGAGGAATATCTGTGTCTTTCTGTGGTCACAGTTTACAGGAAAACGAGATCCTGATGCGGGCTAAACTTAGTGGATGCTGATGGGAAGGGTGTTGCAACAGCAAGGCCTGATGTTTGCTGTAAGCAATGACATCTCAAAAGAATGACCTCCTTATCAAAGAGAAGCAGGGTGGGTACAGAGGCACTCCAGGTGAAACTGGCCCTGGGCAAGGACTGGCCTCCTGATGCGCTGACTCTGAGCTTTGCCTTCTTCTTGGGCATTTTTCAGGCTGGGTCTTACTTTCTGCAAGTAAACGGACATTGGCAATTATATAAATCACACATTTAAATTATACACTGCATTAGAGCAGGGGCTGCTTCTTGTTTTTCTCTCCTCAGCTTTCTTTTGGTGTTCAATTCGATAGCACCAAGTCTAGGAAGTCCCTGTTGAGGTGGAAGGGAGCGCTGCCTAAAATGCACTCTATCTCTGTGGAGCAGTGGGGTGCAGAATCCCCAATAGTCTGTGTCACTGGCCTCCTCAGGCTGCCCTACCGGTATGGCCCTGAGCTGAGCGTGCACACACCCTCAACTTGCACATACCCTATCTGCCTTAAACGCCATGCCTTCCCGGTGAGGTGCTAGCTACCCTGAAGGGGAACTAGAGACCGAGAGGTTGCCGGGCCAGAGAGCAAAGAAACTCAATCATAAGCAGCAGGATTAACAAGTCCCAGCTCTGAGAAATCTCATCATCAATGGTCCCTCAGGCTTAGAGAGGCCCAAAGACTTCCACTATCCTAGCAGCTATGTAGTTTTCAATGAAGAAAAGCCCACACAGCTACAAGAAGGGAGGGATGATTTAACGACTTGGGACATGTGCAAGGTACACAACTGGTCACAAAACCAACTTAGGGTTTATTCACTGTTCATTCTCTGGGGAGCATAGATGGGGTGGCCCTGGGGTGGGACATCAGCTCTCGAGCTTGGGGTCCTTCCACCAGTGAACGGACCTCAGATAACCCTCTGGGGTTTCAGATGGCCCTCCAGGGCCTTTCGGGTATGACCTCTTGGAGGCTTCTGTGGGAAGTTGGGCGGTGTGGGTGGGCGTCCAATGCAGTAGGGCCCCTTCTCAACCGTCCTCTATGTTTGTTACCAGGACGGTGGTGTGCAATGACCCCGACATGACACTGCCTCCAGCCTTCATCCCTGCAGACACCTGCCAACTGCGCTTGGAGCGAACCGCCATCCACAGAGTCCCTGGGGAGGCCTTCAGCCTGTTGGCTCACCTGGAGCAATTGTGGCTGCCCTACAATGCCCTCAGTGACCTCAGCACCCACATGCTGCGTGGCCTGCCCCACCTGCGTGAGCTGCGGCTCCCAGGGAACCGGCTGGTGACCTTCCCATGGGCAGCCCTCAGGGATGCCCCCCAACTGCGGCTACTGGACCTGCAGGCCAATCGCCTCTCTGCTGTGCCGATGGAGGCCGCCCGCTTCCTGGGGAACCTCACCTTCCTGGACCTCTCCAGCAACCAGCTGATGAGGCTCCCGAAGGAGCTGCTGGGCACCTGGGCCCACCTGCAGGTGGGGCCCTTGCTGCCTGGTCATCGAGCGAGGCTGGTCTTAGGTAAAGGATGCTATTGATTTCTATTCTTCAACCCAGCTGAGCTGTGGGGTTCGGGGCAAGTTACACAAGCCTCTATGAGTCATGGTTCTTGACTTGGAACATGGAAATTATACCTTTCACGCATGTGATGCAAATGTGAGCACATTCAGCTGTTTACCAAGAGGTTGAAGAGTTGAGCCCACCCAGGAGTTCCTCAGCAGACAGACCCCGGGCTCTCCTGAGAAACCAGCCATGGCAAACCCTCACAAGTCAGCGTTGACTCAATGGCAGCGATTTTGTTTTGTTTTGTTTCCAAGTGTGAGTGGAGATGGAGTGGGAGCCACAGAGTGGCAGGGTCAGGAGTTCAATCTCCGAGTCAGATGGCTGGAATTCAAACCCTAACTCTGTCGCTCTTACCTGTGTGTCCTTGGCAAATGATTCAGCTTCTGCTAAGGGAGGGTGCTAATAACCTCACAGGATGACACGGTAGGGAAGAAGGCAGTGCTGAACACACAGGATGCACATGCCAAAGACAGACATGTGTTGTGATCTCAGCTCAGGAAGGACAGGGAGTGCTGTCAGCCACCATCCAGAGTCAGAGGCTGGCTCAGAGGCATAGCCCCTTCAACAAAGACTATACCGTTTCTAGGGATGGCCTCATCTAAAATCTAGCACCATGAGAGTCTAAAAGCTCAATCATTTGGAATTCATCTGATGGGATCTTTCAGTCCCAGCAGCTCCCAGGTGTCAACTGAGGCTGTGGCCAGGTCCCCATCACAGCCCCACTTCTCTTTCTTAGCCTCCCCTTCTTTTCCTTTACCACCTTTGTTCCTTTCCCTTCTGCAAGTGCAGGTCCTACGGGCCCCCCTCCTCTTAATTCACTTGGTGCATGCTAATCTTTATCTCAGAGTCACTTCTTGGGGAGCCCAAGCTTCAGTTGAACTCCGAGCACATGAATGCCCCTCTTGGAGAGGATTCTCTGCATGCTCTACACAGATGGCCATCTGTGTTCTTTGTCAGTTGCTCTCTCTTTCCTGTCTGTGTTGGTGTGACATTAAAGGTCATTTTCAAAAGGTGGTTTCATGGCTACAGGTTGGGCTGTGATCTGCATGGTCAGCAGTTCGAAGCCACCAGCAGCTCCATGGGAGAAAAACTGGGCTTTCTACTCCCGCAAACAGTCACAGTTTTGGAAACCCACAGGGGTCATTATGAGTCAGCATTGACCCGATGGCAGTGAGTCACCCCTCAAAGACGTTGATTCAAACACCATCCTAGGAGGTAAAATTCCCATTGGATTCTGACTCACAGTGACCTTAAAGAACAGAGTGGAACTACTCTTTAGGATTTCTGAGGATGAAAATCTTCATAGGAGTAGATTGTCTCATTTTTCTCCTGCAGAGTGGCATGTGGGTTTGAACTACCAGCTTCGAGGTTAGCAACCAGCAGTTAGCCTACTGCACCCCCAGGACAGCATCTTGCAGAAGTGCAAATACAGACCAGCACTGTAAACCCAAGTCTACCACCCACAACCCCATTTGTTCAACAGAGGGCGCCATATTTGCGTTCTCTATGACCCTCTGCAAAGGAGTCCTGGGAGAGTAGGAGTTACAAATTGAGCTGCTAACTGCAAGGCCAGCAATTCCAAACCACCAACCCCCCTGCGGGAGAAAAGGGAAGCTTTCTCCCTCCATAAAGAGTTACAGTCTTGAAACCCACAGGGCCATTCTACTGGGTTCTATAGGGTTGATATGAGTCAGCATCGACTTGAGCACAGTAAGTTTGGTTTTCTGATTCTCTGCAAGGAACTCTGGTGGTGTAGTGGGTTACGGATTAGACTACTAACTGCAAGGTCGGTGGTTTAAAACCACCAGCGGCTCTTTGGGAGAAAGTTGAAGTCTAAGGAACCCACAGGGGCAGTTCTACTCTGTCCTGCAGGATTGCTATGAGTCAGGGTCTGCTTGATGGCAGTGAGTATGAGCCTTTGCAATGTCCTGGATCTTATGTGGCAACATGATAAAGACATCTGTAGAGGCTTTATTGGGTATGGTTGAACGGAACTAGATGGGCTTGAGGCCCAGCCTTTCTGCTTCCTACTCTGTTTTCAGAAGTGGCTTTCCCAAATATCTCCTCCTCAAGAAAGCCTCTGGCCTCAGAGCCGGGGAAACTCAAGACTCCTTAATCCTACCTTTCTCCCCCAGAGCCTCTGCCACCAGTGTAGACGCAATAAGAGTCAGGGCAGGCCCCGTGTCCATCCTACAAGGAGGACTCAAGAAATAGAGGCAGGATCCTCTCCTCTTAATCACCCTCACCGCTCCACGGTGGTTCCCTATGGAAGTGTGGGCCCCTTTCCTAGTATTGTCAAATCAGATCTAGAACATCACACAGGGCATGCTTATACAGAAACATAAGTTGTGGATGACCTGGCATCCAAATTTAACTAGGCGCCCTGTATTTTACCTCCTAAATCTGGCAGCTCTATTCCAGGAGCCATGTCAGGGGTGAGAGCAACAGCCAGGCATTATGACGAAACGGAGATGCACTAGGTCTTTAAAGTCATGTAAGCAGGAAGGAAGGACCCCTTAGGACCCAGTTTCACAACTCTATGTTGAGTGAGTTAGCATGAGACACCAGCTAACCCTTCTGTCTCTTTGATTTCTTCCCCTTTCCTAGCCATCAGTTGCTTCCCCAGTAAATCACACCTTCTTTCCTGCCCAAGACACCTACTTTTGCCCTGATGGTAGCACACATGGGCATAACTCGTAATGGAAAATCCATTTTAATGGTATAACACATGCATGGATTTATGTGACCATTTAAAATATTACAGGAAAGGCTAAAGCCTTTTGTCCCTTCTTCTTATTCCAATTCCTTTGCCTTCTCCCAAAGGTGGCCACTGTTACCATGCTTGCTTACATATCTCCTGTCTTAATTTACAAGCACAGACATACATATAAGTGTCAAAATTAATTCTTATTATGTTGTATATATCAGCCAGCAGTAAAAACACTGCCCCCAGATCTCTCTTGGCCATCCTCCTCAGTGACCATAAGTGGACCAGCTTCACTTAAAATAATTGCTATACAGTGTTCTGCAGTAGAGTTAGACTCCCATTTATTTAGCTCTTTCTCTTTTCATGGACATGTAGGTTGTTCCCCTTGTGGAATTACACCCATATAATGCCACACAGAACACATGTACCCACGTCTCTCTAGAATTGGTGCTGAGGGGGACAGATGCTGGCTCCCGGCCTGCGCACAGGAAGCATTGGCATGCCAATCGGATGCTCTCTAACGGGCCAGGCTAGTCCTCGCTCCCAAGAGTAGAGAGTGAGGACACCATCCGAGGCTGCCTACCAGCTTGTGGGCCTTGCTCTGTGTTCCGGGAAACAGCAGTGAAAAGCAGCTTATCATTAAATTGGCCAATGTGTTTAACGTGGACCAAGTTTGCAGGTAAATATTTCGCCGTTGTTTAATTCTGCCTTTTGAATTACTTGTTTCAGGACCTTGTGATGAGGTGAAGACCATGTAGTTTAGAGACCTACCAGAGCTAAGCAGTGACCAATCTTGGGCTCCAGATGAAATGTTAAGTGAAGCTTCTATCGGGTAGACACTACAGGGGTAGGAGGTGGATGGAGGTGGCAGAAGGAAATGGCATCCTTCCTGTTTGTACTTCAAAGGAACTGGGACTCACAGCTGTGTCTTCAGATCTTTAATGTAGTCCCCACCCCCACCCAGCCTTCTGACATGACATTCCCCTTCCAAATATATCAAATATATGTACATCACAGACTACTAGACACACTATCAGTTTAATAACAGCTTTGTGGGGGTGGGGGAATATCACTCCGTGCATTAATATTACATTTGCAAATGTGTAACGAGCAATCATGTCTTAGGAGGGCACAATGCCCACTTCCCTCCACATGAGCCTCTTTGACAAGGTGGTGTCAGGATTACCAGCCCCTAACACATCATCAGGGGTTCGGTAGGCACAATTGTACAGCGATAATAAATAAATATTACAGTAAAGTCATAGAGAGCATGAGAAATAGAAGAGAGATTGAAATAATGGAGTCAGACACATTTCATAGTAGCATGCTCCCCTCAACCTCACTTGGTGGTCCATGTGGAGAGAGAAATATTTATTGCTAACCAAGGCTTTTATATTCTCTGGGGACGTGCAAGCCCCCTAATTACAAGTGATGACATATGGAAAGGATTATGCTATAGTAATACAGTAATGGGAGGGGGGTGATCTAGGGGTATCTGTTAGATCTCTCTGGAGATAGAGTTACACCTCTGTCCTTGGCTCCGCACGAGAAAGAATTCACGCCGAAGCCGGGCTTGTGATCCAAGTGAGTTTAATGAGTTAGAAGATGTTTCAGGTCTTACACGGCACCCATAGGATTCCTCCAGATCATGCAGCCTGTCAGAGACTGCTCAGTGTCATGCAAAGATTTCTTTCCCTGCGACTCTCTGTTAGATCTCTCTCCCAAGTTCTCCTCCAAAAGTCTTGTCTCAAGTTCTCCCTCCCAAGTTCTTTCTCTCCCTCTGGGCTCCTGCCTTTTCAAGGATTCCACCGGGAGGCGTGGTGGATGACCCAAGATCGACCCCATTGGCTTAATTGAGTTCACCTGGCCCAGGTGGGCCAATCCAGGTTTAACGCCCACCCATGCCCACCGCGGGAAACCTTAGGTCTCTCAGCATGTGCAGTGCACCGCCCTTTGTTCTCGTGCTTGGCTCTTGGCATGG
This sequence comes from Tenrec ecaudatus, assembly GCF_050624435.1. Lineage (NCBI taxonomy): Eukaryota > Metazoa > Chordata > Mammalia > Afrosoricida > Tenrecidae > Tenrec > Tenrec ecaudatus. The sequence goes on along the minus strand of NC_134539.1, from coordinate 93,672,116 downwards.
GTCAATAGACACTCCATCCCTGCCTATCTGCCTAATATATCCACGTAATAGGAAGGGGAGGGATTGGGGGATATACATGTGACAAGGTCCTAGATTCAGGATGGCAGCCTAACTTTGGATGTCACTGAGCCAGTTTGTTCTCTGGATCTCCATAGAAACCATTATCAGCAGGGTGTAAACAGCACCTACAGGGACCAGACTAATGGTCGCAAGCCTTTAGGGAGAAGTAGCCCATTGTCCTTAACAGCAGGTAGCGGGACTACCTGTGGTGGAACCAGACAGCACTCTGGCAAATGACTGCCTTCAGGGAGGTAACTTGACAGTCATTTATCATTCCCTGCAAGCAGTACCCTAAGTCTAACATATTTGCGGACGACGACTTGGAAGAAATCTTTCTGTTTCCCACAAGGTGGGATTCATGCCCTGTTTTCAGCTTGGTGGAGATGTTCGTTTTTCTGTCACAGAATTTGAATGCATGGCCCTTTTGCTCCTCCTTTCACCCCCATTTGAGCCCGTGTCAAAGGGCTAAGGGCTCCAAGCAGCCACGCTCACTGACAGAGGAACATTGAAAGGGCCATTTATTCTGGGAGGACAGAGACAGGAGTCAGGGAAGCATTTTCAGAACTGGGTTTTGTTGTAACTGCAGAAATCACACCATTCTAAGTGATTACAGTAGTAATCACCAATCTTGTAAGCATGTGACATGTCTACTTGCAGGGCTGCAGGACAACCCCTGGGTGTGTGACTGCCGGCTCTATGACCTGGTCCGATTCCTGGATGCGTGGGCCCCTCACCTGGCATTTATTGAGGCCAGGCTCTGGTGCGCCAGCCCACGAAGCCTCGCTGGGGTGGCCTTCAATCAGTTGGAACTCAGGAGGTGCCAGAGCCCAGAGGTTCACCCGAGTGTGGCCAGCCTCCAGTCCCCTGTGGGCAGCACAGCACTGCTACGTTGTGGAGCCACTGGCGTCCCTGTTCCTGAGATGAGTTGGAGCAGAGCCAACGGGCATCCGCTCAATGGCACAGGTATGTGAATATAGAGACTGAGCAGCAACGATCTCAAACTAGAGGGTCCCCATACCGGGAAGGGACCGGGACAGCAAGGAGGTCTAAGCCAGCTGACACCCATCTCTCTGAGGGGACTTGGGAAGACTACCCAGGGGGTAGAGCACGAGCAGTGGGTTGAAGGTTAACAATGGTTTTCATGGCAACTTATGACAACCCATGAACCACTGTGGCCCCACTCTGGGCGAAGCAAGAGTGTCTGCTGGCGACACTTAGTGGATTTGCGTTTTATATCTTTCACGGTTATAAACATTAAGAAAGTATCACTAAGAGTCTCAGAGTGGTTCCAAAAGTTACCAGATATAGCTGCTAACCCAAAGGTTGGAAGTTTGAATGCAGTCAGTGAGTGGTGTCTTGGAAGAAAGGTCTGCTGATGTACCTGCCAAAAAGAGTTACTGACACCCTACGGAAGAGAGTTTTGTTCTGACACACACAGAGTGACCCTGAGCTGGGGTTGACTTGACAGCAGCTGGTGATCACGAGGAATCATGAACCATATGAGTTAGCATCTACCGAACTCTAGCGCTGCGCTAAGTACATTATGAAATTAGGGACTTTAAACTCGAGCAAGTTTGATCTTTTCTATTTTTCACATGAATAAACGGAAGCTTTGAGATGTGTCATGCATGGCCCACATCATATAGCTCATAGATGGAGAAGTTGGGTTCATATCATGACCTGGTTCACTCTACAACCGAATGACTTTCACCACTAGACCCAGAACACTTCAAGTCCCTCCCAGCTTGCTTCTGTGTCTCCTGAAACTAGGTTGGAAACCAGGGCTCTAAGACAAAGCACCCAGCCCCCTCAAAAACCATTGCCATTGAATGGATTCTAAAACCATTGCCATTGAATGGATTCTAACTCATACCGGCTCTCCATAGGATTTCTGAGACTGGACATCTTTACAGGGGCAGACAGTCTAGTGTTTCTCCTACAGAGCAGCTGGTGGGCTTGAACCACCAGCTTTGAGGTTAGCCGTCCACAATGCCACCAGGGCTTCTGTTGCTCTAGGAACGTGGGATTGAAATTAATTTGCAAACCTCTTTCTTGTAAAACAGAAAGTTGGAGATGCTATGATTGAAGGGCAGTGGCGGTGAGGTTAGGGAAGCAGAGTACTTTGCCCTGGACCCCTTCCACATTGCATCCTGTTGACCTTTGATCCCTAACACACCTGTCCCCTGCTCCAAGGGGTCACTGCAGTGGCAGCCCCGTCCTCTAGAACAGTTTGAACCTCCCACACCTTGACAGTTGACCATTCTTAGGCTCTGCTCCCACCTGGCACTGCAGAGACTTCCTGAATTTGTAACCCTGGTTCCCTTCACTCCTCTCAGACACGTGGAGGGATTGCCAGTGTTTCTACGAGTACCAGGCGTTTCAATGGGGACGGTGGGCTTGCTTTGGAAGTGAACTTGAGGCGGTGCCCTCCTTTACCCACGAAACCTCTCTCTCCACAGTGCACCAGGAAGTCTCCCGGGATGGCATGAGCTGGGCCCTGCTGGGCCTGCCGGCAGTGTCCTACCAAGATTCTGGAGACTACGTCTGTCAGGCCAAGAACTTCCTGGGTGTCTCAGAGATGCACATGTCCCTGACTGTCACTGAGGCGCAGGTGTTCCCCCAGCAGAGTGGAGGCCCCGAGTCCCCGTGGGCCAGGGTAGAGGAGGGGGCAGAAGCGGTAGCGTACAACAAGCAGCTGGCGGCCAGGCATGTCCTCCATGCTGCCAAGCCTGCTGCCCCGGCTCTCTGGACCTTTGCACCCAATGGCGAGGAGGAGCGAGCCCACCAGCGCTTGCCAATGGGTGGTCCCGGGGAGCACTCCAGGAGCGGGCCAGCAGGGCCCCAGGAAATGCAGATGGTGCGGTCCCTCAAGGTCGTTGGCAACACGTACCACAGCGTGTCCTTGGTGTGGAAGACCCCCGAGGTGGGGCGCGCCACGGTCTTCAGTGTTCTTTACGCGGTCTTCGGGCAGCGCAACATGCTGCGGATGGCCGTGCAGCCTGGCGAGACCCGCGTCACCCTCGACGGGCTGGCGCCCCAGACCAAGTACGTGGCATGCGTGTCCCCGCAGGGCCTGGTGCCGCGCAAGGAGCACTGTGTCATCTTCAGCACCGACGAGGTGGCGGATGCTGAGAGCGCGCAGCGCCTCATCAACGTGGTGGCAGGCAGCGTGGCCGCGGTCATTGCGCTGCCGCTCACGCTGTTTGTCTGCGGTGGAGCCTTGCGCAGGCGCTGCCGCAGAAGGGGCTCCCCGCACCCCGGGGCTCCCGCGGCCACCTACAGCATTCTCAGCCAGCCCGACTGCAGTGAGGATGGCTCTGAGCGCCGGTCTCGGTGCAGCCTGGGCGAGGCCGACCGGCTCCTCTCATCCACGACCAGCCTGGACTCTCAGGCCTTGGGGACCAGGCGCATCCATGAGTACTACTGCTGAGGACGCTGCCTCCCCTCTCCTACACAACGACAACATCTCCACTTTCCCTTTTCCACGACCACCCTGACCCATGCCACCCGCAGTAATAGTAGCAACGCCAGCAGCTCACCCTTAGCACGGTCTATTAGCCAAAAGGTTGATGGCTCACGCTGAGAAGTCTCAGAAGAAAGGACTGGTGCCCCACTCCCAAGAAAGGTGGTTGTGCTCCATGAGTTGCATTAGGGTCCCAGGCTGGAAGGTCAGTCTTCCAGAGAAGGTTCATCTCGTAGTATAAGCAAAGACGTGTGATGCCTGCCCCTAAGCTCTTGACTTGCGTTAGCACGTGGTCACCTCTGTCCATATCCTGTCTGCCAAAGCTAGTCATACAGCCAAATCTACCCCTACCAGGGCGAGCAGGGGTAGCTTTCCTCTGGAGGTGATGGTGGGGCAGCAAGTCTTTCTAGGACCTGATGTTGCTTCACATCTGCCGGGATGACACAGCCAGCCAGGGGTACCTCTGACAGGTGAGGCAGGCGGTTGGGTGGGCTCTGTAGTCAACAATCCTTACCATTCTCCTGCTCTGTACCTTGCTTGCACAAGCAGTAGATCTGCACTTACCCACAGCCTTTCTCTGTAGAAGCCACACTTGCACACGCACTCATCACCCCACCTGCACACACTCATTGAAAGCTGGATCGTCCTTTCAGTTTTTCATGTACACTTGTGCGTTCCAGTTAACGTGCTGCAGCTAACCAAAAGTTAGGCGATTCAAGTCTTGGCAGAAACACCTGGCTATGCACTTCTTAAACGTCAGCCGTTGAAAGGTCCGTGGAACACAGCCCTACTCTGGCACACAGCGGGTCTCCATAAGTTGAAATGGACTCCATGGCAACTGGTCCATCAGACTTGACTGCAGACACACACTCACCCACACCGTACCCTTGCCTCCAAATACACTCCCTGATTCCAACACCAATTGCTCCAAGTGCCATTCCCCTTAGATATGATGATCTGATCTTTACCAAATTCTAGAGGTTTGGTTGATGCCAAGATGCCATTGATCACTTACTCTTAGAATATTAGGCTGGGGGGATTCTTCCACTGCAGGTAGCAATGTGGTGCCTAACTCGGCCAGGCACACATGTCACCTCTACCCCCGGTAACAACACTTATTATTCTTACTGAAACATACCTCTGAGAGTTCCCCAGAGCCTTCCTAGTCACTCAGCGCTATGCTTCAAAGAAGGATTACTGGCTAGTTTTGCATCCAGCGGGGAAATCATGGAGATGTTGACCTGTGCACAGAGAAGGTGGACATTCCTTGCTGAAGGCCTGTTGATATGTCTTTTCTGCAGAGCTGATCTCTTGTGAGCGGAGCATTGAGGGATTGGTGCCAAGATCCTTAGGCTGCAACTGAGGAAATTTATGGACAGTGAATTAATTTTGTCAGCATTATTCAAGTGACTCTGGGTTGTGTTGACAGAAATACAATAGCATGCTCCAGGTCTGTCTAAATTATTTACACAATAATTTATAACATATGGCCTTCGGGTAAGTTTACCCTATTTTCATGCATTGTGTCATTTCAACAACCCTGAAAAATGGAAATCCAACGAGTTGAGTAACTTGTAGAGAGTAGCGATAGATTCTTTTGGAATCCATGTCCGACAACTTTCAGGCCAGACTGGGGATCTTTATTCATCGTTAATCTCTGAAGTGTGGACCACTCTAACAGGTTCTTTAAGAAAATGAACTTTTTTCATAATTCAAACTTGGGACCAGGACCTCGAGAACACCTGTACATATAAACATCGAGTTTCCACACCTGTGGGGAGTGAAGTTGGGCCATAGCCATGAGTGATGCTGTTGTTAGCTGTCATTGAGTTTACTCTCATTCAGGGCAACTTGATGTACAATGGAACACAGTGCTACCTGGTCCTGTGGCATCCTACGATTACAAATATCTTTGAGTCTATCATTACCACCCCTGGCCAGTCAATTTCACTAAGGGTCTCCCTCATCCTCATTGACGCTCTACTTCACAAAACATGATATCCCAGCAATTAATCTAGTAATTAATGCTTTCTGATGATATGTATGAAGCAAGAGAGTTGAACAATGTTCATAGCCATTGGTAAGAAAACGATTTTTTTTATTATGACCAAGCCATTGTCTATATCAGAAGCCAGCAAAGGTTTTTGTAAAGGGCCAGATACTAAGGATTTACGGTTCTGTGATTATTCTAGAAGCCTATCGGTGAAGTACTAAAGCAATCAATCATAGTCATTATGTCAGAGAATGGTGTTGCGTACTTCTAATAAAACTGTATTTACACAATGGGTGACAGGCTGAATCTAGCACTCAGGCTGCAGCTTGCCAATCTGCCATTGAGACGTATACAGGCATTTCCACTGTATCTTGGGATGTCTAAGGACTCATTTATGATCATTTGTTATGCAAGATTGATAGGCACCCTTCAAATTAGAACAACTATACAAGCACAATGGGTAAAAACAGTTATCTTTTGAAATGATCAAACATTTTAAAATAATTGGCTGAGCTTATCAAGATTAAACAATAATTGTCCTAAGGACAACTACTATCTGGCCAATTTCTTTTTTTTTTTAAACTTCTAGCAAGACATATTTTATTTATATTCAATTTTTTAATAAATCATTTTATTGGGGGCTCGTACAACTCTTACTATAATCCATACACCCATCCATGGTGTCAAGCACATTTGTACATTTGTTGCCATCATCATTCTCAAAACATTTTATTTCTCCCTGAGTCCTTGGTATCAGCTCCTCATTTTTTTCCTCTCCCTCTCCCTCCCTCCCTCCCCCCCTAACCCTTAATAATTTATAAATTATTATTTTTCCCTGTCTTATATTGTCCGTTTTCTCCCTTCATTCACTTTTCTGTTTTCCATCCCCCAGAGAGGAGGTTATATGTAGATCATTGTGATCAGTTCCCTCGTTCTCCCCCACCGTCCCCTTCCCCTCCTGATATCACTACTCTCATTATTGGTCCTGAGGGGTTTATCTGTCCTGGATTCCCTGTTTTTTCACCTCTGCTCTGTATCAGTGTACATCCTCTGGTCTAGCCGGATTTGTAAGGTAGAATTGGGATCATGATAGTGAGAGGTAGGGGAGGAAGTATTAAAGAACTAGAGGAAAGTTGTGTGTTTCATCAGTGCCATACTGTAGGTGACTGGCTTGTCTCCTCCCCGCGGCCCTTCTGTAAGGGGATATTCGGTTGCCTACAGATGGGCTTTGGGTCTCCACTCTGAACTCCCTCTCATTCACAATGATATGATTTTTTTGTTCTTTGATGCCTGATACCTGAGCCTATTGATGCCTCATGACCACACAGGCTGGTGTGCTTCTTCCATGTGGACTTTGTTGCTTCTCAGCTAGATGGCTGCTTGTTTATCTTCAAGCCTTTAAGACCCCTGGTGCTATATCGTTTGATAGCTGGGCACCATCAGCTTTCTTCACCACATTTGCTTATGCACACATTTGTCTTCAGTGATTATGTCAGGAAGGCAAGCATCGTGGAATGCCAGTTTAATAGAACCAAGTGTTCTTGAATTGAGGGAGTACTTGAGTAGAGGCCCATTGGCAATCTGCTACCTTAATATTAAACCTATAAATATACACATATAATTCTATTTCGCCATAATCAAATATAAATATATTTACATATGTACATGCCTGTATTTAGACCTCTATAAATGCCCTTTGCCTCCTAGTTCCTTCCTCTATTTCCTTTTACTTTCCTCTTATCCCACTATCATGTTCAGCCTTCATTTAGGTTTCAGTAATTCCTCTTGGTTACATTGCCTTTGATCAAGCACTACCAGACCTTCTACACCCTCCTCACCATCTATTTTAGATCACTTGTTAACACCCTGGGACTGTTAACACCCATTTCCTTTCCCCCGCCTCCTCTTCTCCCACAAACTCGAGCACCTTTGGTCCTGTTGTTTTCTCCTCCAGATTGTTTATCCCGCCTATCATATCTAGATAGACCTGCAGAGATAATAACATGCGCAAAGAAAACAAGACAGAGCAAAATCAAAGCAACAAAAGAAAACAAAGCAACAACAACAGCAGAGCAATGACCAAAAAAAAAAAAAAAAGCCTGTAAATAGTTCAAAGTCTGTTTGTTGACCTTTAGGAGTGTTTTCTGGTTAAGTCTGATGGGTGCCAAGCCCTGGCCCCAAGGTCTATTTTTGGTATACTCTGGGGACTTCGTTGCTCTGTTCCCCTTGCTGTTCTGTTGCACACCTTTAGTGTTTCACCTAAGTGTGGTGGGGTCAGATCGGGTGCAATTCCCATACTGTGTCTCCAGTGCTGTCCCCTATAGTGCTATGGGTCAGTGAGGGACATCAAGTCTCGTAGTGGGGCTGGCCGTATGTTCCTCTGTGCTTTGGCTGCTCTGAGAGGGAATATCATCCTCAGGGCTTTGTGGGTCAGCACGTGCTCCACTCGCTCTCCCCCTTCATTTGCTCCTGTGTGCTCTGATCAGACATGCCCCTCTTCCTGAGCTGCAGATTCAGTCCTGTCTTCTGAAGTGAATTCTTCTGGGGAGAGGGACAGCTGTCCATGTAGTTGGGATTGGGGCCGGCCCCTCAGACTCCTCCGTTGGTTCCCTGCTTCATACCTGTCCAGCCAATTTAATTTAGCTTATTTTAACAAAAATTCCCCAATATTGTGCTAGGGGGAACATGAAAGAGAGATATTGAGATTCCAGCTTTCCTGTGTTTCATCAGGATCGATCAGTTTGAATGGAATGGCCCCCAAGATGTACAGCCGCCCAATCTACATCTGTCATTTTTTTTTGTTTTCTTGATCTAGTTGATCTTCCCTGGTTTGCTCTTTTAGCGATGGGTCCTCTAGGGTTGTGCTCAAGAATATTCAAGTCATTGGAAAAAGCAAGTTTGCCCTTGTAAAACAATAACACGGTGTCTGTGCTCTATGTTAGTCTTTTAACATAGGGATCTTCTAAACATCAGTCAGTTCCTGTAATGTGAGCTTGTTAAATGAACAGACCAAAGACTATCTGCTCTTGGAAACCTGTTTGAAGGCTGGCTGGTAAAATGGCGTGGCAGAGATGCCTGACCTCCTCAAAGGTCGTGATGGGGAGAGAGAACCACCATCACTATTGGCTCAAAGTTGATTCCTATTACGTGGAATTTAAACATGCCTTTGATCTCCAACCTTAATAAAAAAAACAAACAAGCAAACAAAAAATAAATAAAACAGTTCTGACACCTGGAATACAATGTTTCTGTCAGAACAGCTTCTTCTTTGCCATGCCTGCAGGTCCACCTCTCTGTGGCCCTGACATCTTGGCCTCTTGGCCTTTCCCCTACTCGCACAAGTGTTAAAAATCCCTTTAGTTCTATCAGTAAGTACCTAGAGGTAACCTGCTCTACCAGCAAGCCTCCTGGCTGAAGGTTCTCAGGTCTCTCACTCTGTGGTGCATGAGTCTAGCTCTGCCAAGTTCCCTGGAGATATTTGTTTCTTCCTATAAGCCTCCTGCCTAAAGGCACTCACATTTCTCACTCTGGGGTAGGAAGCCTACCTGGTTATGTGTCTCAGCCAACACCATTTCTCCTGCTGTCTCTTGTTGCCTTGAGTCTCTGTGTCCTTGCTCAGCTTGAGAATCCCAGATTCAAAGGATGGGCTCTACTCCTGATTCATTTTTCTTGGTAGTCATGAGGTCCCCCTCAACTTTGTAAATGGCTCTCATTTTTAGACATAGTAGGATGGCAAAAGTGGCCAATCCCCCTTTTTGGGTCCCATACACCTTATTTTCATGATCCTACATACACAAGAGCACCTACATTTTATTTGTATTATTAGAAGCTATCCAATCCCCTTGGTGGGCTTATTTGCATACATGCACCCAATCTCTTGGTGGAAGTTATAAGATTATGGCTGGAAATCCATACTATGCAATTCATTGTACTGTGCATCCCCATCATGTCCTTTTCTTACTATAACATTGTTACATACCTCTTGACCCACCAATGGTATGTTTGGTGTCATTCACGTGCACTTAGACGTCTCAGTTGCCAGGTAGAAAAATACAACAGAAATTGTGTCCATAAAAGTGGATAAGTGTGGGTAGGACCATGCAAATAGGAGTAGAAGGGAATTTCCTCCACGTGATAAAAGGCATACATAAAACCTAAGATCCTCTCCACTTAATGTGGAGAAACTGAGAGCGTTCCCTTTGCAAACTAGACAAAGGTGCTCAATATCATGCTGGGAGTTTAGTAAGCGCTATTAGACAACAAAAGTAAAGACATCTTTTGGAAAGAAAAGATAAAATTCCCTTTATTTTCAGATGATATGATTCGTAGAAAACTCCAAGCACTCAATAAGAAAATTTAGGGTAAAAGATTAATGTACAAAAATCAATCGGATGGTGGGAAGATGGGAACGAAGTAAGACCTCCTCCCTAGCCCTAGAGCTTCACCCATGAGGTACAGTGATCAACAGGTGAGGTTGCTAGGAATCTAGACTCAGGATCTGGCCTTTTGGCATCCTGAGATTCTTTTCAGGTCTCCCTTGCTGATTTCCACCCACTGAGAGCGAAGCAGAGTTCTGGGCAGTGTTTCCCCTGATCTGCACGCAGTGAGCTTGCACACCCCCCTCTCTGATTCCTGCCCTCAGAGCAGAAAGAGTTCAGAGTGTGCAGCAGAGTTCACAGTGACGCCTCCTCCTCCACCTACCTGGCACTCTGTGAGTTTGTGGATAGCCCTTCCTGATTCCTGCCCTCACAGCAGGTAGCAGAGATCGCATCAGCACCTCTGCTTCCCTCAGCCTGGCATTCCATGCATTTGAAGAGAGCCCTTTCTGATTTCCACCCTCAGAACAGGCATCAGAGGTCACCGTGGCGCCTCTGTCTCCAGAGGCCCAACACTCAATGCTTTGGTGGATAGCCCGTTCTGATTTCTGCCCGGGGAGAGAGCAGCAGAGTTTGAGGCAGCACCTCTGCCTCCTCCACACAAGCACACAACAGGTTTTCAGACCCCAGCTCAGTGTTCCTTCCTCAGACAATGTTCAGAGGGTGAGCCCCTCCTCACTTTGGCATCCACTACAACAACCTAATTCCACTCCGGGTCCTCACACAAGAAACTAATATTTCTGAATTGAGCAGAAATCCACAACAAAGGGGCCTTCTCTGCAGTGCTTGCCAGTGACCACTATTTTCCGGGTTTCAGTCACTTGCCAGATATTCATGGGTGTGGCATGCCCTATTCCTCCTCCCATGCCCACTCTCATGCCCACATTTCATGTGGAGCCGGAGCTGCCTGTGGATCAGGCCAGACTAACCCACATGGCCTAGGCCACTGGTTCCCCCTGGGACACCCAGCTTCCGTCAGCCCCCGTCCCTCTGCTAGTGCCACCTGGGCAGCCTGAGCAATGGAGGCAGAGACCTCTGTGCCCCACAACCCCACCCCCCCCCCCAGCATCTGCTGCTGTGTCCCACATGCAGACCCAGCCAGCCCTGTCTCTGGTGCCATATATATTGCATGTAACAAACTACCTACAGAGACACCAAAATGCCATGCCAACTACTACCTACATTGGCAGTGACTGCAAGAAAGCAAGAGAAACAATGTAATGTCTGAAGAGGATCTGAACTTAGCGACATATATAGAAGAAGCAAACTTATAACCACCACAGGAAGAACTCTTCAGAATGCTGCTTAGTGTCATTCAGGATATGTGGGAATTGATACAGAAGAAGGATGAAAAAATAGAGAAGATAGTGTCCACTCTCTGAAGGGAAATACATGAGTTAAAGGGGAAGGCAGCAGACGTGAAGAGAATGGTAAAAAACCTTACCAGTAGTCTGGAAGAGGCAGAGAATTTTATCAGTGACCTCAAAGATAGTCAAGCAGAATTCAACAAATTGAATTGAAAGAAAGTCAAATAAGATAGTCAAAGAAGCCAAAGAAAACCTGAGAGCAATGAGCCATGAAATGAAGAACAATATTTAAATAATTGGGATATTAGAACAAGACATAACAAAGGAATCAACAGTGAAAATAGTGAGGGAATTCCTGGAAGAAAACTCCCCAAACTAATGAAGGAGAAGCAAGTAATCATTCAAAAAGCAGAGAAGGCACCAATTAGACTGCACCACAAGAGCACAACAAGGCATACAATAGTCAAAGTATCCAACAATGAGGAAAAGGAGAAAATCATCAAAGCAGATAGAGAAAAAAATGCAGTCACCTATAAGGGAAATCAGATAAGATTATGCTCAGACTTAACAGAAACCATTAAGAGGAGATAATGGAGTAGCATTTCTGAAGGAGAATAACAGTAACCCAGGAATCCTCTACGCTGCCAAACTTCCCATCAACATAAGCAGGGAGGTAAGAGTTTTCCCAGATCAGGGAAAATTTAGAGAATACATTTTTTTTAAAGCCAGGACTACAAAAATTATTTTCCAAAGTTTTGGACAGAAAACCAACACCCACAGAGCACAAACATGAAACCATGTCATAATGCACCAGTAACCAGAAGTCAGTGCACTGAAAATAGTACCCAAGATGTCTTTGACCCAATGGTGATGAAAAGGCAAGAATGAATTCCTACCCCCACCCCCACATACACAACATACAGCTAATGAGAGAGGGAGGAAAACATACCACACAAAGCATGAGATGTCAGCAAGGAATCCACAGATGGACATAATTACACACTCTGAATGTCAATGGTCTGAACTCATCCATTAAAAGATAAAGACTGAAAACAACCACACCAACCAAAAAGACAAAGATGGGCAAACTGGATTAGAAAACAAAACCCATCAATCTGTTGTCTCCAAGAGACACATCTCAAGCTTACAGATAAGAAACAGGATGAGGTTCAAAGGATGTTGAAAAGTTTACCAAGCTAATAGCAGTCTAAAAATTGCCGGCATCTTTGACAAAATAGATCTCAAGGCACAGGGAATAATTGGAGATAAGTATTGGGTAGTATATAATGCTCAAGGGATCAGAAAACCAAATGCTACTGAGCATCATAGACATATATGCACCCAATGAGAAACTCACGGAATTTGTAAAACAAATTCTTCAAAAGATGACAAAAGAAATCACAGAATCAAAAATCATCGTAGGAGATTTCAATACACCACTCTCCTGGAAAGACAGATCTGCTGGAAAGAAACTTAACTAAAGTCTCTAATTAGGCAACTTGACCTGATCGACATATTCAGAGCTCTCCACCCAACTGCCAAAAAAAAAAAAATCACATCCTTTTTTCACGTTCTTTTTAAGTGCACATGATACGTATTCGCAAACACAACATATTGGAACACAAGTCAAGTTTGAGTAAATTGAAACATATACAGGTCACTCAGACTTCTGTCTCTGACCAATACTCCATAAAGCTGGAAAACAACAAAAGAAAAATTTTAAAATCCAAGGCAAATGCTTGGAAAATGACTAACATACTTCTTCAAAATTAGTGGGTATTGCCCCAAATTAGAGACAAAATTAGGAAGCTTTTATAAACTAATGAGAAAGAGAATACAACATACCGAAAACCTAAGGGATACAGCAAAGGCAGCTATCAGAGGATGCTTGATAGCGATAAATGCACATATGAAGAAGGAAGAGAGATTTATGGTTAATACTCTATCATAAAACCTTCAAAAATTGGTACAAAGTCAACAGAATAATCCTTCTAAAAGCAAAAGAAAAAAAATTTTAAATCAGGACAGAGATTAATGAGTAGGGAAAAAACAATGGAGAAAATAATCAGTAAAAATTTGGCTTTTCAAAAGGATTAACAGAATCGACAAACCGTTGGAAAACTTAACAAAATATAGGAAGGAGCAGATGTCAATATCCAGGTTGAGGGATAAAACAGGAAGTTACAACGTACCCTAATGAAATTAAAAAGTCTAATCATACAGTATTATGAAGACTGTATACATTAATGAATACATTAACTTGGAAGACATAGAAAAATACCTGGAAAAACAAACCCTCCCCAGATTATCGCATATAGACATCAAGAACTTGAAAAGGTGTGAGATATGAAAAGAATAATAATGCACAATCTATCAAGGGGATGAGGGTGGGGGGGGGGAGGAAAGGGAAATAAAGAGGTGCTGATACCAAGGGCTCAATAGAAAGTAAATGTTTAAAATTTGCCTGATGTAAGCGATTTATAAATTGTGAAGAGTTGTCACAGTCCCCAATAAAATGAAAAAAAAAAAAGAAAAGTGGATGCAGGGAGATGTCAGACAGTGCAAGATATGATAAAATAATAATATATAAATTATCAAGGGCTCATGAAGGAAGGGGGAGTGGGGAGGGAGGGGGGAAATGAGGACCTGATATCAAGGGCTTAAGTGGAGAGCAAATGTTTTGAGAATGATGAGGGCAATGAATGTGTGGGGGAAGAAGAAGGATGGCCATGGGGGACCAGGGCACTAATCCAACCAAAGGGAGGGTATTGTTTATGTCTCCACAGGAAAGGGAGACTGAGAGTAAACCCCATTCCAGTGTGCCAATTACTGAGGTCAGTGTTCCTGCTCAGAGCAGCTCATTTCCAGAGATGAATGCAAAGCTGGTCTCAGATCGTGACTTCATGTCCCCTCCCTAGATGACAATGCTATAGAGGACAGCCCTGAAGATATGAAGCCAGTCTGATGTGCATGCATAGGGCAAACCAAGAGGACCCTTCAAAACGAACAACAGGAGTAATGATTCCCTGAAGATACGGGAAAACAGGTGGTAGAGTGAAATGGGGGGAGAGGATGACTGTATAACCCCACTCAAGGAGAGCGAATAACAGAATTGTACGTGAATGGACATATTGGATGGGAGAAGTACAGCTAATATATATAGAGATATACATATATGTGTACATATAATATATATATACATATATAACAATAACAACAAGAGTTCCTAGGGGGAAGGGGGAAGGGACAGGGATAAAGGGGAACTGATATCAAAGAGTTCAAGAAGAAAAATGTTTTGAAATTGGATGTAGTAGCAATTGTACAATTATCCTTGATCTATTTGAATTATGGAATGTTATGATATTTTTAAGAGCTCCCAATAAAATGATGAATAAAAAAATCAATTGGATAACTGTATAGTAAAGAAGAAAGCTCAGGGAAGCAATACATTTCTAATAGCCACAAAAGACGAAATATTTAGTAATGAATCTAACCAGAGAAAATAACAAAAATCTATTAAAAGAGACCTACATAAGTGGAGGAGCGTTCCATGCTCATGGTCAGTAAGACTCAATGTGAAGTTATCAGTACTGTGATCGCCATTCTGTAATATTTTGCTTATGGTTGTGTACACTAGGGTGTATCTCAGAGGTTTGCCACCACTGGGAAAACTTCTGAGTAAGAGGGTGCTCTTGAAACTGTTATTTGCTTCACTGTTTTCCAGTAAATGAAATCCAGGGATGTTGAGCCTATCGTGAAAGAAAATCTAATAAAGGTTTGGGGAGAGAGGTGAGATAGAGAGGTGAGTGAGATAAGAAGGAAATTATGTCAAGAAGCCCCGGAAGGAAAAGCATGCTTGGGGACTGATTATGGAAGCAATTGTATAATTATGTTTGACATGATTGAACTATGGAATGACATGACATATGCATAATTCCCAAGGTACAGCAATTTAAAAAAAAGGCATAAACACAGGAATGAGTTCTGGGTTCATATTAAATCCTAGCTCCAAATTAAGAACAATTAGTTCTTACACTGTAGCTCTGCTACATACTCACCTTCATGAAATGATCATGGAAGATAAGGGTGCTACAGCAATGTGTGGTGAAGAAAGTTGATGGTGCCCAACTATCCATCTGCATGCAAACAAGCAGCCATCTAAGCGAGGAGTCAACTACATCCAAACAGAAGAAGCACACTAGCTTGTGTGGTCCGAAGATGATAATTACAAAATCAAATATGGTGAAGAGAAAAATATCAGAGCTAAAATTCTGAACACCTAATTTGGGGAAGTCTGTGAATTACAGTGGGAGTCCAGATCCCATCTGCAGGGTACCTAGTTAGACCGAGCTGCTGACAGATCCATTCTAGCCAGGGGCAAGGTGCCCAAGCAGCCTTACTATCTGGCAGAGAGCAGCTGACCTCTCAATAGACACGACCTGAATTTGTACTTGATGCACCTATCTCTTAGTTGTTCCATGACAGTAATTTCTTCGCTGGCTTTTTGAATGTTGACGGTGGTGTTCTCCCTCATACGCATTATTTGTATTTTTGTTTTTATACTAATATGATCTTATCCTTGCAACCTTCGTGTGATTTGTTTTTCATTGTTTTCAGTTGGGTTTCCCAACTGTGAAGCACGGGAGGAGTGGATACTTAGTGATAATAACTTATAGATGTTATAGGGAATGCAGGGGCAGGGGATGAGCAAGAGAGAGGGAAAGGGATTTGGGGAGTAAATAATGAAGGCGGGAGGGGGCACTAGAACCAATCTTGATTGCACAGCTCAGTTTAAAGGCAATTTAACCATGGGGAGGGTCAAATGATTGAACGATTTAACTATTTAATTGTATGATATATAAATTATGTGCCCATAAAAGTGTCGGGAAAAATTATAAAAGAAAACTAATATATGAATACTGCACAAAGTATTCTATAAGTGCAATGCAATTCCAATATAGGCCCCCGAATCATTCTTTAAAGAAATGGACAATTTTATCACCAGCTTTATAGAGAGAGGCCAGAGATCCAGGATAAGCAAAGCAATATTGCAGAAGATCAAAGAAGGAGGGCTTTCATTTCCTGAACGCAAAACCTACTTCACAGCCCCAGGGGTCAAAATAGGCTAGTACTGGCACAATGATAGATACATAGGCCCATGAAATCGAATCGAGAACCCAGAAGTAAACCCACCCACCTACAGACAACTGGTTTTCAATCAAGGTCCAAAATACATTAAATGACGTGGCAGTTTGAGTTTATGCCGGCTTGCATTAATGTTCGGTGGAAGTTAGGTCACAGCCTAATGATGCCTCTTGGGAGATGTGGCCTTTTTATAAGAATGACACTGGGGACCCCTCCCCTCTCAGCCTCCCTGCGTGCCAAGTTTGGGCTGCCTGACCCTGCGAGCTGTCAGCACCCTGCCATGTTTCCAGTGACCTTGGATCCACATGCCTGCACTCATTGGCCTTTGATCTTCCTTCACCTTGCTTTACCTTTCTGTGTCATTGGCCTGCAGCTACATGAGTCTGAAGGGGCCTCTGGCTAGCCTGGGACCCATAGACTTAAGTGGTACTGGGTTAGGATTCCTTCTTTGATACAAGATTACTTTTTATATAAAGCATTTTCTTATATAAATATGAGTGTCACTGGTTTTGTTTCTCTAGATAACCCAGCCTAACCCAAATAGGGAAGAGATAGTCTCTTCAACAAATGGTGCTGGCATATTGAATTTCCATTTGCAGAAGAATGAAACAATACCCACACCTCACTCCATATTAAAAAAAAACTCAAGATGGATTAAAGTCCTAAATTTAAATCTTACAATTATAGCTATTATCAGTGAGAAAATAGGAACAAATTTAAGG
Source organism: Tenrec ecaudatus (assembly GCF_050624435.1). Classification (NCBI taxonomy): domain Eukaryota; kingdom Metazoa; phylum Chordata; class Mammalia; order Afrosoricida; family Tenrecidae; genus Tenrec; species Tenrec ecaudatus. Next base: position 93,655,050 of record NC_134539.1, on the reverse strand, counting down.
GCCTTAATATACTATTAAACATAACAAAAATGTACACAGCCAAAGACAAATGGATGATGGAAATCTCTAAAAGAGCACACCTGTTGCATCAAAAGACTCCACTCAGAGTACAAAGAGATTCCACAGAACGGAAATTGTAGAATACTTGGTGGAGATTTTCTGCATTCTGTTGAGTCACCTTTCTTTAAAAAGAGTTTTTTCACCTATTCACGTCGGAAGTCAAGCTGGGGCAGGCTTGACCATCAGGAATAACAATGGGTATCACAAGAGAAAAGAGAAATTGGAGCATGATATAATCTTTTCAAACATCCTTTCCTGTAACATTTCATTGGCCAGAAATGGTCACATGACACAGATACTTCGAAGGAGCTTGGGACTGTAGTCTATCACAGTGTCTGTCTGTGTTTCTGTCACAGGTATGTCAAGGAGCATACATATCCAAGGGGGAACCATCTTACACATGATTGGCAGCAGATGGAGGGCCCAAGGAAGAGCAAGGAGTTGAGAAAGAGGAAAGACAGCCTGTGTGCCTTCCCATAGTTTGTCCAATTCTCAATCTGAGCTCTCCAATGTCCTGGAGTCAGAGGTGAATGATACCGCTTATTACGGCTCTATTAGGATAATTATAGCAGTCATTTATATCTAACAAATTAATATGTCTCTAAGAGCCAATTTCCCAGTGCTTCTCCATTAGGGAAGTTGATAATATGCTCAAATCCCTCCACCTTGCAAAGGTTATTGGAGTTTGGGGACTCTAGATAACCATCAATTTATTAAGAACATATGAAATGACCCACGTTGACTTTAATTACCCTAGTTTCCTGCCTGGACTCCCAACATAGCTACTACCTGTGCCATGTAAAATAAGAAAATCTGAGGAAGGGGTAGAAGGGACAGTAGAGAAGTGGCCTAAATTATTCCAGAGATGGCATGCCAGCAGGTATTTCCCATAAGCTCTTAGAAAACCTCTGGAAAGTTGGGGTGAGCTGGATTCATTTAAAGAGATCAGCTCCGGGTGGACAGAGAGGAAATTGTAGTCAATGAAGGACTCTATCTGCACTGATATTTTAGGGTGGGAATCAAGAAAGAAAATTACTAGTGATTTATGATACTCGTAGATTAAGCCACCATTTAATATAAAGCAAGCCTGACAAAATCTTGGCCAATCTAATGGGAGGTTCTGTAGTAAGAATTTCTCGCCAGAGTTATCCCCCATTTGGCCAAACCTTGTACTCATCTCCCCCATTTTTCAGTTCAGCTTACACGCAGGAGGAAGATCCAGGTAGCTCATCTCCATGCCTTTCCTACACTTTGTAGCTTTAACATATTCCTAGTCTGGATTTTTACCTTGAGATGAACATTAAAGATCTAGCAAGGGAGGGAAAAAGAGGAGTTGATACCAAGGGCTCAAATTGAAAGTAAATGTTTAGAAAATGATGATTGCAACATATGTACAAAAATGCTTGATACACTTGATGTATGGAATGTTATAAGAGCTGTCAGAATTCCCAATAAAATGGTTTAAAATAATAATAAAAAAATTTAGCCAAGTGCCCAGTCAGGGTGAACAGCTTGCATTAATCAGCTTAGCTAGTGACCCATTTTCCCCTCTCATGGGTTAGCTACTAAGCGGATTTCCTCCTTAAGGCACATGTTAGTGGACACTGGCACCAGGAGTCCTAGGGAGACCAGTGCAATTTCAGTATTCCTTTGGTAGTACCAAATAATAGAGGAGTGGCTTTGCTGCTATATGTGTTAATTGGTGTGGGAGATAAATGAACATTTGTTGGGTTTGTCAGTTCCTTGACATTTCCATCTTAAAGCTTTTCTGATTTCTTGTACAGACCTCTGTGGTACATTAGTATCTCTTTGGGAAAGATCCTGGGAACCTTCTTGAAGCACTCAAGCAAGTGAAAATTATAAACTTGACGCTATTTGGATTTCCCTAAGGGACTTTCATCAACATACCACCATGGAATGCCTTCGGTTCAACTATATCAATGTTGCTAAGATCCACCCACCATCAGATTGAGAGCACTGAGGATGGAGAGGAACAACATCTGTTTAGTATTGTGCATGGCATTCCATAATTCCTCTCTCCTAAAGACCTTCAGTCAAAACCCATAATAGAATCGATATGCTTCCTGCACTGGCACTTCAGTTTCTGGTCAACCTGACCTAGCTTGGCCTGCCCTCTAAGAAGTTGACAGTGATATCTAAGCATGTCTTTGAACTGACCTGAAACACTGGCAGTCTGGCTGTGGGGACAAGATTCTTTGCAGTATGATGCAGACTTTGCACCGGAAGCCCTGGGTATCTGACTGCCACATAAGGAGCTTTGCACGGTTTTTCAAGTCTATCAACCTCCTAGTCATTCTAGTGAATTCCTACCAGGTATGTGGGTTTGTTGTTGTTGCTGTTTGCTTCCCTATCCCAGGTAGGGCTGTTTTTCAGGAAACTGAGCTCAGCGGTTGTAGGAAACCACAGATCTCAATCCCCTAGTGCCAGTGTAATCACTGGGCGGGGCAAAAAGTGACCCTGAAATTCTTGGCACGGGCCAGTCCCATACCAAGCTGAGCAGGTGAAAAGAATAAGATGGTTAGATAAACATACTTATCTGGGGGATGGGCAAGGTCGGTAGCAACGCTTTCCTCATAGACTGAATCCATCATGAAGGAAGATTACAGACAAGATTGAAATGAGCCTAAATTATACTCTCCAGAACAGAGAGGATTTCAAAATAGTGTTCCACTCTTGGGAGTATTTTGAATGGTCACATAGGCTAGGGTGTGTGTGTGTGTATTTTTTTTGAGGGGTCTCAAAAGAAAGTCCTGGTCACAGCCTTCCTAAAACTCATCCAGCATGGATCTATTCCAGAAGCTTGGATCTATTCCAGAAGTGGCCGCTAGTCAGAAATGACATGTTGGAAATTTTTTATTTTTTGGAACTTTTAAAAATAGTTTATGTAGAATTGTGTATATCAACAAATACTCATCAAGAGTCTTTTGAATGAAAAACACTCTATCGCATCATTTAAAGTAATAGAGTCCCAGACTATGACTGATTCTAGAGATGACCTATTCCTTATTGCCCTGTTTGAAAGAACATGTCCAGGTCACTGCCCTAGGAATTCAGAGCTGGCAAGTCCAGGGTCAGTGAATGTGTGGGGTTTTCGTCTAGCAAATATTCATCCTTTTTAGCAATTTCCATCCTTTGCCCCGCCCACGCTAATTCTTACCTCTCAGCAAAGGTAGGAAGTCCTGATATTGACAAAATCCTCACTTTCCACCACTTTGATTGGATGAAATTGCAATCTTGAGATTGAAGGAAGAAATGATCTCGTGCCTCTGTGGGAGTCATTTTTTAAATTTTTTAATTTTATTTGTTTTTTTTTTACATTTTATTAGGGACTCATACAACTCTTATCACCATCCATACATATACATACATCAATTGTATAAAGCACATCCATACATTCCCTTCCCCAATCATTCTCAAGGCATTTGCTCTGTGGGAGTCATTTTTAATGCTAATAATGTAGGACGCCAGGAATAGCTATACCACGGGTACCTTGGTGGCCGTGTGGATTCCAAATCTGATCTTGTGTTTTGCCTAGGAGACAACTAGAAGTACAGGTATTAAAACAGGAACATGCAGCCCATCATCTCGGTAGTTGTTATATAAGGTGAAAAAAACTTCTGGATAGATAAAAATAATGCTAATTATCTGAATTGTCCCTCCCTGCCATCATTTTGAACACACCATATTGACTTGAGCTTGTTGTCAGCCGTCCCTGAGTTGACCTCCAATTCATAGTGATTCCCTTGCACAATCAAACACAATGCTGCCTGGTCCTGGGCCAACCCAATGCTCTGATGTTGATCACCATTGTGGTGCACAAGGTTTTCCTTGGCTAATTTTTGGAAATAGATCACGGTGTTAGTCTTAGATCACTGTGCTAGTCTGGGTACTTTAGAGAAACAAATCCACAGAAACTCATGTATAAGAGAGAGTTTTATATAAAGCTTAAGTGCTCATCAAGAAAACATCCCAACCCATTGATGCCCAAGCTCACAAGTCCAACATTAACCCATATGTCCGACACCAATCCACAAAGTCCTCCTCCATCTCACAAAACAGACGCAATGACACTGACTACAGAAGGAAAGCTGAGTCAGTGAACGTGTAAGCATCTCAGCGCTGGCAGGGGTCTCCACACGGCTGCTCCAGCACCCAGGGCTGCATTGGAGTGGGTCCGTGAGGCTTCTCCTTGGGGATGTCTTGCAGGAAGTGAGTCTTGCCAGCTAAAGCAGGGAATTGGCTAAGGCAGCTGCACCCTAGTGCGACCATCAGAAAGCAAGAGCCCCAAGAACTACAAAGATGAGGCTCCCCAAGCTAATTATCTCTCTGCCCTTCAATTAACCCCACATGTGTTTATTGGCCAGGTTGGCACAATCGACTAACTAAATCAATCACCAAACTTTTCTTCCTGACCTGTTTGAATCAGGAAATTTGTTCAGTATCAGAGCAGCACATTGTCTCCACTGACGAGAATATAAATCAGGTCCCCATACAGAAGGCAGTAATTATAACACAGAACCACCTGTGTGCTTTTGTACAATGTTTCAAAAACAAAACACACGTACCTGCGGCATCAAGTAGATTCTGACTCATGATTACGCTATGTTACAGAGCAGAACTGTCCCATAGGGCTTTCTTGCCTAGCACCAGTACAGAAGCAGACTGCTGGGGGTGTCTGCACCCAACCTTAATGTGAAGATTGCAAATTATTTGTGTGACCCAGGACCCGTGAAATCATTAGCATGGAAGACGGGAACCGAACCATTGATGGAGGTTAAATACCAAGAAGGCATGCAGATATATTAGGTCTTGTCATGTGTGATATGATAGGATCACGTTCTTTGCTGCTGTGTGAGATCTTTTCACTTAGCAAGAGTCAGGGTGAACACTTATTGAGTATTTACTATGTGCCAGGCACTGTGCTCAGATATTTCCAATGCATTAATTATTCCTGACAGCAAACGTATGAGGTGAATACTATGATCCCCCTTTTATTGACAGGAAATTGAGGTCAATATTATCTAAACAATTAGATAGTATCTATGTACAATAAGCAATGGTATCTAAGTGCAGGAACTCTGGTGGCGTAGCATTCAGGTCACATGGCACTTCTGAAGATAAATATCTTATAACCACACACTGGCAGAAGTCTCCTAAACACCGTGGGGTTAGGCTTGGCAAAGCCACAGTGGTTTGAACAGTTAGTGCCACGGAAAATGCCCTGTTCATAGACAGGTGGTCCCTGTTCTGGATCAAGAGCTGCCCCTGAACATCTCTCATTATAGGCAAGTTGATTCATCTCTTTTAGCCTCAATTTCCTTTGTGTTAACATCGGTATTTCTCTTATTGGTAATGATTTTTAAACAGGAAGCAAACCAACTGGCTCAAAATGCATTCAATCAGAGTATCAGGTGTGCCAGAAGGCATCAAGTACGTGCAAAATAAACAGTCACCCTACCTTTCCACAAGAACTTGGTGTTGCTGGGCCCTCTCCAGTGGTCTGTGGAAGAATGCACAGTTGTTTGATCCCCCTCGTTCTTCTCCTGGTAACCTCTTCCATTGAGGACATTGCTGTCTTGTCAGAGCCGGTCATGCCTGTTGCCCATCTGGCAGGTGGAGGCAATTAAATCTACATGGTCTCCAACCCCCTCATCAGGAGAAGCCTCCTTATACCCTCTCACACCCCGCATGACCTACCCTACCTGCCAATTGCTCTCTATTCACTTCTTCTGGTGACAATGCCTACAAGGACCTGTGGGTCATCAGCCTGACCGTGTGTGGTGTCTTGCTGGAGCACTTTACGGAGGCTGATACTTTCACATTAGTCAAGGTCCTCAAGAAGGGGTGTGTGGTAGTTCCATAATCGGGTGTCAATTTGAGAGGATTACTAGTGAAGGATTACTAGTGGAGTCTGTCCTGTCAATCAAGATATAACCAAGGAGGCCTCTGAGTGGGCATCACCTTCCCCTTGAAGATTCTGGGAATTCCTGTATTTCCTCCTTGAAGGAGGGAAACACTCTCTCTCAACTCCTTCCCTGAGAGACATTTCTGAGGAGAAGCCACATGAAGCTACCCTGAGGCAGTCAGAGTTTAGGAGCTGAAGAAATCACATGGAGAACCCTGCCAGCATTGAGATGCTTACCTGGCCACTGGATCCACTAGCCTGTGATTGTCCTGCATTCTGCATTATTGCATGTGTTTTGTGAATCTGAAGAGGACTTTATAGATTTGTATCAGACATATAGACTAATATCAGACTTAAGGACTTGATCTGGACTGAGCTGGGATGTTTTCTTAATGTACAATTACTTTGTATATAAAGCTCTTTCTTATACACATATGATTGTCTCTGGATTTGTTTCTCTACTCTACCGAGACTAACACAGGGTGGTCCATATTGGGCAGAGGATCTACACACATGCTGTGGAAGACCTGCTGCTGGGCACTAAGTTCAAGGCTTGCCTGAACCTTGGGGCACAAACCCTAAGTTAGGGTTACAATATAGTGATCTTCATGGTGGTATGCTAGTGTAGTGCTGCTCCTTGTACCAGTAGACATCTGTGTTTCTAGAAAATGGAAGAATTTATTAACTGAAAAAGGTGAACTGGAACTTTCAAGGAGTAGCTTGAGAAAACAAGGTACTGTATTATAATGAAGTCTGCAAGAAAGAGCTGGACAGAAAACAAAAAAGGAAGAACCTGCTTAGCCTACCTTTAAAACAATCATTTTATTAGGGGCTCATGCAACATTTTTCACAGTCCACACATACATCAATTGTGTCAAGCACATTTGTACATTCATTGCCCTCATCCTTCTCAAAACATTTGCTCTCCACTTAAGCCCCTGGCATCAGGTCCTCATTTTTTTCCTCCCTCCCCGCTCCCCACTCCCTCATGAACCCTAAATAATTCATAAATTATTTAGTCATATTTTGCACTGTCCGACGTCTCCCTTCACCCATTTTTCTGTTGTCTGTCCCCTAGGGAGGAGGTTATATGTAGATCCTTATAATCGGTTCCCCCTTTCTACCGCACCCTCCCTTGACCCTCCCGGTAACCCCACTCTCACCACTGTTCCTGAAGGGATCATCCACCCTGGATTCTCTGTGTTTCCAGTTCCTATCTGTACCAGTGTACATATTCTGGTCTAGTCATATTTGTAAGGTAGAATTGGGATAATGATAGGGGGAGGGGAGCATTTAGAAACAAGAGGATAGTTGTATGTTACATCGTTGCTACACTGCACCCTGACTGGCCCTGCTCCTCCCCGTGACCCTTCTTTAAGGGGATGTCCAATTGCCTACAGATGGGCTTTGGGTCTTCACTCCACACTGCCCCTCATTCACAATGATATGATATTTTGTTCTGATGATGCCTGATATCTGATCCCTTCAACACCTCGTGATCACACAGGCTGGTGTGCTTCTTCCATGTGGGCTTTGTTGTTTCTGAGCTAGATGGCTGCTTGTTTGCCTTCAAACCTTTAAGACTCCAGATGCTATATCTTTTGATAGCTGGGCACCATCATCTTTCTTCACCATATTTGCTTATACACCCACTTTGTCTTCAGCGATTGTGTCGGGAAGGTGATCATCATGGAATGCCAGTTTAATAGAACAAAGTATTCTTGCATTGAGGGAGTACTTGAGTGGAGACCCAATGTCCATGCGCTACCTTAATACTAAACCTATACATATATGCACATAAATCTATTTCCACATCCTCATATATAAATATATTTACATATGTACATGCCTTTATTTAGACCTCTATAAATGCTCCTTACCTCCTAGCTCTTTCCTCTATTTCCTTATACTTTCCTCTTGTCCCACTATCATGTCTAGCCTTCTTTAGGGTTTCAGTAATTCCTCTCAGGTACATTACCCTTGGTCACACCCTACCAGGCCTCCTACACCCTCCTCACCACCGATTTGGATCACTTGTTCCCTTGTACCTGGGTTTGTTAACACCACTTCCTTTCCCCCAACCTCTCCCTCTCCCATGTCCTCCCGGAACTGTCAGTCCCTTTGTTTTCTCCTCCAGATTGTTCATCCAGTCTATCTTATTTAGACAGACCTGCAGAGATAATAACATGCACAAAAACAAGACAGAGCAAAACCAAGCAACAAAATAAGACAAAACAACAACAACAACCACAAGCCAATGACAAAAATGAAACAAAACAACAACAAGAAAGGAAAGCTTGTAGGTGGTTCAAGGACTGTTTGTTGGCCTTTAGGAGTGTTTTCCAGTAGAGTCTGTTGGGGCATCAAGCCCTGGCCCTAAAATCTATTTGGGTGCAGTATAACAATGATGAAACATACAAATTTCCTCTAATTCCTTTATACTTCCTCCTCCCCCCGCCCCCCCTCCCCACACACATTACCATGATTCCAATTCTACTTTACAAATCTGGCTAGACCATAGGATGTACACAGGTACATATAGGAACTGGAAACATAGGGAATCCAGGACACATTAACCCCTCAGGACCTGTGCTGAGAGTGGGGTATCAGGAGAGTGAAAGGAGGGTGGGGTATAAAGGATCTATTCTACATATAATCTCCTCCCTGGGGGATGGAGAACAGAAAAGTGGGTGAAGGGAGACACTGGACAGTGTAATATATGACAAAGTAATAATAATTTATAAATTATCAAGGGTGTATGAGGGAGTGGGGAGTGGGGAGGGAGGGGATAAAAATGAGGAGCTGATATCAAAGGCTCAAGTAGAAAGCAAATGTTTTGAGAATGTTGATGTCAACAAATGTGCTTGACACAATGGATGGATGTATGGATTGTGATAAGAGTTGTACAAGCCCCAATCAAATGAAATAAAAAAAGAAAGAATGGAAATTCCAGAACACATCATTGTGCTCATGCAAAACTTGTACATAGGCCAAGAGGGAATCGTTAAAACAGAACAAGGGATTTCTGAGAGGTTTTAAATCAGGAAAGGTGTTCATCAGAGTTGTTTCTGACCCATAGCAACCCTGTGCACAACAGAATAAACCAGAAAAAAAACACTGCATGGTCCTGAGCCATCCTCACAATTGCTCCTATACCTGAACCATAGTTGCAGCTACTATGTTAACCCACCTTGTTGAAGGTCTTCCTCTTTTTCAATGCCCTTCCACATTACCAAGCATCATGTCCTTCTCAAGGGGCTGGTCTCTACTGACAATACACCCAAAGTCCTCGTATGGAAGATGAAGTCTTGACATCCTTGCCTCTGAGGAACACTCCGGTATATGTTTTCCAAGATGGATCAGTTTGTCCTTTTAGCATCCCATGGTATTTTCAACATTCTCCAGCACCACAATACCAATGCATCAATTCTTCTTCAGTTTTCCTTATTCAATGTCCAACATTCACATGCATTTGAGACAATGGAGACTACCATGGCATGGATCAAGCACAAAGTGACATGTACCTCATGTAATGTGTCTTTTAATGTTTTTTGACTGCTGCTTCCATGACCATTAATTATGGGTCCAAGTAAGACAAAATCCTTGACAACTTCAACTTTTTCTTCATTTACCATGATGTTACCTATTGGTCCAGTTGTGAGGAGTTTGTTGTTCTTTACATTGAGTTTTAATCCATACTGAAGGATGAAATCCCTGATCTTCTTCACAAGTGCTTCGAGTCTTCCCATCTTTCAGCAAGTAAGATTGTATAATCTGGTAATCACAGGTTATTAATAAATTTTCCTGTAAACCTGATGCTGCGTTCTTCATATAATCCAACTTTTCTTATTATTTGCTCAGTATGCATATTGAATAAGTATGGTGAGAGGCTACAACCCTGTTGCACACCTTTCCTGATTTTAAACCATGCAGCATCCCCTTGTTCTGTTAGCACTACTGTCTCTTGTTACATGTACAAGTTCCACATGAGCACAATGGAGTGTTCTGGTATTCCCATTCTTCTCAAAGTTCCGCATAATTTGTTGTGATTCACACAGTCAAATCCCTGACATAGTAAATAAAACACAGGTAAACGTCTTTCTGGCTTCTCTGCCTTTAGCCAAGATCCATCGTCAGCAATGTTATCCTTTGTCCATGTCCTCTTCTGAATCTAGCTTGAATTTTTGGTAGCTCCCTCTCAACGTACTGCTGCAACTGTTGTTGGATAATCTTCAGCAAAATTTTACTTGCGTGTGATGTCTACGTTATTCAATGTTCCAGCATTCTACTGGGTCACCTTTTTTAGGAATTGGGACAAAGACGGATCTCTTCCAGTCAGAAGCGAAGTAACTACCTTCCCAGTCCTGACATAAATGCGTAAGTGCATCCGGTGGTTGGTTCATCAGCTTGTTGAAATATTTCCATGGGTAGTCCACCAATACCTGGAGCCTTGTTTGTGGCTAATGCTTTCAGTGCAGCTTGGACTTCTTCCTTTAGTATCATTGGTTCTTGCTCATATGCTACCTCCTGAAGTGATGGATCATTAACTATTTCTTTTTGGTACAGTGACTATATAGATTCTTTCTATCTTCTTTTGAGGCTTCTTGCATCAGTCAATATTTTACCCATAGAATCATTCAATATTACAACTCAAGTCTTGAATTTCTTCTTCTGTTCTTTCAGTTTATGATATGATGAATGTGTTCTTCCTTTTTAGTTTTCTAACTCTATGCCTTTGAACATTTCACTAAGATATTTTACTTTGTCTTCTAGAACTGTCCTTTGAAAAATTCTATTCAGCTCTTTGGCTTCATCCTTTCTTCCATTTATTTAAGATGTTCCAAGACAAAAAATAAGTTTTTCACAATCTTTTCACATCCACTTTGATCTTTTCTTTCTTTTGTGTCTTTTAATGACCCTTTTCTTTCTTCTTCAGTGATGTTCTTGATGTCCTTCCACAGCTCGCCAGGTCTTCTGTTATTAGTATTCAATTAATCAAATCTGTTCTCAAGCTGTTCTTGAAATTCAGGAGGGACAGACTCAAGGTTGTATTTTAGCTCTTGTGGATTTGCTTTCATTTTCTTCATCTTGAATATGAACTTACATATGATCAGTTGATGGTCTGTTCCACAGTTGATCCCTGTTCTGTTTTAGCTGCTGATATTGAACTTCCACATCATCTCTTTCTACAAATATAGTCCATTTTATTTCTGTGTATTCCATCTGAAGAAGGCTACATGTAGAGTTGTCATGTGTGTTGTTTAAAAAATGTATTTGCGATTAAAAGACTCTGATCTTGAAATATGTTATTAGGCCATCTTCAGCTTCATTTCTATCACCAAGACCAAATGTTCCAACTACTGTTCCTTCCTCTTTGTTTCCAACTTTTCCATTCCAATCACCAACAATTATCGGTGCATCTTTAATGCATGTTTGATCAATCGCTGACTGGAGTTGTTGATAGAATTCTTCAACTTCTTCATGACTACCTTTTGTGGTTGATGCATGCATTTGAATAATAGTTGTATTGATTGGATTTCCTTGAAGGCAGATAGATATAATCCTATCACAGACAACATTCTACCTCAAGATTGATTTTCTTTTATTTTCATTTTAAAAAATTCTAATCTAATGATTATAAACTTGTATTCCTTTCTATTTTATTATTTTTCCACTCATTTTTTATTAAAGGATCACTTTATTGGGGGTTCTTACAGCTCTAATAAAAATCCACACAAAGAATGATTTTCAAATGTTCATTTTTCCATTTAATGCAACACCATTTCTCTTGATTGTGTTATTATTTGCATTGTAAACCAAACGATTGTCTGATTCACAATAGTCAAACCCACGCCATTTCTGTCCACTCGTGTCCAGGATATGGATGTTTCTTCATTCCATTTCATTTTTGACAACTTCCAATTTTCCTAGATTTATATTTCTCATATTCCAAGGTCTGATCTTCAGCAGAGTCTTGTAGCTGTTTCTTTTTACCCGAGGCTGTGCCTCATCAACAAATGAAGATCCCCAAGCTCCACTCCCACAGGCTTTACCTGACTCGTGTCACCATGGTCAACTCTACTCCAAGAAACAGCTCCTCCTCAGTCCCATTTTGAATGCCCTTTACCTGAGGGGCCCAATTTCTGGTGGTATGTCAGACAATGTCCTATTACCATTCATTAGGCCTTCAGCATCTGACAGTGTTTGAAGCTATGCCTAAGGTTTTCAGTGGCTCTTTCCTCTGAAGTAGACAACCATGTCCTTCTTCACTGTCTGCTCCTACTCTGGAAGCTCTGCTGAAACCCGTTCCCTTTGGGTGACCCCGGTGGCATTTGAAAATCCAGTGACATTGCTTCCAGCATCACAGCAACACACAAGCCACCACAGTACAACAAACTCGCACAGGTTGTTAGGTGATGTCAGGTTGGTTCTCACTCCAAGTGACCCTATGTATAACAGAAGGAAACATTGCCTGGTCCTGTGCCAGTCTCACCCTGTGTGCCAATCATTGCCATCTTGGAGCCCATTAGTGCTGCCATTGTGTCAATCCACCTCTTTAAGGGTTGACCTTTTTGTTTGCTGACCCTCTACTTTACCAAACATGATATCCTTCTCTAGGGACTGGTTCCTGCTGATGACGTGTCTAAAACAAGTGAGATGAAGTCTCACCATTCTCATTGTATCTAAGACATGTGTCATGTCTATGTTTCTGCTAAGCTTCTACCGGGGGAAAGTGGAATTCTATCTCTTTTACAGACGAACAGCCCGAGGCCTGCAAAGTGACAATGGCTTGCACAATTTCACTCATCTAGAGATGTCTGAGGCTCCACTCAATTGAGACTCTGGTTGCATTGCTTTCTAAATAAATGTCTGTTTGTTGATTCTTCATGTGACTTCCAGCAAGGAGAAAATGCTATTCCCTTTGAATGGTAAATTCTCAATGAAGTCATGTGGCTTTGACATTTCAAAAGGTATACATATTATGGTGCCCAGTTGCTTAATAAGCACTAATCTAGATGTTGCTCTGGAGATATTTGTAGATTTTTATTTGTATTTAAAACCATTTAGTAAAAGACGTGAACCTCCATAAGGTGTTTAGTCCTCATCCAATCAGTAAGAGGTCATGAAACCAAAAACCGAGGTTAACTAGAGAAGACAGAATTCTGTCTCAAGACTACCACACAAGAAATCCTGCCACACAAATAGATGTAATGTAGTAAGGAATTTATTTCTGAGAATTGTCCCATGGTAAATTTTGGAGGAAAAATGGTCAGAGCATGGGAAGAGCTTGTGCTTCTGGGTTTCTGGTGCCTCCTTCTAGACGATTATGGGAACTCGGTAGTTGGGGAGCAGTTGAATGGTGCCAACAGCAGGAAGTAGATGATTAGGGACATGGAAATGGAAGTTTGTCCATCCACCTCAGGCAAAGGAAGTTTGGTGGTAAGCTTTGGACTGAGGAGCTATAAGGAGGGAGAGTCGTGGAAGATGAGAGCCCCGAAGCAGTGACCATCAGGAGCATGGCAGTGATCAGGGGAGACCATGATTATGGAAATGCAGGGAGAGGGAGCAGTGTGTGGAGAGGTGTGTTGGTTATCGGGTACTTTCTAAGATTTTGCACTGACATTCTTAGATTGAGTAAATAATTTGACATAAAGATGAGAACATGGGCTCTGAAATGCACTGTCCAGGGTTTGCATTATGTCTGCGCTTCTTGCTATGTTTCCAACATTTCTTTGCTTTAATTTCCTCACCTGCATACTGGGGAACAGTAGTGGTTCCTTCCTCATGGAGTTATTGTGCTGATTATGTGAGTTTTCACACGTCAAGCCTTCAGAACAATATTTGGCATACAGTAAGCCATCAGTAAGTGCCACCAAAACAAATATTATCATCACTTTAGATCTCTGGGTCAGTTTGTTCTTGGAATGTGTCTCAGACTGGATCACTTGGAATATCAGATATTATTAGGATTGCATGTTCATCTATTAATATATATGAATTGTCATGATCTATGCCAATATCCCTTGTTATGTTGTGGTAGTTACATAATATGTTGTCAATTTGAGACAGAGTGAAGGGGTGGGGTTTAGCTTGTCAATCAGGTGGCAGCTTGATGACCTCATTAGGAGGTGCTGAGGATATAAATAGCTCGTTGGAGGCGGGACACATGCTCACGTCCTGTGAGACATTCCTCTGGACAAGACACATGGAGCTACGCTAGAGCCCAGTAGCTAAAGGAGCCATGCTAAGACCCCTGCCAGTGCTGATATGCTTACACTGCCACTGGATCCACAAGACTTTCCACCCACTGGCCTGTGGTCTTTCTGTATTTGGTGTCATTTCATGTGTTTCATGAATCTGAAGAGGACTTTATAGATTGGTATCAGACATAAGGGCTAATATCGGATTTAGGGACTTTATCTGAACTGGGCTGGGATGTTTTCTCGATTTTCAGTTGCTTTTGTATATAAAGCTCTTTCTTAAACACGTATGTGTCTCCCTGGATTTGTTTCTCTAGTCTACCCAGACTAACACATATGTCTAGTTAATGTTTCAAAGATGCTATATTTTTAGATGCACTTACTCACGGGAAATTTATCTATTAAAGTTTTTTGTTGAGTTAATTTCAACCCACGGTGACCCTAAGTACAACAGAATGAAACACTGCCTGGTCCTGCACCATCCTCACAATTGTGGTTATGTTTGAGCCCCTTATTTCAACCACCCTGTCTGTCCATCTTGCAATTTAAAGGCACATGCCTTTGATTCCCGGATAATAATAAGCAAAGTAACCTCCTTTTAGAATAAAGTCATAATGCTTCTGTAATTAGCAAGTTGAGTGAAGATATAGCATCTGTAGTCTTAAAGGCTTGAAGATAAACAAGCGGCCTTCTAGCCCAGAAGCAACAAAGCCCACATGGAAGAAGCACACTAGGTGTTGATAGAATCAGGTATCAGGCATTAAAGAACAAAAATCATATCATTGTGAATGAGGGGGAGTGCATAGTGGGGACCCATGTGCAGACCCATGTCCAAGACCCATGTGCAGACAACTGGACATCCCCCTTACGGATGGATTGCGGGGAGGAACCAAGCCAGTCAGGGTGCAGTATAGCACCAATGAAACAATTTGCCTCTAGTTCTTAAATGCTTCCTCTCCCTCCCCCCACCCATTATAATGATCCCCATACGACCTTACAAATCCGGCTAGACCAGAGGATGTACACTGGTACAGATAGGAACTGGAAACACAGGGAATCCAAGATAGATAACCCCCCACCCCAGGACCAATAATGAGATTAGTGATACCAGCAGGGGAAGGTGGGTGAGAAAAGGGGAACTGATAACAATGATCAACATATAACCTCCTCCCTGGGGGATGGACTACAGAAAAGTGGGTAAGGGAGACATCAGACAGTATAAGATATGGCAAAATAATAATAATTTATAAATTATTGAGGGTTCATGAGGGAGTAAGGGTAGGGGATGTAGGGGATAAAATGAGGAGCTGATATCAAGGGCTCAAGTAGAAAGAAGATGTTTTGAGAATGATGATGGCAACAAATGTACAAATGTGCTTGACACAATGTATGCATGTAGGGATTGTGATAAGAGTTGTGTTAGCTCTCAATAAAATGATTTTTTAAAATTTCAGCAATAATGCTGTAGAATGTAGCTTGTCTGCATTCACCCAGCAGAAACCTGAGCTCTGTGCTGCAAACTTTCTTTTCTCCAGCCATGTCAAGCAGTGTTATATTTTCTTTTTAAAACCATTTTATTGGGAGCTCGTAGATCCTTGCGATCAGTTTTCCCTTTCTACCCCACCTTTTCTTCTGGCTCTTCTAAAATATAAACATGCATTTGCACTTAAAAAAGAAAAAAGAAAGAAAGGCCCTCTCCTCCAGGATATATAGGCTTTTAGTGTTTGGGCCATAGCCAGTTTATCTAATATTTCTGTTTATAAATCAGAAAACACTAAACCCTGGAGCAATGATACATTGGGTCAAGAGAGAGAGAAGGCAGTGACAAACTGTCACATTTTGACCTAACAACGTGTGTAGTAATCCATCCTGCCATGCACTCTGGTTAGAAGGCCTTTCCTATCTCTGGTCTGTAGTCTGAGCAGATTCATCAGAGGCTTAGTCTGCACATGGTACCCAGTTTTGTTTTGTTTTTTTAACATTTTCTGCTTTGCTATCTATTGAGGCTTTTGTTTCCTATGTAAGTATTGTTGGGAAGTTTGTTTGCGTTCGGTCTTGATTTTGTACGATGTCGTGTATGTGAAACCCGGCTCATATACAGGTAAGCCTTTAGAGACAACAACAGGATCAATAGATTAAAAGGGACATGACAGGAGAGGCTGGCAGGAAGCGGGGGACTAAGAGCGAGTACAGCGAAGAAGAGTGTCCTGGAATTGACTGTGGTGATGGTCGTAGGGCTCTGACAAATGCCATTGAACTCTCGAAGTGCATATGATTTGTATATCTGCGAAACTGTTCAACAAACAACTTAAAAAAATAAATAAGTGCCCTCCTGACAAATAAGAATGGCAACTGTCTATGAATTGGGTCATGTCCTAGGCCCCATGCTTGGTGCTTTAGAGGCACTAACTCTTTCCTTTATAGAAACCATTGTGTTCACTCTGTATTAATGAGGCACCTGACGTCCAGAGAAGCTTGGCCTTTCCCCAAAGCCACATTTCAGTGACAGAACAGAACTCAGACTCTGAGCTCCCAGGCACCAAGACATGGGTAGGAAATCTGAGTTCAGCCACAGGAGAAACTTAAGACTCTAATGTTGTTTGCATCTTATCTGCTATTTTGTGGTCTACAGCTTCACTTTTAGGGTCCAGATTTGGGAGAGCCAATCCCAGTCATCACCCCCCAGTTCTTTGTAGAGAGGTCTAACTGACATTGTGCCTAGGTGAGGACCAGGTCAGTCCTGCAGTAAGCCGGCAGCCACGCCATCCCATTATTCCCTATCATGGAAGGACTTGGCATGGCCTTTCCCCACAGCCCTCACCTGAGCTTTCTTCCTGCACCATCCACATCTGCCGGTCTCTTATATTTGACCAACCCCCCTTTACCATGGTGCCTTATCCTGTTTTCTTGGCATTCCCTCCACCCACTCATGCATTCACACACACACACACACACACACACACACACACACACACACACACACACACAAGCTGCTCACATGTTTAATCTGCAAGCTTGGTTCTGCCTTAGCCCAATGTATTGATGTTGGAGCCTAGCCCTTCCTGGGGCCTGAGTGTGCTAGCCCTAAAGTCCCACCACTCCACAGGCTCCCGGGGCCCAGGCAGCCCTCCCAATTCCTACCCAGGTTGGGTTAGGAGCAGATCTTCAGCCTTAACTCCAGATCCATTGCTTCACAGGAAGTCCTGAACTCCTTGCAGGGCTGAATAGCTCAATCCCGGCCCATGATGGGCACGTTGAGGTAGAGGAACCCTGCCCGTGCGTTGCTGTAAGAGATGTTCCCGGGCTGTCACCGCTCTCAGAGTTGAAATGGGGCGTTGGGGTTGGAGCCCCATTCCGAGGCTCCAGGAGCAGGCTGGGTGTGGCCGTGTCAGGAAGAAAGGTACCTTCGAGTTAAGGTCTGCCCCATTAGCTCCCATAAACACGCTAGGAGTGAAGAGATTTGGGCCTGCAGTTAACAGATTTTATTTACTATTTGCCAAAGAGTTTGATCGCATGCAAGTTGTGAGAAGGGGTCTGTTCCCTGGGGAGGGCACATATGATCCCAAGCCGCCCTGTCCTAAAGCACCGGTTGGAATAGGTCGGCTTGTTCAGACAGGTCTCCTGCCTCTGACTTAAGACTCTGGGTCAGGAAACAGCAGAACTCCAGCAAGGATCTGTACACTGGCACATTTTTATAACACCTCAGAAAACAGATTTAAAAATCAAGAAAACCACACGTGCACAACATTTCTTTCAAGTTCACTGGCGTAGTCTAGAGGGCTTCTTACTAAGAGGACCCAATGTCGGGACAGTTCTACTTATCTCTGTCTCTCTCTGGATACACACCTAAATCGCATTATGACAGGTTCCCCTGAATTAGCGCTATGCGTCTTTGTACCCACCACAGAAGCCTCCATATCCTCGTTCCTTGGAGAGGTCTCCATTAGCTGAGCATGGACGGTCTCACTAGAGAAAAGTGCCCAGGAGTCAGGAAGCGAATGCTCGCAGGTCCTATTCTGACCTGTGGGGGCTTCAATCAAATCACTCTTCTCGTGGAAACCCATCATTCTCAGCTCAGCAAAAGGAAAGCTAGTGCTGGCCAAGGCTGCCTGCGCTGGTCCTCTTCGATCATGGCTCATGGCTGGTGGGACATGGGATACAGGAGGGATGGAAGGCAGGAATGTGAACAGGGAGACGTGTAAGAGGAGTAGGGGTGAGGCTGATCAGGAGAGCCTAGCCTCAGCCCTGCCAGCCTTTCGTGGGTGCTGACCAGAGTTTCGGAGCGGCTCCCAATACTTTCTGGAAGAACGGCATCCCAGAGGCCTGCCCTTCGGAGAACATTCGATATTTGTGCCGCTTCGCATTTGTTAGAGACATGATTCCCTCCCACCCCATCATGTGTTCCTCCCAGGCACACGTATGAGACAGTCGGGACTTCCTTCCTTCACTTTACAGAGGAACAACAACAAAGATGAGTGGGGCATTTGAATGGCATTCCAAATGTTACACCTGGAGACAGAGCTCTGTCCTGACATCCACCTGCAGGCCCTTGCTATCTCTTCAAGGACCTCTGGTAGGGCACCTCACCAGGGAGGAGCCTGCTGCTCCTTCCAGGAGACAGCGCCAGGTAGGACTTTGTGGTCTGAGACAGCCCTCGCCAGGCTCGCAGGCTCTCACACTTGACAAGGCTTATCTGTCACTCTCCAGGTCCTGGTCACACTGGGCATAGCAGGGGCCTAGACTCTGGCCCACTAACAACTATATCTTCCCCGCATGCCTAGGCAGGAGTCCCAGGGCTTCACGTTCCTCCCCCACCCTTTTCCCCCCACCGCCACTCCCTACATTTGTTCTGCAATTCTTAGGGTTCGCCATCCTCCAACCTGAGCCAGGACTGAGCCCCTTTCCTGCTCTGCTCGCCACGGGAGCCTCTTACATCCAGATTCTAATTGGCCTTATCCCAGATGGCTAACACTATGCTCCTCGGCCAAGGGCGCTGAGGCTCCAGTAGGAGCTGAGGGCGGGGAGGGCAGACACACACACAGTTGGTTCCCAGCCTCTGCGAGAGAGCCGTGTGGCAGTGTCAACGTGGTGGGCAATGGGGATGTACTGGAAAACTGTGCCTGACAGTCAGAGAAAAGGGATGTCAGGGCTCTCCCAGTGGAGCTCCAGCACTGGATGGGATAGGAGCGGGGGGGGGGGGGGGGGACCTAAGGAGCAAAGGATGGGGATCATGGTCCAAGCAGCAGGGCAGTCACCTGGGGGCAGGAGGCCCAGGACACCCTCTAGAAGTAAGCCTCATTGTCTCTGCTCTTCTCAAACTTCTGCTTGAGCTCCGAGACGAGAGCTGACTGGGCAGAGCTTCCCAAGGCCTTTGGTTTGGGTGAGCACTGGGGCTGCTGGGGGGTCAGTGAGCCAGAGACGGTAGG
This sequence comes from Tenrec ecaudatus, assembly GCF_050624435.1. Classification (NCBI taxonomy): domain Eukaryota; kingdom Metazoa; phylum Chordata; class Mammalia; order Afrosoricida; family Tenrecidae; genus Tenrec; species Tenrec ecaudatus. The sequence goes on along the minus strand of NC_134539.1, from coordinate 93,635,437 downwards.
CACAGTCCAGGGGGCAGTGCCCACTGTAGGCACCACTCTGGGTGGCGGTGGGGGGACTGGAGCTATGGGGGGGATTGGGCCCCCCAGTCTGTTGTTGCGGTTCTCGTTGGGAGTATCCTCTTGGAGCACAAACTTGGCCGCAGCTTTTGCTCTCCTGAACTTGAGCCACTCGATGCGGACAGTACGGGGGGCGGGGCCGGGCCGGTGGCGAAGCACACGCCGGACGGGCAGAACCTTGTTGGACTTCTTGTTGCGCCAAAAGGTGGCCGTGGAGACGAGCACCGTTATGATCACCACAGTAGCCATGATGCCGGCCAGCACACCCACCGCCTTCATGGGGTTGTCCTTGGTCTGCAACAGGAAGGCGGCCATGGGGTCCCGGGACAGGGTCTAGAAGAGAGAACAGCGCCCCCTGCATTCAGGAGTTCCCATGGAATCCCTACGCACAGAGCCCAGGCCGTGAACTTCTCTAAACATAGTGGTTCCTAATGTGCCTGAGGCCAGACGCCTCTCTGAGAATCCCAGGAGCACTATGAACTGAGCTCTTGAAAACAGTACCCAGAGGGGGCCTGCTACATGCAGTACCGCAGGAATGCCCACAGAGAATACAGCAGACAGACGCACAGACCGATGATCACGGCCGGCCGACAGCCACATTCAGATTCAGAACACCGCTGTAGCTGAGCACTGTTCTTGTAAGATGAAGAGACGACTTAAGGCATTGCTATGAAGCAGGCAACCCCTTCTGTGTCAGCGGAGGACTAGGCCCCAGAGTGTTCGGTGGCTAGCTTTCAGATGTAGATCAAGGAGTCTTTTCTTCTGAGGTATCTCTGGGTAGACTTGAACCTCAAACCTTGGGGGTAACCGTCAACAACATCAACTGCGTGTGCGCTAAGAGATCTTGTTTAACTTCGAGTATGGGCAGCCTGTCTTCCCAACCCTTTATGTGATGTCTTTCTGCTACATACTGCACTGAGAACTAGGTACAAAGATTTCACTTCTTTCTGTCCACCTCCATGTGAAGGAGGCAGCATAATTCCCATTTTATGGGAAAGGACGTGGCAGTTTAGCAAAGCCCAAAGTTATACTGTTGAGAACACCAGAATCCCAACCCAGAGCCTCTGATTCCTAAGCCTGTGTCTCCAAAGGTGCCTTCAGGCATGGAGGGTATTCTGTAGGAAGTCTAGCTCGGGCCCTGGTGCAGAATGTTGTAGGTTGGCCCTCCAGCCCCACGACCTGCCTTCCACCCCCCTCTGGTTCTCCATTCACCTCAGTGTCTGTGATGTCAATCCTGAGCAGGGCTGTGGTACTGAACGAAGGAGAGCCACGGTCCTTGGCCTGTACCTCAAGGGACCATGTGCGCTCCCCACCGGATGTGAGGTTGTGCAGGGCATCCAGGGAGCGGATGGAGTTCTTCAGACGGATCTCTCCGGTGTGTGCATCGATATCAAACACGTTGGCCGGCTCTGCGTGGGTGATGGAATAGTCCACCAAGTTGTTGGGCTCTTCTGCATCCTGGTCTGTGGCCTGCATGCAGAGGGAGGGAGGTGACGCCGGGTTTTGAGGACCCCACCTTGCATGTCTTGGCTAAGGCAGCAACTTCTCGGGGGTTGGCTGTGGGCCCTTCTCTGAGTCATGGGTCTAGACTTGTGCAGTTACCCCTGGCTATCTTCTGAGCATGTCTGGGGAGTAGGTTTTGTTCAATTAAACAGTAGATATTGTTAGAGCTTCTCCAAACCAATGTCAGTGTCCAAAGATGTAAAGAGAGAACAGGCCGTTGGAATCCAAAGGCCAGCTGGTCCAGTGTCACTGTTTATGCTATTCCCACTTGGGAAACAATAAAAGGAAGGGACAAAGGATTGGCTTTGGAGGCAGGCAAGCAGCCAGGCAGCATGTCGATGAAAGGACCTGAGCACAGAAAACCGTCTGCTCTCGATGTTTTTATTTGTGAAGTGGCAATAAAATCCTCCGCCTCACAGGTTCATTCTAGGCCGAGTATAAAGTATATAGTACTTCTATAAAGTACCTTACAATTCCTTGCACATGATAGGCATCATATAGATGTAAATAAATACATCGATATGTAAATAGATCTATGCTGATGTACCTAAATATTTACAGAAGTGCATATATTTAATTTAGGAGCCACAATTCCTCATGGAAATTTTCAGGGAAAGATCATCTGTAACCAAAGAAAGCTCACCTCAATTTGGAGTGGGGTCCCCAGCACCATGGTCTTCTCCTGAATGCTTTGTCCAAACTGGGGGTAGTGGTCATTGACATCCAGCAGCTTGATGAAGACCTCAGCCAGGCTGGACCTGCCCTCCGCGTCCTCCGCCTTCACGTAGAAGTTGTACCTAGCCGTGCCCTCAGCATCCAGGCTGGCCCAGGGCTGGGTGTAGATGATCCCCGTGGAGGGGTTTATCAGGAACCTGTCAGCCGCAGATGCACAGAACACACAGGCCTGTGTGTGTAGTGCACACACACACCTCACATGCGTGCACATGCATATACGGACACATGCCTATATGTATACATACATGTACACATACATGTACACATTTGTACACATGCCTATATGTCCACACCTAACACACACTGGATGTCACACATGCTCACAAATGAACCCTTTACACACACACACACACACACACACACACTCACATGGACCTGCATTAGTGAGCTTCCTCTGGGAAGCAGCAATAGGCGTCATGCAGCATCTCCAAGTTTCTACCCAGCTCCTCTCTCTCTCTCTGTCTGTCTGTCTTTCTCTCCTACTCATCAATAATGAGCTCAGTCGCTCCACCTGCAGCCCTTCTGTTCTCACCATAGCCTGCCCTCCCCCCAGCACTGCTTGCTTCCTTGCCTGGGGCTCTGGTCCAATGCTGCTGCTGCTGCTGGGGATCCTATTTCTCTCCTACTTGCCAACACCTCCCTAAGTGTGCTCACAGTTCCGCCAAGACTGTCCCCTCCACTCCTCCCCCCTGTGCTCGCTTTCCTGACCCAGGCTCTGGTCCCTGATAGCTTCCTCCTGCCTTTCACTCAGAGTCTCTCCCCCATCAGATTCCCGACCCCCTAGCCCAGGTGGCTGTTCTAACTTCTGGCTCTACTTACAGTTCAGCCCCGGTCCCAGAGATAGAGTATTTGACTTTGCCCCAGGGGCCTGTATCTGGATCCACAGCCTGAAAGAGAGAAAGCTCCCAGTGACACTGGTCCCTTTGTCTGGGCGCAGTGGCACCTATGGGTGTCAGGGCTGCTTTCCCCTACAAAACAAAGGGACGTTGGGGGGCCCAACTTGGGGACAGCTGATCTGGAAGCCTGTTCTATGACTCTTAGATTGCACCGAGAAGGTTGCTTAAGTCTTGGGAAAGATAAAAACATTTAGACCTTGAAAGATATGGTCCTTCTTTGTCAATGGGGAAAGAAGGCTTTGTGGTCCCTTTCCCCATGCGGGGAGTTCGCACATATGTTCTTGCTATAGTCCTGCCCGGTGCTCGCAGCCCATCCTACAGATTAAGAAGCCAAGGCTGAGAGAGGGTGAGCAATGTGTTTAAGAACACAGCTAATTTAGGTGGTTTTTTGTCCCCCCCATTTAAATCAAAGTTTGTCTGACTTTGCAAGGTCACACTGGATCTATCCTGCCCTGCAGTGGACATCCACCTCTGTCCCCAATCCCTGAAACAGCTCTCAACCCACCGTGACAGCCACCACGTGGGAGCTCCCTGGAGCATTTTCAGGGATCCTGGCAATGTAGTAGTTGGAGGTGAACTTGGGGACATTGTCATTCGTGTCTAGGAGCTGGATCACCACATCGGCCGTGGAGCTGAACTTCTCTGGAGTGTTCACCTCAATGGCCAGGAGCTGAGAAAGACAGCAAGCCGGGAGCAGTCTGGGTGCAATGCCCTTGAGGTAACCCCGCCCCCACCCCCCATCCAAGTCCAATCCCAACACCTGTGTCCCAGAGCTGGCCAGCCCCTCAATGCTAGTCTCTCACTCTCAGCTGCAGACCAGCCATGTCTGCCATCACCTGCATGACACGGCAGCGCTTCTGGTAACCGTCAGTTTCTCCTGCGCCACATGTGGATAAAGACCTCATTTGCTCCACTGGCATGCAATGAGGTTTCAAAGCCACTCAGTACCCCAGGCACCAATTCTCAGGCACAAATTTGTATCTGACCCTATTTCTTGAGTCTTTCTCGGTCCCGATTTTAAAATTATTATGCTTCATAATACCACATCTGTGAGAGTAAGTCCCTTCCCCATCGTCTCTGGTTTCATTTCCTGAGAAGTTCTGACTCCATTCTCACCACTTACTTCTCCACACACACAACACACAATACACTTTCCCATGACCCCTTCAGCTCCCTCCACCAAAGCCTCACTAAGATTTCATCGGGGAGGCATTCAATTCTTTGTTAATCCAAGGAGAGGGAGTTTTTTTTATTTTAACAAGGTTATTCTTGCACATTTTCCCCCTTCTTTATATCCTTTGGTGAAATTTTACATTCTTTGTCATTTAGATTAATAGCTATTTCTTGGCATTGGTAATTGATAACAAGTTACTCCTTTGATTATTATTCTAAGAGAGAATCCTTTAATCCATTATGTTTTCTCACTGCTCTACTTTGTGTATGTGTGACAATTATTGTATGTTGTGTATTAACTCTCTGATCAGTCGTGTTAGCAATTTTGTCATGTGTCTAACAGCTTTTCAATCATTTCTCTTAGGTTTCCTTTTTTTTTCTCTTAGGTTTTCTAAGCAAACAATCACATCAACGACAAATAATGGTGCTTTTATCTCCTTTCTAATGTTTGCACCTCTTATTTTCTTTTTATCCAATTTCACTGGGTACATTTCTGGGAACGCTGCTCAATCACATGGTGATCGCAGGCCATTGTTCCACACGCAGGGTGCTTCCATGAGCATTTTCACGTGTAAGCACGATGCTGGCATATGTGTCTATAATTAAAAGTCATTGTAACAACGTGCATAATGTCAGTAAGCATTTCAGTTGACTATCACTATATCAGAAGCCTTGGGGGCACAGTCGTTCAATGTGCAGCTGCTCCCCGAGAGGTCAGCAGTTTGAACCCCAGCAGTGCCAAGGGAGAATGATGCAACCATCTGTTTCCCTAAAGTTGGCTGGCTTTGACCCTTTGTCAGACATCTATAGGGTCTCGGGAGTTGGAATAGATACCAATGGATTTGTTTTTGTTTTGGGCATTCCTTCGTTGCTTTTACATTTTAGAATAGCATGCATTATTTACACACAGTTATGCTTTTAAACAATCACAAACAACACACAGAACTATTCTCCCTCCTTCTGCTAAAGTTTTCATCAGCGTGGATGTCCGATGTGAAAGGCATATTAGAAAACGTCCATCTTGATGAGCCAGTCCTTTCTCGCCCTTAACCCGTGACCATGGTTACAGGATTGACAACCCCTCTCCTTTGAAACCTTGCCTGCACACCCATGTGTTCCTAGGGAATGCGACTGGTTAGAAGCTCAGGATCTCAGTGAGGCTCAGTCTAGCCCCCTTTTACCTTCCCCGTCCTCATCGTGCTCCCCAAGTTGGGCACAGCAGAAGAGAGAGGTGCAGGAATAGGACCAGGAGGGGACTGGAGTCGGAGGGACCCCTCAAGAATGAAGCCAGCCACTGGGAGGAGCTGCTGGGTCTCAGGAAAGGCAGCACCCAGCTCCACTAACCTTGAAGGTTAACGCGTTGGACTTTTCAAAGTCAATGGCGGCCGAGTTCTCCACAATGACGGTGACTTGGGCTTCATTCAGGACTGTCTGAGGTACTACTCGGAAGATGCCCCCAGGTCCCACCAGCCGCAAGTTAAATTTGGCATTGGCTCCCTGCACAAGAGTTTGGAGAGAGAAACAGGGAAGATGAGTGAGATCATGAATTCATGATGTATTTGTGCTAAGCCAGCCAGGAGCCTTCCTACAACCTTAAACTTAGGAGATGAGCATCATTGCCCCTTCTGTAGATGAGAGGGTCTAGATTCCTAGCCAATTATGAAGGTGTTCAAGGTTGTCCACTCCCTACCCAGCCAGTAATGCTAATAAGCAAAATAATAAACATATAATAATGTGCTGTGTTTGGCTGGGCACACTCACACACTAGTTTTGTGGGTCCAATACAGAGATGTTCTTATTTCTTTCTTTTGTTGTTGTTGGATAGAGTAAGCTTACTTATTTATTGTGAATTAGCCCAAAGGTTTACAGGGCAGATCAGTTTTCCACTTCACAGTGCATACACAGTTTGTTTCATGATATTGATTGTGATCCCCACAATGTAACCTTGTGTGTCCCACTTCCCCCTGTTTCGTTTCTCATCGATTGTGAATGCCTTTAAACTAAGCAACGTGTCTTTGATTAGCTGCTCCCCCACCTGGCCCTCTTGAGAACACCCTCTTGCTTCTCTCATTACTGTTACTCGCCAAAGTGAAGGCTGAGGCAGAGTTAGGTCATTCTGGGGCCCCCGGCCATCTGTGGGTGGGCAGGACTACGTACCTGGTCTGAATCATTGACAGTGATCTTGAGGCCTCGTAGGATCTCTCCCTGGGGTGGATGCTCAAATACAGACAACTCAAATCTGTTCTGGGGCCCATTCTCTCCGTAGAATGTTGGGGGGTGGTTGTTGAGGTCCACAATCCTGATGGTGACTGGGACCGTGGAGTGGGCAGGCGGCTGCCCTGTAGGGCTGATCTCAGTTACCTGGGTGAGAACAGAGGCTATGGTTGTGTAGCACACAGACTCCTGATATTTGTACCTTGTGTAGTCCCCTCTCCAGAAGTGCAGGCAAACCCCGTAATTTATTTCTAATCAATAGAATATGGTGAAGGTGATGAGCAGGCTGTGAGATTGCAATTTCCATCTTGCTAGGAGAATCTTGCCCTTACTGTCATTGATTGGACAGCCCAGGCAGCAAGGAATTGATTGTGACCTCTAGCTGACCACTGGCAAGGAACCCAGGGTAACAGCTAGCCAACTGCTCGCCAGGAACTAAAACCGCAGCTGTGAGGTCAACAAACCACAAAGAACCGAGTCTTGCCAACACTCATGTGAACTCAGAAGTTAACCCTTCCCTAGCTAAACCTTCGAGCGAGACCCAAGGCCTGTCTAACAATTTGATCACAGTTACCTGAAAGACCCTGAAACAGCCAAGCTGAGCCTGGACCCCTGAGCCACACATCCAAAAATAATTTAAAAAGCAAATAAAAGAGGGAGATGATACATGTATGTGTTCTTAAGTTGCTAAATTTGTGCAGCCAGGGCTGAGGCTTGGTATGTACCTCCTCCATGAGGATCACCTGAAAATGATCTCAAGTATTTCGTAAAGGGCCCCCTTTCTCCTATTTTATAAGCACACCTCATCCACAGGGCCCACCGTGGACCCCAAAGCACCACAACACTCTCCCTTCTCAGAACCTACAATTACCACTCCTACTTCCAATGCCCCACTTGGTTTAACCAGCATCCTCAATGTGACAGAGAACATTGACCTTGCATCAATATCCTCTCCTCCTCTGCTTTCTCAAGGGCTCTAGTCTCTTAACCACGGTGACTCTGCTCCCTTCAGATTCTCCTTGACCTCTGACCTCGTTCACTTGCTTATCCTTCCCCTCAGGCTCTGATGTCCCCCAAAAGTTGTGTGCTGTGCCAACTGCTTCTCTCTCCTCAAAGCCATCCTTTGGTGGACCTCAACCCCACCTGTGACCCATGTATCTCCACAAAGTTACAAACGGATACACAAAAGTTTGGACCTTTCTGCTGGCATGCCTCACCACTAAACTCACCGCTGGTGTTCCCAATAGCAAATTCCACCACAGCTCCCTCCACCGTCTCCTAGATCTCACCAGCAGCCAATTTCATGTTCTCTGGAATCTGCCTCCTTAATAGGTATCAACTGGTCTGTTTCTGATAGTCCACCTGCCCTCACCCCTTCGGTCCTCTGGAGATGTCCTTTGGATCAAAGGCATGCCCTGTAGCCTTCAGCCAGCTCCCTGCACAGCCCACTCTGTGTCACTAGTTCTCAAATGCTAGGCTTTTAAAGGTGCCAGGCTCACCGGGGAGCTGGTATGGCGGACAAGCTGGGGCTTCCTGCAGACACTAAACCACTGTTCCCCAGAGTGGGTCCTGGGAACTCCGAGGCCTGGTCAGCAGCCAGAGTGAACTTTCTCCCCTGTGATTCTAATCCTCCTCAAAACCTGTCAATGTTTCTTTATTGCTTTTGAGAAGGGCTAGCTAAATAGTCTGTAAGGTCCAACGCCTGGAAATAAGGAGCCCCTTGTTCAAAAATTAAGATGATCAAGACGGTGACCGCAGACCAGTTGGCCCAGCTTGGTGCCTTCTAGGGTAGAGGGTGCATGCCCATGAAATCAGTCCTGCTTCAAGAACAGCCCCAGCCTGGAAGCCAACGTTTTCTCCGTGGGATCATGGCTCTTCACTCCATCACTTGATGCCCTCTCCCCTGACCCATCCCCCGCCGCCCAATGTTTGGTGTAAGGGTGAGAGGGACAAGCCAGGGGGCAGGCAGGTACCTGTATGTGCAGCTCATACACTTCTTTCCGGAGCTGGGCAGGGCTCTGTGTGACCAAGATGACTCCAGATGTCTCATTAATTTCAAAGGCTCCTTCGCTCCCTGTCACAAAGCAGATAGGCACTTGCAGTTCTGCATATGGCCACAGGGCGGCGGAAGGGAGCTGTGCAGGTGCTACCTGTTCTCCATGTATAAGCATCCTATTCAATTTTCCTCTGTTTCGTACAATATTATTACTCACGCTTTGCCAATATGGAAATGGAGAGGTTAAGTAACTGAGCTTACATAGTAAGTGCATCTTGAACTGGCTTCTATCTAGCTTCCCGATTTCATACTGCTTTATCTTATTCATGCGGGGGGTGGTGGTGGTGGTGGTGGTGTGTGTGGAACAATCTTAGTCTGGGTTCTCTGAAACCAAACCAACTCACTGCCATCAAGTAAATTTCAACTCACAGAAACATATGTATATGGAATTACACATATATGGAATTACATATATATTATGAAATTAGAATTATATATATATATATGTTGGTTCTTCTTTGGTCTTCCTTATGCGGCGATTGAATATACCATGGCTGGGGTCAGGGGCATGCTATTCTTCAAAGTCACATCCTTGTTTTTCAACACTTTAAAGGGGTCTTGTGCTATAGGTTTATTCAATAAAAGAACCTTGGTGGCATAGGGCTTATGTGGATCCACAAGCTTGGAAGTTCGAAAGCACCAGCTGCTCTGAGGGAAAAAGAGTGGGCTTTCAACTTTCATGAACACTTCCCACCTCAGAAACTCATAAGGGCAGTTCTACCCTTTCCTACAGGGTCGCTATGTGTCAGCATTGGCTTGATGACAGTGAATCTGGTTTGGTTTGATCTACTTTAACAAGTATGGTATCCCTCTCCAGAGACTGGTCTCTCCTGACAACATGTCCAAATCGTGAAATACAAAGTGTTGCCAACCTTGCCTCTATGAAGCACTCTGGCCATATTCCTTTCAACACATATCAGTTTGTCCTTTAGCACTCTGTGGTATGTTCAATACGTTTCTCTGGACACCATAATTCAAATACATCGATTCTTCTTCCGTCTTCCGATTTTGGTGTCAAATTTTACATGCACATAAGGCAATGGAGAATATCATGGCTTGGGTGAGTCATACCTTAGTCCTTAAAGTAACGTTCTTGCTTCTCAATACTCTAAAGAGGACTTATGCAGCAGATTTATCTTCTGTACTATATCTTTTGATCTCTTGACTGCTGCTTCCATGATCCAAACAAGACAAAATCCTTGACAATTTCAACCTTTTCTCCATTTCACATGATGTTACAGCTGGTCCAGTTGTGAAGATTTGAGTCCTTTTTACCTTGAGTCATAATCCACACTGAAGGCTGCGATCCTTGATCTTCAGAAGCAAGCGTTTCAAAGTCTCCTCACTTTCAACAAACAAGATTGTGTCCTCTGTAGATTGCAGGTTGTAAATAAACCTTCCTCCAATCCCGATGCCATATTCTTCTTCACCCGAGCCAGCTTTCCTGCTCCTCCGCTCATCATAAAAACTGAATAAGCATGGTGAGACTTGCAACCCTGTCACACACCCTTCCTGATTTGAAACCATGCCACATGCCTTTGTTCCATTCACACAAGTGCCTCTTGATTCATGTGCAAGTTCTGCGTGAGCACAAGGAAGTGTTCTGGAAATCCTGCTCTTCTCACGGTCACTTGTTTGTTATAAACCGCAGAGTCAATAAAACACAGGGAAACATCTTTCTGGGTAGGTACTGGGCCAACCGACCGGAACAGATCAGATAGAGGTTGCAGTGTTACTTTGAGGACTAGGGTGCACCTGACCCAGGCCGGGGTGTTTTCCTTTGCCTCATTTGCATGTGAAAGTTGGACATTGAATAAGGAAGACGGAAGAAGAACCGATGGATTTGAATTTTGGCGCTGCAGAAGAATGCTGAAAGTCCCACAAAGTGCTAAAAGTACAAACCTAGATGTGCTGGAAGAAATAAGCCCAGAGTGTTGCCCAGACGCAAGTGTAACAACATTTCATGTTACATATTTTGGTCAGTAGAGCCCAGTCTATGGAGAAAGACATTGTGCTTGGTAGAGGGTAGTACAAAAGAGGAGCATCTTCAGTGAGATGGATTGACACAGTGGCTGTATCAAGGGGCTCAGGCATCGAAACAATTGTGAGGCTAGCACAAGGTCAACTGGCGTTTTGTTTTGTTGTGCATCGGGGTGCTATGGGTCGGAAACAACTCAACAGCACTTAACAACAGACAGATACATAGAGAGACAGATGATAAATAGATAGTGTGTGGAGAGAGAGAGAGAGAGAGAGAGAGAGAGAGAGAGAGAGAGAGAGAGAGAGAGAGAGAGAGAGAGAGAGAGAGATCATGTCAAAGAAAAAGCTCACACAGTTGCAGAGGCTGGCAAGTTCCAAGTCTGTGGGTCAGGTGGCACACTGGAGGTTTCTCTGAACTCGGGTAGTAATAGAGATTGATGAACCCACGATTGAAAGGCCAGAAGACAGACTGCTTGCTGAAGGAGGGAAATGAATCCAAGGATGAACGGCTGCTGATTCAGAGGCGAATGACTCCCAGGATCAGCAGTCAATAAGGCAGGTTGCTGCTTCAAGTCCAAAGGCCTGGAGACCCATTGATGAGTCAGGTATGGAGTTCTGACCCAGCAAAGAGCAGAAGAGCTTTGCTAGAATATCTATCTATCTATCTATCTATCTATCTATCTATCTATCTATCTATCTATCTATCTATCTATCCATGTATCGATCTATCAGCAAACTACATCCCTGAGGAATCTCCCTTTCAGTGTGAGCAGGTCCTCACCGAGAGCTCCTCACAGGGGATGATTTCATCATAAACATCAAGCCACTGAAAACTCATGGCTCAGCTCAGTTGACGCAAAAACAACAATCACGGGGCGGCGGGGAAAGGGGGTGGAAAACTGGAGCTGGAGAGATGGAAAGAGCCAGCAGAGGGCAAGAAATGAGAAGAGAGAAGTGGCAGGGGAGGAGACTGAATGGAGTAGATGATTTGAATTATATGAAGTTTTGCAATCAGGTGGGATGGGGAGGCATTTAGGGTCCATGTTCCCAGGGAAAGGGGCCTGAAAAGCTGGTGAGTTTGTTCCAGTGTGAGCTGTTGGAGGGCAAGTGGGCACCACGAGGTGTCAAGTAGGTGGGGGCTCTGGGTGAAGCACACAAATGTGTGTGTGGGGGGGGTGGGTGGGGGATTGGGCCCCGTGTGTGCCCAGCTAGGCTAACTTGCTCAGTTGTAGAAACAGTATACGCTTTGAAGTTAGCAGACTTGGGTTCAAACCCAGTGTTTGGAATTTAGGATGCACATTTAGATTTTCTGATCCTCAGTTTTCTCATCTATATATAGGACTTGGACTAGGTAGGTGTCCAGCCGCTACTGCATTCTTTTAATTCAGCTACCTGCTGACTTTGTTCTTAAAAAGAGAAAATACAGTCATTTAAAGTGTAAGCAATGTTGCCACCCATTCTCATCAATACTTATATGTTCACAGTGAGAGGGGATGTGTATCAGCTCCCCCTGATTCATTCTGGGCCCCACGCAGCCCTCCCTAACTCTAGACTCAATGTCAAGGACTTAAGAGGCACACACCCTGGAATGTCCACAACCTCCAGGAAGGGCACAGCCTACCTCTCCTTACCCTACACTCCAGATTCTACAAACAGGGAACTGGGGCGCGGAGAGGCTGGGCCCTCCCTCTGGTCACCCAGAGGCAGAGCAGCAGCCCAAGCCACCTGACCCACCATTCACGAGGCTGTAGAGAACGTTGTTGGGTTTGCCGCGATCTCCGTCCGTGGCCACCACTCTCAGCACCTCCGAGCCCTGGGGAGGAAGAACAGCTGCTGAGGTTGGTGGGTGAAGCTGGGCAGGGTGATGCTGGGGAGGGCCCCATTGCTGGACAGAGTGTGGCAATGGGAATGTGTGCTGCCCACTCAGCTGGAAGTGCCAGGCTGGAGGGGCCTTCTGCCGTGGCTGTTGCCACTGCCTTGCTCCGCGCTGGTTGGGCTCATGGGATGCTCAGCGAGGGCTTCAGCCTCTGCCCCCACACACCACACTCACTCTTGCTTCTCCTACATGCCACTCTTGATGTCCCTACCTCATCTGCAGCCTCCATCCCACTCTAGAAGTCTATGGAAAGGGTGGTGAGGCAGGGCATCGTGGGGCCAAATCGCAGAGGTCCTCAAATGTAAAGCGTGGGAATTATTAGGATGTGATCTTGTGGGGCTTGGGGAGCTGTTTAAAGGGTTTGGGACAGGTACCATGGTGCAGGGCTACTTCTGGCCACTGAGTGCTGTTCTTCTTCCAGGAAGCCAGTCCTTCCCCCCGCACCCCAAGATGCTCTTCCCCATCTTAGCCTTGCCAGTCTGCCAGTGGCCTCCTCCCATGATAGCCCAGCATTTCTTTTCCTGGTCTGTCTCCACACTGGCTGGCTAGCTTCTGGAAAGGGTGTGCCTTCAGGAATGCCTGCACCGTGGAGGGGCCTGAGTCATTGCCTTTCCCTGTTCTACAAAGCCTGTAGTGGGAAAGGATAAGGGAAAGTTGGGGGTGAGGTTCAAGCCCACCGAGAGGGCTGTAGAGCAACCTCTCCAGGTCTGGGCATGGCCTGAGGGTGAGTGGCTCCTGTCACTCCCTGCCCTTGGCAATGTTCAGTGTAGTTGGGGAAGGGCACGGGATTTCCCCCTAAGACATACTCGGGAGCAGGGTCTGCCAAGGGTGCCTGGGAGCAGAGAGGCGAGACCTATCTCAAAGAATGAGCAGCCTGAGCTGGATGCACCAGGGCCAGCCCACCAGCCCACCTTCCAGGCAAAGGCTGCCTTCCCTCACTGTGGAATGGCTTACCTGAACGGCCTTGTAGGCTGGGGACTGGGAGGCACCCAGGAACCTCAGCCTCATGTGGCCACAGCTTTCCATGAACTTGAAGTGCCTGAAAGCTGTCCACCGAACCCGAGCCTCTCTGCTTTCTGTCAGCCCGCCTTCCCTCCCTCAGCACCTCTGGGGTCCACACTGGCTGCTGGGCTGTGACACATCTGGACCACAGCGACAGGCTGGCCCAGTCTTCACACTAGCACCTGCTTCAGACACCAGTGTGTATCTTCTAGAATCGGAAGCGGAGCCCAGTCAGCATGAGTAAGCAGGGTCCCCAGGACCCCGGGACACATAAAGGCAGGGCAGGTGACATCTGCGAAGACACTGGATGGAGCGGCGCAGCCACCTACCGGAAGAGTGTCCTCGTACACGTAGCCATAGTAGGGGGTGCCCACGAAGACAGGGGCTGTGTCTTGGATGTCCTCCACTTGGACTGTGATGGTGGTGGTGGCTGAGAACACGACATTGGCCCCTCGGAGCCTCCCCCCACCGTCCTGGGAAAGCCAGAGCAACAGGGCGGCCTAAGACGGGCTGAACTCCAGAGCCTGACATGGGGGCTAGAATGTGGTGCCAGCTGTCCATTAGCTGTGATCCCGCTACACTGGTGAGTGGGACGGTGGTCATCCTGTCAGTCATTTGCTACCTCCTGCTTTGGCCATTTCCAAGCAGTCAGTGAGGATTCAGAATGGTCATTGCTATCGGAACCCTGCGGGGAGGGAAATTGATCCCCTGAAGCTTTCTTGGTCATTCTGTATGATTGATAAGGAGTTGCCAGCTGGAGGCTCACGGTAATTATATCCCACTTACGAGTAAATTGCAATTAGTCTTGTTAGAAGGAGTCACCATAAATATAAGATGGGAAATGCGCATAATCTGAGCACCCACGGGTCAAGTTGTGGGAAGTATGTTCCAGAAGTAGCTTCCTAACAAAACCCAGTTTTTCCCACCCCTGTTCTTCACGGAGCGGTTATTGACGGATCCATCGCTGCAGGGTAAGCGCCCAATCTTTATGGTGGTAGTCCTAGCCCTGATTCCCCACCCCCACCCCCAATCCTGCCGCATCTGCTGCTCTCCAAACTGTGCCCAGACATCTAGAACCATCCAAGGGCAGTTTCCAGGGACAAAGACACAGGCAAGACTGGGTTCCTCCCCATCCGCCCCTCTGTTACCTTGGCCACCACGGTGACAAAGTGGGCGCGGGCCTTCTCGTAATCCAGAGTGGTCCCTGCCCGCAGGCGCAGCACGCCGCTGTGGCGGTCCATGGCGAACGCGGTGGCATGTGAGTTCTGCAAGGACGACGCCAGGCTGAGTGTCTGCTTACCCAAGAGAGGTCCTTCCGGGCCTGCGGGTCCTAAGCCTTTCTGACCCCTCGGCTCTCCTTCCAAGGGGTTCGGGGATTTCCCTGTGACTCCTCCACCCAGTAGGGAAGAGGCAGGTCCTCTGGGAGACGGTGGACACCCTGGCTGCAGCATACGAGTAATCGCAAGGCTGCCGCAGGACCAAGCAGTGTTTCCTCTTTGGTCCATAAGGTCCCTATGGGTCGGAACCAACTCGATGGCACCTAACAACCACCACCTCCACCCCCAATCAGGACCGGCTCCCTCCAGCAGGGCTTCGGTTTTTCCCTCATCTGAAAAACAATTGGGCTCAGCTCCAATCTGGAAACTCCTGGTGATGAAAATATGTGCAAGTCAGCAGAGGATTCTAAGCTGGGCTGATGGTTCTAAGTTGGGCTGATGGGGGCTGAGAGCCAGAGTGACAGAGAAACTTCGGAGCCTTCAAACCGCACTTAGAAGTGCTTTTGAGTTATTCTAGGCAGCCAGCATCCATGGGGTGGGTCAAGAGGTCTGAGGAAGGCAGACGAGGAGACCCCAGGGGAGGTTGAGTGGGGTTGGGGGGGCTTAGGGAGGCCCCTCCAGCTAGGGGAGTCACTGTAGCCCAGTGCTTTGTGCCTATGCGATCCCCACAGCAACCCCGACAGCAGGCGCTTTTGTGATTTCCCTTCTGCCCAGGAGGAAATCAAACCAGGAAAAGACACAAAATGAGAGCCGTCACAGGAGCAGCCCCTGAAAGGACCTCTGCAGAACTCACAATTCCAAAGGGAGTTCTCCCATGGCCTTGTTTTCAGCAACCTACTGCGCTGCAATCTGTGCGTGCAGGACGCTAGATCCTAAGAAAAGGGTGAGACTACGGGAATCATGGCCCTGGTTCCCGGGAGGCAGGACTGGCCAATGGTGCGGAGAAGAGGCTCCGCCTTATGAGGGTGGGGTGGTTTGGAACTCTAGCTCTTTCCAAGAATTCCCCTTTCTACGCTTCTTCTTCTTCTTGAGCATTTTAGGCCCAGGCAGGTTTTGTGCACCCACATGGGTGTAAAGGATCTAGCTAGCATC